>NW_026136705.1:5437151-6637151 GCF_905237075.1 Dicentrarchus labrax | reverse complement strand
TAACCATTTCTTTAAATGAGCTCTAAATACACTGTATCTGTCCATCTCTGTAATAGATAGAGTTCCTTTCTAGTGCAGCTTTAACTGAGAACACAAACTGACTGGAAGCCCTTTTTTTCAGTGGAATAATGCTGTTGCTGCATCTCTTGTGTACTGCTATGCAGTTTATCTTACTTTGACAAACTTAACTTTGGAGAAGTCAAGCAATAATCTTGTACATGAGACACAAACATCTACATATTATTCCCCACTCAGAAAGTTATAGTTTTTATTATTGGGCAATGATGAAATTGTACAAATGTTTGTATGTTTGTACAAAGAGTGGACTGGTAGTGATATAGGAAATGACCATACATTGCTTATGCATCTTAGCTGCCTCTGTTGACATGTAAGATCAAATGAACCTGAAATTTGAAAGATTGAATCTGACCCACTTATGAACCTTTTTCACGTAAGTCTTGAAAGAAAAGTTAGAATCAGTCAGAACTCTCATGTATTTGCATTATGATAAAACTTATAGCCTCTCCCCGGATATAAACACATCTGGCTCTACACTAGAACTGTTGCTTGTGAAAAATATGAATACTGTTGTATAAAGATTGTTGCATCTTCAGCATTGCTTTAACCATGCTATTAGATCAACCAGATGAGTGTGTCAGCTCATTATCACCTTGTGTCATAGTTACTGTGTACATAAATTGTGTCATCTGCATACATTTGAATGTTGGTCAGGACATACGGATGGCAAATCTTTAAAATATAATGAAAATAGCAAAGGGCCCAGGATAGATCTTTGTGGGACACCTGTGAACGGATAGAAAGCAGCTTATTGATGATTCAGTACTTGGACTGAGAGATTTACCAGGTATGATTCTCTTCATTTAAGTGCATCTGAAGAAAAAGGTACATAATTTAGACATGGGAATTCTTTAATTAACCATGCCAAATGCTTGTGTGAGGTCAAGAAACACAACTGCGACAACAGCAACTTTATCCAATAGAGATACTTTTTTTTGCAGCGAAAAAAACAATTGGCTAGCAGTGGAATAATTGGCTCTGAAGCCTAATTGCATTAGGTGCAGGGAAAATGAGCTAGGATTCAGATGGTAGATGATTTGCTCAGTTACCAGTTTTTCTGCAACCTTTGACCTTATCCTGTAAGTAGTATAGTTATAGGCCTGTAATTATCTCCACTTTTAAATATTGGGACAACAGCTGACTTCCAAACACTGCCCTGAAAAAATCACAAGGTTACTAATTGAAGTAATAGGACTGTTTTGTGCTGAGCTCTTTAAGCATAACTGCATGCATACCAAAAAAGATAGACTAATAAAGTAATCCTTAAACCAATGCATTCCAGTTCATTGCAGTTCATCAAACTCTTCATAAATGATTCAGCTAGACTTCCCACTTCCTGTTTTTTGAGATTGCACATTTAGCAGTTTCAGGGCCGTTATTTGACATTTGACATTAACATAATGTTTTTTCTGTTTAAATGACTGGTTTAACAGACATTAGAATTTACTTTTAATGGCAGAAATATTGCTACCTTGCTATCTTTCCTTTCTCATTACTCTGTCTTTGTTTTTCATTGAACTAAGTGCTGTTTACCAGGCATCGAGGTTTGCACTGCCAAAACCGAAAGTTATTAATCCACTGCCCATGGAATTAAAGCAAGTTTTGGAATCAGTCTACTCATCAGATATCAGCATTCTGACCGCTGAGTCACTACATCCAATATCATAGTATGGCAGAGATGGGACCAAGACAGTACCGTAAATGTAAAGTCTTTGCACGCAAGTCCTAAACTTTGGATTTCTAGTCCTACGCAAGTCCTAATGTGCTTTTCACCAAATGTGTAATGCCATTTTAATAATCGAGTAATAATATATTAAAAAGTCAATATTATGCGTTTTTTTTAAGTTAACTTTTAATTCTCATAGTGGACATGGCAAACTTTTTAAATAACATAGGATACTTTGGGCTTGGTGAATTGCTATCAAGAAGTCAAAAGGCTGAAGTCGAAGTGAAATCACAAGTCATTAGTGGTAAAGTCCAAGTTGAGTTACAATTCTTTTTTGATTTTGTCAACTTAAAGTCTGACTCGAGTTCAAGACATGTGACATGAGTCTACACCTCTGCCCAATGGCTGTAGGAGGAAACATATACATCATAATCTCTCATAAGGCTGCACTTTTTCTCACTCAGAATTTATAAAAACTACAGACTTTACAGCAAAGCTGTGGATGGAGCACCTAATTTGAAACCTTTAAAACCAAGAGTGGCTTATTTTTCAGCAGTATCACATGTAACAGCAATGATGTTTCTATTTTATACCCATATTCATGATACTTATAATGTAATAAAAAGTGGAAGAGGCTAATAATCACTAACATTTATGCTTGCTTGGTTAAGCCTAATTACTGTAGGTTTTCTGTCTGTCAGCAGCCCCACAGCAGTCACTGGACATATGACAACCAGGCTAAAAAAAGAAATAAATAAATAAAGCATGCAATTATTCAGCTCTGTGCTCACAACTGCTAGTACTTTTATTAATTTAATCCCGGCATTCACCAGTGGTTTTCAATACCTATTATTTCTGCCTCTCAGCACTTTTACCCTTAGTTTCTCACACTGTGCAGTGCTGTTAATGAAGTCATAAAAGGTGACTCACAACAGCTGCAACTGAAAACATAGTGGTAAATACTCATCTTGGGTTTTTATGATATGTTGTGTTTTTCATTAAAATCTGAAATAATGTGCTTTATGTCCATGTTTCCTAATCTTCGAGTCAAGATATTTACATGGTGGGAATGATAATTTTTAATTAAGTTGACTCTCAAGGTGCAAGTTGTTTGTGTCTCTGCCTGTAAGGCCTAAAGAAGCTCTGCCTGGCCAATAGATGTCAAAATCCATTATACATCTGATTATGACAATCTGCATTCATTACTGGATGCAATTTGAGGTCTTTTTGACTTCAAAGCACATCAACCACTTTTCTTCATCTGCAACAACATCATTTGGTATAACACTCTTTTGTTCTCAAGTGTGAGGAGGTGTAAACATGTTATATTTAGTTTGCAGCATTATTATATGGATAATATGGATACTATATTCTATCAATTTCCTCCCGGCCAGCTCTTAGCATGTTATGAGGCCAGAGGAAGTGGGTGTGCTTCAGGCTTGACAGCATCGAAGCTATTTTATAGTCCAGATCTTGAAAGGGAGAGAATGAGATGTCACCATCCAGAACAACGAGCCTCCAGGCAGCACATTCCTGGGAAGCTATACAGTCACGTCACTTGAATTGCCTGGAGCGCTGCAGCTCATAACTTAGCTTCCACCTCCACACAGACTATAAATGCCACTGCTCTGCATCCCTTTCCATCTCACCTGAATGAAGTTGTCAAGTGAATGAATGAGCGAGGTAAAGCCTCCTGTGGTGACATCTAATGTTCTCCATCTCAAACACCTGTTTAGTCAATCATTCACTATCACCATTTCGTTCCACGAATGCTAAGTCTGTAAATTAGGGATGCCATGTCACTTGAACACATCAATTCAACACGGTATTGTATGTAATTTTTACATTTTGGTGGGTGTAAACTAAAAACAAGTAAAAAAGCTTTTCAAAGTATAACTGCAAAAGTTCAACTTGGTTTACCTTATCGATTACCATGTGTCTGGTGATAGAAATGCAGCACTAAAACATATTTTTATGTTACAATGTATCAAATCACCATTTGAAATGTGAAAGGTTTTGTCTAAACTTGCAGAGAATTATCACCAACTCGGCCGTCCCCCTCAGCTCTTAAGAGCGTTTAAACCTCTTTCAGCTCAGTGTTTCCGTTTTAAGGATCATAGCCACTGCTCTTATCAACCCCAGCTCCAGTGTGAAGATATTTTCAGTAAAAATAAATGAAATAAACCAACTGCTTCCTGCTCAGCACCAAACTGTAGACAGACAGGCTTAGCAGCTACCTGGTGAACATAGTGGAGCACCTAGCAACTAAATAGCCAGATATATCCCTCAGGAGTTGATGGAGACCAAAACAGAGCTAAATACTTGATACTTAAATACTTAAAAACATGACTTCAGATGAATGCTAATGTTGCTCCGTCAGCTGGATGGGTAAATAGATTTGCCTGTGCCTTCTCCTAATGACTTTATATGATTATACATTATATTGTTATGTTAAGTGTAAACCTATTGTGACTTCACCCATTGGTTAGTGGAGTACTGTCTTGAACCCTCGAGTTGGATATTATGGCCGTCGCTGTGTCGGCTGTGCTTGTTTTTGACCATAGCAAAATAGTGGTTTGCCTGGTCACACAATCTTGTATTCCAGATAAACAGTACACTAAAATATGTTTCAACATTGGAGGAGAGAAATAGCCAACACAGTAACAGAATGTTGATTCATATTAGATCAGCACTGCCTAGTTTGACAGTTTGATCTGAGTTTGGAGGCTGAGCTGGGCGGACTCACTGAGAATGACCTGTCAATCACAAGGTAGCCACACCCTAAAGCATACCCTGCTTTATTATCTATTTTACTCTAAATGGGACCATCATTTTATACATTAACATCATACCGTATGGAACAAAACCAGAGATTGAGACTATAAACTCATTAGGAAGCTTTTGGAATTGGGCCAATTTCTCCAGAAGACTCACAACTATCAAACTTCTTTTGCCCTGTCCGCTCATGATATACTGTCAATGGTTTTCAGCTTGTTCTGTATGGAGTTAGATTTGTGTCTTTATTACATGCGAGAAAATAAATGATCTGAGAGAAAATAAATATTTGAGCGAAAAAGTTTTCATACCAATAGCAAAAAATAATAATATTTGAGACTAAAAAAAGTTTTGAGAGAGTATTGAAAGTATTTTCTCAAAGAACATACAAAAATATAAATTTTAAATTTTTAAAAATTGTTTCTGAGAAAGAAAAATCTCTCTCAAAATACTTTTTTTGACTCTCAAATATATATTTTTTTGCTATCAGTGTGAAAACATTTTCTCTCAAAAAAAATTTGTTTCTCTCAAAACGTTTTTCTTCTCTCTCGCAAAACCTAAGTCTGCTCTTGATGCAATTTCTTGCTCTCGCTGTGAAAATAATGTCATGGGCGGGGCCACGTTCCTATTGGCCAGTCGGGTGAGAATCGTCTTGGGAGTCGAACTGAATCATTACACCATTGTTGATTCACCAGCATAGATGCGCTGCCTTATGGTGCTATCCATTTGTCTCGTAAATCCCCCGGCCGAGTTGGAAAGTGTAAATCTCGCAGCTATCTCGCAACATTTCACCGAGACACACCCCCTTTTGGTCGTAATATCAGCTGTCCAGCTCGGGGTTCCTCAGAGTACACCGAGCTAAACGAGGGTGAACGTACGACTCGCAAAACAAAGATAGCAGTGCCCATATTGAGATGTATTTTCTTTGTATTTGTACTACGGTGGTCTTTTTAATGTCGATTTTAAATGCTTTTACACACTTACATTGCTGCTTTAGTCCGGTCACCAATTTATGCATTGCACGGTGTTGCTGTGCGTGCAATACAATGTAAAGTTTTGTTTTCAAGCTGGTTTGCTAAATAGGCTAATGTAGCTAACAATAACACTAGCCTGCCACTGCCCCTGGTGGCCCCTGGAGGCCCCTGGTGGCTCGAGACAAACGCCACAGCACTTGTTGAAATTGAAATAGGCGTAAATGGCAAAATATTATTGAAATGTAAGACTTGCAATAACGGAATTACTTGAAATGTTAGTGTTTCTGTAGAAAAACATTATTATTTCACATTGAGCTTGTTTAGATGAGCCACAAGCAATAATAAGACAGCTGCTGCACTTCTTTCCGACTCGTAATGCCCAAAGACAAATGGAACGCTTTAGTGGTACAAGCCAGGCAATTACGTCACGTTCTGGCGGCAGAGCAACTCGGGCGGGGGAATTACGAGACAAATGGATAGCACCATTAGTTGAGCGTGGAGACTCCAATGTTTGGGTAAGATGATGACACACACAACTCGATGGGTAGCTAGCTGAGCAAGTTGGTAATCAAAATCATTCCCATCATAGGAATGACTGTGTAGCCCTAACAGGTTAGAGAGTAACAGATCAGAGATATTAAAGGATGTTTAACAGGTTAGTAATGTGGAGTTCAGCTCAGCTAATATCACTGAAGATTAAACATAAAATAGGCTATCCTAAATGTAAGCTAGTTTGCCATTACTGATTTTTATTAATATTTAATCAGATTTTGTATAGTGGAGGAAAAAAGCTGAAAACATTATTTGTGCTTCATCCTCAGTTATTTGGGTTTTAAAGATGTTAATAAATAAATATAGATGCTGTGAAAAGTGTGTCTATGGTAGCTGTGCCCAAAAGTAATGAAGCTCTAATTGTGAGGTAAACAAAGACCACAAGGAGAGTAAGACAACTAGAGTGAAAACTACTTGATGTGCTGATGTCTAACTAAACTAATGGTAATCACGCAGGCCTAATTGGGCGGTTTGAATCAGAGGACCATGGGGGAAAAGCTGGGAGAAGGCAGTAAGTGACACTACTGCTTCAAATACTGTCAAGATGTCATTGAGCAAAGTGCTTAACCTCCTTCGACTCCACTGGAGCAGACTGGACAGCTTCCTGGCATAACCCAGTGTGAAGCAGTGCGTCACTGTAAAAACACATTTACTCAGCTCTCTACCTCGAGGTGAGCTGACATTCTGTTGGTGAGGCAGAATTTGGGTCTTTAAAAAACACAAGATTCCCAATGTGCCTGAAGGCAACAAAGGACCTATTATCCGTTGCAAATTGGAATGAGCGAAAAAAGACAGACAGAAGGATGTCGTTGATGTTCACTGTGTCATGATGTCACTGCTCATCAGCTCTCTATAGGACTGACTGGCTAATCAGCATAATCAGTTTAATGACCACCATTAGGCAATCCTCCACACATGTCAATCAAACTGTGATGGTAAATAAAATAGGATACTACAGTGTACTTTCAGCGTGGGACAAGTGATGTGTTCAGTGTGATGCTACACAGTAATCAAACTCATTAGAGCAGATCGTGAAAATCGCCACTTTTCAGAATTTAGCTGTGCAGTATGCATAGGTGCTGATATTTCAAGAATGCAATCAAATCAGCAAAAACGGTTGTCACTCAATGGCAGTAAGAAAGACAGAGACACTAACATTTAATGTAAATTCATGGATATGAAGATATTTATTCTAAAATAAGATATGCACCATTAAAAGACAGAACCATTCATATTGGAGCTGGTGTTTACATTGATTTCAGACTGCAAAGTCATTCAGGATGTATGGATTTTGAATGTTTGATGGGAAGGGGACCCGAGGCAGATGGTTCAAATCTTTAGACCAGCTGTGGGTTAAGAGTATAGGTGAATTTCAACTGATTGATTGATTTTATTTGATGATTAAAATGCACCATAACTCTGCACTGCAGGGGTCACAATCATCAGAGCTAGAAACAAGCCAAATTTGCATAGTGCTGCTGGAACATACAGTACAACAGACAACACAATAACCTGATGTGCAGACATCTGCAGCTAAAAATGCTGCTTAGCTCTTTGTTGCGATGCAGCAGCGTGGCTATCCAATCACAGCCCAGCCTGAAACAAAACAAGCTGTTGGTGGGGCAATTCATTTTTGACCTTGGGAATAGACCTTGGTCAAACAATCCTAGCTCAAGATGCTTTCAAAAGCAACTTCATCAACTGGTGGAATTTGTTCAGATGTCGTGGAAAAGGCTCAGTTGTCATGACAGTCATTCAAAGATAGCCTTTTGGGTGGGATGTGAAAGAGGACATTCTTGATCTTCCTTCATCTGTCCATTAACTCACAGTCAATAATTTTGACCCTTTCCCAATAAATGGTGTCATGTTGTTGTTGTTGGTCTGTCTGGTGTTCACAGCTTAGCCATCTTCACGACAGCTGCATAACCCCCATCTCCACCAAGCTGGAAACTTTTTTCAAAAAAAAGCTAAATGTCTACACATACAGTACAACCTTGACAACTAGAAATTAAATTCTTACACTAGCAATTTGTTTTGCCAGTTACATTTTGTTGGAAAACATCATTCTTGCCTGGACTATATTCACTATCAATGTTTTAGTACAATTAAGGAAGTTTTTGTACCACATGTGTTTACATAGCAAATAGTTATTAGCTGCTATATTATTATTTTAAATCCCATATATCATTTTTAAATGTTAACATTACTTGTTAAGAATGTCCATTTTGCGAACTGGCAGATACAGTATGTCCGTTAACAGTATGTTGTACAAAATATATTTGCTGGAGGAACTCAGTAGTATAATAATTCTGTCTAGGAGACAGGGTTGGCACACAGTGTAACTCCAAAATGAACATACATAGTTCAACTCTATGTAAGGCAGACTGATAATTAGTGCTGACAGTCTTTTTATCCAAATCCTGTTTACTTTCATATACAGTTCCTCTTGAGAAAATAGCAGATATGTGCTGTAAATGCTGGCCTAATTAGCCTATGATACTCCACACAGCAGGAGGCTTTGCCTTTTTAATGTTCTTACCCTTTTTTCCTCCAAACCTATCAATTAATTTAACAAATACCCTCTTTTGTCACTGCAAGTCTGGCATCATAACAAGGGTTCACACACATAGCGACTGTATTTATATAACAGGTGTTTTGCGAACCCTTCAAACACCATATTATCACTGAGAACTAAACTATCCTAGTTTCACCCCATGGGTGATATAGCCATTGGTTGTCTTGACAACAAATGAATGCAAAGTTGCTAGATCGCCTAGAAATCAAAATCCACATGCAGTTGGTTCTGAGAAAATGACAGGAACGAACTTAATACAGCATCAAGTGACAACAAAAAGCAATACTGCATCAGCTGCAGTCTGTGGTACCTTCCACAGTGTAATTTACACTTAAGTTGGGAGCCACAGGCCAGATGTGCATGAAATGGATCATGCTGGTGTTCTGGGCGGTGAGTTAAACGGTTATCTCTGCTGCTCTGCACTGTGATCCCTCTTGATGACTTCCAGATGGTCATCCTCCATCTTTAAGACTCGCTTTGTCCACAAGGGAAGCTGGGGTAATGAGGTCTTTGTCATTGGCATTAATGAAATATCCCCTAGCAGACTGGAGGGGGCAACGCGGTGGGAGAACCTCAGCGAGGAAATCAGACGGACACCTCGACCTTACTGTATGTGGCCAAATGCTGAGAATACCTCTGGAAAATCTCGATGATTAAAAATGTGTGGTAGATCGTTCACACATTAATTACACACATTTCTCCCAGTGTAGAATTAAGCTCACAGTATAATTGGATCTCAAGAGAGCATGGTGAGAAAAAAAAGACAATGTGAATGTGTTTTCGCAAGATTTCCCCACTGTATGCAAGTGATTGCATGTCTAAGTAACTGTGCTGGAGTACTTGCAGATGTGCGGACAGGAAGCACTTGACTCGGGGTTCGGGCTCTCGGAGAAAAACAATAATTAAGAGTGAACAAACAGTGGTTCTAACAGCTGTGGGAGAGGCTATGTGGTTGAGTGGCTGTGAAGCCGGCTGGTCGTGGTCTGGGAGAGGTTTCCAACTGGCAACAAATCAGAGGACCACCGCGCCTGGAGGCTCGCACCCGCACCACCCCTTCATCCCCGACGCTCACCGAGAGCGAGCATTTGCCAAGATCTTAATCACGGTGGGCTCAAGCAATCAATACCAAAGTGGCCCTTAGGTGTTAGACATCTCAAAGAGGAAGTGACCATTACTTTCTAATAAAGAGATTGATGCCGGCAAAGTTGTCTTCATCAACCCTTAGCAATGGCTTCCTGACTGCCAGGGATCTTAAGTGCACTTTTGCAGTGATACATCAGTCCCCTGACCCAGAAGATGAAAAAAACACATTCCAATCAGCGCCTCATCGCTAAGGAGCCAGCGGCATTTTTATAAACATCTCATTTTGTCCCTTGCCTCTATATGACAGCTGCATATGGAAGGCAAATGGATGTGAGGCCATACATTGTACTGCACCACATCCATGTAAACAACTACATGTGGTCAGCTAGAGAAACATAAAAAAAAGTCTTACTTCAGGCGATGAGCTCACTAATTCACACAGGTCAAAGCAATATGAGGCCTAAACGTACAATATGAGGAGAGCACTTTATCTTCAGATGTCTTAATAATCTAGAGAGCTGGGGAACAGCTCAGTAATTATTAATGGCAGTGGTGTGGGCTTGTTTATTTATTCATCTCAGCACTTTTTTTTAAGGGGGAGACACACACACACACACACACACACACACACACACACACACACACACACACACACACACACACACACACAGGATACAACAGCTGTTTTAAAAGAGCTGCACCCCCTGCATACACACACTTTGCTTCCCTTGAGTCGAGGCACTTTAATAAACACATTTTTTGCTGCTCTATGGTGTTTTTTTCAGTAAAGCTTTATAAAAGTGTCAGCTTAAGGCAGAAAGGTGCACACATCTAATTATTTTGTGGTTATATTCTTTTTGTTGACGAAATCAAGCTGCTACGAGTTCTCCTACGGGAGTGGAAAAAGGAGCTTAGTGTGACTAATAATGCATTAACCAAAGAAATATGCAAAGCCTCATGGCAACCCAAACTTTGGAATTTTTTTTAAGGCAGATGGTTTTCATGCATATTCAAGAGGAAAAAGTTATTGAAATGTGTGTGAAAATTACTGTACTGAGCTGTGACTCAAAAGTATTGCATGCTTTTGGTTTTAACAATAACATATCCTGTTATTAGTTTTTTTTTTTTTTTTTACAATGTGGATTGTACTTTAAAGGATAATTCTGTTTTATTACAAACTTGGTCTTATTTTGGTACTTTTGGCCACCATCACTTATGATAACACTACTCGAGTAATGGCTGAGATTTGGGAACACAGTGACTTCAACAGTTTAGCAGGAATATCTAAATTATCTAGAGTTAGAAACAACCAACCAGCAAGCCTGAAATAATCCTTCATTGCACAGAAAAACCTGCACATAACTACAGTAGCTGAAGCAGGTCTTTAAACTGTGATGGATGCTTACAATGGACAGTTTGGAATGGCCTTAGTTTTCTGTGGGTGTCCTGCACCTGACTGCTCATGTTTCTTATGTCTTGGACCTTATGTATTGGACCTCTTTTTACCAATGTGGCTGCATTCCCGGGTGTTATTATAACACACAGAAACAATAGCTAGTAAGTAAGTAATAAATCAGTATTATCTTTTAGAGAATTAGACAGAAATCTTGTCTGTAACACTCTTTTTAGCATTTATAAACTGCACAATAAACAATTATAAAACTGTGAATAACACATTGTAAAGTAGTTGGAAAATATAAAATGACATACGACTTTACTAAATGTATTAAAAAAATAAAATAAAGAATTGTGTCAGTTGTGTTTGGGGCCATGTGGTTGTGGATCAGGGAGTGCAGGGCAGGCTGTGTCTCCAGCATAAATGCATGCAAGTAGTGAATAAAGGGGAGATAATATGCAGGTTACATTATGAAGGTGTGACCGGAGTATACAGGCTTTATGGAGACAAACCACGGACAATTCCAAAACGAAAAGAAAAGAATCCACCTATGTGACCATATAGGCTTTCAAAGCTGTAAATGTAATTCACTGCAACCTGGAGAGAGCCTTGAACTTACAGATATTAATGTGCACAAACAATATGAGGCTGATCGGCCCAGTAGTATGAGAGATTAGCTGCGAACAGATACACACACGGACATACGACCACATGCATGATCTTAATAATTTATCTTAAGAAAGAAATACAAGTACAGGTCCATTTACCATTTACCATTTACCATTTATATTCGACATGCTTGATTAATTTTTATATTTGTTTGTTAAAAATATTAATATTTCAAATATATATGTCCTAATGATTGCTTATCATGATATTTTAACCGTGTATAATGCAATTATTAACATGTACAATGTCTTTGTAGGTTAAGTTTAGCATTTAAGATTGTTTTCAAATATGCTGACATATCTTTAATGTTTTCTTTTTATAAATGTATGAATGACAATTATACAATATTTTATTGACTTAGAACAATTTCACAGTGTGTTAAGAAGTATGTCTTAGCTTTGAGTACACATGTACAGCAAATTAGTGTTCAAAACTAATGAAGATACATAATTATATATATCTGCATTTATGTTACATATAACACACCTGTTACAGATGCCTAGGAGGAGTTATAATTATTGACAGATGCATTCATAAACACATACTTATAATGTGTTGTAAACCGTATTAAATGTATTGTTGTAAATGGTAAATGGGGGCTTAATGTCTCCCTATTGAATCTGAGATTGTCACTATTTTGCCCCCCTTTATGCTGAGGCTGATAAAATGCTGCTGCGATGCCAGTGCAGTGTGTGGTTTCTGACCTTGACGACAGTTCACACAACACAGGGTGTGCTATTAAAGCCTTCCTCTCACATGATATATTTGATTGTTTATCTCCTGCAGCAACTCACAGAGGACCGGGCCGGTGTCCCTGGAACCTGCTGCCCAGTTGCACAAGAAATTATGAACTCGGAATGCAATGTGCCATCAAAACAAAACAAGATAAATAGACCTTAACTGCCTCATGATCCAATAGCGAGCCTATAATACTTCACGGAAACAGCTACCTTGTTTACTGTTGGATGATGTAATGTCAGCAAAGGTAGTCTCAAAAAGTCACCTTTGTTTAGTCAAGCACTGACAGTGAAACAGAGTGTAAATGAAACATATGCAGAGACTGCATGGAGTTCAGTCGCTTACATTTCAGCAAACTCGGGGGAAAATAGAACTAAGATTTGAGTTGCAGTGAATGGATAAAGTTGCATTTTTTATCATTATCACATCATCTTATCATTGCATTTCATATCATATGTAACTAGACTTATCGCCCCAGCTTGCATATTGCTATGTAAAGATGGATTCTTCTAGAGGATAGCTTTACAAAATCGTTGTATCTGTTACTTTTTGATGTAACAGCTGTCTATGAGCTGTAGATGAAACGTGATTGTGATGATATTCAGCCAATTAATTCTTTTATTATGGCTAAAAACTTGAATTGCCACCAATTGAGTCCAGGTGGACATTTGTGTCAAGTTAGAAGAAATTTCCTCAAGGTGTTCCTGAGATATCACGGTCACAAGAATGAGACGGACGAAAGTACATCCCACAAACATAATGCCTCCGGCCACAGCTATCTATGCAGAGGCACAATAACAAGAAGCGGCAGCTTGAGGGCTGTACCACCTACACACCTATAGGTCAAGGTCATGGATGCATTTTGCGCTGTGGGTTGGCTCAGCACTGCGGATTGACTTTTCTGCTCCAGCTTAAACAGTTTTCTGCATTTTTGGTAGACTAGTGACAACTGGGCTAAACGTAAACATATGCACCCAAACAGCAGTGACAAACCTCTGTGAATAGATGTAAAAAGGAGAAGAAGTGCCCAGAGAGAAACTGGGAAGGAGATGATAGCAGGAGCATGGCAGCAGTGCTAAACCACACACACACACACACACACACACACACACACACACACACCTGGACACTTCTAGGTTACCCATCAATTCTTCTCTCCTATCTAAAGATGATACAGCTGCTGTGTTACTTGCATCTTATGCCATGGCAGAGGGGTCATTGAGATTAAATGCCAACCTCAGAGCTGGCTTTTAGTTGATGAGGCCTGTCACGGCAGTGGGAGAGTGACGGATTGTGCTGAAATAGAAGCACAAGTGTGTCAGATCTCTGAAGCCTGCCAACAAATACTATGGCTTTATAGTGTGGAGTCTGGGCAGATGTTCCTCCAGCAAATTAGACGTTTCAGCAGTGCTGGACATAGGTGCTCAGTAGGATTAAGTGGTTAATTAAAATGGAAGCATTCCGGTTAAGGGGCTTTAAATCAACGAGCATCTTTAATCAATCCTAAGTCCCGGCCCTTTTTGCTCTGTGCTCCAATAACAGTTGACCAAACCTCCTTGTCCCCTTTGCTGTTGTAAAGACAACAGCATTTTAAAGACGGTTAAAAAGTCAAAACAACAAGGTACAGTAAATGGACCTGTACTTGTATAGCGCCTTTCTAGTCGTCCGACCACTCAAAGCGCTTTTACACTACATGCCACATTCACGGCAAAGCCCATTAAACAGAAACTAATGCATTCGTACACATTCACACACCAATGCACAGCATGAGGAGCAATTTGGGGTTCAGTATCTTGCTCAAGGACACTTTGACATGTGGCACCAGGAGCCAGGAATTGAACCAACAACCTTCTGATTGGGGGACAACCCACTCTGCCTCTGCGCCACAGCCACCACAGTCACATCTTAAGTTAGTTAGTAAGTTAACCTTCTTCAAAATGTGGTTGTCTTTTCAACATAGACTAACTTAGCACATAGCATATCTCAGCAAGGAAATGGGAGGGGAGGTTGCAAAAGGGGCAGGACTCCAAAGGCAAGGGTCAGTTGCAGTAGTTAACAAGTACTGCTATTGCTGCAGTTGCTGCCTCAACTTGAGATAAGGTTTAGCTCAGTTTCGGATAATAAAGGTTTAGGTTAAATTGACTGCACACTGATTGAGTATATAGGTTAATGTAAACTGTAATGGACATCAACATATGCATGTGTTTCAACAATTTCCATCTGACTCACACGTTGAGATGAAGAATGAATGATGAATGATGGTAGGTAAAAATAAAATAGCTGAATTCAACAGTGAAGATTGATTACATACTGAAATCTGGGCCAGGGTTCCTGTATACTTTAAGAGGGTCATGCTCCCTCCACAATACTTAAAGATTGTCATTCCTCCCCCACTTTTTGCTGTGTCAGCCAGCTGTCACCATATAACTCCCCCCTGAACACCCCCAGAAATAATCCTCTTGCTCACTCAAGCAGTGAAGGGCACCCGGACACCTCCTAGACAGTAAAGTCCGAAGGCACATATGTAGTGGATTACTTTACTGTGTGTGTGTGTGTGTGTGTGTGTGTGTGTGTGTGTGTGTGCGTGTGTGTATGTGCACGAGTATGCCCTTCCCAAATTATCCTCTCTAATACAAACAGACCCGCTGATTTAAAAAAAAAGCACTGAATAAAGCAGTTCCACCTTAAAGATCAGTGTTTCTCCCACACTGTTCGAAAGACAAAGGACGTTTGCGAGCCGAGCTGCTGCTAACGTTCAAGTTCAAATCTAAAGTTAAAAAGCATCAAGATCTAAACAGTGGATGGTAAAAATGTGGCTTTAGGCAGACAACCACAACTCAATGTCAGTGTTCTAAATGAATTAATGTATTGATGTATTGATGTATACAATCCACAGCAAAAGATAAATATGATAGATATGATGTCGCATTTTCGCAGAACTTGATCAATAGACCCATGTGTCATTTCTAATAAATATAAACTGTGGTGGGTAAAAATTTAGCCATCTTACCACTGAAAATGTTTTAGAAAAAGATTTATAAGCGTCATAATCAAGCAGACGCGCTGGTCCCCTGCCACAGCTTGATATTAGTCATTTCTGTTTTAGGGAGACAACCACTTGGAAACCATCAAAGGTAAGCAAACAGCATTAACTTCTGTCATTAAAAGGCTCATCCCAAATTGAAGTCCTGGCACTGTGCCTGGTATAAGTAAGTACTGGACAAATGAGCAGCTGACTTTTTCCAGATGAGTGACATTACAACCCTTCCAACAGGGGATAGTCCTACTGCTAGCTCATGTAGTGACAGTGTTAACAGAGCCAGCTATACATTCTTAATAACCTCATAAGATGAGGTCAGTATGTTGGGGGAAAACAAAAAAAATATTACAAAATATCACAATATTTTCCTACACCCATACAGATAACTATGGAAAAAGACTAAGGTACTCTGTCTCCAGATGTAATAATACACATAACCCATAATGACCCATAGAGGGCCCACAATATATAAAATCATCTTCAGTAAAATAAGAATAGATTTTAATGCCCCAAATTGTGTAAAAACCAACTTGACACACTTAATAATTCAGTTCATTTCAATGAAAAAAAATAAAATAAGAACAAGCAAAAGACTAATAATAAATAAATAAAGCAACAAGTGGGCCTACAGTAAGTGCTTTTGCAGCAAAGATATTGGCTGAGATGCTTTAGTCTGGACCACAAACGTCAATCTCATTGTGCACAAAAGTCAATGTATCACCGCCATCATTAGGATTCATCCTGTGACGACCAAAGGTATATCTCAGTCCAATATTGCTATCCACAACACAACTACTTGCCTGATGTTTGTTGATTTGTTTACTAGGCTTGCAGTAGTATCATCATCTAATTTAATCAGTCGCAATCTCAAGCGTGAACTTTCTTTGGTGAAATGCATGTACGGATGGGAAAACCAGCCACTTTAATGCCGATATTTATATCCAGGCTGATCATCAAATGCATATTTATAAACCATATTTCAAAGTGACCTATGTTCATCTGTAGGTCCATCACCAGAATGCCCGAAAAGAAGATTAGAGTTTCAATTCAAAACAATAACCTTTTAAATTAAAACTTGCAAGCATTATTTGCGCATTAATACTGTATACGACTCCCCATCTTTCTTGACATTTAGATTCTAAAATTGAAAGTGCAGTTTTATTGCTACCAGATGTTATCAATGGAGCCAAAACAAAGAGAAAGGGCAGTGCCTGGATTGGTGACATTTTCTTTCAAACTAGCCAAAGTTGATTAAAGAATTGCCAGGCTCCTGCTGATAGCACTGTCATTAAAAATATACGAGAGCTGTGCTCTATGTGATTGAATTAGCAGCCGGAAAACAAATCTGTTTTATGATTTCTGTCACACATAATGATACATATGATTACAATAATAGTTTATACTCTAGCACACTAGCTACTTCCAAATGAAAGGAATCCAACACTGTTTTAACCAAAACTACACATATAGACAGTGGCGGACTCAGGCTGCTCAAGGGGCAGGGCCAAAAAAAATAAAAAGGGCACCAGTGTGCAGAAAGTTGTGATACATTTATGGTGAAACAGCTTAGCTTTGTACCCTCTCATGCAGAATGGGGGCGCTTTATCACACTGTCTCCACTGATAGGGAGTCTAGAGGGCACTTTATCACATTTTCTGTACAGGAAGAGCACCCTAGTGGGCACTTTTGCATGTTTCATCTACCATAGGGGTATGCAAGAGTGCAGTTTATCATGTTTTCTCCACTGGAAGGGTAGACTAGAGGGCAGCTTTGCAGCGTTTGTTTCAAAATGGGGCGACCGGGGGTTCCACCAATGTCTACCAGTGCGTAGATCATCAATAAGCTGCAGAGATTATACATTTATACAATATTTTACATTTTAGGCTTTTAACAGCTTCTTGTACAATGCTCCAGCAGAAAACCTTCAATTTGTAGATAAGCAATTTTATAAACAACTAGTGTAGAGGTCAAGGGGGAGAGCCACAGCGCCCAGACAATACTCCTATATGCTCAGGTAAGTGTCATGAAATAAATCAGAACCAAGCTGAGATTCAAGTATAGACAGCAGGTTTTTATTGGACAGATAAACTAAACAACAAGCTCTGGTAATTGCCTGATTCACAGCCACTTCTGATTGGCTCCTCTATTTTTGACACACTATAGTGGTTTATGGCTGGCTGTGGCAGCTCTCTTACTGGTCTCAGCCCCTTGAAATGTATTCTCTTAGTCATCTTTAATAGGCTCTAAATTTATCTGTGCTGTGTGGTGTCCTTGGGTGTTCACATGCCATCTGTGTGAAATAACATCGTCTGCTGCAAATTAAATAAAAAAAAGAAAAAGAAATCAACACTAGCTCGTCCAACTGTTACACTTTTACACCTTCACGGCTTAAATTTATTTCCTTAACAAGATAACCGTAAACATGCCATACTTCTGAGAATGATGCCATCTCCCTCGAGGCAAGGCAGCAACAAATGTTACGTTTAAACCATCATTTGAGTGCCCCTGATAGGTCAGTTGGTGTAATTCTATGGAAATCCAGATTATATATAAATATATAGTGTATAAATGAATAAACAAATAAAGGTATATTGTAGTTCCTTCATTTTTTAATTTGATCACAGTCAAGGATCATTCTCCTTATTCTTCAGTTCCACTGTAACTGTATGAACTAACAACAATCCATGCATTAGCTCTGCAACAGGACTCATTCCTGGGCAAGAAGACATTTCTCAAGCTCCAACATATAGTGCCTGAAGTGTAAACCAGCACTACACTGTTTAAAAATACCTGCACCCACACTACCACTCTCCTCATCACACTCCACTATTTGTCTTTCCAGGTTACTATAGGCAGTATTTGTGCACATTTAGAGTAGAGTTGAAATGTACCTATATCTAGCTGTGTAAGCCATCAGTGTATGTAGCTAGCGCTAAAAAGATGACTTTTATACCTATACGTGGAGTGAAATCAGTTGTCAGATGAAAAGAGTAAATAATGGAACTGCTGAAGCTCTCTTTAAAGCACAATTATTGTACAATGTGTTATTCCTCACCTACAACAATTTAGTTTGTCTAGTTTGTCAGTTCACCAACAGTTAGATGCAATTAATGGTGGCTATGCAGATTTTAGTTTTATTCTGTGGGGGTGAATGGTATGTTTGTGGTTCTCAAAGCAAAAAAACAAAAAAAGCATATGCCTTACATCCATAAAGGTTTGTTTTATCTTTTATGACTCAATCAATTTTTTTTTTTTTTTTAAAGTATCACAAAGGGAACTATGTCTAGATTTCCTTCTACAACCTTACAGTCCCACATTCAAACATTCAAATATGTCTTTCTACCCCAGAAACAGTGATAAGTTTATTGGTGTATGGGAGAATGGTTTGATTTTGGTTTGAGACCTCTATGAAGCAGCTGAAGCTCCAAAGTGAACATAGTGAACAACCAGCCTTTAAGCTGATGACGGCTGCCTGGACGGACCAAAGGAATCCAGTCAGTGTGGACTTAATCAAGAGCAAAGTTTGGTAAAGGTAAACAGCTGCACCTGCAAGGAGTTCTACATTATCATACTGAAAACCAAGGCCCTGCTCCAAGCGGCCTGAAGCAGTTTAAGTACAAGATTAAGAAGCCTTCATTCAATAAGAACGCATTTTATCCTTCAGCTACACAGCCTAAGAAAAGTTGCCTGGTCTTTACTGAGGGAATATTGGTCTGTTTCTCTTGTCAACTATATTTTCTTGTCTGCCTATTATATTCAAGTCATTATATTTATTACATTGAATAGGTCTAGAGCCATTAAAGTGATGACTACGATTTAAAGCATCCAACGGTCCTCAAAACAGCAATACATCTAATATAAAATCAATATTTAAATTGCCTAATAATAGTAATTTCTCTCTCTCGTGTGTGTATCCTGCATTATCTTGCAAAAGCACATGAATAATGTACAATGCTTTTTGATAAGCATAGCCACCATTTTCCCTAGTCTTTTTGTTGTCTAACCTTAACCATACCATAATGATATTATAATTAAAATACCCATAATTCAGGGTTTTGCATTCTGCCTTTTCGAAAGATGGGAGTGAACACCATTAGGCTTGTGAAAAAATACTGCAATTTTGGTGAACAGGCCCTTTTTGCCTTTCTTATGACAGATTAGGGATGGGAATCAAGGCACCTCACGATTCAATCCAATTCAGAGGGCTAGGATGAGATTATAAAACGCTTATTGATGCATCATCAAAAATGTTTTCTCACTGTGTGAATACTTGCTACTTTTAAAACAGTGTCTTTGTAATGATCCATAATTAAAATATGCAGATGAATTTACTTCTTTTATCTTTTATTAATAGTAGTGTCAACTGGAAGGTTACATTTACCAACATATTTCTCAGCTTTTCAAAGAACCAACAAGATGAGAAATAAAGGTGTGCCTGTAGTAGCATCCTTGTAGTAAATTAACAGCACACAGACTGCACCATGTTCTAAATCGTAGTTATGTGTCTCTTGTGCATGCTCTTGCCGAGGTCAACCATTTTGTCTGTACTAAGTACTATTCTATTTACAGGTGACCATAATGTCGAGATTTTAGTTTTTATTTGGAATTATTGACTTTTTTGCATCAAGACACAATCATAAACAAGCATGAAGAGTCAGGTTTTTGCCCACCCTTGCCAAGTATTTGATCTGTACAATTCTATTAGAAATATTCAGATACAGGGCGCCTGGTTAGCTCAGTCGGTAGAGCTGACAACCCATATACGGAGTTGTTGCAGCAGCCCAGGTTTGAATCCAACCTGTGGCCCTTTGCTGCGTGTCATCCTCTCTCTCTACCCACCTTTCCTGTCTATCTTTGGCTGTGCTATGTAATAAAGGCATAAAAAGGCCAAATAAATATTCAAATACATTTAAAATCTTATACCAGGTTTATACATGGCTATATAACCTGGCCATAGTATTTTCTAATGTGCAATTATAATTTTAATATAAGTTTTACAGTATGTAAGCTAAATGTTACTAAATAGCACATGTGGTTAAATACTACTGTTATTCTGGAAAAGAGAACTAAAGTGTGCTGTGTTTTTCTAATAACTCGCCCTAATAACAAACCTTGACACTTACAGGCTTTTATATATTTATAAAAGTCACCGCAATTTGGGGAAATTATCTGTAATTATTACCTTGCAGTAACTTTCTGTGGATTTGAAGGCGACTTGGCGGCCTTAAATTATGTGGTAGGAAATGTTCTGCAGCAAGAGGCCACGGCAACGCCTCCTCTTTAGCTCGCTCCCTAATCACTGAGACCCTTGACAGTGGAGCAGAGAAATGCTCAGCTTTAATGAGCTCCAACCGTAACATTTGCTGCTTTCGCTTAAAAAGATCTTGTCATCAAAGATATTCTTGCAGACAATTTGGAAACAAAACATATCTCCAGCATAATCGCTCCCCTAAACAAAATGCCACAACAGTAAGTATTCTGTTTCATTTGCATCCCTTCTGTGGTTTTCTTTTTCCCTTTTGAGGATTGCGTATGACATGCAACCCCCTCCATCCACACACACACACACACACACACACATTCGCACACACAATCCCAAACAATTACAATGTTGGAAGTGTTGGCAAGCTTGTTATAAAATTGCCATGCTGAAAGGAAAACAAAGTAAAAGCAGCCAGTTTGATCAAATTTCCATTGTACATATTATTGTGATGCGTGCACAGCAACAGCTGCTTTTTTTCTTAATAACACACCACAGATTTGCAGAGATGCCAAATGTTAAGGGTGTGTAGGAGGATGGGGGACATTCTTTACTGCCTTCATTTCATTTTATCTTACTGATATAGGCCAGCTGTCTTCAAATGGCAGCCCATAGGCCACATCCGGGCCCGCCCATTCTTCTCATCCAGCCGTGCAGAATGGCCACTGATGGAAGGATATCAATATTTATATATTTACAGTATTGCGAACTGTGTAATTGTGGCAAAATACACAGGAAAGTGCTGTAATAAGGCTATAATATGTAAGTAAGTAAGTAAATAAAGCTTTATTTATATAGCACCTTTTTGACTCAGAGATCCAAAGTGCTTTACAACCAAATAAACAGAAGAGTATAACCATACCCAATCAAACAAACATAGGAAGATAAAACAAGAGAGAAAGAATACATTTAAAGAGAGACAACGGATGAGAAAACAAACAAGGAGATCTATAGAAAGGCTTGCCTGTAGAGGTTTTGAGCAGCCGCTAAAAACAGTCCACAGATTCAGTGAATCTGAGTGAATGGGAAAGACTGTTCCACAATGTTGGGGCTAAAACAGCAAAGGCACGGTCACCTTTAGTTTTACAGTTAGAGTGGGGAATGGATAAAAGGCCGAGATTTGAGGAGCGGAGTGGCTGAGGAGTGGAATGAGGAACAAGGAGATCCGAAATGTAACTGCGGGCAAAGTCATGAAGTGCCTTATATGTAATCAGTAAGATCTTATAATTGATTCTGAACTTTACCGGAAGCCAATGAAGGGATGCCAGAACAGGAGTAATGTGAGACCGACGGCTGGCTCTGGTTAAAAGCCTGGTGGCTGCATTTTGGACTTACTGTAAACAATTTAACGAAGCTTGACTGAGGCACGTGTAGAGGGATCATTACAGTAATCTAGACGGGAGAAAATGAAGCTGTGAATTAATTGTTCAAGATCACCGGAGGACAGGAAACTTTAGATTTTTGCTATATTTCATAGCTGCACGAAACAGGACTCAAGTTTTGTAACATGAAGGTCAAATGTCATATGCTGGTCGAAGATGATACCCAGATTCGTAGCAGTTGGTTTGATATTAGTGCGTAAGGGTCCGATAAACTGATCAACCGCAGTGACAAAGTTTTCGGGGCCAAATAAAATTACCTCAGTTTTGTCAGGATTAAAGTGGAGAAAATTAAGAGACATCCAGTCTTTGGTGGCAGCTAAGCACTCATGGAGAGAGGACAGTTGATTCAGGTTATTGGATTTCGCAGAAAAGTAGATCTGTGTATCATCGGCATAACAGTGGTGTGACATGTCATGGAAGCGGCTGAACAAATGATCCAGAGGACGCATGTACAGGGAAAACAGAACTGGACCAAGAACCGACCCCTGAGGGAAACCACATAGTAGGGGAGCAGAGGAGGACATACGATTATTAATGCAGACATTAAAGACTCTATTAGACAAATAGGAATGAAACCAGTTTAAGGCTGTACCAGAAATGCCAACCCAGTTCTGTAATCTATCCAGTAAAATGGCATGATCGATGGTATCAAAGGCTGCAGTCAGATCGAAAAGAATAAGGATGGAGCTTTCACCTTTGTCAGCATGCATAAGGATGTCATTAGACACTCTCAGTAATACTGTCTCTGTGCTATGTTTTTGGCGAAAACCAGATTGGAATTTGTCAAAGATACTATGACCTTCTACCAGCTTCAGGAGTGGCTCCGCAACAATCTTTTCAAGTATTTTAGATAAAAAGGGAGGTTTGGAGATAGGTCTATAGCTTTCTAACTGGTCTGGATTGAGATTTTTTAGGTAACCTTTCCACATTAAAATGTCTATAAACACTAAAGCTATGTTCTATATGTAGTTGAGATGTGTACTTATATCATCCCAAATGTTTCCAACAACTCCCATGATCCCATGCTACTTCATCAAACTTTATCTTTTGTTGTTGTTTTGATGTAAGAGAGCAACATAGTGGCAAAAATTACATATTGTAGGTTTAAATTTGTAGTAGTACTGCATTTACAACCACTACAGGTGTCACATGCACAATGACGGTTACTGCCAATCAGGACTGCAGTCAGCAGTTATGTTTCTGAAACAGATTTTAACCATCACTCCTCTGTGAGCTGCCTCTTTGAGGTAGTATGGATTCCCATGTTTTAGGAGTCTGTTAATTTTGTGGAAATATTTAACAGTAATAGGCCAATTAGGCCTAAGTTATTACCATTAACTTTTGTCTGACCCCCACAGTGTTTGCTCATGAAAATTCTGGCACCCATTCATAAATGTCCCCTAGTATAGGCTATATATAGAAAATAGGTTTACCCATAATGGAACAGTAATAATGTTGCACCCAGTGATTGGCAGTCATACTGTAAAACACAGACATTAGCCTGGGAACATCCTTACAAACAGCCTGAGACCTGAAAAAAAGGGACAGATATGCATGTAGAACTGATAAACTGGGGGAACTTTTACTACAGCATGTAATTAAATTCTTCCAGTGAAAATAAAGATAAGGATTCCATTAGCCCCTTAAAACATTCTGGGATAATGAATTTTTGTGGTTGATGGAGCACCTCATGTGGGACAGGTGGGATTTACTCCCAGGCTCGACTCGGCAGTGCGGCAGACAGGCACTGCACCCAACCACGGGAGCCGGCGACGACATTTGATGCACCATTGGCACCAGAGGCAAATGAGATTACGGCAGGGGGAATGGAATTGACTCTCTCCTTGACAGATTTACAGATCCCCACTGGATAGAATACAGGCGAAAAGGCTGTAAAACCCATCATCTGTGGGGTGAATTACACACGGCTTGGAACAACTTGTTTGGTTTAGGAAATCTACACACCCAGCCTCTTTTGATTTACCTGCACCCCCCCTCCCAACTCCCCCGCACCATCATCCTGGAAGCATGCATGGGTGGTGGTTTTTTGCTACAACTGTGATTCAGGGATCTCATCTTTTGATCAGTTTGTTAAATTGCTGCGTGGCACTGTCCTTGGCCTTTGATCTATTAGCTGCTTACAATAGAATAATTCCACACTGTATTAATAACTGTGCATCACAAGCCTTGTAAGAGCATCGATTTCTCTGCTGGCCAAACAGATATAATCTAAATATGAGCAGCTAAGACTGCTGGCGTCTCTCGGTCCCTAAGCAATAACATGTGGAGGTCAAATAAAGCTGCAGTCGATTCCACAATAAAAGATGCTCCACTCTGGGAATACTGCGACAAACTGTAAAGACACTATATTAAATATTTATCTCTCAGCTCAGGTTACAGTCAGTCCATCACCTTGATCTATGTTATATTGATACACACATCCATGATGCTGGTTTCAAAAGCCAGAGTCTGTGTATTAAAACCATCTAATTTATCTGTATAGAGACTGAGCTCTTGCACCCAAAAATCTAGTCCAATCCCACTTCTCTGTCAAACAGTGAGCTCCACAAAAATCATTTCAGCTGCATTCACAGCCCAGTCAGTGCAGATCATAACACGTCAAGATGGTGTACAGTTGCATATTTGTGGTTATGGGATAATATGTCTTTGAGGAGCTGAGATACATTCTCTCTGACCATCACATCTGCTCTGCTCATAAAAACTAGCTGATCTCATCTTGGTTACCAAAATCACAAGATAGGAACAGCAGTATGTTTATAACCTTCATCGTTTGATAAAAGAAGAAAACAGCCATATTAATTGAATTAACTGAACAAAATGCGAAAGAAACTCCATCACAAAAACATCCAGGAGTCATCCAGAAGTGTATTATTCATGACATTGATTCAAAAATGTTTTGCCTCGGTTTTTCCAAGCAAACTGAATGCTTAAATGAGTGTGAGGTTTTTCATCAAAGATAGTGGGGGGTGTTAGGTAGAGCACAGAGGAAGCAGCGGCAGTAATCAACAAAACAATGACAGATTGTTGTCATTGTCAACGGCTATGGGATTCATTATGATTCACAGAATGCATAATTTATATGCATGTGCTCATTACAATTATATTTCAATCAAATGCCCTTGATTCAGGAGATTTCCAACAAAGGGCCACATGCTTTCTGAAATGTTGTCTTGCCTTAACAAATTTCAGATGTGAAAGAATAACCTAGAGGAATTAAATCAAGTAATTAAATGCTGCAGTGGGCAGCTTCACTACAAAAGATATATTTCTAAGAAAGTGTGACAATCTCATATTTAGATTTAAAAGCTAGTCTGGCTTGTGTTGAGATTGTACTGCATATCTTGTAAATGGGCTGACTAAATCTTCTCCAGACATGTATTAGGACATAAATACAAAAAGTTGTTAGTGCTTGGAACAATAATGTGTGTCTGATGTGTTTTTTCCACAAAAAAGTATAATTTCCACATTAAAATCCTTCAAAAGTCATCTCCTCCTTCTGCCTCATTAAAACTTCCAGAATCTCTGAATATACAAATGTTGTTTATTTCTAAAGTTTTGCTGCTGGACACAAGATGTCTCCTACTTCACTGTAAAGTCCATTCTTAGTGGATGTGTACTGGTGGCTTCAAGTTTCTACATCACACTGTACAAGTTGATACTGGACCAGGATGGACTTCCTAACTATTGGTGATGTCACAGATCATACAGGTAGGCCCCACCCCTTAAAATCAGATGTTCAATGAGCACAGAGAAACGTTCCACTTTCAGCAGATGAATGTGATATATGTGTATAATCACCTGATAATAAGACTTGTGTTTTTGTTACTTTAGAATCATCCCTTTTTATCTACCTTACAATTCAACATGTGGAGACCATAAATGGGCTTAAAAATTTCCTGCCAATCAAATAGTTATTGAGACATTTCAGTCTGGACCAAAGGTCCAGTGTGTAGGATTTGGTGAGTAAGGGCTTTTCGTTCTAAATTAACTGCATGAATTAGTCTTTCTGCTCGTATTTCAAGACTTTGGGAAGCTGGACATCCTGATTTTATTTTAAGACATTTTATCAAGTGAACTGCACTGGCAGCCAGATTGGCTTATTTCACCATTAGAGTTATCACGTCTAAAATCTTTTCACTTAAATTTAATAAGGGATCGCATTGTCAAATTTATCATACAGGCATCAGGCATGTCTCACTGACCTGACTGGCTCTGATTCTTTGGACCCAAGGATAAGCAAAGTGCTGACAAAGATCCAGTAATGGTGAGTCTAGTTTCTCTGTGGAGAGTTTGCTCAAGCTGTTACAGTTCATGCTAGAGCTGTTGCTCCTCTCTTCTGCACTCTCTCAATAGTCTCCAATCACTGCCTGAAAGTACATTTGCATCATCTCATCTGATGTGGGAGTGTGTCTTTTCTGCATTTCTTTTGTTTCTTCTTAACTTTCCTCATGCGTCCTTAACCATTGTGCTTCATCTACGAGCTTGTCTTCCTGTCTCAAAGAGGATTTTGCCCCTGAAGTCAAAGGTTTTCTCCTTGGCTTTTCTGATGAGGAGGTCACTGTAGGAGCCATGTTCATGTTGCAGATGATATGCAGATAATTTTATAAATGTCATTTGGACACTTTAACTAATAAACAGCGCTTATGTGTGACAAAATTAAGTCATAATTGGGTATTTCATAAAAGCGTGATAAAAGAAAGTTTTGTGTTCACATGGGTTAAAAGCACAGCACATAAAAAAGTTAAGACAGTGAGATGTGTACTTATGAGCAGACATAAAACAATAGGCACAATACACCTCTCAACATTTTCAAACTGCTGCAAAGTGCTGCCAAAGTACCTTCCTGCCACTAAACAAACACATAATTACTAATCTGAGACATTAACAGTGCTGCTACCAATTTCCTGTCTTTCTTCATTGATCCACGGCTCTCGAGCTGAATATGAACTTTACATTTTACCTCAGTTCCTGAATTGATCTGACCTGCAAAGCTGTCACCCTCTTCTGAAGACTCATAAACAACATAAACACACCTCCCCCTTGATAATGGCGCTGATGATTGCTTAGCAATAGCTGTATTAAAGCAAAATCTAACCTTTTTTCAAATAGAGAGTTTCGAGTAAATAAAGCAGATGCTGCATAATTAGAAGGTTTGCATTGACAGGGGAAATGAACACTAAGCTCTCAGACAGCAATCGAGGTAGATGGTGGTATGCAATGTGCTCTCACAGGGAAAATATTGATTCTTGCAGAGAACTATTAAACCTCATATATTCTTATCATTATTAGGGCTGCATTTCATGGTCTGAGTTTCCCATATGGATGATTGAACTGATCAAAAAGCAGTCAGGATAATTAAAGCTGTTCTTTTGAGTCAGCTCTGTCAGCAAGGGGGGGGGGGGTTGTCACAAACACCAGGGCCTGAATGTGCCATAATTCAGTACAACCCTACCCGTTAGTGGGTTAGGGTTAGTACCCTAATTCAGCACAATGCTAGCCCTAACCACAATGTAACCTAACCCTAACTTCTGGTGTTTTTTATCAATTTTCAGCTCTGTTTTTATCAGCATTAAGCTAGATTTACTAAACCCTGGCTCTGACCCTGATATTTCCTCATGCCTAAACGTAACCAACCAAACCAACAAAAGAAAAAAAGAGTTACGCAGGTCTGCGTGGGGTGCATACCTAGACTAATCAGGAGGTACCGATATGCAATTAGAAGGAAGGGTACTCATGTGGACAAAAATCAGGAGTGCCGGTACTCAGTACCAGTAAGTACTGACCCATGTCAGACGCACACAGCAGTCAAGGATTGTAGACCAGAGAAAGAGACTTGTCCTGACAGAGAGCTAAATTCCTGGCTAACACGAGTGACTGCCACAAAGGTCACAACCAAATGTTCCACTCAAATATTTGTGACAGTGGCACTCAAGTTGGGTTTGGCATGCAGAATAGCAAAGAAGGAGCTGTGGTCTGAGAATTGTGGTCTGTTTTAACACTCATTTAAATGGGTCTAACACTTGAAAGAGAAAAGAGAAAGGAGACTTTGTCACCATTCACATACTCAATTATTAAGTGCAGATTGTGACAATTTCCCCAAAGAAATGGTCCCTTTCAGGTGTTGAAGGGAAAGAGCTAAAAGCAGTAAAAGGGCATTAGTCTTAGAAATAAGGCCAAGCTAATGAGGGTTAGTCAAATACCACCGCAGTCCCCTATAAAAGACCTTGGTATGAAGGTTTGAAGGTGCAATGTTCCCTTGGGATATTTCTGTCAAATATGCACATGGACATGGAAAATGAGGTTGCCATCAACGAGATGAATTAGGCCAGCTTCGGAATTTTTTTTTTATAAAAGTTGTCATAAACGTATTTTGACCTGCAGATAAGTTGTGCCATTCAAACTAAAGCAGCTGGGTGTTTTTTGACTGCATTTTATTGTTTGAATGTCAAAACAACTTTGCAAAGATAATTAAGTCTGTTGTATTTGTCTTGAAGGACAGTATTTCTTCAGTGAGACAGAACTCATGTCCAAAAGACAGCAACCAAAATGCTCAATAGTAAACTTAAACACCAAATATTACAGCAGTTTATTTTCTAAAGGCTACATTATTCCACCACTTTTTAAAAGAGCAGCATGGTTAGACTGTTAATTTAAAAATCTGTATTGCAAGACTGACAAAAAGACAGATCCATTGTACTACAGCAGGCTGCTGCTGAATGCAGCTGAATAAATAATTATGAAGCCGACATTATGCTATATATTTGTTCAGTATCTGTGGTCTTAAGATATTTTCTCTCTGTTTTTTAATGCAAAATGGATCTGAAATAATCCCTGTGCTCCTCTTCATTCTCACCTACCTCCTTCATATTAATTAACTTGGCAAACAAGAATTAACTAGACAAACACAGGCAGGCCTCTTAGTTAAATGGCAAATACCAGGGACTTGCACACATGCACATATTAAGCCGCATAAAGTGAAGCAAAATGCTGAATGTAAGAGGCGAACCAAATCAATCTTCATTAAAAATGCCTTTTCAGGTTTTGTGCTAAAGTGGCATTTTGAGAGACTGCCTTCAGATTCCTGCAAAGGAGTGAGAGCAGGGAAACCGTAATGCGTGTCTCTAAAGTTCAAACAAAGCATCTGAAGTCCGCTGGATTCCACTACATTCTGACAAATCACAAAGCTTCCCAATGAGACGCTAACCTTGGTTTTATAGAGCAGTAGGTTCACGCTGACGTGCAGAGTTGTGGCAGTGTGCTTATTGCAAAGCTTGTGTCAAGGCCGGGAATTTTCACTAAATAGCAGAATGGCTTCTAGCTGAATATGAGAGCATTCAAGGCTACTGTGCTAAAAGCATAAATGCTGGCATGACATCTCAGCATTATATTGTGTCAAACAAGTATGACCTATCAACAACGATGCCAATAAAACATATGTTTGTTGGAAAATACTGGTATTGTGAGGACTTTAATGCTTATCTCTGCTAATGTTTGATGGTAGAACAAGACAAAATGCAGAATGTGGCAGATTCTGTATTGTTCTTAACTGAAAGCAAAATGGCATGTCACACCCTCCTCAGCCACAGAACAACCTCCCTCCACCAATCCCAGCAGAAACAAGCTCTAATTTCATACTGCAGTCCACTATATTGCACGGGGGCCAGTAGGGGTCAGCGGTGCCTGTCTTGCTCCATAGGTTGTTGTTGATAAGCAGCTTCAAATATCTCCAGCTGGGAGAAATGTTACCCTTGCTTTTTTCCTGCCTCTGTGCGAATTGATCCGGCGGCACACGTTGGCAGGATGATCAAGTGGCTCGTTAAGCGGAAGAAGAATTAGGTCTGAGTGTGTCAGACAGGAGAAAGTCGTGGCTGCCCCCGGGGCACCTGCATGGTCCCCCAACGCGTGACACCTGTGCTCTCAGAAGGAGCTGCGCCTGTCCCTGCTACTGGCCCGGATGTCTTTTCTCAAAAGGCAACTGGGACAGGAGCGAGTATTCAATGGGTACGGGAAGAAATATTGAGCTCTGTACCTAAAGACATATGCATTTGGAAAAAAGGTCAGGTTTTTGCATGAAATATATGATGGAATATGCAGAAGTCGCACAGGAAGAACAGATTCATTTAAAGAGACTTTTCACAAGATGCAGTGGCGTAATATTCCACACTAATTAACTTTTATTCTCCATTGACATTTGTTTCCCAGGTAACTCTAAAGGGTTAAAAGAGAAACAGAAACATAGAGGGGGAGTGGGGGGATTAATACAAGATTAATACCAGGCTACACTGCAGGTCACAGGTCTCCAGCATCATCTGCGAGAATCACTGAACTCGATTTAGAGGATAGAACTCGTCTGCAGGTACTCCTGTTCAACAAGGCAACATCCATTATTTCTCCTCCTGCTGTTATTGGTAACATTAACTATATCTGCTATCTCCCAACACAGATACTGAAACAAATTCTCCCAGCAATAAAAACATCACTTCTTTAAGTGCAACAATTGCCAGACCAATACTGTGTTACTGGAGTGGAATGAACGGACATTTATGTAAGTAAAGAAATGCTGTTTAGGAGATCTACCTCGCTGAGTAGTCTCCGCTGAATATTTGGAGAATAATTATTCTGTTCACTTTTTGAGCTTCAGGGCCAGAGCTGCACTGTAAATACACTTGCTACATAATTGCCCATCTTGAAAAGGAATATTTTCTGAAGTATTTGGCAAATAAACACAATGGTTTCTCTTTGAAGAGAGCCCTACTTGGCGGTAACTGTGACACACATTCGCTTGCACAAGAGAGAGGGAGAGATGGCCAGACAGGGAGGACAACAATCCCAGAGTGTTCTTCCAGCTATCTGCCCTCAGATATGGACACAGAGGCGGGGGATGGCCAGCAGAGCCTGGTGCACAGCCATCCTCGCTCTCTGACAGTATGTCTGATGTCGGCCCAAGATGCACAAAGGGTGAAGAGGCTCAAACCTCAGCAGATGGGGAAAATCTATGTGGCAGTGCAAAAGCTGCTTATAGCAAACCAAGTATTACAGACATTAAGCTTTTGGTTAACCTACCTAAGAGAGCTCAGACACCAAAATCATCTTGATGATTCATACATTGAGATATCAGCTCGGTGATGCAGACATGCTTTATTTACTGGAATTACTGTACAGTTGTTCTTAGTCCAAAACCTTAGACATGCAAGAGAGAGACCCGACCAGGCTGCTGAATTCGGTAGACTTAACACACAATGACTGATGGCAGACCAAATTATATTTATGTTTAATTTATTTATGTTTTTTCCTATTTAAAGTATTTAGTTTAAAAGTTAAAGCTTTGGGATTAAAGACACCCCATATGCGTAGACTTTAGATGTTATCCAATATAACCATGGTTGTGGTCAGTATTGGGCAATAACGCAGTACTAGTAATAATATTACAGTAATAACTAGCGAGTAGCGTAACTAATTACTAATTATTCATTTTTGTAATCGTGTATGTGACCAAGCAGGAAGCTAGTTTGGAAGATGGAAACGCTTACATTCAGAGGCTGGAACAAAACTGGATTTTATTAATGGACAGCAGACAACAAGTGACAAAGAAGTAATGAGTTTGTGGCTGGAACTGTGGTTGATGAAATGTTTAACTCTGTGTTATTCAGACAGATCTTTGGGAAAATACACACAGACTGAAGACCCCAGGTAAAAAAATATTTGCAAGATAAAAAACAGAAGAGTGTTTAAAAGATTGTCATCATCAGTGTAAGCCAGGTGTGCTTTTTATATAGCCTTTAACTTTTATGAATTCAGAGGCTGCAGAAAAATAAATCTGCTAGTTTGAAGGCGATTAAAGTCTGAATTTTGGGGAGAAAGGACACAATTATTAATTATGTGGGGAAAAGTATGATAACTAGTAGTATAACTATTAACTGTAAGCAGGAAGTATTATGTACAGCAATAACATTACTTTTGAAAAGAGTAATGATTAATACATTTAATTTTTTGTGGAATGAGCCCGACACTGGTTATGGGCTCGCAGAAACGTATACTAAGAAAGCAAAAGACTGGAAGTGTGTCAGGACTAACTGCTTTATATTTCTTCCTGCACAACAACATCTGAATATTCAGAGAATCTGGAATTTATGAATTCTGGAATGAGGTAGAAGGAGTCATTGCTTTTTAAGGGTTTTTATTGTGGAAATTTTTTCTTTTTTTTAGAAAACATATAAGACACACATTGTGCCAAGCAGACCAGTATGCTGGAGTCGACTTGGAAATACTGCTGCACATGAACAATTGAGCCTTTAAACTTATTTGATTTGAGCATTTCATGACCTTTGTTAATTCCATTGCACTTTACAAATGTAAAAAATGTACAATGGCTACTTTGATTAATTTCAATTTATGCGTTTCAGTTCTCATTCATTCAGCTCAGCACGTGGCCACATTCAGTTGCTGAATGGCCCCTATTCTTTGTCTGATGCAGTATTATCCTGTGGACCTGTCCTCATAATTAAAGCTATGAGGAAGCCTGATAATGGTGCAGTGAATTAATAACTTTAAATAACCCACTGGAACTTGATATGCCATTTGGGAATGGCCTGGAGAATAATTTTTTTTAAAAGGTTACTGGTTCAGACGAATATTCAGCAGACATTAACAGCAGACACATTCTATGTAAGCTCCGAAAATTCATAATAGAAATTGTGTCTTTGCCTCTGCAGTGTGAAAAGTAAAGTATTCCCACATTACTTACACAATGGGCTGAATATAACAACCCTTGCACACAGGTACAACTGGAAGAGTCAAAAACAAAATGTATACTGTAAATCATAATGTCCTCAGAATTCAGCCAGCATGCCATGTAATATGCCAGTTCTCTTTGCTATTAGCCTAACAAATATAAATCCCACTGCATGGGGTAACCACTTAATCTCAGTAGATGGGAAATGATGAGAGCCAAATGAGCCATTATACTGTATAGTGGTTGTAACCATGAGCATTATTAACATCATGGCTGCTGAGATGATGTGCTCGACAAGGACTAATGACACAGTTCAAGGGCAGTGCAATTAAAAGGACATTATTGAGAGCTACAGGTATCAATGTCATATTTGAGTGAGCATGCATAGTATGCAAATATGATTCCACTATGCGTTTATTTAAAACACTGAGGAATAAGAAATCTGTAGGGCAATTGCGGCAATCATGCTCCACCAAACATCCTACCACAAACTCACTAAATTAGTCATTACCAAGGACTTAAAATTCCTCCGAAACCAATAAGCTCAACCCCATTATGCACTAAATGAGGGATAGAAAGAGAAATAAAAAAGGATTTAGCCTGTCCATAATTTGGCACACATGCAGTGAACTATCACGATGCATTTCCCCCAAATATACACATCATCAGTAGCCGTTACAGGGTGATTTTACTGGGAGAGGTCACACATGTTGCAGAGATAACAAGCTCTCCTCGCTGTCCCCAGCAGTAATAATGCATAAACCACAGTGCATCTACCTCTGGGTACTGCAACTGATACCCAACACTGGGCTTTTTATTTCCAGCTTTAGAGGAGAAAAAGACACTGCAATCCTTGTTTGACAAGGAAACCAGCTTAGGCTGTCAAAGCTCTATGGCATCACCCACATAACATCCATCTTTTATTACTTGCAGTCACAGGGAAGAGGAACACTTTCTCTGAGTTCTTTTTTTTTACATTTTCAATACACTAAATACATGCTCCTTTTCCTATAACCTTGGCCCAATTTATTTCGTTCTCCCTGCTTTTCTGGCTCCTGGCATTTCCAGTAGGGTGAGTGTGGTCACGGTGGTGCTCAATTAAAAATATGAAGTCATGTGCAATCTCTCTGCAATCGATCCAAAAACAAAGTCAGCCCAAGGTGACGCCTGGCACCCCTCAGTTGTGTTTCATAATCATGCTGGTCCTTTCTGAGCTGATCACAGCTCCTTCCAAGCCAGTGAGCTGGCTTGATCCCTGACAGAACTATCAATAAGCAGGTGTACCCCTCTATGACAATTATTAAACAAACCAATATCTTACACTTCATTTCGTTAAAAGCCATTTAATCTTTGTGTTTATTCAATTTAAATGTAATTTCTTCTTTACTACTCTTTTGGGATACTTTACTGTTTTGCAGGGCTAGACTTGCACATTTCTGCCCTACATTACTTGAAACCATTTGAATACCGTTCCATAGCGGGTTGTGTCGAGGGTTTCTTTTGAAGAGATCAAAGAAAAATATGTCATCAGCATGAGAAATGTGGACCAGTACGAGTTGCAGGGAGGTTAAGCATGGTAAGCCTTGGATCCCTGATGGATCACAGGGGCCGAGGTGAGCGTTTTTCCCCTCCAGACACATCCCAACATCACGGCTGCTGCCTCGGTTGCTAATTGAATTTGATGTTCTTTCCTTGGTAACGTTTTTTCCGCCACTGATAGATCCAGTCCAGCCCCTTCCTCTGCCGTCTAAACTCAGAGCAGGAGCCCATTTACATGAAACACTTCCCCCTATGCACGGTTATTAGACGATCCACCGAATGGAGGTGGGTAAGTCAAGGTGACAGGGAGAGAATTACAAATTCAAGGTGCATAGCAACACAGGCGGCCATTTCGCAGATGAGGAACTTCTTGTATGTCAGAAAGTCATCAGGGGCTGTTGCTGCTGCTGCTGCTGCGATGGATCGCTGAACGCAGCCATGCACAGGAAAGTCACCTGTACTAAGTAACAACTGGAGGGGCTGCAAAGGTCATGGGACTAAGTGCACACAAGTAAGGACAGATGGATGTGATGCTGAGGTTTATTGCCTCATCATTAAAGCAAGTGTTGGGCCCTGAAGTAAAAAGAAGCTTCCCGCTCACCAAAAAAAAGGCAGCGGTTAAAAAGGTTTAATTATGGCACTCAGTAATGAGTGAAGATGAACTGTGATACTTGAAGATCCCATACAACTTCCTGAAGTAGAAGCCTGCCCTCTGTAATACATCTTTCAGAGTATTAAAAGCTGCTTGACATGTTGATATAATACCGTACACCAGTGTGCTGTGAGCTCTTTATGTGTTCAATGATTTCACTTTTGGTTTTGGAATCAAGATAATGTCTCACTTCTCCTTTCCAAAATCGCAAGATTAACATATTAATACTCCATGACATTTGCTCTTTTCCTGTTTTGCCAATAGCGGATCATTTTGTTCCACCATTCAACGGTAATTACTGTAAAACCATTCTGTTACATGAAAGAAAGAGCCCTGAGGCATGGTGCCTTTGTTCAACATTTACATAACAGCTCCTCATTACAATCTCCAACTGCAAATCAGAAATTCCTCGAGTCTACACAGACCACAGTCACTGTGGAATTCATCAATACCCTGTAGCTTGTTGTGCTTAGAATTCTGATTTCAAACAAATATTCAATTATGAAATGAGACACACCATATGGCACAGTGGGCTGTGCACTGTCTGCCCCATAATGCTATGATCACCACACACACGCTATATTTTATTCATGAATCCACTCGCTATGGGCCACTTGGTTTGCACCGAGCTAAGGGTGACTTACTTTACCCTCTCTTAATATTAAGGGGTAAAGCAACAATTGACCGATGAACTGCTTCACTTGAGAGTTTCCTGTGTTGTTGGCATGATCTTGATCTGTTTAACCGGTCTTGACAAGCAAATACAGATCTGCAGTGAGCCAGTTTCTTTGAATGCAGAAAACTGGATTTGAGCTGTTGCCAGAGAGCCTCAACAGCCACTAACCAATCGTTGGTTCTTGCAGGCTAACAGTATTATTGTCCAGTGTAACATTTAGTAGGATCTTTTGGCAGAAATGGAATATAATATATATTTATAAAGACCAATAAAGACAGTTTGGTGAGTTTTATTTTATTTCTGTCGAGTTTAAGTTTAGTGTGTTTTAAGATTGCTTAACAAAGTCTTAGTTGGGTATAAGAGAAAAAACTTGAATTTAGAAGGTGTATGGTTTCCATTTCTACAGAAAATATGTCCTTTTGTTTTCTTTTCTTGACTATTGGTGAATTTATTTTGTTTATTAAAGCTGTTGCTTGTTGCACGAAGTGAACTCTTATCTCCCAGCTATAACTGGGGCAGTGATAGGGGGGGTTAGGGGCTGCTGCAGCAGCACACAGGCATGAGCGAATATATCGGCAATCACTGATTGTTGGACTGACAGTGACCGATTGTAAAGTTTTAACATATTGCCCAACCCTAATATATAACCTTCATGTTTCTACAGTAGCACATAACGGAAAAACAGAACACTGGCTAGATAGGGCCTTACGCTTGGAAGGCGAGCAGTATTCAGTTAGGTGCAATCTGCTGGATGCAACTAAATCCTACAAAACTTGAAGTCACTGCTGACATTTTCTATATTAAACCAGACCTGATCTTCACCTAACCTTAACCTTGCTTTGAGTGCCTAAACACAGCCATAAAAAGGTTTAATAATGCTGTAGTCAGAACTGATATTGTATTGCAAGACTGGATATTTTGGTAAACAAATGTAAAATGTTATTAATGTACATTTTACTTTTACATACTTGTACATTATGCGTTCAGCATTATGCATCTTGCCAGACATGTTAATTACCAACAATGGAATTACATTTCCTTCATATTGTATTTGCTGTTGAAAATTTGTTTTGAATAATTTATAGAAAGCTAGAATTTTAAATATGTCGTCATTAGATGTAATTGAGGATTAATTTTCCCAATATCATTGTTGTTTGGTGATGCTGATTGTCTGCTCACATTTCCTGCTCCATGGGTTGCTGTGGCATTGTCATTGTGTTCCCAGGCGTCAACACTGCTGAGTATCACAGCTGAAATAATGGCTAAAAAATACAACCCAATAAAGCCCAAGTTTATTAAACCTGAAGTGTTCTTTAAGATGAGCAAAATAGACATTTATTCATAAAAATGTAGCTGGTTATTTTGATAAGGTACTATGTGAGGAGTTTAGACCAGACCTTGCCATATGGAAACTCAAACTGGCAGGGAAACACATAACACATTTTATCTTTGCCCTAAACAGAACACACAAAGAAACAGAGCACAGACACACACACACAACACATTTCTGTGGCTCACAGTCGGCACTGGTGCCGGACGTCTCGCTTCCATACAGTGTTTCTGACAGTGACATGACAGCATTCTTTTATGAGTCCCTTATATTCCCCTACAGTGACAGCGGGGGAATGGAGAGAGCTGCCAGGAATCATGGAGAGGACTCCCTGTCAAGCATTACCCCGAGGCTTCCCCTCCCTCGTGTCAAGATAGATAACCACTAGAATCTCATGGGAAACAGAGGGAGAGATGGAAAGAGAGACAGAAAGAGAGAAAAAAAAGAAAAAATGGGCTTTCTAGAAAGAATAGATTATGTAATTTGTTCAAGATAAGATATCTTGCTCCAGATGTCATTTTTACTGTAAAAATGTTTAAAAATGAGTTGGATTTGAATCAAGAGTACTGACGATGGACATGTGGAGATATGAATGGTGCTAGCAACAGTTAATGGTACATTTGTCTAATAGCTGTCAGTGTGTCCTTGACTGTGTATCTATATCCCCTGCCATATAAATAAAAGCTTTAATCTTTTAAGTGAATGAGAAGCTCTAGTGCAGGGAAATGCAATGGTATTAGTAAGCTAATGTGTCTGACAGTGTTTGTAGTCTTAAAACCAGACATTTCATTACTTTATCTCCAACTTTATATCTGTTTCTTTGAATTGCAGCATTACTTTTTGAATGTTCTCAGATTTCCCAGCTATTCTACAAATGTGTCTTAGTTTGTGGTTTCAAGCACAAAACCAGGATAAATGAATGGGTAACTACCAAAGTCAGCTTCATGCTACAGGGTGGTGAGAAAAAGTGACTCCTTATTTTTAAAATTGACTAAACATGCCCTAAATCAACAACATTGCTCAGGGAGGATGATTTATCTTAGCATTTAAGAGAAAATAGAATTTCACACCAGTCCAGTCATTTCATTCAGCGTCACTGCTGGCAAACATTTGCTGATATTTGTATGACCATTATCAGACAACCAAACCATCAATTTCAGCTATACTACCCTTCGCGCCAAAGAGCCATCTGAATATCGCACGGGAAAACAGGAACTATCCTTTCAGTTTGCCTCTGTCCTCGTTGCCAAACAGCAAACGGGTCAATAACCCATCATTATAGAGCTTCACACTTCGCTGGCTGCAAATTGACTGCCTGAAGGATTAAGGAGAAAGGCAATGATGCCAATGCTGGAGATGAGACAACATTGCTCATCTTCTCTACCTACTAAAGAAACCCGGGGTTCTCTGAAAATACTGAAGTCTGGCTAAAGAAAGAGAAGGCAGCGTGACGGGACATAATCCTGTCACCCGGGGTATTGTTGGTTAAATGGGAGGGCATATAGTTCAATGTCCCGTCAATGAACAAGAGAAAGTAAGTAAAAAGTGGTTCAAAGTCACATATTAGACAATGTCACTTTTTCTTTACGTTTTTCTTGTCTGTTTGATATACACGCACACTTTTTAAGGAATGAAGTATGAGGCAAGCCTAGCCTACTAGTTTAGCCTGTATTCACCCACATCTAATGCAATCGTGCAAACTGTGTTAGCGGGGATCACACACAGGCATCACAGACTCAGCTGCTTCAAAAACTGGGTTCGCTGATTCTCCCTAAGAGATAGCCGGCGGTAAACAGTGGCTGGCGATACCAATCTAACTTCTTGGTAATGTAGTCCCCTATTACAAGCAGTGTGGGGAGGAAGCATGCACGCTAACTGGACTACCAACTCTGCATTATCTGCCGACAAGCTGCTATCAAGCCTGTGGTTGAAGATATGGGTACCACTAACAGCGTGACGGACACATCTCCCGGAAGAAAACACAAAACAAACCACTGCATGGTGGCGATCACATCGTCGCCATCAAAACCATTGTTTTTCCTTATCCATGTCGAGGATCTGAGGATGGAGGGAGTTGTGTGCTGTACAGATTGTAAAGCCTCTTGGGGCAAATTTGTGATATTGGGCTTTACAACAAAAAAAAAAAAAAGACTTGACACATGACTTTTAGAACAAAGCATGTATGAAGTACAAGCTTGCATGTGAATATAAGTGATATAATTCCACAGGGGATTTCTGCTGTGAGCTGGTCTTGCACTGATTGGCTCCTTTAGCATGAATTATTACATTTTTTTTGTTTTACTCATTGGTTTTGCATAATTTAACACACAGCAGTGGAACTGCTTGACTTATTTTGTCTATTTTATAGTAACAATAAAATACATAATATACCCTATAATTACTATATGGTGATATTAGAAAAATATGAATTTATCTGTATTATACTCATATTAATTTCAATAACTTTGCCTAGTTCTAGTTTGATCATTTGTAAAATAGTATGTATATGTTTAAACATCAGCTCAATACAGAGATATCTGCCCTCACAGAACAGTGTCAGTTGACCCCTTATTGTAATAGCATCTTTATGATTCCACTCAACGTACAGTACTCATATGTGTCCATGATCACAGATTCTTCTATTACATCATAGAATGAAGAGGCCACCCAGCTGACAGCTTTCTGTTGATGCCTGTGCAACCCTGATTACAAATCCTAAACTAGTCTTTTTCTCTCTTTTTTCCCCGTCTTCCTAGAGATCAAAAGAAAAGCGCTGATGTGAGGGGGTAAAAGAGTTGGAAGAAGCAGAAATATTTCATTTGTAGGAGAAAAACGTGAAAGGACAGAAAAGAAAAAGTAATGTCAGTCAATGCGGCTTTAATACAGCAGCGTATCCCACGGGAAGTCGGAGGGAGTGGCGGCGGGTGGAGGTAGACGGGACCTGTTTCTGATTCGCTGATACGGTTTTATTATCTCTTTGAGTCCCGAACAAGGTGCTGGCTGGCTGACTGGGCTGCTTGGCGGTATGGCCGGGGCTGATGGGACTAATGGAATTCGAATGCCGGGGCCTCATCTCTCAGTTGTGATGGCTGGGTGACAGGTCCTGATGGATCGCTGGAGCTGAAGGCTCGCCTGACAGTCACGCTCGGCTGATGAATTGTGAAATGAGACAGACATACAAAAGCTGTGGGCAGCCCAGACCTGGACTGACCCCCACCCTCCTCCTCCTCCTCGGTCAACTGGTATGCTCTGTACGCCGAGATGCTTGCATCCATCTTCCACCCTGACTTGTTGCTTGGGTAATGTCGGCGGCTCTGCTGGATGCCATAGAGACACATCACCCAGCCTTGGGACCTGGCCAAGTTTTGAAGTCTTTTAATGACGAACTGTGGGCATCTATCATGCTGACATTTCTCCTGAACGTAGTCCTTGCAGTACATCCCCTTAAAGAAACTTCTGACAGCAGTGTATTATCTGCTTCATGTCAGCATCTGCATCAAGGGCTGAACCAAAATGGCTCAAGTTCTTGCAGTTGAGAGAAAAGTTAGCAGAAAAAGTGTTTCTGATAAGTAATATTTAGGTGTGACTCATGATCTCAGAAACTTACAAAGCTTAACTTTCCTTAAGAAAGAAAATGGTGGATAACAGAAGTGCTTATTCTACTACTGACAATAATTTTGTATCATATTTGATACATCAACCATTTATTGCAATCTATTTTTATTTTTTCCAGGGAACCTTTTATTTTGCAAAAAAACAATTTGGAGTCTGAATGGTCAATATAACAAATATTGATAGCCGAGGAATTGTTTTAATGAAAATCATTTATAAGAAAAAGTGAGCCATTGCAACATCAGGGGAGCAGGTTGCATATATATATATAAATATCTTAAAATGACATGTAAGTCTTTATTAGTTTAATTAAATAATCAAAACTGTGTAATTGCCCCACTTCACACTCACTTAATCGTCAAATCTTGATTAAAATGAAAGATTTCCTAATTAGTGCAAACAAAAAATGCGGCTTTGTTTTTTTATTTATATAAAAATGACCTCATTTCTAATCATATGCTGAAATCCTGCATCTTCCACAACTGGACTGCTTATCTTTCTTTTTAAAGTATATTTTTGGGGGCTTTATTTATTGCCTTTATTATAGTGACAGCTGATGATAGACAGAAAAGGGTGGCAGAGAGAGGAGATGACACTCAGCAAAGGGCCACAGGTCGGACTCAAACCCCGGGCCGCTGCATCAAGGACTCAGACTCAGTACATGGGTCGCCAGGTCTACCCACTGAGCTAACCAGGCGCCCAGACTTTCTTTCACTGTAAACCTCCATGTCTGAATGTGCATGGAGAGGCTGTTTAAACGCTGTGGATACATACAAGCCCTAACCCCTGACTATCGAACCCAACGGTTACTATAAATCAATACATCATGCTGAATTATTAGTAGATTATTAGTTCAACATTACTTTATTAATTAGCCAACAATTCGCCAAAATCCCACAAATTACGACATGACGGCAGCCATTTTGTATTTGGCTCTCAAAGGTCTGTTACAGCCTGCCGTGCACAGATAATCCACCAGAGGGCAGAAGACATGTGTCAGATTGGATACAACAGGTTTTTCAGGATAATACTGATCAGTGATGACCCAGAGGTATCAGAAACATGTGTCATATGATACAACTGGCGTTACAGGGTTAAAAATACCACAGAGGCAGAGAGAGAGTCCAACTGAGGGCTGTCTACAGCAACAATTACAGAGTCTCTCATCATAATCATAAAAAGGCATAATTTAACAGTTTGATGATGTTGCTTTTATTAGCAAATCTGAGCAGATGGCAGTTGAAGCATCCGGGATGTTTTTTCAGGCTGAGGGCCGAGGATTAATGGAAATAAGCAGAGAGCTGGGGGATGTCAAGAAAACTGCTGCCTGTGGACATTAAAGTGACTTATTGCATGTTTATGTGACAGCATATTTCTTTCTGTTTAATTACCGCTCTCTCTGCCTTCCCCCTGCCTCTCTCCGCGTTAATCTGCCTGCCGAAGGTTCACGTGACCTGTAATGGTGTTCACATTCGATGAGTAACCTTTCAAACACACTCTAATGTTAAGAGCTCTCCCTGTGAGTGTTTACCTTGTGCTCCTCATGTCTCGCCGTCTCTCCTTCGTACATGGTATTTATTTTGATTCTCTTCTTCTCCCAACTAACTGAAACCCAGTCTTTAAGGCACTACAGCACTAATTTTTCTTGTGTGGTTTCTATGAGACCGTGATAATGATCAAGTTGTCTATTAGCCAATAGAGATGTTGATATCAAAGAGCTCAAGTAAACAGGTTTGATATGAATAGGAGCACCAACCGTCCTTCGTAAAGTCAAATGAACCCAAGGTTTATTCTCACATTATCAACATTGGGGAAGAATAGATGTTTTGAAGTTAACTTTGATGTTGTTTTCTCTCTCTCCACAGTCTCCACGTGAATGTGCGTTGAGATAAAATAAATTCCATTTTAAATTGAGTTGAACTTCATTTCGGCAGAGCTTGTGCAAAAGTCATATCGTAGATAAAACATCTTTCACCGCTGTGGTTTTTGCCGAACTTACATATCTGAACAGTACATTCATTTGTACAGTTACACTTAAAGCTGCAGTTGGTAACTTTTATAAAAATAACTTTTTGTTATATTTGCTGAAACTTTCACTATATTAGTTCTATTAGTAGAACATGAAACGGAAAATCTGTAAAAAACAATCAGGTTCCTCTGGCTTGTTCTAGTGCTCCTAATGGCATTTGCAAGAATCCACTGGGCCTGAATGAAAACAACCAATCAGAGCAAAGAAAGATGGAAAGATCCATTGGGTTGGAGGCTTGAAAGTATTTGATTGTTGAATCTTATTCCCAGCGTAATTATTTGATGATTTGGGAATGGGCCTCAACAATCAACAGCCAGAGGAACCTGATTTTTTCACAGATTATCTGTCTCATGTTCTACTGTCAGGATGTAGTGAAAGATTCAGAAAATATGACAAACAGTTATTTTTATAAAAGTTACCTAATGCAGCTTTGTGTGTATATTATGAGTAGATCTGTTTTTATGAGTTTGTAAGTCAGTTAAGGTCAAAGTTTGTTGCTCAAAGCTCTGTTTTGTTATGTTACCCAGTTTTTTTAAGGGGGTTACAACAGAGGTGGAAAGAGTAGTGGAATATTATACAAGAAATTAAGAAATTCTATTCAAGTAAGTGTTCTCTGTGTTTTTCTTTTCTTTTTTTTTTTGTTCAATCTGGCTTTTACTTTGGAGTAATTTTTTTCGTTTTTTTATCTTGGTTTTTACAATATTTGTTGCACTGGTGATTATTTTCACATTGACATTTTTATTTAATTTTTTATGTTTTACTCTTTTTTTTGTATTTTACCATCCTTAGTTTATATTAGAACCAGTCCACTGAGCTTCTCTGTCCCACTATAACCAGTCCTCTCAGCCTGTGTCCCACTATAACCAGTCCCCTCAGCCATTTTGCCCAGTTGTGGCCTGTTGAGGGGCAATAAATATCAAAAGTTCCAAAACATCTATTGTGTTATTTGTATCGATCCACTATATAAACATAATATCCACATACATGGCATTTGATTGGAGGCTAGTCTCACTTTGTCCCACAGCAACATTAAAATAGTTTAGATTTGTGTACATTGTTTCTGTTAATAATGTATTGTATTAAGTGTCCATTTCATTATAATATTCAGATTTATCATAAATAATTGAATATGCACATGTATTTTACTATGTACTATAACCAGTCCTCTCAGCCTCTGAGTCCCACTATAACCGGTCCTCTCAGCCTCTCTGTCCCACTGCTGTCCTCAGTTTTTCAGCTAAAGTCCAACAGTGACAGAAAGTGTCAGAAACAGCAGAAAGTCGTCACTCACTGAAGGTAAAAGTTTAGAAATGTCACAGCTGGAGGATCCACTGGGAGCACTTCACCATCAATTATTTGCACCTGTTGGTCAGCATTATGTTGGGTCTCTTTGATATGTGTCACGTTGCGTGCTGGATGGGTGGTGCATTCAATCGTTTTTCGTCCAATTCAGGCTCTGATGTCACTCACATTTATTTGTAATATTATTAAAATGTCAGTGTTGTTGTAGATATATCTATGGACTGTATTGTTTATTCCCCTCAGCAATCTGTGACCCAGTTTGGAACTGATAATGTAAATCATTAACTTATTTTGCATATCAAGCTAATTTTATACATGGTACAACACATAAATATTTTATAGACATTCAAAGACATTCATTTTCATTAACTTTAGAAGTTGCACTGGATGTAAAAGACCTCCTGTCCTTTTAGTTGAAAGAATTTCAATGAACAAAGACATTTTATGATTTTATTTCCGTCATCAAGGTTTTTGATCCTCTGGTCGCTTAAAAGAGGTTTTTTTTTACAGCTTTGTGCAAGCGGAGTCAGCTTCCAATCAAAGACTACATACAGTATGTTTTCATACACAGTTGGGAAACAGAGAGTCGCAGCAGCTTTGACCTCAGCACACACTGCAACATAAATCTGTTCAGGAAATGTCAAAAGTCTCTCTGGGCTTTAAGTTAAAGGTGATGACTGAATGGTGAAGCCAGTAAACAAAATCCTGCTCATGACTTGTTGGGTGGGAGTGAAGATGAATGAGAGGATAGCTGCACAGTAATCTGCAGTATTACAACCACAACATTAGACATGTTTTTATCCAAGGATGCAGCATGTAGTGCAGACTGTAGGACAGAGTTGCTACAACAACTCCCTCTTTGCTGAACAGAAATAAAATTCCTTGACACTGAATATTTTCCAGAGGAATTCAGATTCTGCCTTTGCATCACGATGTTATCACACCAAACTGATCTACCACAGCAGCTAGTGAATCGGTTACCTTGAGGTGTCATCCACACTCTGAGCTCACAATATAGAACAGCTGTGATCTGTGTGAGGCATCAGTAACTGAGCAGCAGAGTTAGGTTTAAATTGGACGAAGTGACTAAAAAAAAAAAAATGTCGGGTTGTCATTTGCTCACATTTAAAAGTTGAGCGTCTTGATCTCTCTTGAACTGCTCTTTCATCAACATGCAGCTTTCATCTGATAAAACATGGCTGTAGATCTTGTTCGCTTGTCAGTGTAGTCTTCAAGTTAGCTGAGTAAATGAAGACAGGAAATAAGTCCCCAGCTTGAGCTAATGAAAATTTCATGAAATATATAAGAAAGGGGAACACAATAAGAGAACTGGGAAATACGGCGGTTTCAGACGACAGTTCAATTATTGTAGTAGATGGGATGGCAACCTGACCCTTCCTCTACATGTCGGCAGACGATATTTACTGTGATTGCCATACCTCATGTGTCAGGTCCCAGCAAAAATGCCTTGGCGAGGGATATTCATCATTTATTACAACTCGTCCACACTGCCTGTCCTAGTTTCACTGCCGCTTTCACCTGATCAATGTCTTGTGCAAATAGGGAAGGACAAATCAGGCATCGATGTCTGATGAGGACGGGGCCGGGATGGGATGGCGGGAGAAGGATATCTTTATAAGAGGATTTGTAAGATTGGGTTTCTCAGTGTGAGGACAGGAGAGGCTGCAAAGACACATGCCCTCCATCCGGGTACAATTAATGAGGATCATCTGCTCTCAAAGAGTCCGGGGAACAAGGATGAGGACATTTAATACCCCAGAAGCATAGGGAGAGTTTAAAGGCTCCGATGATGAGTCATGCTCAGGGAAGAGGGCACGCGCACTCACCTACCCACAACCCCTCTGCACACGCTATAGACAGATCACAGGACATGAGGAAATGACTAAAATCTGCAGTTCCTCTATCGGCCACTTGAGGCTGGCTCCAGCAGTGAGTCAATCTCCATAAGGCCTCATATTAAAATGTCTAACTTTACAGCAGAAATAAACTTGTTTACAGCCTGGTACAAAGAATAGTTTTGGTCTCTATAGCTAACTATACGGACAGATTATCTGTCAGATGTACTACTGTCAGGATATAGTAAAAGTTTGGGTAAATATGACAAAAACATTTATTTTTCTTAGAGTTACCTATGCAGCTTTAACAGTGGGAATTGCCTCGGACTATATTGCAGGATTTTTTTTTTAATGGACTAATGAATAATGTATAAGACAAAGTGGGTCTGAAGTATCCATGATTAATAATTAGAAAGTCATCAACAAAGCTCATTGGGTCATGGAGGTTGGGGAGGAAGTCTGGATGACAGTTGAGTTGGTTTAAGGTTTTAAAACGGTCCCTAACTTCAGCTCCTGAGCTCCTGTCAACTGCTTCTGTATCAGATCATCATTTAAAACTAATAGCTGTGCAACATCAGTCAAACTCCGTTCCTCTGTTCTGCACTAAACAACAAATCTGGTGCAAACTGATGAAAAGTTACTGAGGCTGAACCTCGCTATTTTGGCAAATCTGCATCATGGAAAGTTACACAGACGGTACAATAATCACATACACTATGACACTGAAGGAAAAGTTATTCCTAAGTTGATTTATGGATGGATTTACAGTTCCACCACTATAGAGAGTGGGTTCTGATTGCAGCAGTGTCCTGTGTGTTTAGATATGACTGAGTTATGACTCAGTCAAATTAAGTTATCCAAACATTCGGATTCTGTTCAGAGCAGTTCATTGCTGAATAATGTATTCATATATGTTTACCATCCTAGTTTATATGCACAGAGACTTCAAACACTAACAGGGATACACCAAAAACAGGATGCGTATGGCATAGTACTATACGTCTTAAACACACTAAATGTCCTCCTCCAGCTCTTACCGCACAAACATCCCATCTTCCACTGAAGGTGTCTGCAGTTGGGAAGCGCGAGTATCTATGCAAAACCAATTAATGCCGCCTGGAGCTAGGTATTCAAAACGTTGTGTTTGCTTAGAAATCACAGGATCGAGGTTCGTACCATTGTGTACCTAAGTCTCCTCCAACTGTGAGAATCCCACCCCAGAGGGATCAATTAAAAACTTGATGCATAATCTGTCTGAGCAAGGGAAGAAGAAACAGAGAGCGCTGGATATTCATGAAGAGAGCTTGAGTGGGTGGCGGTGATGGTGGTGGGTGGTAGTGGGGTGAGGAAAGCTTGTCGCGTCTCTTTTGCCTCTTTCTGTCTCTTACTGAGACCCGACGAACTGGCACCTTTGCAGAAATGCTAAGAGGGGGCCAAGGAGCACACAACAACACTGCTGATTGATGTAAACACACTGCTACAGTTCCTTATATTGGGTCCCATTCCGTTTGCAAATGTGTTGGCAAGCTGCACGCTAAATTGTGGCAAAATCATTTCCATCCAACACAAAGGATTGATAGCCTGCCATTTCAATTTCCATAGCAATTTTCTCTTCAGTTGCATTCTACGTGTTGACCCTTTGAAAATACCTTAAACACTATTAGCTTGGTTTGTTAGCTTGTTTCAGTAAGAGAAACATATCCATGAAAACTTTTTAAGCAGCTGCTGCTGTCAACCTGAAAGCTCTGAAGGATTCACTTAGTTCTGCATTACTCATGAGAGAAACGGCTATCCACATTCAAGAGCGGTGAAGGATGCAACACACGAGTGGCTTCTGTGATTTCACAGTTGCTCAGATAAGTGAGTGGAAATCCACACAAAATATCTCAACTCGCATACAGTTTGAAGATGCTGGTTTGTTTGCTAGGCCATTTCAAGACAAATTTGCCAGCAGCACAATGCACAATGCAGAGGTGTGACTAATTCCAGAAATCAAACCATAGCTGCAGAGCGGGGCAGGTATGGACAAACAGTGAGTCCGGAGTGGACATTTCCATAAGAGAGAGAGAGGGAGAGAAAATATCTGTCCAACGGTCAAGCACCTACTCTGATGAATCAGTATTCATTCTGAGTGGATGCAGATGACGCTGGTGCTCTAAACTACTCCAAGCAGGCACGCTGAACTTTACTATCAAATTATAGTCAGCATGTCAGCTTGGCCTGCAGACGTGAGGGGAGGTGGAAGTAAAGTTGTCCTTGCTTCTTTGTATTGTGGAAAATGTCAGGTTTCCTGGTTTCCAGGATTCTGTTTAAAGGTGGACAAACAGAAGACAAGCAAGGAAAGTTACATCCAACAGGACTTCAGGACAGGCCTCAGAAGGAGATTAAAGCTCCCGATGAAGTCATTTCAAAACTTAACACACATTTAAATATTATTTATCAAATACAGTAAAAAAAATATAAGTCCTGCACACGACAGAAAGTGTAAAAGTGAAATAAATCTTTGGTAGAGGCTTGGTACCATGGGGCCTCCTCACAGGGCTACTTGGTGAACTGCTGTACCTGGCATGCTAACCGCTAACTCACTACCGAGCTAGCTCATGCACTTAGCTCAGGACAGTGCGTTCACACAGTTTATCCGAAAAATGTTGTCTTACATTGACGTAAGTTTCATAACTGTATAAAACCATTACTCTATGTGGAGCAGTTTAGAATTAAATTAAACCGAGTTAATGCTAATAAGCTATGATAGCTAATCTATTATGGACTCTCCGTCCCCCTAAAGGTCAGCACTGCTAAGATGGCGGTTGCTATTGGTGCAAATTTGCACAAATCGACACGGAAAATGTGTGCAGATTTCCCTTGGCCTCGCAAGGGAATCCAATAATCCTGACAAATACATAGGAACGAACCGGAATTGCAGTGAAATTTGGAAGTTTTAAATTGAAATCAGTGTGAGGAGCACAGAAGACAGAGCATACATCAGAAATCCCTCATGTGAAACAACCATGACTGGCACATTATTGTTTGTTCCTGTAGGATCCATCACTAAGTAACTGCCTAAATACTACAGTCTTCCTATGTTGCCCTCCTGTAATTAAATAAAACATAGCCATTATAGCCACATAGTCATTAATCTGGTTAATGCAAGTATTGAATGAGCAAACATTTCTGTCAGCACTCCTGTCTCTCACGTGGGGCATTAATATATATGTTATGTTCTTAAAACATCAAAGAGATATAGTGGTTTCATGAAAATATATTTTTTCACAACTCACATGCAAACTAATGCATGAACAATGATAGCATAGTACTGTCAATTTCACTTTCTTGAGATGATGTGTTTGTGCAAAAATAAGACAAAACAAGCTTTAGTGACACTCAACACACTACATGTACTGTTGACGTCATAAAAAGACACTGTTCCTGGTTTCTGGTTTAATATACCTCCTCAATAGGGCCATATGTTACTCTTGTTATTGCTGTGTGGGTGAGAAGCAGCATGGTTCAGCAGTCCACCACCCACAGTTTCCTCGAGAAATATGAAAAGTGTGCTATTAACAGGAAGCCTAACAAAATATGGCAAATGAAAGCAATTTATTTTACATGTGCACTGTACCTTATCATCATTCTGCAAATGAATGTGCCGACAAGGGCACGAATGTAATAAAATCTTCTTATACTGATTTTATTAGCAATTTGTGGAAATTTTAAATGATTGGTTTTGTTTGAAATAATTACAACAGGGAAAGTTAAATTGGTTTTCATCTACAATAACAAGCTCAAAATCAGTCAAATACAAAAAAAATCATGCCGCCTACCTTTGTGACTTTAAATATCTAAGCTAGAAAAGTGAAACTGCAAAAACAAATACAAAAAAATCTGCCTGTACTGTTTTTATAACCACATCTTACAACCCTTCCACTGATCCCACCCTCCAACTTATTTCCTTGCCAATTACTGCCATGTTAACATTCTTCCATCCAAACGCTGCCCTACGTACAAAGCAGTCACTGCTGGTTTGTAAAACCAGCCGCTGAGATCAAGAATAAAGAGCGGCTTGATACTGTTATATACAGAACCAGCAGGTCTAAGCACTGCTTCAGCAGCATGATATTAAAACGGAATACGGTTAATGTTGCAGTACACTGCATAGTCAGGCATATGTTGACTATTCCCCAAGAACCCATGTGGATTCCCAGGAGTTCTGGCAGGCTGATCTGCTGCAGGGGAGTTAGCCAGCTGCAGCTTAGCCATATGTCTTGATGTCATTAAAGGGAATGCCCTGGTTATACCTGATGTACCACACAGAGGTGGTACAAAACAAGGGGAATCATTTAATTCCAACATGAATATGTCCAAGAAAACATTGCAATACCAAGTGACTTCTATCATTCATAAGACTTGAAAAGAGTTTACCTGTCCAGAATAACTGCAAAACAAACAGGCAGATACATTCAGGGGGTCAAGTTGGCATGAAGAAACAGTATTTTAACCTGCATATTTAACAAATAAAAAAAATATGTATATATAAACCCATATATTTGTTATATATATATAACAAATGGATAATACCACACTATAATGAAATTGTATCCAAATATGAGGACATTTTAGAGCGTAGATTATTCTGTAAATTATTTTCTGAACATCCACAATTGTTGTGTAAACAGTTAATGACTGCTTAAATATTGGGCGGCTGTGGCTCAGAGGTAGAGCTGCTTGTCTACTAATTGGAAGGTTGGTGGCTTGATCCCCGTCTCCTGCCACATGTCGAAGTGTCCATTTGTTCCACAAATGAATAAGAATGAATGAGTTTCTGTTTGATGGGCTTTGCCATCACTGCATGAATGTGTGTGAATGTGGCATGTAGTGTGAAAGCGCTTTGAGTGGTCGGAAGAATAGAAAGGCGCTATACAAGTACAGGTCCATTAAATGCTGTATGACATTGCTATATGATTACACACACTCACAGCGTGTTAAAAAGCATTTTTTAGGTCTTTATACAGTAGGTAACAGTACACAGATATTACAGTCCAGTTCAGACCCCAGTGTAATGACTTTGTGAGAAATCTTTCACAGTCTTTCATTTATTTTGCAGCAGTCAGCAGTCCATCATGGATTTGGTTCTTTGAGTAGTTTTATTGTTTGGTCTTTTCTTGATTGTTTGAAAATGAATTAATTGATTGTGTTTAGAAACTCGTCTTTTCAACGAGCCATTACGGGGGGGGGGGGGGGGGGATTTCATAACAGTAAACACCTAAAATGTCCTCACAACTGCTCACAACTACATCATAATGTTTTATAAAGCATAAATGATCAATAGGAGTTTCCTGATTCTCTCTATATGCGGCACAGGATTTTCAACGATGACCTGTGATGATCTGTGCAAGTTGAAAATGTATTCCTAAATGTAAATGTAAATGTAAGTAAGTAAATGTAAATGTAAGTCTTTATGATTCCTCCCAGAAGTAAAGGCAGAAAAACTGGATAAAAAGGACAGAAAGAACTGGAGGGCTTCAGTTTATTAGGTAGTCGTATTTTGTGACTCTCTTGTAGTCAACATCTGCTGCATAATTCTTCATCTACCGTATATTATTTTGTTTTAACGCACCAAGTTGTTATGTTAGTTACTCTCAACAGTCAAATTAATGTGGAAAAAATGTTTCCCCATACAGTACATACTACACTGCTGACAGATCACAAAGGCCTGTCTCCATAAAAACTAGTTTTATGAATATTCTCCCTTGAGCTGCATTGCTGCCCACTGCACATGACTGAATGCTGACTTAAGCTTGTGTTACACCGTCCAACAGAGGAGGGGATTTCTTAGCCGCTACATTTGTGGTCAGCAACGTGTCAATCACAAGCTTTCTTTGTATAAGTACACGTAGTCACAGAGCCCCAACAGTGTTCTTGTGCAGTCTTCACTGAGCGTCTCAGAAACATTATTAGGCTTGAGAGAGGTAAATGTCCTCAGCTCGTCTGAGGGCTTTTTGGCCAGCAACCTCCTGCTGTCACTGTTTGGTATGCAGAGGCTGAGATGAATGTTGTTCGTCTGCAGCTCCCTCGCTGACTGGAAAGCTCTCCTCTGTCTCACTCTCGCTCTCTCCAGGCTAATTGACTGTAATGAAATTGCCGGAGACAATCTTGAGAGCAGACTTAATTGATAAAGGGAATCATGGAAATGGAAAAAAATAGAAGAGAAGGTGACAGAATGTGGAGGCTTTTGGAGAGTGCTGATGACATTTTCCCTCTATCTCTGTGAAAATAATTGCATCTGCCTCTGTGCATATGAGACTGGAGGCGTTGAGGATGGCGGGAGGATAGTGGTGTTGACTGTAGGGGTATGGTGATGGTGTATGTGTATCCCCTAAAATCTCCTTCAGCAAACAGCAAGCATTTTAAGTAAACAACAAGAAAGGAAATGACAGCTGTTTAACTTATAATAGATCCTGTAACCCTACCATCATCAGATACATTTTAAAAATTAATCTCCTCTCGTTGTCAAGTGATTATCACGGGCACCGTACTGTGAAAAACATATTTTCAAGCTCACATGCGGTGAAGACCATGGAGATACAGCACAAGGACCCCCTGCTGTTCCAGTAAGAGAAATATACGCTGTTTGTACATATCATGTTGTATGAGGAGACCAATTACTGCATGAGATGCAAACACAGTGGAATACTCAGGAAATGTGTTGCTGCCAGATGTGTATTTATGTATTTTCGTCTCATCTCAGTCTTTGCTGTTTACTTGAGAAACACTGTACTACTTTGTCAGTCCTCTAAACATTTTATAATGAAAAAAATCTAAGAAAATTACTTTTTCATTGAATTGCTCACGGCTGATCAGTGTTGGGCATATCACACTACAAAGTAACGCATTACTGTAATCACATAACATTTCTCTGTAACACACTATGTTATGTAACATACTAGTGTTTCTAAAATTAGTAATCAGATTACAGTTATGTTGTTACTTGCATTACATAAGTTTTCGATTTTCTTCATAACGGGCTTCTGCGTAATGGGTTGACTGAATAAAAAAATGAAGAAATGCATTTCTTCTCACAATCATCTAAGGGACTTCTCTGCTTTTGACGAGGAGGATACAGCTTCCTTCAACTCTGACAGTGAAGACACTGAATACTTGAAGTCCGGGTCTAAGATGGAGATTCTGAGGTATGATTTTGTCATAAACATCATCACATCAAATAAGCTGGACTAGTCTACCATGAAGAAAGCGCCAACCTTTTTAAAACGTAACTAAACTGCAGTTCTTCTACCGGCCACTTGAGACTGGCTCCAGAAGTGAGTCAATCTCCATAAGGCCCCATATTAAAATGCCCAACTTTAATTTACAGCCTGGTAGAAAAAACTGTTTGGTCTTTATAGCCAATTTCCCCATTCATGACAACTGTACGGGGGGTGAATTTTTATGTAACTCGTTTAAATCATATGAAGGCTGTGTTAATTTGGGAGGTTGGAAAGTTTGTTAGTTGAGCTACCAGAGACACAATGATCACACTCCCACACAGATCGATTGAGAGGACCATTTAATAGAAAGCACAAACAACTTTACTAGAAAAAGGTCAGGCGCCTGCCAGTTGCCATGACTACTATCACTTGACATGGATCACGCTGGTGTCTGTTTTCTCTTTACTTACACTTTCCCCAACAAGCTTATCTCCCACAAACTCAGTATATCCCTTTAACAGGTTCACTGACGGCTGCAACATTCTACTTTCCATCCCGTGGCTAGCTGTGCTCGTGAATAAGGTCAGCACAAAGGGCTAGATGCTGCCAATGTGGTGGCTGCACAAACATCTGTGATGGGGAGCTGCAGCAGTTGGCAGGAGCCGATGCCAGCTGTGTAGACCCATGGATCTGCCTGTCCCACCGGAGCACCGGGCCACAATGCTGTGCTGCGCAGCAGAATTGTAAAGCGAGCTGACTGTCATCTCATCAAAATATCACTTCGCTGCCACGCAAGCTGCTTCCTGCCAACACCTGGGCTCCTCAGTGCTCTGGGAATAAAGGGTGGAGAAACACAACCACAGCAGCCAATGGCAGCTTTTAACTAGCCAAGTGGACTTGAGGAAAGTTTGGAATGTTGCTCTGCACTGTCTGGCAGCACAGCTAAAGTTCAGTTGTTATATGACACAGAATGAAGCTGTGGGGCGTAGTTAGGGGTTATTGTGGCTGAAAGCATAGATAGATGATGGATTTTGTGCCTTCTGTCAAGCACTCACATGTAATTAGACTGCTACAGTCTTCCAATTACCCCTTTCTAAATGGAACAATGTTCAAACCCAATTTTTTTGAAGAAAAAAAGAAAATGTCTCAATTGGGACCAGAGTGCTGATTACATGGAGTGCTGAGATAGCCCTCGTTCTTGAGGTGAAAGCAAGAAATCATCACCACTGTACTATCAACTCTCCATACATCATGGCCTCACGAAGTGTGATGGCTCACCTTAAGGGCCATTACACGTAGTAAGTGATTGCCACCCGGAAGTCATTCATTTTCAACAAGAAATGAGCAGGCCGGGGGAGAGCTGCAGGCAGTCTGGTAGTCAGAGCAGGGCTCGCTCATCAAACAGAAACAGTCACACTGTGGAGTTATTATAAAGGACTTTGTTTGACCGCTGGAATTGACAGCTCTAACTTTTCAGTTGTGGAAGAAAAGTGGAACCTTGCTGATGTTGTTATAGTATGTATGCTAGGTTATTCTACTCCAATAGCCAGAGTTTTCTTCAGGCGCTTCAGACTGTAGAGAGAAGTTTACTGGCTTGCCAAAGACTGGTAAACAAAACAGAACAACACAACAGACAGAATACCGTCCCACAAAATACACACCCTTTACAAACACAGGCATACATTAAAGCAAGTACTGCGTGTACTAACTAAAAGAAAACGACCAAAGTCAAAGTTATAATCCTCAGGATTTCAGTGATTTGAAGACACCTGTGGTTACGAGTGATAATTGAAAGTGTTTGTTAATACGGGTCTCAGAGTTTGGTTCAAAATTACATATTGACCACTGCTACTCTGTCAGATGCCAACATTCATTCTCAACTCATCAAATCCTGCAGCTTGGTCAGTGGCCCTACGCTCCAAACAAGGACGCTATACTCCTCTAGTTTTGCATGTGCAGGGCTCTTCTGTATTCTGTCATAACCTTTATTATATTTAATCCCTTATGGTTGTATAGGCCAGGTTTTCCAAAACACTGAATGGAATTTCCTGTTGGAACAATGAGATATCTAGTTATGGTGTTGAGCTGTTAAACTTAGGAGATTGATGATTGTGTTATTACTTACATATTTGGACTGTATAAAAAGAGGTGTTCTTCCAGATGTTACGATTAATAAAAGCATATCTGCCTGAAGATCTTGTATCTGCTGCTGATTTCTTCTGCCACCACAACAACAATTAACGTCTGGTCAAATTACAAATAATAAATATGCAACGTCCAGTTAGACTTAGATTTATGCACAAAAACTACTTGGTTAGGTTTAGGAAAATGTGGTTTGGGTTAAGATAAGAATAGAATAAACTTTATTGTCAAACACAATCATACACAACATATGATCATACAAGTTCAACATGTACTGAAATTTGTCCTCTGGATTTAACGCATCCTACCAAGTACCAGGAGCAGTGAGCAGCCACTGTACTGAGTCCAGGGATCAACTTAGATCAAAGCCAGTTAGTGCCCTAATGTATGATGTTACAAGTATTTACTGTACTGTGCATAACATACGTTAAAAAGAAATCAACTAGTCCAGAAATGGCCTACAGTGTCTTAATTTGAAGCATAGGACCGCTGACCATGCTGCCATATTTGACGATGGTCTGGAAAAGCAACAGAAGAAGAGCAACTGGTGTATCTATTTATAGCAAGAACATCGATATTGGACACATCTGCGAAACCCTGGATAACATCCAGTGCCATGGCCTTTCATATTCTCGCTTTCTAATATATCTGCACATGCCAACTGCAGAATGGTTACAGTTAGGGAAAGATCATGGTCTGTAAACTTTGATAAGGGTTAGGCAGTTGTGGTAAAAAAAAATAATGGCCAACATTAATTGAAGCCGCATTATCAGAACCTGAACTCCACAGAGAGATGTGCTACACAGGCCACCCTCTACCTCCACCTTGACCTTCTGCTGTACTACAAAGGGGGGCACTCTACTTCTTGCATCTGCATTGTATGCTGGCAATGGATGTAAACTGTGAGGAGGAGAATTGTCCAAAATTAAACTAATTTCATGCACAATGGGACTGTTAATGACACACCCAAACAAACCGCTGGCTGAGAGGATTCATTGCTGTCACACGATGTCATCCAACACGGGTGATTGAATGTTGTCTTCCATATCACAAGAGTGCGCCGGCTTCTCTCTATGCAATTTGAATCCCACATGGGAAGGTTGGACTCCCACACAGCTACAAAACAGACAGGGAACTGAGAAACGCACATACAATGAATGGCAGGTACTGAAAAAGATGCCAGCCATAGATAGCATCAAAAATGGGGTTTGATGTAGTAAAGTCTTAAGGATTATAACTTTAACACATGGAAGCAAATTACTGTGATCCTAGCATTACTTGGGTTTCCTGTCAGTTTTAGAGTTGATGCCAAGATGATACTGATTGCTTTGACGACTCGTACAGGCCTCGCTTTGAGCTATATCCCAGACCTTTTTACCCATTGGGAGGGCAAGCGCAGCCTCAGGTCCTCAGGCAGTGCTCTGTTGGCTGTTCATAAGTACAGATCAAAGACAACAGGTGACCAGGCCTCAGCTGTGAGGGCCCCAAGGCTTCAGAATGACAGGCCTGAGGTGAGTTATTGAACTTCTCAAAACTGTGTGAAGAGACAGGACTTGTATCTTTTTTCACATTGTACATCTGTATTTGCTCTGTGATGGCCTGACAGTATATTCATAATTTTATTTAACAAAGGCCCCTTGAATCTCTCCAAACTTGTCACTTACTCTAGCTTTCCATCACAGTACAGTTTTTAGTACAAGGAGTGAGCCGAGGATACAGAAGTGGAAAACACTGTAAAAAGGATATAAAAATAGAAGCCATAATATCTGGGACAAGTGGAAACGAAATCTAAGCCCTGCAGATTGACACTCATTATCATGAAAGCAAGTGAAGCTTTTTGTAGTTCATAAACAATGTCATGGTGGGTGTGGGACCCACAATGCATCTTTTACACTGTGAGAAGAATTAAACCTCCTCAGTTTGATAAGACAGCCCATCAAATGCGCTCGGAGTGGATGTGGTTCTTATATGCAGATAGGAGAGAGAGAGAGATAGAAGAGAGAGAGAGAGAGAGAGAGAGAGAGATGATGATGATTTTAAACAAGCAGCTGGATCTTAAATGTAGCTTGCATGCTTGACTGTAAAATAGCGTCTCTAAATATCTATCCATAGTCACTGTAACATCAGCTAGCTGAGTAGCCATGTGGGGTAAAACAGTGGGGCTGTAAACTGAAATGATCATCATCAAGTAATGCATGCTACTGTGATCCCAGATGTGACGCTGCTGGGTGGTGAGGAGCAAGTGGGTCAAAGGCAAAGGGGTGTGACAAGAAGACACAATGTGGTACAAATTAGATGATTTCAGACACTGGCTTGTTCCACTGGGTACTTTTGAAATAAGGAGGGGAGGAGTGTTCAAGGATGCTAGTTAGAGTGATGGAAATGGCTCTGTGATCCTCCATTATCTGTCTTCCTTTCCTCATAATGTACCTTTCCCTCTGCCCCATCGATTGCGGCCACTGGATGTTGTCATTAAATCAATTCTTCCCAGAGGAGAAATGGTTTGTGTATGAACAGTCCTTGCCCTTACTATCAATGACAGCGCTAGCAGCAGCATTGAAATGGATAAGGATGAAACCGGAGTGCACAGAGCAGGAAATTTATTTTCTGCTTGCTTGAGCCATTCTATTAGGCATGCATGTTTGTTTCCAAATAGGACCACATGCCACATGCACGGGAGCCCGCCAAGCACAATATTATCTGACAGTCACTTATTCTTCCCCTTTTCAAGGCTGAAAGTAATTTCAGAAACATTGTATCCCCCAACATAAAATCCACTGAGGTAGGGCTTTTTTTAATGTTTGTGAAACAACAAAGAATAACTTTGAAGTGCCTCAACAATACAACGGTGGGAGGAGATGGGGAATTTGTGATGGCCGACTTTCTATCATGGTTCCTCATAATTTCCTGTTGCCTTTTCACAATGGCCTAAATGGCCGCTGCTCTATGATCAAAATGCTTTTAACACATGAAACAGATTACTTGTGACTCCCAGTAATGGCATAGTACTTTTAACCATCCCAAGCACCATGGCTGCAGTGGTGTGATAGCTGCACTCTTGTGGTCAAGTCCTAAATGCACTTGCTATTGGCTCATTTCAAACGCAGTATTTCAGTCAGCTACAGTCATTACCTCTCCACTTAAAGTACCTTATAGATTCATTCACAAAAGTATATTCACAGACATCTAGACACCAGCACACACATTAAACAGTACACCTCTCTGAAAAGAAGATGTCATTCAAGGTGCAACGGCAACATTGGCTCTACGCTTTTCTAACATCTTGTCATGAAATCCCAATAGGAACATTTCATTGTCTTCCTCTGCAATACATCATCAACTTATCTGACATACTGAAAACAGCAGAGCGGGTATGTCAGTCTGCACAGAACCAGCGTGATACTCATGACATCTACAACTGATTTCCTGTGTCTTACCACTTCACTGAGGCAGAAGTCCTTTTTATTTCCTGCTCAAGGAGAGAGAGGAACAAGGAGAGGTGTGTGCTAAACAGTAGAACTCTTCTGCCACCAAGTGGGCAACTACATCCAATCTCAGCTTTTCAAAATGCACATTCACACACATGTTCCTTTGATACACACACACACATAGCAAAATCTAATTTGGCAGGATCATTGTGCAAAGTCACCCTTTTTAAATCTTAATATGGCCAGCAGTAAGAAATAGCTGGAGCACCTTGGTAAGGTGCATCAGGGCAGACACAAAGCCTTACACAGGAGGCCGCCAGATTAGCCAGGCTTTTGTTTCGCCATGAAAACTTAAAGTTTCACTGACTGTGTCCAATTTGCCCACTCTGACACCCCCCTTTGCTTTTAATTAGCGCGTCTCAGGGGGACCCTTATCAGTAATGGACTATGCTCTTAATGAGGCTGTTATTAAGTCGTTTTCCTGGGGGCTGATAGACTCGCAGCCACCTATGGCATGTAGGCTGATAATACTGAACCTCAGTTAATTCCAATTCCTTTTTTGCCCCTAAAGGTGCACTCAGAGGTTTTTAATTCCCAGCCAAACACTGCACACGGATAGTCATGCTGTCAGAAGAATAGGGAGGTATGGAGGGGGGGGGGGAATCCTGATGAAGATTAGGTGAGGAAGAGTAATGGGTTTTGCTCCCTCCCTTGCTCCTTTGCAGAGTGAGGTCTTGTTCTAATAAGTGAAGGAGGAGATGCTCAGGATGGCTCCCCTGGCCTTTCAGAGACCTGGCTGGCTGGCTCGTGGGGCGGTATGATCTGCTCTAATGAATGGGACTTGAAGTGAATGGGTGCTTTCAGGGATGGAGGAGAGGCAATCTAGGGTGGGAGGGTTCTGCCTCAGGGCCGACGTGGTGGGGAGGCCATTTGGTGACTGTGGATCATGCTCCGAATTTAAGATTTAGAGAGTGGATCTCTGTGCTGAGAGGGCCTACTATTATCAATTTTCTTTAAATTTTAATGGCTTTTCTTTTGGATTTGAAGGCTAGCAAATGGACAACAAAATATAGACTCAGTACCCATACAGGATATATTTATATAAACAGTATATATCACCCAGTCTCACTCCCAAAGCAAGTACTACAGCTTGGTCAGTGGCCCTGTGCTTCATATCATAAAGCTGTAGCTGACCCCCGAGTGTCATTTCTAGACACACCCACCATCAAAGTCAGATGACGTATTATAAAGACAGAGAAAGTCCACATATGGAGGCGGTGTGGTGGATGGATGGCTCAAACAATGACAGGACGCACTTCTGTCCCGCGTGAAACCAAACATTAACAACCTAAGTGAAATACACAAGTTCACTTACGTAACGCACTTAAGTTATGTCAGGTATGTAACATAACTAATGATCTTTTTCTAATACTAACCAAGTAGTTTTTGTGCGTAAACCTAACCAAACTGCAACCGTTTCACAGTGTTAACCATGCTAGCTTCATTTCGAAAGTCTAACCGGACGTTGCATATTTGTTATTGCTAACTTGACATGGAATACAAAGAATGGAAAAATTGTTTAAAAGATTTTTTTTTTTATTTTTTTTTTTTTTTTTTTTTTTTTCTTTGTGATTTTCACAACATATTTAGGCAGCTTAAAATATCTTCTATTCAAGCATACTAGGCCTTTCTGGGACCCCTTTTTTTCCTCCTCCCCCCTTGGAAAAACTTAAAGCAGGCAGAGCACCCCTCCCTCCAAAAAAAAAAAAAAAAAAAAAAAAAGAAGAGGGGAAGAAAAAACCCCCAGGGTACAGAACAGAGCAAGCATCAATGGCAATCAGAAAATGACATTGATTAATTAGAAACAACATAAAAAGGAGGAGCTGGGGTGGAGGTGGGTGCAAAAGGCTTGTAGAGGGAGCAGCAGAGATAGGCAGGCAGGCTAAAGCAGCTTAAATAAGGCGCCATGCATGATGTTTGCCAATTGGATGCTTGAGGAAATCAGGTGAGCTGTCAGCTGACTGTGTATGGTATCCAATGGGAAGCTTAGAGGAATCAGCTGATGTATGTTTATGACTAGCTGTGATCGTATGATATAGCTGTAACTGAAAGCTAAGCCTGACTTCGTGCCCTGCCTGAACTAACGCTAGCTCAATTTGTAAATTCTGTCGTGGAGGACAGAATAAAAGTTTCAACTTTTGACGACAATGCCACGTACCATTACTATTGCCAGTATTCTTTGCCGGTATCACCTTATTTTACCATTACACTCTCATCCAATAACATAACATCTGGTTTGCCTTCTCCCGTCTGCCTGAATCCATGCAATGCAGAATAACTTGAAATGATGTGAGGGGGATATCTACTAGCATCATATTTTGAAGCAGAGGGCCACTGACCAAGCGGGAGTATTTGACGAGCTGTGAGTGAGAATGTGTTGGTATACCAGGTGTGGGTTGCGGTGAAGTGGCTGAAGTCAACCTTTAGCTCTTGCCTTCACTGGTGTCTTTAAATACAATGTATGTTAAAAAGTAACCTTCAGAGCGCTGACCTGTGAACAGTCTAATGGAAATGATGGAACTTGAATGCATAGCTGTATTCTCCTGTTTTCCTACACTGATGATGGATTGTACTGCGGAAGGTTGTGGGTTCGATCCCCGGCTCCTGGTGCCACATGTCAAAGTGTCCTTGAGCAATATACTGAACCCCAAATTGCTCCCGATGCCGTGCATCAGTGTGTGAATGTGTATGAATGAGTTAGTTTCTGTTTGATGGACTTTGCCATCACTGAGTGAATGTGTGTGAAAGGGTGAATGTGGCACGTAGTGTAAAAGTGCTTTGAGTTGTCGGAAGACTAGAAAGGCGCTATGCAAGTACAGGTCCATTTACCATTTACCATTTACTGGAGTCAATGGGGGAAAATAAACAGATGCAGTCAGTGCAATATACTTCATAAAGTAGGGAATTGAATATCTTCTTTGGCCATTTTTACTCTTATGAATTCATGAGTAGTGTTAAATGTTTGCAGAATGTTCCTTTTACTATGTCTACATATTGATATCATGATATTGTGAGGGAAGTAGATTAGAGGTACAATATGACCCAGTATGAGTACAGAATAAATTAAAACTGTACATGGTTCAACTTGAATCCTGAAGGCACTTCTAAAATGAGAATAATCTCTCTATAAAAGCAAGAAATCTCCGTCTGTCTGTTTGTGTGTGTGTGTGTGTGTGTGTGTGTGTGTGTGTGTGTGTGTGTGTGTGTGTGGTGTGGTTCAAATATCTCTGCAGATCAGGATCAGACTGACCTGAGAGTTTCAACATGGCTGCTGTGTGGTTTAAGGGTGTGCAACGTCGGCTTTGTTTGGACTATAAAGATACCGTTAATAAATTATTTCATAAATGATTTACGAATTCTGCTAGCATTGTCAACCATAGCCACCATAGCCACATGCGCACCAGAGCCAATCACTGCAGAGCCAATCACTGCAGAGCCAATCACTGCAGAGCCCACCCCCACGACACACCTTAAGAAACACGCTGATCGATACCTGCAGCGTGTTTTGCCGGCTGTTCGGTCCCGTTCTGTGCATCTAAACTGACTGTTGTGGATTACTGACACTGAACGAGTCTGGACCGAGTCTGTTCCGGTCTGAGGAGATCCGGATACGCGAGGACAACAGACTGGAATCGGAATCTGTGGATGTTCGTCTGTAGCTAGCTGCTACACCTTCAAACACAACCTCATTTGGCCATCCATGAAAAAGCTACTTAACCTCCCACTTCTATAGCAATACATACTTCCTACGGGCACTGCACTAGTAAACCTAAACCAGCATTTAACATTAAAATATTTGATTATCAGACCCTGACATCATATGGACAAAATATAAAATGGGAGCACCCTATCATTTTGGAGTAAAGCATGCAAACATTTTTCAGGGCCAGCACTGTGCTGGAAGCTAACAAACTACAGCTTTCACAGCAACTACAGGTGCAGTCCATCAAATCAATGAGCCAGTGATTTAAAAAAATATAAACAATATAACAACTATGATTAAGGGGTTTTAGTAGCCAGGTCTAATAAATCATCAATACAATGTCTAGTTTATTTCACTTAGTTCCTGTACTGAAACGCACAAGTAGAAAACTCAGCTGAAAACTTCTTTAGAGAACCCCAGCTGTCTGTCAGCACATATATGTGCAGGTGGAAATTCAGTCACGCTGTGTCTGAGCTGAACACATAACGGGCAACAATCGTACGCAGTTATTATAGAGACTGTTATTGTTCTTCTTCAAAGGCTGGATTCAGTGGCCACCTGACCCGCAGTATGGACTCTTCTGACTCAAACAATGGCTTTAACTGAGATGTAAACCTCTTCTTAGTCTGACAGGTTAGAATTTTAAAACTGCAGTCTCTGCAGGAACGCTATTGATGTTCAGCAAACAACTAGCCAGTACAGACAGGACAGTATTCTGTGCAATGGATGCTGCAGCTCAACTCAATCTTGGAGATGACTATTATATTCCTACAGTAGGCTGGGGTCTTACTGCTATTTTAGGGCCTATATTTCTGTTTTTCTTTTCTTCCAGCACTGTCTTCTTGTTAAGGTGGATCAGCTTCTGAGACAGTGTTTAGAGCATTTTAAGGCTTACTGAACTGTGCACATTACTCCTTCAAATTGACAGTAAACACATCATCTGGCTCCTTCCCCATCCACAAATAGTCTGGCAATCCATTTTTGATGATGATGCTACAGCACTAACCCAACTCGGCGCTGCCATCTTTTTTTTTGTAAAAAATTGTGTCTCTCAATGCTAAATGACTTCCCTACGCTGTGGCTCTCAGTCATCGGCATATATAAAGATGGATGACGTGCAGCTCTCCAAAACATCTTAATTGCCCCCTTGTGGCTGACTGCAGAATAGGTCATAAAGCCTGCTGCTTCCATGTCAGCAGATGAAACATGGTCCAAACTAAAATATAAAATAAATGTTTTCTGGCATTTTAGATCATTCTTATCACACTGATGAATGTGATTCTAATCAGTTTGGTTTTAATGAATTATTTGAAGGGGGTTTCACATCATGATTGACAGCTGACCCCCGCTCGCAATTGAGACTTTGATAACACCGATCACTACTGTGCTGACTGATAGCAGTGTACCCAGGATATTTTGTCTTTTTATTTTAAATCTTTAAAAATGGCACAAAATATAGTTTCATCGAAAAAAAAAAAAACGCTTAGTTATTTAAAACGAAATAGAGGTAGCCACTGTTAGTTTCTAGCACACATGCTAAAGATTAAGTGGACACACAGCATGCACAGTCCACCCTGAACACTGTCTGAACTGGCTCTATGTTTAGCTGCTGTGCATGTGCAGCTTGTTAAAAAAACAGTAATTTAGCAGAGGAGGGACAGTAAACAGAGGCTTTCAGCTGGAGACAGAGCTGAGAAAATCCACTTGCGATGAGCTAACAGGCCACTGGATGAAGCTGGAGATGGATCCACTGGGTCTGGTTAGCTGATGCTGAAACAGGGACTGAGTGCTGTGCTGGCAGAGGATAGATAAACTGAGTGCTATGTCTCAATTAAAGTGGATATGATCTGTCCTCTACATATTTAAAAAAAAAACAACGTGTGTGTGTGTGTGTGTGTGTGTGTGTGTGTGTGTGTGTGTGGAGGGGCTTAATCACATGGTGTCAGTTGAGTGATTAAAATTTAAATTACATGTTTGAATTTGAATAACTGAATCAATATTGAAATGTTACAACACTGACAATGAGACGATGACAGCCTAACATGAAATGGATTTGGGTTTTTTTTACCCTGTCGCTATTCTGCCAATCATTAAATATGGAAATGTCTCCTACTGTAGATCCCAGAGAGAGAGAGGGAGAGAGTCTGGCTGAGACTTTGTAGACACAGAAGGCTTTGATGATGCAGCTAGTCCCAGGCCTGATGGATGATAATAGTCTCTACGTCATTGAACTTCACTAACTGCGGTACTTTCTTTCAGTGGAGAAGTAGCTGGTAGCTCAAGGAAACTTAAGACTTTGGGATGTATTCACCATGATGATGCATGCTGGGAGTTTTAAGTGTTACAAACTTTCTAATGCCTCCCACAATGTCAAACCATGATACATCTTCATAACCATAAGCGGCTCTTTCAAGCTTTGGCTCTTCACATGAACAAGCGGTTAATTTAGCGAGTGGAAAGTAATGTTAGAACATCTTATCACACTCTCACCGCAACAAATATCCATCAGAACGAGTCGTTTCTTCCATTCTCTGCCTTTCAGTTTAGAATGCAGAAAGTCATTCTGGGAAAAGAAAAGGATTGCACTTGTTTCCAAATCATTTGCAAAGAGATTTATTCTATTAACCATCTTGATATTAGAAGTGGAAAAGAAGTGAGGCTGTGAAACTGCTAGAGGGACAGTCCTTTTTTGGAAAGATTTGGGGAAACTAAAACTGTTATTTAACTTTGTTTTACAGTATAGCTTCAAAGCTCAGCTACTAAACCATCCTGTATTACAAACTATTAATAATGACCATATTACCAATAATACAAATGCTAATATTAAAGATAAGTGTAAGAGCTTTTCATTAGTTTGTTTGTTTTGAGTATGCCAGTATTTAGACTTCATTTAGATTTTCTTTTGTAAGTTGTTTTTGAGTAGTTTATTTAATTAACTTTATGGATTCTTTGATAAGAATTGGGAAACGGGGAGTCAGGGATTTTATAGGTAGGCCGGTATAGGCCCAGCATGCACCTGGGAGGGTCTACAGGCAACAGAAGCCATGATTTCTTTCATCTTTAGTTGTTCTTTTGTTGCTTGATGGATAAATAAGCCTCAAGAAAACAAAAAAAACCCACAGTGGACTTCTTTTCAATGTGTGCATTACATCACCGTGGCGTATCAGAGGCTGCTTGATTTCAAGTTTGATTAATTTTTAATTTATGGATAAAAAGTCAAACATTTTTATTTCTCATGTGTATTAGTATATTTGTTTAACTGTTTATATTTCTACTGTCTTATTATCAGCTTGTCCGTCATAAAGAACTTTGGATTGCACTGACCTGTATGAAACGATTGATTACAGTAATTGTATCACTTTTCAAAAACAACTTTACAAAGTGCTTTACATCTATAAGAATAAATAAATAGATATTCCTAAAAATACAAGAAAATGTCAAATAAATATTTATTTACAGTACAACACTATATTGGAACCCATCATCTATCGTCTGATGACAATTTAGCCTCTGGGGGCAACAGGAAATGTTTTGGGGCTTCCATTTTAAGCAGTGGATATCTGCATAAGTGATAACGGATACAAAGTAAAGGCTTCCTCTTTCATGTGCTGGTCATTGTTTACAGTCAAATGAGCAATAAACATCTAAATTGTTGCCAGGCCATAGTCGATGAATTGCAAGATTGCTCCCAGTCCCAATACTCATTACTTCTGCTTACTACTTTTCAGATTGCATTTCAGTCAATGCGTTCCACCTCTTATGCTCTCCACACCGACTGTTTTATGTATGCAACCAAGGCCAGCTCAAATGTGATCGGTCGATACTACTACTACTGCAAATGGAAACCAAAACGCTTCTGATACCAAAATCCCTTACCTATACACAGGTATATATAATTTTTTAAATTACAGTCTAATTTGAATTAATAAATCATTTGTTGATTGACAACATGAGCATTCTAGTGTAAATCTAGGGATTCAAACCAATCACTGTAAGTCCTCATACTCCTCATAAGTCCTCATATCTTAAATGTTCAGTAATCATAACAATTTCTGGGGAGAGTGGAGCAGTCATCACTGCTATGCTTGAACAAATCAACACAGCAAATCATGCCACAGCACGTTCCGATAATGCCACCTTAATTCTGAGATGGACAGAGCTCACATCAGGCTGATTTCTCTCTATCCACACAAAAGCCAGCAAACACATGATTCACAATCACATCAGAGAGCCTGAATAGAATCATATAGTATTGATCAGTCATTGATTAATGGAATATGGAAACCAAACGGACACCAAAATAACGCTCATTTTTCCTGCTTCATTCCCAGACAGTTCTTTGTGTGTGCATGTGATGAAGATAAATAGCATTGCCTTTACCTGGCAGAGACAGAAGATGGGGCTGGTGCTCTACAAGAAATATCTTCAGGATTGTCAGGCCTGGTCTGCTCTAGGTTTCTGTGTTCTGTGTTTCTATGTTTCTATAGTAATGTTTTTTTTGGGCCATAGTGTTCAATTAAATTAAAGCCAGAATCAGAATCTCTGACAGGCAATAACAGACAATAAACAGACTCAAATCAACAGTCAAATTCAAACTTGTTTTTCTAAGGAAGGCATGCCTGGATCTCCCTATCATATGATAACTAGACTAAGAAAAACAGCATTGCTTCAGCAGTGTTAGATAGCTGCAGGGGACCAGAGAGTGCTGTCTAATCCATATGTACATTATGAATAAAAGAATGGGTGCATGCACTCACTTACTCACTTGCAACATCTTTTTGTTGGGCAAGGCAAGACAAACAGCATTTATTAGCAGAAAATTCCAATTACAAAACCGTGCCCTGGAGGAAATGGTAAGTAAATATCCCAATAAACAGATGCTTTGAAGTTTTGAATATGTGGAGATGAGCAGTAAAGAGAGAGAGGGGATGGACAATGTGTTTTTCAAACTGTGGGCATCAGCTCTGTGCCCAGCATGGGTATGGTCATATGAAAGATACTGTGGGAACAACAAATGCAGGTGTCCTTTTGTAGTTTTAATAAAACACATGTACTTCCTCCTCAGGTGCTTTATACTAATGAGTACTTCGTATGCCACTCAAAGTTGTGTCATCACTGACAGAAATCAACAAACTTTAAGCCTTTTGGGGCTCACAGTCAGGTCTCACACCTTGGAATAAGTTGCTATAGAATTTGGTCCCACCCTCCTTAAGGACAAGTCCCAGTTAAGTCCTGAAATCCAAGCAAAGTCTAAGCAAGTCTTAAGTCAATTCAGACTAGTCAAAGTCAATCTGTAAGTTATTCAAAACAAGTTAGTGAAGTATCAAGTGTTGTACTTGGTATCAAGTCAAGTCTCAAGTTCCCAGGGACAAGTCCAAGTCTCAAGACATTTTAGACAAATTTTAGTCAAGTATTAAGTCTGTCAGAATAAATTTCAAGTCAAGGCTTGTCTTAATCAAGTCGCAAGTTATCCAAAACAAGTTTGAGTCAAGTCTCAAGTAATTTGAGACAAATCCGATGATTTATTCCATACACGGATAAAACCATTAAAACTAGTCCTCTATTGCCTTTTAATCATAATGACAGTATTATTGTTTCATATATCAACCATTCCTGAACCATTATTTATTGCAACACAACAGTACTTTATATCTGTGCAGCTCATAGCTATGCAAGTGTGTGAACAATCTATCTATTGGAGTGAACTTGACATAAAGCATTCACTGCATATCCGCTTCCAATCCAACTTCATCCCCCTTAGCCCGGCCACAGGGCTGCATCTCAAACTTCCCCCTTTCTTTTTTTTCTTTAATGGCTTTAAAGTTATTCGAATGGATATAAATGTTTTTGCTGCACCATTGAGCAGGGTGAAAAGCGGTGATGGAAATGGATTTTAAAAAAAGAAAAGGAAAAACGTTCCTTGTGATGCCTCTGGCAAAACTGGCTGTGGTTTCTACAATATTTTATCACAGGCACACTGGTCAGTCAGCTAGCCATTAGAGGACATCTTTATATTGTATCAATATGACTGAAAAGTACCTTGTGCACCTTGTGAGTGCACTGTGGAACTGACATTATTACCATTCCCACAAATGTGCCACATGGAAAACATCCCACCCAGTGGCAATGTAAGCCTCTGGTGAAGGTAAATTACTAAACAGTTTGCATGTATGTCATTTTATTTCCCTGTCCCTGAATAAACCCACTGAGAGCAGGAATATTTCAGTGTCAGTATTTCAGAAACAGATTACGACAATCTAGCAGGATAAAAATCAACTTTTTCATACACAAACAATACAGCGAACGACGGGCAGGTTTAGGTACTTCTGTTCACAAGTGAAAGCAATCATTCTCAGGTCCCTCAAGCCTACTTCAGTGGGACTGACTTTGCTACCATTCATACACATGTGGTCCATGGAAAACGTCACACCCGGTGGCAATGCAAGCTCTGGTGAGAGTAAATTACTGTAGTCAAAATGGCCTTTCCACTGTAGCGTTTAAAACATTTGCATGTAAGCCATTTTATTTCCCTGTCCCTGAATAAACCCATTGAGAGTGGAGGAATATTTCAGTGTCAATATTTCAGAAAGAGATTACAACAATCTAGCGGAATAAACATTTACTTTTCATACACAAACAACACAGCACACGGCGGGGAGGTTTAGGCACTTTTGTTAACAAGTGAAAGTGATTATTTTCAGTTCCCACAGGCCTGCTTCTCTGGATTGAGCTTCTGCCACACCACGCTACATGCCCTTTCCTGCATCTTTGAAACGTTGAATCGCTTCAGGAAGAAGGGGAGGGAAGACGAACACCTTTTCTAAAGTAATACAGGGTTTTCCAACACTAATGCAGCTGGCTTTTTAGGCTTTTAGCCTCACTCTCATGTCCCCAAAGCAGATGATGATACACTGAAGAGAATGATGAATTTTTTAAAACAGAGAATTATGATTGATCCAGTGAAAATGGGAAGAAATTTGAAGTAGGTTTGTGATTTACTCTGGGAAGTAGGCAAAGGCAGTCTAGACTACCTGCTGGACCTGATACATATGAATGAATAAGATGTGTGTGCTCTGCATTCACTGCTCAGCAGAAAGATGATGTCCCAGTCTTATCGAAGGTCTACTGCTGGAGGTGTAAATAAGTCTTGGTTTGGATTTACAGGACTACACAGTGTTGACTCTTTTGGTGTTACATTAAATGCCACCATGCTTATAAACAATCATAAACAAAAACATAATATTTTTTTTTTGTACAATTGCTCAGAAAACTGAAATGGATTTTTTGAATGTTTGTGATCATTCTTGCATTGCTTTTCCCCGCCGAATTTCTGCCCATATTCACACACAGCCACAGAGTGTGCTGCTGCCTTCAATTCATCTCCCGCTGATCTTGCAGCTTATCAGCACACTCAAGATTTACTGAATAATTTCAAGAGGTACATTGTTGCCTTCCACAGACTCGCGAGCAAGATCGAAGGCCACGCTCTGGCTCAGTGGCCAGATTTGTGCTGTGTCAAACGAAGGCGCTGAGGCTGAATGTAATTGCAAGACATATTATCAATATCTTTTTAATGGAATCACACACTGCTTGAGAAATGGCGGTATGATGCAAAAACAAAGACTCTTGCCACAATGAATCTCTTGATTAGTGAGAATCATGTGAAGTATTGCATGTTTCTTCCTTTATTCCTCTGGTAAACAGACCACTCAGAAAAAATCTTTGTTGTATCTCATTTGCAGGTAGCAGAATCAGTGCCAGACAAACAGGGCAAAGACTGTACTAGAAAAGTTTTGATTGATTAAAGTGCAGTATCCTTACAGAGATATTCCAAAATTACAACTGAGTGTTACAGTGGTACAGAATATTCAGGTACTTTTGTACTTTAGTGCTTCCATCTTACGTTACTTTATACTAGCAGTGCAGTATGAATATCCCAAATTTGTTCAATGCAATTCAACTTGTATTTTATAAAATCAAGCTTCTTTTTTTCATAATTAACAAATTTAGATGGATAAGTGGGTCAAAAATGACCCGGTGAGGTTGTTTTCTTGCAATATCTTTGTAATGAAAAGTTATCATTTCATATTCCAGCAATTCCTCAAAAACCATGTTATTGATATCATGCCATTTAAATTTTTAACTTACCTCTTATACATTTTTCGAAATTGTAGTTTTTGTATTACTACCCCGAGCTTCCATAGGTGTGTAAGCGTATGTGTGTGTGCATTAATTTATATAGCTACATACTGATCAATAGGTGTGATTGTCATTCAAAACATTCTCTTCCTTTTATGTTTTCTCATCCAAGGTGCCATCGCTGCTAGGTATACAGTTGAAATGGTCCTACAGATGATGGATGAAGAGGCAGTTATGGGATTTGACTAGATCTGAAAAATCACATACACACACACACACACACACACACACACACACCTACGCACACACACAAAATCAATGTTGACATTGTTCTATTGCTGTTGTGTAATTTTGTAATGTTGATTCTTTTCCAATTTTAAAAATGTTGAAAAAAAGAAAAAAGTGAAAAATAAAAATATTTCATACATGTAATCATTCTTGTGTGGACCAAAATATAGTACAAATAATTCTTCTTAATACATCAATTATTTTTTAGGACTCAAATATAGACAGATGTTTTGATGAGATTGGGGTGTTGTAGATTAAACTGACCAATGTAGTTTTTTTTTCACATTGCTGTATTTCTATTTTTACTTAAACTTACTACAAGTAGGTTTGAACTGGTTATGAAACAGTCTCAATTTAATATTGACCATCAGCAAGAAGATTAGGATTGGCTATTTCTATATATAATTATTTGAATACTGTCAGATCTAATTAAACGAAGCAGTAGAAACACAGCTGTTTTTGTCCTTGTAAGGGCTTTAAGAGTCTGAATACTTGTTCCACCTCCACCAGGACAAACAATGACGCAGAAACTATACAAATTGTCTTAAATATGGTCGAGTTTGTTGGTCCTTTAAAGCTACAGTGCTGTGAAAAAGTATTTGCCCACTTTCTGATTTATAATTGTTTTGCATATTTGTCACACTTTTGTCAAACAAATTTTAATATTAGACAAAGATAACTAGAGTAAATACAAAATGCAGTTTTTAAATGATGATTTTATTTATTAAGGGAAAAAAGCTATCCAAACCTACCTGGCCCTATGTGAAAAAGGAATTGCCTCCTAAGCCTAAAAACTGTCTGTGCCACCCTCGGCAGTCTTTCACATCGCTATGGAGGAATTTTGGCCCACTCTTCTTTGCAGAATTGTTTTAATTCAGCCACTTGGAGGGTTTTCGAGGATGAACAGCCTTTTTAAGGTCATGCCACAGCATCTCAATCGGATTTAAGTCCGGACTTTGAATAGGCCACTCCATAACCTTCATTTTGGTTTTTTTAAGCCATTCAGAGGTGGACCTGCTGGTGTGTTTCTGATTATTGTCCTGCTGCATAACATAAGTGTGCTTGAACTTAAGGTCACAAGCTGATGGTTGGACATTCTCCTTCAGGATTTTCTGGTAGAGAGCAAAATTCATGGTTCCATTAATTACGGCAAGTCATCCAGGTCCTGAAGCAGCAAAGCAGCCCCAGACTAACACACTACGCCCACCATGTTTGACTGTTGGTATGATGTTCTTTTTATGAAATGCTGTGATAGTTTTACGCCAGATGTAACGGGATGCACACCTTCCAAAAAGTTTAACTTTTGTCTCGTCAGTCCAGAATATTTTCCCAAAAGTCTTGGGGATCATTGAGATGTTTTTGTGAGACGAGTCTTTGTGTTCTTTTTGGTCAGCAGTGGTTTTCACCTTGGAACTCTCCCATGGATGCCATTTTTGCCCAGTCTCTTTCTCATTGTTGAATCACGAACACTGACCTTAACTGAGGCAAGTGAGGCCTGCAGTTCTTTAGATGTTATTCTGGGTTCTTTTGTGACCTCCTGGATCAGTCGTCGATGCACTCTTGGAGTACTTTTGGTAGGCCGGCCACCCCTGGGAAGGTTCACCATTGTTCCAAGTTTTCTCCATTTGTGCATAACGGCTCTCACCGTGGTTAGCTGGAGTCCCAAAGCTTTAGAAATGGCTTTGTAACCCTTTCAAGACTGATAGATGTCAATAACTTTGTTTTTATTTGTTCTTAAATTTCTTTACATCGCAGCATTATGTGTTGCTTTTTTAGATCTTTTAGCCTACTTCACTTTGCCAGACAGCTTCTATTTAAGTGATTTCTTGATTCAAAATATCTGGCAGTAATTAGGCCTGGTTGTGGCTAGTGAAATTGAACTCAGCTTTCCAAAAGATTTGGTTAATCACAATTAATTCATGATTAAACAATGGGGGGGGGGGAGTCTTAATCTTTAAGACTCCAGACTAACTGGCAACAACATCTACTGACCTCTGGATGGATGTTAGTTGATAACAGAGCAACAGAAAAAAAGAGAAACTTCGAATTTTCTTGCCAATTTAGTCTTTGCCAACTTCAACTGTTAACCACAGTCACTAAGGTTTCCGACCTCACAGTTATTCCATAGATAATGTAGATCACTATGTGCCCTTGCTGCTCATGGCACCGCCAGTTGTTCTTTGTAACCTGTGGAGCTTAATACATCCAGAACCACCACCCCCCCCCCCCTCAGTGGCTTCTCACCTGCAAATACAGCAAATTGCAGGATGAACCACTGCTGAGAGCTGCCTCTGTGGTGTTGGTGGTGGGTGATTTTCTTTCTGCACACCATTTTGTCAGTAGGAAACAATTCACTCCCTATGCAGTAAATTACCAAATTTAGATATCACAGAGGCTGGAGTGAGAAATAAGCTGAAACATGATACCTACTGGTTGTGACAGGACAAAACAGTCTGATAGATAGGTAATTGTCTGCATCCAGTTAGCGCCTAAAGGAGCTCTGCGTCTGCCAGACACTGCAGCAGTAAATGTTTGTTAACACTATAAATATAACAAATGTATTTGTGTTCCAATCTCCCAAATGACATGTGCTATTTAACAGCAGCACAAAAACAATGGCAAGTGGGCTATCTAAATAGGCCATGGGGAAATTACAGGTTGCACCTCTGGGGTATGAAGAGTCAACTTTTCTCTCCCGATTGCTAAGCAAAAGCTCTTCTCTCCAACAATAAACTGTCAGCAGCACTAAAGGCCATGCTCATGTTTATTATTTGCTCACTGACAGGATGATGTATGTGTCATTAAGACACAACTACACAATTAAACTGTGTCAAATTAGAGAGACAATAACAATGGGAGGCACATGGGAGCAAGAGACTACATGCTGGTCCATTAACCCTCCCTCCTCGATCCTCCTGCTCCAAGCCACTTACCCAGGCTGTTGCTAAGCTACAAAAGCTATGAGAGCAGAGGAAAGTCTTAGGGGCAGAGGCGGTAAGGAGCATTGTTCTGTAAAGTCTCATCCATTGATCTGTCAGAAAATGTTAAATATACTGTACATACAAACTATGTGCCTTCATGCAAAGTTTTGGAAAGATAAAGGCCTTGCTGAGGAATACAGCTGCTGCTAGAAACAGGAGTGGGAGACAAAGAATTCAGAGGCAAAAAATGAAGAGTAGCATGACCTGTGAAGGATGATTGCAGTGACTTTTTCACCAAGCTGCCGCATAAGGTTTCATATGAATCACAGCACTTACATAAGGTTTGCTTTCAAAAAACAACTTGCAAGATACCAGGTATTGTGCTGACTCTGCCATCTGGGACTCAGCTCAGAGTCAAGAGCAAAACTGTGATGACAAGGATTATCGAGAGTAAATTACTGTAGGCTTGAATCCTACTTGATCCCTAACCTGTTGGACTGCAACCTCCACAAAGCACTAAGATGTTGATTTAAGTGGTAACGCATGAAAACATCATTCAACTTAATCCTAACAGATCTGACCAAGTCTTAAAACTCATAATTGCACCCAATACACAGATAAGAACACACACAAGAATCCATACTTTCAGCTATTTCATGTGTTTTTAGGACATTACACAGAGACATTTTTGCTGGGTTTTAAAAAGGCCACCATCCTACTCTCTTTAATGATTTGGAAATGGTCATGTTCCCCCCAAGCATTAACGTATGTGATTTTCTGCACAACAAAAAATTTAGTTTGATGACGTTGTGAAGTAGCGTGGGATCATGGGAGTTGATGTTTTCATTGTTAAAAAAAACACCACTGCTGACTTGACTCAGGCAGAAATTGTTCACGGACGAGGTAATGTATTAAAGTTTTATTCACATTACGTTTAGTCTCGTTCAACTTCCTTCCTCACTCTCTGATGTATCCCATGTTCTCCCATAAGTTTTATATTAATTCTTATTATATTAATTATATAATCTTATATATTATATGCCTATTACATCTGGAGTATGTAACCAAAGCAATTTCCCCCTGGGATTATTAAAGTATTTCTGATTCTGATTCTGATTTATAAAAGGTTGATCAGTTTGTCTCTCTCTCTCTCTCTCTCTCTCTCTCTCTCTCTCTCTCTCTCTCTCCTTCCAGCCAGCAGGTCCTTGGTTTAATGCTGTCTTTGGTTTTTGATACATGCATTATCTTTTTCCACACACAATACTTCACCCATGTCCACACACACACTTGCTACTCTACTGACCATACTGATGTACATATACATATTATAATTTGTTTATCGTGAATATTGTTTAATTAAATGTATTTTTGCTTAAAACCTTTAAATTGTCTGTGTGGTCTCCCTCCTTTGTCATGAGCCTAGTGCGTGTTCATGACAACAACTCAACTACATAGAGTTGTTAAGAGTAGCTTAACATCCCCTGAAAATCTAGACTTTGCTGATCTCCAGTGGTTTCTTCTCACCTTGCTGCAGTGATGTAGTAGTGTACTCCAAGGTGTGTCAGTACACAGTGACATCACTATTGGGTGTGGTTGCAACAGAGCAAACATATGGCCCAATTACATCCACAAACTTCAAACTTGAAACACAGATTATCAAGGTCTTCAAAGTTACTCTTTGAGGACCAGGAAGTCAACAAGACTGAAGTTACAAGGTTTTTAGGACCCCCTAAATTCTGGCCAAAACAAACAAATGTTGGTTAACAAAGTGGAAAATGTACTTCTTTTGCCAAAATTTCAAATGAATGTCCTCTATGTATACTCAGCGGTGTGGTATTAGTGTCAGTCACAATAAAGCTCATGATCCTTACTTGTTTACTGCTCCATTTATCTACTGCAGAGCAATAAGACTCTCTGCTGCTGCATCCATCACACACTGTCTCTGCAATGGCCTGCAGAGATCAAGTTACAGTGTAACTTTGTCATCTTAGATGTTGAATCTCGTATTCATTACTGCCCCAAATATAACACACTTTGACTGAACCTCGACAGCATGCTATTTTAAAAGAAATGACTAGACTTATTATTTTGCATTTGAATTTTCATATTCATTATCAACGCCAAACACCACATCAAATCCATGCCACATTTCATAGGGAGATAAATGGAAATATTATTATATACGCTGAAAGCAGCATTGGCTTGTCAATTTCAGCAGGTTGGACATGCTATAATAATATAGTTTAACTCTATTAGTGTGTAGTAGTGCTTCCAACAAGCATTCAAAGCTACACTATGTCACAAGCTACGCTGTGCATGCAGGCATTATGTGGATTTAACATAAATAACATAAAAAAAAACAACAATATTTTCCACTGTCACCTTTACAAGTCAGTCAACAATAAAACCATTCTGCTTTAGGATCTTGAATGGGATTTTAGCACTACTGGATGGGTCACAGGACTGTAGTAATCACAGATATCACTGTCACTATTGGGAGTGCAATAGGTATCTAGTTTGTCTAAACTCACTCTTACCGATGCAGGGATCCATGAGGCGAAACATTTTTTAATTTTAATTTAATTTAATTTCAGTTTTTCAATATCTAAATGTTTTGGCAACAGGGGCAATTGTGCAGCTCGTCCATAATCAACTACTACCCAGCAAGGATTCAATACACAGAAACATGCTCCAACCAACCAACTCCTTGTCATATGCAATTAGTGTTACAAACAGATGGGCAGATACTGCGGGGTCAATACTTCAATACTCACAGGCTACTCATTTGGTTTTTGATATATTTTGCTGGTCACATGACTGTGGAAAACCTATGTGACATGAGAACCGAGCCTGTGTCCGCACACAGTCGCACATTTTCTGTGACAAACTTATGAGAGAGTGGCAGAAAGGAAAAATAAAGATTTCTGTAGAAGAGAATCCGCTCTGTCTGTAGATAAAAACAGCTCATTCTAAGGCATCGAAAACACAACAATTCTTAGTCTTCGTTTCGTTTTATTATACATTAATGAAAACATACCTATGAATATTATATTGCATTACTGCTGATCTCTGGTCCTTTAAGTGTAAGGGATTTTGTTTTTCATAAGAATAAAATAAAAAAGAAAGAAAATCAGTATCAGATCAGTATCAGTACAATTGTAACAAAAGGTATCTGAATCGTATTGTATTTAAAACTTAGTATAACCCAATGTGTTACATTGTATATACAGTAGGCTTATTTATCAACCAAAACAAGTATAAACTTAATTTAAATTAATGTTCCATTCTTTACAAAAATAACCATAAATGTCAGCTCTTTATCACCTTGCATTTAAAATAATTTTCACTGTTCTACAGTCTTTTGTGTCAGCATCAAAGTCAGAATATATGAATTATTTTTACTTCAATCTGTGTGCTACATGCATTAATATTTGCCATAGGCTTCTCAAATTTACTGTGCTTGTGCTTGATACACAATATAGTATTAACTCCACAAAAATGTGCTGACCAGTTGTTGCCACCTCATTTCTGTCAAAAAAGGGCTTCTCTAAAAGGTCAGGGAGCTCTGCTTTGTGCTCAGGTAAACACAGGCGTGATAAACTTTCAGACATGGATCGAGCAGATAACTCAGATGACTTCAAACCTCAATGTGATCATTATCATCACTGCACATATCTTTTGAATGATTTGTATGAACACATATCACCCTGTATTGTGCATTGTGCTGTCCATTTAATATGAATGCTAGAGCACCTCAAAGACTTCAAAGGTCTAAAAGAGTGAATAAAGGGGTGTTGAATGAGAGATGGAATGAAAACTTCGAAATAAAGGAATGTGAAGGAGTCATTTTTCAGTGTGCAGCCTTGTGTCCCTATCCTCTTCAAACGTCCTTGGGCTGTCGTACAGTTTTGCTTTTGCAGACACTGCAGAGGAGATAAGTCTGTAATGTGCTTTATGTTCCTCTAGAGGACAGTAGAGCTGCAAATAATTCTACAGCTAAGACTGTTGAGAAGAGTCTTACACACTAAGAGTGTTCTATCAATTGGCTTGTCTCGTTTCCTCATCCTCAGATGGTACATTTACCCATATTAGACTTTGCTTTCCAAATTTCCCATCAAGATTGAGTTTGCATTTCTTTGTATTGATTTGAATATCTCTGTCATCCCTTCCTCATTGAGCCCACCCACAAAGCGACTCATTTCGCAAACCCCAAGTCATGCTGGCGGACTGTATGAGAAGATCAGAAGAGGCAAAGAGGAAGACGGAGATTTTTCATTCATCATTTTCACAACAGCTTCTTAGAATCTGCGTCGCTTCCTATTCACCGCAACATACTCCACGGCATTAGCTTGGATGCTAATGTTGTGCTACTAGTTTTCGATTAATCCACCCCACAATAGGAGGGCAAGGGCGCCAGTCTTAATTCTTCCTGATTCTGTGCCTCTGCCTTCTACACACCGAGAGGATTAATGCAGTGGGCCCGGCAAAGGATCACCCAGCACCAAGCCACAGAACAGTGGCGACATAAAGGACAAGAACAAAAAAAAATAAAATAACCCAGTCAGTTTTATTCCTTCTAAAGACAAGAAAATGGGAAAGCTCAAAGGATGCATTTGTTCAGTGACAGTGGAAAAAGACAAGACGCTGCGAGCAAGGGGATCAATTTTCTCCCCTAAGGGCTTGTGTGGTGTCCCCAGCTAAATGCAGAAAGATTGTTAGAGTGGAAGGGTGGAATAGCTGTATTTTGCCATCTAAAAGAAGGCTTGATGGAAAAGACCGTTGCGGCTTAAGTATGGATATTCGCCTCGAAAGCAGAGGAGTAGATGACATAAGCAGGGCTTAATTTGTGCTGGACGTAGCCAGAGGGAGACATCATTCAGCTCTTTTCAGGCACCGAGGTCCCTCACATCTAATAATCACATTTATAAAAATCCTCAGACTAACTGTAGTATGCACTGCAGTATCATCCCTTTGCTCTCCTCACATACATCAAGCCTGTCGATGTGCTCCCTGCATTATGCTCATGGTGGAGAATTGTTTTGGACAGTTGTCCAACAGTAATGCTCATACACGTACATAACAACAGAGGCCCTGAGGATCTCAAAGACCACTTTTATAGGGCTGGCAAGGCTCGGCAACCTGCAGTTCTAAAGCTGCACGCGGTTCTTTAGCTCCTCTCCAGTGGCTCCTTGTGGCTTTGACAAATTGATGGAAATAGATTTTTTTCAATCTTTTCATTTATCATTGTTGTAGGCTTAAAGTAATTCACACATTCTCCAGTTGTAAAAATGTGTAGCCATTACACACCAAATTAAAAAAAAGATTCAAACATTAAATGTGCATCTGGCACCGTTAACTTCTCGATTCCAAATCCCAAAACAGAAAAGTCTTTGAGGAAAGTAGAGAATTTGGACAGAAACCGACAGATTTGTTTACCAGTGTGCTTGATCTGTGGCAAGAAAGTATCATTATAATTAGGGGTTATATATGTGCTGTGGATCTAGACAGAATTGAAGATGGCTCTGTTGATAGTTAAGGTTGATCACTCCTGTGTTGGGGGAGCTTCTACCAACTAGTGCTGTCAGTTTTTTCAACCTGTTTGAATTCAGCGCAACAACAGACCGTTTGAAGTAATTTGCCTAGTTATGCAGCAGAGGGCGCTGCATCAGCTTGACCTGTCAGTAAACTAAGTAACCACAACAATTTTGGAAAGAAAGTTAAATTGTGGCTTATGTGAAAAAGTGTGAGCTCACTATCTTAGCTAATGTGTGCGCTGTCCTTCACATTGTGCAGATATGTGTCCCCTCTGACTGCTGCCAATTAACCACTTCACACTCCTCTATTGAAGTTGATTAACTGACTCACATCAATAACAACATGCCACCAAAGACCTGCTCAAAACACCTACATATGACTACTTTCACACAAAACACTGATTTTGAGGTTGAGATCCACTAATTCAAACTGACTTCTGCAGCAGCAGCACGAGCGCTGTGTTGTCTTAGAAGTAACACCGTCCTGCCTATGCATTGGCACAAGGTACAAGACTCTAATCTTTGACACGGCACATCAGCATGGAGATTATCTGTGTCTGATGTCCTTATGTTAAACAGCGACCTCACAAGTCTTCTTAAACCTGCTTCCTGTCCCGGCGGATTACCTTCCTCTCCATACTCCTTGTCTACCTTGTGATTTATAAGTAAATTAAGCCCAGAACATAAAGTGCAGATTTGCAACCATGACACAAAAAGGAAAGCTTGTAGGATGCTGAAGAAATACACAGATTGAGAGCTTGTGTTAATATTTAATCATATACTGTAAGTAAGTGCAGATGAGAAAGCTTTTTAATTAGTGATATGTACCTGGTTGGTCATTTATACAAATGGTAAGATGGAATAATTCAAACAATGGTCCTTCCATAGTAGTAAAATGTGGCCAAACTATCTGGATATAATTCCTTGAAAGAAAAGTCTGGTGATATAGAATATATTTTTTTTATTGGCAACAAAACCCATGAAAATTCAGTCATTTCTGGACACGCAGGGCTTTATGGTCAAGTTAGCAAAAATGCAACATCTAGTTAGACTTTCAAAATAAAATGTGCATTGTTAACATTGTGAAGTGCTAGTAGAGTGGTGGGGTATAGGAACAAAAACTACTTGGTTAGGTTTAGGAAAAGATTGTAAGTTATGTACCTGACTTAATTACATTACATTAACTTACATACGTTACTTAAAATAATTTTTGTTTACTTTTGTTTTCACACGGGACAACTGCGGTCTCCTGGGTTAAAATCTGGGCCATCCATCCACCCCACCTCCTCCATATGTGGACTTTCTCACTCATTATACTACAGACATATAATACATAAATGCCGCACTGGCCGCTTCATTTCTCAACTGATTTCATTGAGTCATTTTTATATTCCAAGTAAGGTAGAATATAAAAATGACTCAATGAAATCAGTTGACAAATGTAAACGTTACAGTGCTCTTTACCCAGAAAAACCACTGCTCTCAGATTTACCTGTATTTAATTACAGGCCAGTCTTGCCTGGTCCAATATGGTGGTGGCATTGGGGTATGATCCAGCAGCCAATGCAGCGTCTATGTATATATGTCTATGCCTTATACTACATCACCTGACTTTGATGTGTCCAAAAGTAATGCTAGAGTGATAGCTACAGTATCATATTTTGAAGCCACTGACTGGGAGGCAGTATTTGATGACTTGTGGGTCAGAGTAGGTTGGACATGTTCCCTCATTACCCCAAACACACACACTGTAGTTTAATTTGATTGAGTCCAACATACACGGTCCTGCTGCATAAAACACTAACTAGAGCACCAAATGTGGATTAATCCGCTGCTGACTTTCCTCCTTCTTGAGTAACATTTGCAGCTATTATTGAACTATTTTATGAAATCATAAAATAGTTTAATAATGACATCCTCAGTAAGAACCAATGGGCTTGTGGCTGAGCATTATTTTACCGTGCAGAGACTGAATTTGGTGCGAGTGCTCAGGAACACACCTTTGCTTTCTTTTGTGTTTTCATGGCATTTGTTGACAATGGGAAAAGCACAGAACAATGACAGCCATGTCCCTGAATGACTGTGTCACACTTAAGTGTTTGCATTTTAATAAACAGAGATGAATTGGGTGTCAAGACTTTCATCAGTTATTGCATAAGCTGACAGGTGGGCCAAACTCCCAGAACATTTAATTATTGGCCTTGAATATTCCCATCATATTAAACATTCAGTCAAACAAGGGTCTGATATAAACAGAAAATAATGTAAATGTAAACGTTTGTTTAATGTAAATGCAGGCTGCTTTGCTGTTGAAACATGTTTAATTGCATGCTTTCACAATGTGTTCTGTATAAATGTCTGTGGGCCTTGATAAATGAATCCCATTGTGGCTGTTTTGTGTACCTAGAAGGAGAGAGGGAGAGTGGGGACTGCACCACTCACATATAGGCCTACTGTACTGCAACCTTATTAATATAATGAAACTGAAAGCAATTGCAGTTCATGTAAGCGACGAACAAGTTATAAATATTGTGCAAGTCTATAAAGAAGATTGACTACAGAGCATTTTATTGTGCCTTAATCTAAAAATGTTATCATCATGAGTGAAGTACCTTTAATTAGCTTATTATGCTGAGCACTGTGCAATTGAAAAGGAGTGTCTGGTGTAAACACTTACTGAATTTCAAGTACAATGGAAGTGAGTGGAGACAGTCGGCCGCAAAGCACTCTATAGATCCAAAAGTGAAAGCACTGCATCCTGAGGCCAAACGTCAGCTTACTGGAATGAAAGTTATTTCTCATCTAAACACTGAGTGGGCTATAAGTAAATGTAAAGAAAGTCAATGGAGCTTATTGAACTCAATACATTTGAATAATCAGACTACAAATGTTATCATAGTGAGCCTCACTTCATGTGACAAGTTGAAGATAGGAGCTGGTAGTGGAAATGCAGGGATGCACAGAATTTCTCTCTGATCTATTGCTATAAATGCTACTAAAAAGGAGAACATCTTTCATACTAAACCCCTAAAAATGTCACTATTGCACATACTGTAATTTGGTAATGTGGCACAGTGTTTTCTTTATTCAAACAGCAAGAAAGACTCTGAAGTCTCAGAAGAAGCTGAAAGATGTGAGTGAAACAGTTATCATGAGCGATTGCAGATATCCTATGTTAACACAGAGAGATAGCTAATGAAAGAACAAAGCCATATTTATAACTCAGACTCTTCAAGTGCTGTCATAATGACTACCTGAGACTCTGATCAATTTGTCATATTTAATCTTTCTGTATCACAACTGAGTTTCTAGTTAAGATCGAAATAAACTTCTCTTTGTCAGGGTTAAAAAAACGCTCATTTGATATAGGAGCAGTCCAGATGTGTCCGTTGTCTCCGAAAACAGTCACACAGTAGACAGATTTCTTTAACAGTGGTAAAAAATGGAAAATGGAGATTTGAACTGATTCCAGCACTGCTGGAGAAGTAAAGGCGCTGAGAGCAGGAGGAGAAACATTTGGCATTTCTAAAGGGACTGGAAGCCAGTGGATATTTATTCACAGTGCTGCAACGGCACAGATGTTTCTTCCCAACTCGGATGGGCCATATTACCATCAACCTATTACAGAAATGACAAGCTAAATACTGAAAAGCTCATTTAGATTGGCTTCAGTATGTGCTAGCTACATCAAAATACTTTTTTTCCACCCTTCTTGGAGTCCATTTCTGAAAGTTCTTTATTTCACAGAAGCAGCAGATAGGACTAGACCCCTTTATCAACCCACGGCCTTCTAGGAGCTGCCAGTGACATAAACCTGTTTAAACACTGTAAATTTACGAGACTTCTCAGCAACAACATGTCTTGTCATGTTATATAAGATAATGAATGCTAAGAGTTGTATCACACCCACTCAATGCATGACAAATGAAATAACTCAGAGCTGCCGCATCCTCCTGCAAGGAAACAGAGAGGGATCATTACATCAATCCAAATCTGGGGGAAGACAGATTGTCGGTGTCAGCTGTGAAAATCTGTCAGAACAGGAACACCTCAGCCCTGGCCGAGCGAGCCTTGGGAACCTGGTGCGAGAGCGAGAGGGGAAAAATCTATTTATTTGTGTTGTTCCCCCTTGGGAAGGACAGAGACACCGCCAACAGAGCTGCTATATGGTCATACCTGTCTGCAGCAAGCAGCACATCCCCAGTGATGCACCTTCGATCAATCCCACATCTATCGATCTGGTGAGTTAAACATCAATTGATCTGCAGAGATTTTCTTATCCTTTTTTAACCTTTCCCATCCAGATAGTCTGTAGGCGGAGAAGCTAGTCAGCGATCATTTCAGGGGTACGTTTAATTTTTCATGTCTGAGGAAGTCTTTAAGCACAGGCAAACCTAGAAATGCTTTTTCAGTAGAACAGATAAACTAAATGGACTCCTTTGATAAGTAAAGAACATTCCACTGTGTGGCAGGGCTTATTTTCTGCCTATCACACAGGGATTCAAGGCCCCGGGAAGAAAATCACATTACACTCTCCTCTCAATTATACTATTTCTAACATCAAGAGAGACGTACATTTTCAGAGAAATGCTGTCAAAGGCTGTGTGATAGTGTGCGTGTGCTTACTAACCTGGACACACACATCTTATAGGGATGCATATTCTCTCATGGCCATAGATTGATCAATGTATGCATAGGTATATGTGTAAGTATGGGTAATGAGGTAATGCAGAGATGCTTGGAAAAAACAGAGAGCAGATGAGTTTCAGCAACAAGGAAGCACTTCGACTCGTTATTTTTTCTTTTCACTCTTGTTTGCAACGAAAATGGGAATGTGTTGCATAGGTGGACGTACTGCTGCCTTGCGCCTGCCTTTTAACAAATATCTGACCAGAGACATTTTGCTCTTTTGCAGCAGATAAACATCAAAATTGATTTACATAGCAGTGCTTCCAAGTGTGAACCTATTATGTAGGTTATATTTTTGAAGCCTCGAGTTTTACTATTATGGCTGTCACCTTCTAATTTTTTTTGTAGCCAGCAGTGGTGACATAGGACGAGTTCAGTTGCTCTCATTAGCTGCTATTAGTTTTGACTCATCTGTAGCAGGAAACAATTGCGGCTCTACCTGGTCACACATGTTCTTGTATTCCAGATAAACAGTGCACTAAAATATTTCTGAAAAGATTTAAGGTGAGAAATAGGCAATGCAGTAACAGTATATGGTAAATAAGAAAACAAAAAGAAATAGATACAAAATGTAGAGATTTACAGAGGACTAAGAATTAAAACTAGTAGCTGCAGTCTGACATTTTCTAATAAATTAAAATTGAAGCACAGAAGTCACAGAGCCCTGAGCTTACTAATGGCGATTAATCACCTAATTTTATATTCAACTATAAATCTTCATCTTGTTATACCTATATCTATTATCATGTCTGCAAACATGTGTTAAAGCTGCATTTGGAATATTTTTCTTTAAAAGTGGGCTGCTCCTGCAAACATGCACAGCTATAAAATCCAACACTGACACACAGGAAAATGTATACGCTCAATGACATGTACAGTGCACACTTGGGAAAGGGTGATAAATTGGGACGATTTTGTCCGTTTATTAAAAATCCAATAGTGGCCAGTCAATACCATCCATCTCTGATGCAGTGGCCGTCTGTACAACTCCCCATGAAACATGTCTCTTCTTCCCTTAAGGGAATACAAAAGAAGAGACCATACTAACATATTCATTGGGTACCAGAGCAAATTAACTAAAGAGGATACATGGGTGATTTCATTGTGTTCTTATCAGACCCTCTCTTCTATAAAAAATACACTCATATACATCTAGTTTCCACTGGTTCTGTTCCATTATGTTTGGCAGACAATGTCTCCAAGGTAATGTTTTTTAATCAATCGAATAAAGAAGCTTTTATATTGAATAACAGCTATAGCTGCAAAATATTCACTGTCAATGCAATTATTTCTTATTGAACAAAGTTGAGCAAAACAGCCTGAAGCAGTAAAACTAATTATCTTAAAAAAGAACAAAAAAAATGCAAATACAAATTAAAAAAAGACTCTTGAAACTCGCATGAGTTGTGTAATCCATCATAGTGAACATTAGTCAATTTACATTATCATGAGGAGGTAATGCCAGGCAGACTGTTAAACTCTATCGCAATTAGAAATTGATAAGAAACAATGCTCACTGTGATAGATTACCCAACTCAAACAAGTTGCCAGTCTGCTGGGTGACTTTTGTAGTAAATGAATGAACGGAAACCAATGACTGTATAATAGCACGGTAAAATACAACAAAAATCTAATAAGGATTGTGAATTCCTGTAAAATTCAAGGTAGATTTGGAACAGTATATTTTATTGTATATATATTTGACAGTATATATAATGGACAGAGCTTCCAGATCTGTGAAGTGAGCAGCTCAATGGGCTGCAAAAATTCCAATAGTATCAAATATTTTGGAAAAAATTAGCCTAAAACTTCATGCACATAATCTGCCTGAGTCTGTAGTGTGAGCACTCTAATCTGTAAACATGGGTTGCGAAATAAAAATCAAGACGTTACGCCACGCGCACCACACAGACATGGTGTGAACAAGCTGCTATTCTGACTTGATTTATGAGCTCAGTAAACAGTTTCCTAATGAGTTTATGGTCTCAATCTCTAGTTTCAGTCTTCTTCCATACAGCATGATGTTCATTTAGTACATTATGGTCCCATTTAGAGTAAAATAGATGATAAAGCAGGGTATGATTTAGGGCGTGGCTACCTTGTGATTGACAAGTCATTCTCAGTAAGTCTGTCCCGCTCAACGCACCAAACTCAGATCAAACTGTCAAACTAGGCAGTACTGATCAAATATGAATCAACATTCTGTTACTGTGTTGACTATTTGTCTCTTAATATCTTCCCAGAAATATATTTTAGTGAGCTGTTTATCTATAATATCAATCACTCCTGCAACAGACAAGTCAGCCAAAGAGAGCAGCTCAACTCGCAGTACGTCACCTGAAAAACCAACATCGCAACGGCCATAATGCCAGACTCGAGGCTTCAAAACAGTACTCCACAAACCTATGGGTGACCTTGCGATAGGTTCACACTTGATCTGCACAAAATTTCATTCAACTATTATGCAAAAATATATTTGTATCAAGGTTTTAAATTAACACAGGCTGAAAGGCACTGCACCCAGGCTGATGAGCCTGTTGATGCTGACACATTCCTCGCCTGTTGATGCCAAGTCTTCTGTCTGCCCTGGATAACAGTGTGTGTGATATTCAGGCAAATCACACAGCGGGCGTCTGAGTGCCTGAGGGCCCTTCGACCTTGGGAAGCAAGCTATGGAAGCACACTGCGGCTGATGACTCTATTGAACCCGATCAAGGCGGAGGGAGATGCTCTTTAGAGGGCCGACCGGCCAGCTGCTGCTGTATAACACACAAACAGGGTGCACAGCAATAAAGACACACAGAGCCTTATCCACAACCTGTCATAAGCAGAGCTTTAACTATAACATAGGTGCGATGTAAGCAGTAGAAATGGGGAGACTTTTCCCAAATTGCCTTTTTGATGGTTTTACTTTATTTTTTTCCCCACGCCAACATTTCAAAGTGATAGAGGACTGACAGTGTCCTCTTTTTTTGTCCAACAACTGCCAACAGTTCATCCCAAAATAACGACTGTGCCTTTGAAGCTACCCACTGTGCACCCTGTGCTGTTGCATGGCAGCTGAATATATTCAACTGTAATACCTTTCTTGTGCTACTTAGATTTAAAAGCAAACACGGATCAATATGTCTGGCAGATGTCTGGCAGATAAAATTGGGAGCATGAGTAGAGAAAGGCTATTTGCTCTGTGACAGCTATTGGAGTATCCACCCAAGGTAGGAGAGAGAAAAAGAAATGATAACACACACGCCCCCACCTCATCAGCAAGCATTGTTTTTGGTACAACACATTGGCTTGATCATTAAAACAAAACCTTGAATGCTACATGAGCCGATGAGATTTTCTGCAATGCTGGCTACTCTTGGCTTATTCAGGTTGTCACGTATCATGCTGGAATTAAGCTACTTTGATGCGTGCAGAGGCCATCTAGATAAAACATAAGAACTAATGGAATATAATCTCCCACTGCAAGCTACAATGCCACTCCACTCCCCCCATCATAATGAAGCAATCCGCGCATTATGGAGCATGCTGGAGCCAACAGCATTAGCAAGAGTTTGATTCCTATCTGAGACTTTTTCACATCGATCATCCACTGTCCACACCATCCAGCTAGGTAACCATTGCTCTTTTCAACCCCCTAACCTCTTCTTATGGTCTATTTATTGCAACGCCCTTATAGTTTGATTAAGGACTCAAGCGGACTGTCTTTGAGTACTCAGAGAAAGGTCAATAAGCTGAAAATAACCTTCTTAAGCCAATGATACGGTGAGAAAGAAGAGTGTCCAGCTAAGAGTACATGTTGCAGATGTGTTAGCCATTGTACTAATATTACGTTTGAAGTAGGAATTGGTTTGACCTTTAAAGCCAAAAGGCTTTATGCGGTCAGTCCTATGTACACATATTCACCATAAATGACTTCCTTATTAGCATGCATATTAGTAGCACATTGACTCTATTAGTCATTACAGTGCACTTATTAATGCCTTATTCTGTGCGACCATATTCTACAACCATTGGCTGTTAACTAAGAGTTTTTCCTCAGTGTGTTTGCTCAGTATGGGCCTCATAAGGTGGAAGTACAAGAACACACATTCTCCCTTAATAACTTAAAATATAGCATATTTTTAAGTAACAAAACACAAAGAGTGTTAATAGTATCCAAATAACTATAAATAAAGTCTGTCTAATTCAAAATATGTTCCTTATTCTAGTGAGTGAGCTCTTGCTCATAACCAAGCCAGACCCTAAACTTTAACTGTCATCATTTAAGAGATTGTAAAGGTTTAAATTCAAGGCTGAGCAAACCTGGGGAAGCTGTTCGCTCTTAAATAAATGGCAGTAAAGTCATGCCAGTGTGTGGTGGTTAATTCAGACTTTTTTACTATATGGTCCTGCAGCCTACCAGCACCTGACTGTTGTTGGCAGTGCATGGATTACAAGGTTTAAATTCAAGTTGAAAACAAGTTAAAAATAGTTCAGTCTTGTGACTTTGGCCCATACTGAGGAAATAGTATTAGTCATGAACTCTCAGTTGAGAATGGGGAATATATTCTGAGTTAGAAGACTTTATTAAGAGTCATTTGGACACTATTTACACTTGTAGTGTTGTGTTGTTCCATAAGATAGATGATATTATTAAGTGTTATTAAGGAAGCATGAGTATGAGTACAACAAGCATATTAATCAGAATTAATGTGCAACAATTGTTTTACTTACAATAAGCAGTAATAAGGAAGTTATTGAAGGTACACTTATACCGTACCTATATATAATGGACAGGTAGTTGTACAATATGGTCATTAAAAAAAAAACATTACTATGTACATATATAATTATAATAAAGAGTCAATGTGATACTAATATGCATGCTAATAAGGAACTAGTTAATGGTGAATATGTACATTAATGTAAAGTGACACTGTCCATCTTTATTAATCACTGGGCAGTAAATGTTAAGGGAAGTAACCTCTTAGCAAGTCGCAAAAACAAGTAACACATACTTAAGTCCACAATCAATGTCCCAAATCCAAAAGAATAAAGTCAGGTCCCAGGGGCTGAGCAACAACCAACTGTAGCAGGTAATTTGTTTCACAAAAACTGGATGAAACACAAAACATCCTTTCCCCCTGTGATCATTTTATAGTCTTCATAGATTCAAATCACATCTACGACCTACTTCATGCTTCGCAATTACCAACAATCTGTGCAAGACCACAGCAACCCCAAACAGATGAGGCGAGGTATACCTCATTAGAGAGGGTGCAGCTACAGCAGCACATATTCATCACTGAACAGGGGGAAAAAACATTTCCCATAATTCATTTTCTGTTCAAGAATGTATACTCTGCTTTGGACCACACAGACTGGATAGACAAATGAGTCCAATTTATTCCTATTAAATGGGCTCTACGGCAGGGGGCGGGGTCTGTGCCATATGGCATTCGGGTACAGTGTGACGTGAAGCACACAGCCGCAGTAGGCACACAGCTGCTCAAGTAAGAAGGCAGACGGATACCTGGCTGCATTCACCCAGCTACATTGACGTGCTTCATTTGCTTTATCACAGATATGCATGTGTGCTCAGATGTTTACGTGTGTTCAGATGTTTTGGTGTATTTCTGATGTGTAAAGGTCCAGTGTGTAACAACTATGAGGATCCATTGTCAAAAATGGAATGGAATATTCATAGGTATGTTTTCATTACTGTATCTTTGTGTTTTTGTTACTTTAAAATGAGATGTTTTTATCTACAGAGGGAGCAGGTCCACTTCTATGGAGTCCGCCATGTTGAACCGCCATGTTTCTACAGTAGCCAAGAATGGACAAACCAAACACTGGCGAAAGAAAGAGATGTTATTTGCGAGTTTCACAGCCACCATGGTTTCTCCTACATGCTTGGAAGCCTGAGCTATATTCAAATGGTTGCAATCTGCAACTTCACCAATAGATGCCACTAAATCCTTCGTATTGATCCGTTAAGGGATCACATTATTACAACCATCTTGAATGGGTTATGGATGTGCATACCAAATGTTTCTCCTACATGGTCTGAAGCCTGAGCTTTCTGGGGGTAGAAATCTATGTTTTTTTTACCTTGGTATGACCTTGATATGTAACCGCTTATAGGTCATCACTTAAAGCATCAGTTATGACGTGTAACCATTTCATATGAATGTGGTAACACTAATAAAATTAACTAAAATCAATAACTAATGTTACCTTATATGCAACCTTTTCTGTTATAACACCCAAGAGAAGTATAAACAATTTCATGCCCCATCTGTTTATAAGCAATTTTGTACTAATATTCAGTTTTTAATCACAAACAACAAAAGGCTCTCACACTACACTAACAGAGAACCTAAGAGCTAGAACCTGATGTGTCTGCTTGAATGAGCTTCTTTTTCTCCCTGTCTAAACCTGCCTACTGCCGCAACACAATGTACAAAGCTACATGTGATTTTGTTGTCTGAATAAATGTTTTCAACCTGAATCACGACCAGCTTGATAATCACACTGAACTGCAAGTCTGACACCGTAGTGTACATCATTTGTCCCATCGATGCTGTGTAGTGATTGCAGGTAATGTTTTGCACAACAATCAGAGAAATGTGCAGATTTAGGAGTTAATATTTCTGTAAATTGATGTACATTTTTCTGTTGTTATTTTTCATGGATGTAGCTATTTTTCTGGCTCTGGCTCAGGAAAATGACTAGCCCGCACCTGTCTACAAAACTCTTATTGGCTCAGTACTTTTCAGGGACACACGAGTAAAAAACAGACCTATTTGAGCCACAGAAAAATTGGAAATGTGGGCAGCATTGGTCATAATGACCACAGCAAAGCTGTCACAGCACTAGTACCTTTAGTTTGTGCTTGCATCAAATCAATGATGGTGGCGGGTAGAGTTCTTTCCAGAAAAACTGCCTGCTTGCAATTTACCTTTAATAGGTTGCTTTCTCATTCCAACCCGCCACGAATAGAGATATTTAATTCAGTTTATCGCTGGCTTTCAAATTTCAATTAGTGCCTCTTAAACGGCAATACAAGATATTCCCAAACAGTGCACTTTCATGCCATTTGCTGTTAAGTCAGCAAATGCCTTCTCAAGAATGCCTAATAAAGTGTTATGTGTTTCAGCAGAAATCCCATGAAAACAGGAAAACACTTTATTGTATTTGTGAACTTCTCAAACACTGCAACATCTCAGCACTCAGACAAGTGTGCGCTTCATAAACAGACACTGGAGGCTCAGAGGTGTGGTGAGCCCGGGCTGCATCCGTGACTGTGTTTCGAGATGATGATATGCAGAACATTAACAGACTTTGTCATCTGCTGTGCTTCGCTGTTGCCTACATGAGATCCGCCCACTCACTTCCTCCTCAGCTGTGACCTTGACAAATCTTCCACTCACAGAGACGACAAGGAAATGAGCTAGAGTATGTGTGGATGTGTGCGTATGTGTGTGTGACAATTAATTTCTTTGTATATTACCCCCATAAGTGCAAAGGGAAAAGAGGAGAAGTGCTCCTCACATAATTTGCCAGGAGTACCTGCCTCAGTTATCTGTGATTGGAAAGGAGGCTCACGCGGTGCCTGTTAGACGATAGATTGCTCCGATGGAGTCACGGTGGCAGCCGTGCCGGTTGTTTAAAGGGCCATTCGGATGCAATCTGAAAGATTTCAGCCTGGATTTATGCCTCCCTTATTGCCAGGGCTCCTCACTCCGGAGCTATGGTAAACGGAAATGAATTATTGTGTCAGGAAGCAGACTTCCCCTTCTCCCTCCAAGCCAACACGGCCCTGAGCAGAGCTGAGCTGAGCAGTCTGGCTTGTGCTGTGCATTTCATTAGCACTCTGCAGCACTTCACCTGCGTGTATAAAGCCCATTAACACTGTCATTAGGAGAGCTCGGTTCGTGTCATGTTGAGGCCAAAGGTGTCCCCTTGCTGCGGAAAAAAACAAAGCAAGATTTATTCAATAGGCATGCTGAGAATGACACAAACTGTTCCATGTGCCAATTGTTTGTTATTCTTAAGAACAAATGACAGCTTGACCTCACTTATCAATAAAGGCTGCATCTTAATATACGTGTTAACAAAGTGTTATGGCTGTAAGATGTAGATGTAAGCCCTTTTCAGTTGTGGAAGAGAGCGAGAGCAGCAGTTAAAAATGTTCTGACAGGAAAAAGTGTGTTTGCTCTCACATACTTACATCATTGATGGACTTTAAAACCTATTTCGCTATTAAAGCCTTAACTAATGACACATTGTGAGCAAGATGGACACTCAACAGCACTTGTTGAAGTAAGCCCACTAATACATGTTCACATCAATTTCATAATTTAAAGTTATTAGAGAGTGAACTCTGCTGCCTGTTTTATAATATCCAACAGTGTGAAAGCACTGACTGACAGGACTTTCAGTTAGTTTAATTCCTGTTTGCTCGCAGGCTGTATGTAAGGCCTTTTGCTGGATATTAAGTTATCCATCTAGCCGGCTGCCATTAAAAAAGACTGTTGGTCAGATTATTGTACGAAAGTTTTTTAAATCTCTTTTGTCCCGGTTGGGTCCGTGTATCTTTTGGTCATTGGATTTCTCTTTCAGAAACAGATATTAAAAAACAGAAAACGAGTGGTTATTTGATTTTCGTTTTAAAATACAAAAATTAAAATTAAATAGAAGGCGTACACGGATCCGGTTGCACAGTGAGAGAAGTGTTATGGGAAGAATCTCCTAATTAACAGTTTAGAACTTCCTCTTTCACAGTGTTTCATAGTCAATGAAGTTGATTTTATTTTCTTTGTGCATAAAATATGAAGATTGAGAATACATATTTCAGAACAAGATAAGCATTAAATCTTTCTCTGCGTGTTTAACCTTGTGTTGCTGCTGCCTTTACTTAAATCTGATGGTATTCAGTTCAGACTTGTGCCATGCTGAAAGTGTTAAAGAAATGTATGTCTGACCCAGTAAGATTGCCATCAGGAACGTAAATACAGATAGTGTCGGCAGTGCGGTTGCACTGGGGCTCGTGGGGTGGAGAGTGATTCAGATTGCCACCATGGAAATATGCCTGTGTATTATTATTGAATTTAAAATGGTGCCATGTCCTACATATGTCCTTGAAAAGGTAAACCCATCTCTGTCATGGTTAAAAATAAAAAATAGTGGCAATCTATGACAAAATTATATTCTTATTCTACATAGACTACTATAAAAAAATTGGGATTTTTATCGGGGTAGATAAATTATCAGCCGATAATGGGAAATTATATGATCATAAACTATTGGGATAATTAAATTACAGCAGCTAAATTATCAGTTGGTATAAATAATCATTTATTTTAAATTCGTTTGATAGGCTTTATGTTCTATGAAATTATGTTTTGAAGTTTTTTAATAAAATGAACATTTATAGAGTCTGAACTCTTGTTGTGTTAACAATGGTGATGTTAGATTTGGTTAGATAAAAGATGTGGAAAATGTATCATCCATTGTAGCTCACTAAATATTAGCCTATCTTACCATTAAGTGTATAAAAACTGCAGGTTATGAACGTCTTGCAAAATTACTAATTATCTTATCGGTTTTGGCCATTAAAAGCAGGTCATCGTGCATATTAGAGAAATAAATTAACTATTAAAAAAAATGATTCAATTAAATTATTAATTACATATTGTCTTTGGTATTTTTGCCATATACAGATATGCTATTATGATTGCTGGGTAATATGTATGTTGATTTTGTCCTATGTTGATACGATATACGGTATCTAGCAACCGATCATAATTGTGTGCACTGGGGCTCAGTGCAACTACCTTCTGCCACTGGCTGTCAAGACTTTCACGAAAAGTGACCAGATAACGTAGAAGGGGGCATATCTGTATTTTCTTTTATAATAAAAGGTGTCCTAATACATTCCCATCCTGATTTATGACATTTCTGTTTTATATAATTATATTTTTATTGATGAAAGTGAGTGAGATTGTTCTGTATTTAACATTCACAAAAATATTCATCTAAACAGAATAACATAATAGGAGGGGAACCAAAACAAACTGTAGTACTCAAAAACATCACAAAAGGAGGCTGAAATGGGGCCAAGACATGAAGTGACCATGCCATAAGCCTGTAAATAAAGGGAGTTATAACTAACCTAGGGTTTTAAGGGTTAATAAAAAACTGGAATCCAATTGTATATGTGATGGCATTTTGTAGCATAAGTTAGAAATTATATATTCCAGTGGGTGTCAGGTTCAAGGGCATGGGGACCCAGCTAGCAGTGAGGTCAAGCAGAAAGAGAACTACAGTTGCCAAAATTGCCATTGTGCAATTTAAAATTCTGTAACTGTCAGAAGCATTCCTGATGTGAGTCATCTCCTGCAGCACTAACTGGATTAACACTCAGACCCAAAGAGCACAAAAACACAGCAATCATAAGTTCCAGCAAAAAGACTCACTTTGCTTTCAAATTTTTGTTAAAAAAAGACCACACACAACGAGAATCAAGACTGAAAATGACACAGGAAGTCCGGGTTCTCACTAAAAACCAATATGTTTTTACAGAAGCATTCAGCTTTAATTTGGGTTATCTGAGCTACAGAACAATCATATCGTGGACAAAGTAAATGCAGATGACAGGACTAAATTCATAGAGAAGCTTAGAGAATGTCTGTGGCAGAGCAAACTTTGAGAATAATGCAGCAGCACAGACAAAAATGGAACGGATGTTTTCTTCACAACACGTCTGTCTGTTCGTCTTTCCATCAATAACCAGCCTCAAAACAAAGAAATATTGCATGATTAAAATGTCACTGTAGCGCAGTTAATATAGTTGAGCTACTGGCATGTCATCTTAAGAATGATAAAATAAATACCTGAGCAATGAGGAATCATTCAAGGTATAAGTCTCTGGCAACTGACAGCAGCCATATTTAAACCTTATGTCACATGCTCATTACTCAAAAAACAAGCCCCATGTTTACTTCTATTTGACTGTGGTACTTTTCACCGCATTTTAATCCTTAATCAACTACAGAGTGGGGTTTACAATGATGCTTGTTTGTTTTCACTTCAAAGAGACTACCTGCCATAGGCTACCTGCTGCACGTAATCATGCAACGCCCCAGTATTACAGCTGAGAGCCATTCACTCGGGACCAAATTATAGCTTGCATGTATCGACAAATTTCAACACCTTTAAATAATGGCTGTCTGTGCAAACCCTCACCTTTTTGTATCACAGCAACAAGATGGCTACAAAAGGCTGTATCAGAAAAGAGGATGCATTAGGAGATCACTGAGTTGAAAAACTCAAATTGGTCACATTACACAGGTTTGTGTGTGAATGAATAGGATATGCTGGATTTATGTAATGATCTGAGGTGATTGGACAAGTATCTTCTCGGTAGTAACCTTTACATACATCACCAGCTCTGGATGCATCATCTGCATAATGTGTGATATTGTTTGTATTATTATCCTTTACTGATGTTATAAAGCAGTGAAAAACAAAAGAGAACAGTTTTTATTATCTACCTGGGTTTATAACACCAACCTGCAGCCAGCCTCTAGCTCTCCTCATTATCCAATACAAATTGAGAATTGAATACAAATCAGCATTATATATCAGAAAACACACTCTGAAATAGCCAGTGACATCTGAGAAAGGAAAACTTTATAGTTATAGTTAGTTATAGTTATACTCTGGTGTGGTGGCGGAGGCTGGGGGGGGGGACAAAAAAGGGCACCAGCTATGCAGTGGGGAAGTGGTGCACATAAAGTTGTGATGCACCCTGGGGCTGGAAGGACACTTTATTGTTTTCTCCACTGGATGGGTACCCAAGAGGTCACTTTATGTTGTTTTCTCCACTGGATGGGTACCCAAGAGGTCACTTTACTGTGTTTTATCTACCATATGGTCAACCAAGAGGGTACTTTTGCTGCATTTCTTCGAACATGTGCTCTTTATGGCTGAGTGTAAGCAGCAAGTATTTATAATATTTTCACTCGCAGCCAAAATGTGTTTACAAATGTATTCAGATGTCCGCGCTTAAGGCTTTGCCACACAAGATGGTATGAAAATAACGTTTGCTGGAGTGAGATCGTAAAGTAGCAGCGCGCACCACTCTGCAATCACTCCATCTCCTCCAATAAAGCAGCAATGTCAACAGAAAGCTAAGTGAAGGACGCACCTGCTGAGAATTTGATGCCTTCTGCTGCACTGTGTTTCACTTTAAAGTGGCACATTTAGGAGCCCTAAAGGAGGTCACCTCATTTTTATAGCGCATATATTTGGGTACATTTATGACCCTAACCTTCAGCCCCCACAGCTTTGGTAAAGCTACTGGCTTATTGTAGATGTGAAGATGTGCCATAAACTCCAATGTCCCTCTTCAGCCAGTACTGAGCCCACTTCATGCCAGTGGAAAAATACAAAAAAACAAACAAACTGATTTGCTGGTGGCACATCTATCTTCCATTCAACAGATTTTAGGGCAAGTGTGTGTGTGTTTTATGTGTGTGCCCGCTGCATGCAGCAGATGGGGAGAGAGAATTATCTGAATACCAGTATGGAAATGTGATAAATATTCCTGGAGATGAAATCATCTAAAGCTTTCCAACACTGCGAAGTCTAATTAGAAGATGGTAATTAATCACATGTTGCTACAGTTGTTCTGAATAATGAGATCCCAAAAAGTGCAATTTATGAATCTGAGTGGGACTAAGCACTCTGTTTATTATTGATCACTGAAATAACTCGATGATCAGCCCTAGGATAATCCTCACAGAGAGTAAAATGGCTAAATATTAGATTTAATTTCTCTATTTCTCTTTAAAAATTCCTATTTTTCAGAGCTTACAGCACATTTCCAAGAGCAAAAAAAAAAGTACTATGTTATCTTTCTTCCCCCTATGAGCACTAAGCTTGAAGTGTACGCTAAGCATTATGAAATATTAATTAAGCTGTAGCTGATAAAACAATATGTTGATATCGCATCATCAAATGGCATATGCTAATAGCGTATTCCCGGACTTCATTATAAACTCTGTTACAGTAATTCCAAACAAAGTTATGCCAGTGCTTCATCAGGGCAGCTTCCCAAGGGGCCTGGTGTAATTGTATCATCAACTGCAGCAAATCATCTTATCCACAGTTTCACTCCACCACATGGGGAGCCACTCCAAGCTGCACTCTGATAAGAGCACGCCTCATCCTGAATGGAGCCACTGAGGAACACTGATGTAGAACTGAGAGCAACTAGGCAGCGCAGCCTCCTTACAAGAGTCAGCTTTTTCAGACTAAAATGAGGACTCTGTGCACAACCATCGTTATCATGATCTTTTAGGTGGTAATTATTATGATATATCTTATAAAATTGTAAATAATCAAGATTTGTAGAGCCCCGGAGGGAAAAAATAAAATAATGACAGCGGCTGCAGTACATCTGCAACGTGAGATTGGATATTTCTGGCTTTCAAAAGTCAGCTTCTAATCTCCTCCCATTTGAAACAGGTATATGATTATTGAATGTTGTTGTGCAAGCGTGTCGCCAGGAAAGAACATCGATATACAACGATTCTGCACAACCCCACGCAACATTTATTTTCTTTCGTTTTTTTTTACCGTATCTGCTCATGGCAACTAGATCATAGGTAGGGACATGAACTCTGGTCTCCTGCATGAATGTCTGACACTTTACACATCCATCCACCACGCTGGCACCAACACCCCAACGATCCACCCTGCTACGTATACAGAGCACACTATTTCCTGCATTGGCATTGGACATAAGAGAGGAGGAGAAACATCCAACTTTGATGTAATTCCAAGTGGTACTGGGCTGGGCTGCAGTTACAGGCCAAAACAAAAATATGAGCCTTGTCCTAATTGTAAAATATGATCTAATTTTAAATTAAATATACTTAAAAAGAATGTAGACTAAAATTGCTAAAATTTTGAGTGAGGTGTTGCTGATGGACGCTATTGCCCTACAGAGCTAAATTACTCAAACAAATACACAAATATTTCAACTTTTATCACATTTTCTGGAAATTGGAACAAGTGTAGGTTCATTTTAACTTATAGTGATCTCAGTTTGATCATTGATTGACTATGAAGACTTTATTATCTTGAAACCAAAAAATAAAGTGAAAAGGTTTGTGAGCACTGTTGATGGACACTACTATCCTAAGATGCACTGCAAATGTCACCTACAGCAGGGGAAAAAATGTGATCAGTGGTGAAGTATAAACACTCCAGAAAAAATAAAATGACGATGATGATTTTTGAAGTTCAATTGGCAATGGCATTCCAGCATCACAGCATGTTTGACATACATCAGAACACGTGTTGTGGAAGTCCCTGTTAGTATAAAATTGTTAAGTATGTTGACTTTTGGTATAATAACTGTAAAATACTGCAAAAAAAGAGAGTACTAACTAAAATGGTAATTCCCAACCAGGGCTACTTGTACCCCAGGGTGTTTCCACTGTTCAAATGTATTGAAAATACTTTAATATCCACTAATACACCCATTGTTCGGACGGGCCTGCCCCCACTGCTAAAAAAAATCCTAGAGGAAACACTGAGGATACATAAAGTTAAGAAGGGAACATTGTTTTTATAATTTCTTTATACAGTTGAGATCATAAATCACTCCCTTAATGTTACTGTAATCTGAGAAAAAATTGACAACCTGAGAAAAGAATGTATAAAGGATTGGTGTTATGTCATGTTATGTTATGTAACTGTATGTAACTGTATGATCTGATATGGTTATGTTACCTGCTATTCAATTTAAAGTACATTAAATGCACTACCTGCATTTGTTCAGGTGAACAAGTTCATTAATTTGGAAAATGCTAACAAGCTGTTGACAGTATGTGTGCAGACGGTAGCAGACAGTTGAATTGTTTCAGGCTAATTAGATGTTATTTTCTTCTTACTCAGCTTTATGTATTCAGTGATCCATTAGCAGTTGTGTGCTGATGCTATGAGCAAGGCTGGGGGCATTCCTAAGTAGTGAGTTAGTGTTTTAAGAGAGTGTAAGGTGTTAGAACATGTTCTCATTTGAACCCAACAGAGACCACTGTTCTTCCTTTAACAGATACTGCAATGCCATCAAACCCTACAGATAAGCTACTGAAAGCAGTCTTTACTCTCCACGCTGAGCAAACTCAGAATTCAGTTCAATTTATAAACGTATTGACTTTATTGTCTTCTGCCACAATAACTTGGACTTGTGGCTCAAGATAAGAATTATAAATCATGGGAAACAATAAAACACAGTTGCCCGACATTGCTTGGAGGTGAGGCTTTACTGTGGTGCTTGTGAATCTTTATTTACAACTATGAGCTTGGATGGCAAAATCTGCGTGGGTTGCCATTAAAGGTGTTTCAATATGCTGTTTACCCCATCTCCCCATTTAATTAACTGTCATTGATTTGTGTTGACTAGGTGCGGTTTATGTACCTTTTCTCCTCTTGTAATTTCACCATGTTTTCACTCTGAGTGATTGGTGCCGTGAAGATGCACACCCGAATTAATCTCGCATTTAAGAGCCACTCTCTCCCCCAGCAGAATGCAATTGCTTAGATTTGTTTTGTTTTCCAGCAGGCTCAGTCTTGGCCAATGCAAACTACCAATAATTTTCATTAGCAACACCCGGGTTGCACGTACTCGCCCTCGTGCCCTGTTGATTGGATATCTTATTAAAATGAAGTTAATGGATTGCTCGTGATTTATCAATGCCTTCCGCTAGCCAGATTTTTGAATAGAAATGGAGGAGTAATCTGAATTTCCATTTAGCTGTCTGATAAACGCAGGAAATGTGTAATTTGGAAGAAAATGAACCATTATCAGCATGGGACCATCATGTACTGACTCTAAAGGCCACAAAGGGAGTCCGACAGCCCAAAAACTTTTGCAGAGTTTGTCCAGGCAGCTGAGAAAATGTCAGCAGCTGCAGGATGTGGACCTACATCATTTTCACTCCTTTTTCACCTTTAATTAGCCAGGTACTGTTTATTCAGAACACCTGATCTTTTCCAGCAAACACCACGGACAGCTTCGCAAGAGGAAGGAAGGTTTATCACTGCCTTACATCAAATGTTGAGAAAAGCATAACTAATTGGGCACACTGTGGAATAAGTGTTAGTGTCTATTTCGAAATGTTTTGTGTGGCTGACTAAAGGTGTGTTGTGAAGAGGAGCAGTAAGGCATTCACTTGTTGTTCGCACTGGCACGAGGTGCCAGCAGGAGACAGTGGACAGGACAGGTCCATCCTTGTCTGATAGCATCTTTCCAGTCTGGTAGCCATCCCTGCATGGACTACCAGCTTGCAGCCTGATCACTGTCTGTACAAGCCACTGATCTTTCTGGCAACCCCCCACCAAACTTGAACTTGGCTTCAACCAAGCACAACATCAAAGTACTGCTTACATGTTATTGCAACAAAAATAATGATTCATTAATATAATGATATAACACTGACAGGGGTCATTTGGCATAATGAGTGCTTTTATTTTTGATACTTGCATTTTTAAATGCATTTTGGTAACAATTTTTATGTACATCAGTCAGAAATCATTGTTTCTCCTTGTTCCTACAGTGTGCTGTTTGAATGGTGTCTGTGCAGAGTTTGACACTAGAAGGATGTTTTCACATTCATCTGCTGAAAGTGGAAAGTTTCTCTGTGCTCATTGAACATCTGATTTTAAGGCCTACCAGCATGATTTGTGACATCACACATAGTTAGGAAGTCCATCCTGGTCCAGTATCAACTTGTACAGTGTGATGTAGAAACTTGAAGCCACCAGTGCACATCCACTGAGAATGGACTTTACAGTGAAGTAGGAGACATCTTGTGTCCAGCAGCAAAACTTTAGAAATGAACATCATTTGTATATTCATAGTGTTGGAGCCATGTGCGAAGATGACTTTTTAAGGATTTTAAGGATTTACTAAAGTCAGTATTAGTTTTGTGAATGGTGCTCTAGGAGCTGTCTTGTACAGTCGCAGCCTTCAATTGTTCGTATTCTGACCCTTTGCTCAAGGAGCCAACGGCAGCAGCTGTTAAGTGACAACAGAGCACCTCGTTCACTTCTCCATCACCTCCTTCCAAGTGATTTTTTTCTTAGTCTAGTGAGCATTTTTTAGTAGGTTTTGTAACCTTCAGGCTAAATCCACAGAATACGTGATATGTTACAAATCGACACTGTAGAGATTACTCATTATGTTTAATGTCATCCTGTGCTGTCAAATACATTCCTCATGCCTGCCATTATGTCTGGGAGTGAGGAACATATTATTATGTGTAATGGGATTGAGAATTCTTTATATAACAATAAAGATTGGTAATATTCACAATCATCTATGTATAAACTGTATTTAGTGTTGAAAATGACTCACAGCTGAGGCATGGCAGATGATAATTTTCTTTATCAGCAAATATCGTAATTTAATATTTATATATAATAATATATTATAATTATAATATAATAACATTAGACAGTAATACTGAAAATATATCAGAATATAAAAAATAATGTTGCTGAAGGTTCTCTTTATTCGCTGGCCATTTACTATTCTTGTATATTTATTTGATGAGCCCGCATTTTGCATAAAACCGAAAGCTTTCCTGAGATGACTAAATAACTCAGATCTGTCTAAGTTGATGTGCCAAATCTGCTGGAGCTCCCTCCTTAATGCCTGTCAAATGTGGCCTACCTGTGCTCACTTAGTCATTCTCCAAAAACTAGACAATGGAGGCAAAGTCATTTGCATCAAAAACTGTGATAGCATTCCAATATGCAGAAAAATACCTTCATAACCTACAGATAAAAAATGGAACCTGTGAACTTTTGTCTTTTCCTTTTTACTTCCTTTTCACATTTCTAAAATATGACTTTGTTCCATGGGCAGATGTATTCACCAAGAGTTTAGATGTACTTAGAAATGCAGACAACAAATGTCTGTACAAATGTACTGTATGTGGACGTTCGGAGGACATCTGTTACATTTGTGTGTTACATGAATCAATGGCCTCCTACAGTAGAGTCTGCTTTCTTGTTCAAGCACAAAGGGCTGATTCAGAGCTTCACAGGGGTCAAAGGAAAATAAACCAAGAGCTTGTTACTCCCACCAACCTATGAATACAAAGGAGTATAAAGGCATGTAGATGGAGATCAGTGAGCTTTACAATGTGATGATTGAGTGTTTGGCAACTTGCATTATTCCCACCATGATTGCGGATCAACTGACATGCATTGCCTGTAGCATTTTCTATAGATATAAACAATTCAGTTCTTTGAGGGAAAATCTACCAGTTTGTTTAATACTGACATATCTGCAGCAGCCATCTTGGTTGTTTAAGAAAATGCCTCAACAGCCAATAAGGTTGTGCTCCTCTGTAGAATTAGTGTATCAAACCCACCCCATATTAGATAAAGATAAAGAAATCTGTCTGACTGGGAGGGGGGCGAGACACATCACATTCGTCTCGTTCCCAGGACTGTAGGAGGAAACTGGAGTACCCGGACAAAACCCACGCAGGCACTGGGGGAACATGCAACTCCACACAGCTGTGAGGCAACAGTGTACACATCTAATATCTAAATAAAAAGTAGTTTTTTCACAAAGAACAATTACAATTGCCACATTTATGACATAAAGTTGTTACTGTTAAGTGACAGGTGCACATTACTGTTGTTGATGTGCACCTGTCTGTCTGTCTGTCTGTCTGTCTCTCTCTCTCTCTCTCTCTCTCTATCTCTTTCACCCCAACTGGTCGAGACAGACGACCACCCACCTAGAGCCGAAGGATCTGTCCTAGGTTTCTGCCTTTTAACAGGCAGTTTTTCCTTGCCCCCGTCGCCAAGTGCTTGCTCATGGTGGAACTGTTGGGTCTCTGTAAATAATGTTATAAAGAGTTCGGTCTAGACCTGAAAAAAAAAAAATAACAAAAATAAACCAAACTAATTTGTTCCTCTGTGATTTGTAATTGCATGTCCTCTATGTTTTAATTCCATGCAGATCTACCATGTCTGTCATCTGTCAAACAACAATTACTGCAAATATTTAAAGTCATTTGATCATATGAATCAGCGTGCCAGTAATTTGCTGTCTTTAGTTTTCCAGAATAACTTGATTTTCTTGCATTTTTCACGTTAACCTAATGGAAACAAACAGAAAATCATTAGCCTTGATAGCATTTTGCATGCAAATTCCACAGGCTCATCTCAGCATGGAGGCCCACTCGGAGAAGGAACAAGCTAAAATCTGTAAATCTGAGTGAAACACAGATTTCATTAACCCTGCAAATTTGTAGAAGAAAGCACACGCGGGACTAAAATCCCAAATCACAGGAGGTCCTCCGGTGCAGACAGGTCTTAATTCCTGTTTATGCTCATTTTTCCCTCATTGGGGACTGCCCTCTCAAACAGGAATGCAAGAAAAGTAACGTCCTTTACGAGATTGTGAGCCTTGGTGCTGTGTACTGTGTGCTGTGTACTGTGTGCTGTGTATGTTTTGTGTCTTGCAGGCCCCTGGCTGGGTGGTAACTGGGAACACTTGGCCAATATTTCCAGCTACTTTAGCCCACCTGCCCCAACAACAGTGTGTGTCTTTCTTTGTGTTGCTTTAATTTTGTTTCATACTGACAACATGCACACTTCCACACCTCATTGTTATTGTTACTATTATCATTATTGTTAAACTCTCTCTTTCAGTGTTAGTTTGTTAATGTTAAATACAGTGTGCGGCCTGTGGGTCTGTTGTGACAAATTGGGGGCTTGTCCGAGAACTAGAATAAAAACAGCTTGAGTACAACTGATCATAGAATGAAAGCTTTATAAACGGTTACGGAGACTAAAAGCATGCATTAAATTGTGGAGCCAAGATGGGATGCTTCTATATATTATTCTGTCTTCACCCAAACCTATAACTACCACACACACAAAAACACACGTGGATTGTATCCAAGTCATTAAAAGCCACTCTAGAGTTACAGAGAAGCTTATTCTTGTTATACTTTGATCACTTCAGAAATTGTCAGCACTTTTGCAGTAAACCTGTATCAGTTGTGGCTTGCTTTTCACTTCTCCTCGGAGCTAAATTGATCCATTAGTGTAACCAATTGTTCGGAGAGTGCACTCATTCATTTCTCTGCTCTGCGGCAGTTACTGTTTCAAGGAGTGGAAATGGCAACGAAATAAACATCACTCCACACTCTAAGGACCACGCTAACTCATTCTGGCATCTTGTATTTTCTCTTGCATATAAACGTTAAAAACTGCTATGCACCGGATTCTGTCGAGTGTGTCTGGTCAAAATTGAAGGCACATTACCTTGAATCGGGTCCTGTGAGCTACAAAACACTTTTCTCTGGCGGTGCATGATATTAGCTTGATACCCCGCATAATACATCATTGGAGAAGAGTCGGAGAGGCAACTCGGGGCAGCCTGTGACAGGGTGACTTGACTGCAGAACACGAAGGCCACATATTTTAGTTGAAGCTCAATAACTGCTTCACCATGAAATAAGTCATGTGATAAAGGCAAGAAATAGTGATCATGATAGGAATAGAGAGAACCAGTGCACAAGTCATTTGATTTCCAGTGTAGGACTTGTGGAGGAATGCAAAGTACAAATGAAGGGTACAAGCAGTACAATTTATTACTGTAACTAATGTGTATGTGTTAAAGCGCACTTTATTTTTATTTTCAATCTGTATTTGAGAATTGTATTCATCATTTAATGATTCCACTGAGTATTTGTGAATTTTATTTTATTTACTGTTAGTTTTATTAATGTTTCCTGCGGAAATTACTTTGCTGAAATTCGCCTCTTGGGTTTCCTTAGCTCCCGTCTGCCCCTCACAGTTCCATTTTTGCTACGCTGTTTAATTGTTTTCTCTGGAAATTCAACTGTTTAAAGGTCCAGTGTGTCATTTTAGGAGGATCAATTGGCAGAAATGGAAAATCATATTCATAGGAATGTTTTCATTAATTTATAATCTCCTGAAAATATGATTTGTTGTGTTTCTGCTAGTTTAGACTGTGCCGTTTTAATCTACAGATGTCGCCTTTCGTGGGGTCCGCCATGCTAAACCATCATGTTTCTACAGTAGTTAAGAATGAGCAAACCAAACTGGATGTTGATAGTGGCGTTTGCGTTTTTCACGCATTTAGCGGCCAACGTAGCTTATCCTCGAGCTTGGAAGGGGAGGTTGGGACACGTAGTTGCAATCTGCAACCACACCACTAGACGCCACTAAATCCTACACACTGGACCTTTAAGTTGCAACGTTTGTTGCAAATTATTAACTGTTGATACTATTATGTTACTCAGCTGTTTAGTTTTGTTTTGAATGTTAATATTTAAGTTTTGTAGATGTTTTTGTTTCTGGCTGCCATTTGAATAACGGTGGGTCTCCTTGTGTCATGTGATAAATGTAGTGCTGCTGCAGAGATTTTGGCGTCTATTTTCTACTGTTAATGCTGTTATTTTAACTTGTTTCAATTTTAGGAGCATGGGCTGTATTCTTCTGCTTCTTTTGGTATGTGCTTTCGTTTATTAAATAATGAATTTGTCTTATCTCTGTTTACTTACCCAACTCCATGCACTTTGCCCACCAATCACTCTTTTGCCTATTATATATATATATATATATATATATATATATATTCATTTTTTCCCTCTTCTCATCATCTTAATAGCTATTGGCCAATAATATGTACACTGAGATGAGTACATATTATGAAGAATAAATGCATCTGTATGTATTATAAGAAAAAGAATGAAATCAGACAGGACTGTTTTGCATTGCTGAGGGAGCAGAGGTACAGAAAAAAGACCAAAAGGCTATTAATGTGCGATATTGTTTAGAGCAAATACATACTGGAAAACAGTCCCTTGAGTCATCCCTTTTAATGCCCTACCCACATCTGATACATATACAGTAACTTCCCCTGTAATTTTGCATTTCATTAACATCTAAAGCTGAAGATGAATTTGTGATCAAACTGCAACAGATTCCGAGGTGGAAGAGGCTCTGCCTGTACCTATTCCTGCATAGTACAGATACCTACACACAAAGAAATAAGAAAAAACATCTCATTCTGTGCCCCCCTTGATAAAAGCTTTGAAATGTGACAGCTTTTATTATAGCAAGACAGGTGGAATGAAAGCCTAGCAAATATTTTGACATGGACTCCAAGCAGCATTGAAATCCTGTGTAAATACGGCATGAAAATAATGGTATCTATAGCCACTATCACTATGCATGATGCTGAGATAGATGGACTGATAATGTGTTTTATGCAATGTGTTCACAAAGAGTGTAAAACTGTTAAAAAGGTTACCAGAATCATGCAGAAGCATTTGTTTAGGTTGCAACACCATCAATCACATGCTTTCTGGGAAGGCACACAAGGAATATTACGGTCAAGAGAAATAATGAAACTAGCTACTGTGCCTGTAGCACCTCAAAAGATGCACAATTGTCATCATAAGGATAATTTCACATTTCTTCAAAACTAACGGCTGTAATTCACGGCTCTTGCAGTGATCTAAAATGACCGAATCTGTGGTGCAGTTGTGCTGGTGAGCCATTTTTGCTCTCATGTCCAGATTAGCAATAAGTCTGATTGATCTGTTCAATATCTGGTCAGCATGGGTTCCAGTCATCCAGCTGAAAAACACTGAATTTGTCAGTTTTAGTTAGTTAGTTTTAGTCCCTCAAGACACAAGATCAGTCCATGGATGTATCAGGTGGGATCATCTGAATCCTATTTAAAAGGTTAATGAACAGTTCACCCAAAAAGGTGTTCTAGAGAGGAATCTATCAAAAAGAAGATGAACACACCGTAAAACCCATATTGAGACAATATTAACATTTACAGTTGTTAAAATAAGTGTTAAATAGCTCTACATTCCAAAAGCCATCACTGATACAGAATGCATAGAATGTCCAATCCGGAGAGAGAACTCCACCAAGAGGCAGTCCTCAAGGGAAGGCCGCAGACTTTCAGTGTGGTGACGTGTAATACTTCCTCCTTATCTCCTTTAGCATATGACATACATATGGACCATCCTTTACCATACAAAAGGAGATAATGTCCCACAATTTCCTGCAGCAGCAACATTTAAAAAGCCAATGACAAAGGATGCAGATCAACTTCCATGTTACCAACCCATTTTTAATCTTGTGCCAATATTGCTAATTTGCTTATTTGTTTTGCACAATATTCTGGTGTGAAAATGTCAAAGGTGTAGGTAATGGCAGGTCATATGTTTTCCTGTTCGGCTTAATTTTGTGACACAGTAAATTAAGGATAAAGAAGTTTTCGTATGCTGGAGTACTGTGGCAGACAATAACACCTGGTGGGTCAGGTTCCCTGCAGATGCTGCATGTTGGGATGACGGAAAATGAAGATATATCTGTAACAGCTGATGAAGATTATATCTTGGTGCAAAGTGATCAATCACATATTTCTGATCGGAACATGAGTGTGACAGTGGTAGCTCAGATGAGATGAACAGTGGCACACGAAGCGCAGTGTGGAAGCTGCAAAGATCACAAGACAGTGACTGTGATTTGTGATTACTGTGCTGACTAATTTATTCTTGGTAAGTTAAAGTCATTAGCAGTTACAGCAGCAATATGTATCTATATAGAGATATAAAATGTAAAAGGCCATGCTGAAAAACATTTTGTGTTGGAAACGCAATTTCAAACGCAAGTCCAAAATGTGTTTTGGGCACATTAATAGTGCTGATACTATGTTCTTGATAAGTTAACAGTGTTTTTCAGCTGGTTTCAGAAAATGATTAACGTCAATGATATAACCGAGTAAATCAGCTAGCAGCTACCACAAAACATCTAAGTTAATTTTGGCGCTGTACAATGTTTTCCTGTGTGGGCTGATCAACTATTCACAACCAGAATGTATGCTGGGTACATTAAAGGGTATAATCTGTTATACTGGCACACACAGTATAGTCTGTTAGCTCAGAACTGATTGCCTCAGATAAAGCTTTACTCCCTCACTTTACTTTTGCTTATGTATTTGGAATGAAACTTATTTAGCACTGACAATCATGTGTCTCATTATGCACTGACAAACTATTTTACTCTGTTGCTTAGGTATTTGGTAGGTGTTGAAAAAAAGCTTTATTTTTTAGCTCGGTATTGATATTCTCTCAGGAAGACGTGCGTCTGTCTCCTCTTTGGGTGTTTCATAAGGATGGATGCTATTTGCAGACTGCCAGCTTGCCTTCAGAGAACACTAAGCATAATTTGATCTGGTTACCAAATGCAATTATGCTTGATCTTATTTTGGAAGGTACAGGCCAGAGTGTAAATCCATTTAGTTTATCTTGAGAAGTACACAGCATCCTGGAACACAGGTCAGCAGGTAGCCGTGGTGTGTGTTAAAGAAGTGTTGTTTATTGTTGAAGAGAAAACTTCCAAATTCATGTAGCAGTTGTCTTCTAAATAGGAAATTTTTTGTAACCATGTTATATGGTATTAAAAGTAATTATGGCAGCCTGATGGGCTTACAATCCCAAGATATGGGTTAAGACTCAGCTCTGCTAGGCTGCTGGTTATCCTTTATTCTCATGTTAACAGGCATCTGAAGCTAATATTTTTTTCTTCTCCCCAGTCTAAACTGATGTGCCTGTGCACTCTGCCCTCTGAGCTGCACACTGGAATAAGGGTTTGAATAGACAGGGATTGAAAAGGTTATTCAAAAACAGCCTCTTTAACACAAGAGATCACCTGATTTCCATGTGAGGTTGCACAGCGCTCTCGCCCAGCACTGTCTAATAGGGTATCTGTAGAATTGCTTACAAATGTCTCTACATCCTTTAGTCTGCAGGAACCATTTAATCCACAAATTAGTGTTTTGCACAAGCAAGTCCTGTCCTTGTCATTAGAAAGCATTCTTGCAACTAACAGATGAATGGACTCAATAGCGGGCCCATGTGTGTCCAACAAATCTGTGTCATTTCAAGGTTGGCTAGCATGGGCTCCCAGGATTAACAGCACATCTGTAACTCTAGCTCTCTGATCACACTTGTAGAGGCACAGACATAGGCACACGTATACAAGTGTACAAGTAAAATGGTGTCATGGTCAAATCAAATACCCCGCTTTTAGGTAATAATATGCATATAGTAGCATATATACTGTACTAGCCTGTGCATATTTGTAATGTAATGAAGGCTTACCTTGGTAATTACTGTATATGATGAGCAATAAATAGCTGCAGAGAGTATAACACTGACAGTGCACACATTTAAGTATGTTTGCTTTGGTCATTTTAGCTAATTTAAACTATTTTTGTTTTAATTGAGTAAATGCACTTTTAATTGCTGCTTACAGTCACAAATGCTGGTTTTCTTGCAGTGTAGTCCTTGGGTCGCCAAATTATTGTTTGATCATTTTTTTATTTTATTTGATTAAAATATGTCTAAAAATACATTAAATAAATACAACCTATTACTGTAGGCCAATATTACAACAACTAATATGCAACACTTTTTACATAATATATATAGAGGTCCCTGCTCTGTCTCTCCATCAGCTACGGTCCTTGGCCTGAAAAACGTTGAAGACCCTCTAACAGAGATTCACTACTTCACCTCCTGCCATGACAATAACCCACATTAGACACCTGATGAACTGTAGACTATGGTGCAACAGGTCAGCCAGAAACCATCCTCTCCTCTGTGACACATTGCAAACTGAGCAGAAGGTGTGGGACACTGTTCTTCCTGTTTAACCTCGTCAACAGGCAGATGGCCCCCATACCTCTCAGCACAGAAATTCTCACAATCAATGATCCTTTGTCCCAGACATGTTGAGTAGTTAAAACTGATGAATAGACAGGTGATGTGACACAATGCCACTGCGCAGATAACCTCATATCCCGCTGAATAAGGAATAAGACCACACATACTTTGCCTTAAAATAACCCCTCACAAAGTCAAGAGGTGAGCCCCAGACACAAGGCAGTACACATAAGTACAATAATGCTCTAGTCAGCCTATTTTTGCAGAACATAAATAAAATACGTTGTCAGTGAACATGTTCCTGACAGTTTTGCCAATTGCCAGGCATGCTAATTAACAACACTGCTTTATTATGTTAATAGAAAACGTAATTCGGTTGCTATTACGTTTCCCTCAAAACGGATTTGCTGTTGTAAATTAGTTTTATAAATGTCTTTTCCAGGAGGCAGGGCTCCATATTAGTTTGTGACATCAAGGCAGGTTCTTTTTCAAAGAGAATGAAAAAAATGAAAGTCTTATTGCTCACAATAATAATGCTAAAATGCTATATACATGTATTTGGTAGAAGTAGAAAGTACTAGATAGGTTATGGTTGGACATGATGGTGATGATCACCAAAGTTATTACAATAAAATGTATGCAATTATTTGGGCTAATGCATTAGGTGGATGTTGAGATATTTTAATTGACGGAAGTGAAAACTTTGACCTACTGCAACAGAGAAACAGTCAGAGGATCACCAAAGATATTATAGTTCATCCTGATGGGAACATGAATATCTTTACAAAAAGATATTTCACTCAAAACCAACAATTTCAACCTTCTGGTACCACTAGAGGAAAAGTCAAAGGATCACTTTGCTCTAACAAAAGCTTACAGCATATTATTATATATTATATATATTTTTCTGGCCAGGTGAAGTGATTTTCTCATAAACTTGTCTTTGAAGCCTGAAATTAGTTGTCTGATGCAGCTTTCAGCTTCACTTTCCCAGTGGTTCTTACCGGCTGTTTGAAGTTTAGTCCGTAAACCGCAGAGACTGAGCTCATATTTACTAGCCTGGCCAGTCTTTCTACTTTCTAACAAGGGAAGAAGTGAGGCCAAAGATCTGAGGAGTCCAGCTTTTCTCTGGATGGAGTGCTCGTCTGCTGCTGTTCAGGAGAGTTTATACAGTATTTAAATGTCAACTTGTCACTTCCTGTGGGGGATAAAGTGCCCGTACCTAACTTGCAAATTTCACCAGGGCAAAAAGGCTGATTATACATGGTCTCTTTAATAAGGAGGGGACAGTCTTCTCTTCTGTTCTCATTACAGCCCACTGTTAAAATGAGGCTGGAAAAGATTGCTGGATCTTTACATTAAAAAAGAAGTTTTTGCCACAGCACAATATACAATATACTGAGCAAATCTCAGTGGGATTTTTAATATGAGAAGGGTCATATTAAAATACTTGACCACTCATACATTTACATTACCCGATAGTATATTTGTATGAGGGCAACAGCTCCTGGGGGATTATGCCCATTTAGAGTACAATTTGTATGTTGTGTATTACATTTTCCATCCACAGTGTGCCACTTGTGTGCATAACTATTAAAAATTCCATTCAGTTGCAGATGACATCAACCCATGAGACAGTCATTGTCATGGTGAACGAGAAGCCGACCACTGTAGGGACGAGCCAGAGCATTAATATCAGGTCATGAACTTGTACAATCTAAATGAAGCACCAGCCATCATTACATATTAATGCACACAGTGTGCCTTAGATATATTATGTTATGGGCAGGTGGCTACACTGTTTCAGCATTCCAGTCCCTCACTGTGTTGTCTGACTGCTGTGTCAACTGGCTGAAATACGTCAGACTAGGAATTTGCAGGTTGTTTCAGCAGTCCTCCAGCTGTCGGACGCTGATATTGCTGCATTCACACCTCTCATTCCTAATCATTTTGTGTGATATCAGCAGAAAATGGGAACGTTTGCTGCATTGTGTGTTACTTGGCTGAACCATAGCTATTGAATTCCATTAAAGCTAATGTATCCATTCCCTCAGCTGCAGCCCCCGGTGAGCTACACCGGACTGTTATGTCAGCTGCTGTGGTGAAACACGTGGCCTACTCCTGATGACATTACACACATATTTGTGCAGTGAGTATAGGCTTGGCTCTACAGGTATGTATTCTATTTTACACTGAGTGACAGCCAGGGGATAGCAGTATGCTAATGTGACATTATCCAGGGTGTATTCTCTCGCAACACGCCCACACACACTCGTTCACATCCAGATTAGGGTACAGAAACTGCTACTGATTAATCAACACTGCTCTTTCGCAACAAGTGTAAATGAGCGAGGTATTTCTGTAAAGTCTGAGGCATTTGCTTGACACGTTCTTTCTCAAAGCAAAAATCATCTGTATCATCCGTCGTACATGCCAGCTTTGCAAATGCCATCGGCTTGGATTACATTCCTTAAGGATCTACCACTTTAACTGTGTGTGAGTGACTCAACAGAAAGACACGCTAGGTTTTGACTGTTGCTGTGTTGCCACTGAGAGAGCTGCTCAGTATTCAGGTCTCTTTTTTTTGTCATCTCGCAGTCAATTCCACTCTAAGATCTTGTCTGTCTCAGAGCAGTGAGCACCTGTGTAGCACCGCTGCTCTAAATGGAGTGCCTGTCATAGGTGAAGTGCAGTTCTTGTAGACACCTTTTGCATGCATTCGTGCATGTGGTTTTTTTTTTTTCAGAGTGCATTTGTACCTGCGTATGTATGCTCACATCTGACTGAGGCTTATGGCTGGACGATTAACCACGTCTGGTAATTTGGCAAGAATTCACTCAATTAGCTTCTTCCCATTACACTAACGAATCATTTCAACAGCATCGCCTTGCGCATTAGCATAAGGGCGCTGCCAATGGAGCATGCTGTATTAGAATGGGGAGATTGTCTCTGTGTACTCAGATACCTACCTCTCATTTTTTTTGCAGTGCTGTTTCCTACCATTTCTTTTCATTTGAATCGGCATGTACAGATTTTAGCGCAAGACCCCTAGACACAATATTTACCGCTCTGGTAGGAACAATAGAGCAGGGGTTACAATGCTTCCTTTGTGCTGTGCAGCAGAGGCGTCTGACTCATGGCTCAATCATATTCTGATGCTGATATAAAGCAAAACAAAGTGCCCTTATTATGTGTCCAGAAGCTGAGCCAACGCAGCCTCTTTGACGGAGGAGGTCATAATGCCTGAGAGAAAACAGAGGCGCGATAAACAGTATGATAACAGAAGACAGAGTGGAAGGATGGAGAAGAGTGAAATGCTGACATGTTTTCCCATGCAGACAAATTCTGATTCTCCCCAGATGCTATGTTAATGTGATATATTGTTTAAGATATTTTTAGATTTTCCATCTGACAACACTGCTATCTATTGATGTTACAATAGGCCTGTGCAAAGACTTAGTGCTACACTGACAAAATGTAAAGCATACTGTATGCGTACATTTTCAGTTGTTTTATCAGTTTTCTTCTGAGCCATTTATTTCACAACTACCAGTGATAAAACTGTGTCTGAAGTTGACTAACTGCCGGTTTGCCAGACGGTAAGATGTGATTATGGCAGCTGTTTACAAAGAACTAAAGTGCTTAAGCAAGTATCCATCAGAAAATTACCAATTTTATCTCTCAAAACAGTTCCTGGAGTCTTCCATCATCACTTAAAATCATTACAATTACTATAATGGAACCCATTTTGTTATGTCCAAAAAAATATGGAGCAGTATTGACTGTAAAATTATACATAAAAGCTAAAAAGAGAATGAATAATTGAATGTTAAAATTACTATAAGTATATGTCTAACAGCACAGCACTTCATTCAGAAGGTATATGTCATTCTTCAGCAGTCTACAATGGAGTGTGATTTCAACATACTAACTGCAACAGCAAAAGTCTCTAAAGTACTGTTACACGCTGTTATTAAGCACAATACATCAAAGCAAAACAGCCATTTGACAAATCATTGCCTGGAGCATACTGCATGATAACAGTAAAAATTGTTTCTCATGATTTGTTGAATAGAAATTAAGTTGTCATTTTCTTTACTCTGCTATTGTATTCGAAGATGTTCACTCTTCTGGTCTGGGACATACTTTTCCAACCTTCCTGCTTTTCCTGAGAGACGTTTTTTACTGCCCTCTTCTGGCTTCCTCCCAGGGTCAAAATTCTCTCGTATTTCTGACAAATTTCACTGTACAATGTGGATAACAGCCGAAATACAGTCAAGGAATAAAGGATTCAACGTAATTTGTCATTTACAGTGCTGGGTTGTATTATGAAATATTGTGGTTCCCTTTATGCTACTAATAAAACAAAAAATATATATACAAAAACACAAACATGATTGACAGTAAAAAGGTAACATGACGTGTCACGTAGGCGAGACAGAAGTGGAGCAGGGTTTATTTAACCAGACTATGTGCTTGCAGGTTCAGTTGATTATAATGGACCCACTTTGCTGTGGCTGCCATGTTTCGCCGCATCTGTGCCTCTTGTATGTCGGGCATAGGCCCTACAACACCAAAAGTCTCCTATTTCCATTTGGACAACACCACAGCTACAACAAGTGTTGTTTCCTGGTACACGTGTGAAGCGGAAATAAACTCTCTCACCTTGTCCTCTTTAGTGTCGAAATCCTATTTTTGAGGTTTTAAGGTTGGCAAAAGTATTGTCTGCGAACAAGTGGGGTCAACAGTTTTGGTCAACAGTTTCTCACCAGCTACAAACATATAACAGTGAAGTAAATGGAATTCAGATTGTACTCCGGACTATTAGACATGCTATCTTGACACCGATACTACTTGTAGTCAATAAAATCCTGAGTTAATACAAAGCGAGGCCCCAGTAATGAAATCCCTAATCTACAGTGTTAGTACCATATTCTGTGAGTTACTTACGAAAAATACGAAAGACAGCAGCTAGAAATAGTCAGTTTAAATGGTAAATAGACCTGTACTTGTATAGCGCCTTTCTAGTCTTCCAACCACTCAAAGCGCTTTTACACTACGTGCCACATTCACCCTTTCACACACATTCACTCAGTGATGGCAAAGCCCATCAAACAGAAACTAACTCATTCATACACATTCACACAATTTGGGGTTCAGTATCTTGCTCAAGGATACTTCAGAATATGTGCATGTGGCGGGAGGCGCCGGGATCAAACCATCAACCTTTTGATTAGGGGACGACCCGCACTACCTCTGAGCCACAGCCGTTTAAGAAAACATAAATAAAATGAGTGGAAGTCACCAGGAACGAGTCAGTGTGTGACGTTACTGTTTGTCTGTCACATAAAAGCATATTACAGAACGTAAGAACATGCTTAATGGCATTAAATCGGGGTCTCTCCAGAATAAAAAGCATAAAGGAAGGACTGGGAGTGCGTGAAATGGCGTCGGGATATCCAAATCACACCATGCTGAAGCCAAGGTCTGTAATTAAAAACTCGGATTTCAAAAAAGTACTGCACCATGCCAGGTGGCAGCACAGCCAGTGCTGGATGGATAGACACAGAAAATATTCTGTGGGATGAGTGCTCATTAGTTAACTAATATTTATGATATTTATTGCTCACTAGGAATTTTTAACTTACAAAATATCCTCCCCATGTGATTGTATTATTTTATGTGACTCTTCTAAGGGATTGATTACCGATTCAAAATGTTGACACACACACACACACACACACACACACACACACACACACACACACACACACACCACTGTTGCCAATATGACCAAAGATACATATATATATATATATATATATATATATGTAGTGTACAAATTAACAACATGTTAAAGAAACAATATTTGCTTCCATTGTATCTGCACATCTAGTTATATAATACCATTTTGACATGCAAATTATTTTAACAAAACAAAAGCCATAACAAAAACGATAAAACTCAAGTGACTCACAAACGTGAGCTGCTTATCTGCACAGATAACTGAACTAGGTAGCTAATGTGGCTAACACATATTCCACCAGGATGGAATCCACGGCGCATCGACTTCTCGCCATGACGAATAAACCTGGAACAGAGAGTGTTTCTGATGGCAGAAGTTGACACAGTGGATGGTTGTCTGACCCGGGTTAGTTGGTCTTTAGCACAGACACAGTAAGAGGTCTCACTCTGCCACTATTTACCAGTGCCACAAACATCACATTGCTACGCTGGTTGCTGCTATACTTTTTGATATTCATATTCCTTTGACACCCATTTATAATTTTCATACTGTTCAGATATTCCATCATTTTCCAAGGGCTTTGAACAGCTTCCTCTTTTGAAGTGAGTAATTGTATGTAATGTATAATGTTATTTTCTTTTTGTTCAAATGGATTTCAGAAAACTTTTATCAGAATCAAGGTATCAGTACCCAGCCCTACTTACTCCTCATGATATCTTATCCAAAGTCATTGAATGTGCAATAAACAAATGAAACAGGAAGATGTACTCATTTTAATGTAATGTAATGTCTGTAATCATTTTAGTGGAAAATAATGAGCCAATCTACACCAAGCCATCCCTCTGTCAGCCATGAGCATGACCAATCTGAGGAGAGTCATTGTGTGCCTGTATTGGTGCTTAGGTATTAGTGTCTGAGGACTGGGGAGATTTGTCTACCCCGTGCCCTCACAAGCCACAATCCAGTCCTCCATTAATTGCACTGATTGGTAGCTCATATTCAATTTGAACTCAATTAGGCTGCATGACACGCAGCCAGACGGAGTCAAACACAAATGCAGTGACTTCACCTCAGAGCCAGTGGTGTCGACGGGAGAGATGAGTGTGTTGATGCTGTGAAGACACACGCCGTGAGCGGTGGCCAATTAAAGCGAAGCAGTTAGAAGGCTACATGAGGAGAGCTCATAATGAAGAGGTACGGCATCATTGCGGGAAGTTATAGTGATAATTTGTCCGTCACAAAATATTTTTTTCTAACAATTAAAACAAAAATGTTTTGGCTAAAGTGCATCTCAGCCATCATGAAAAATTACAAGACTGCTTATATTTATAAGGTACCCATTTTGTTGTCAAGATTTGACATGAATATTACACAAAGTATTGATTAATATTGTAGGGCTGAGTGAAAACTGATATTTATCCAGAGGAAAGAGATTTCCAATAATAATAGCAATAGCAATATAATAATATAAAATATACAAATTCTCAAAGACTGTCCCATGATCTTATGCCTTCACATAGCATGTTGATCCCTGTCTCCTCCTCCAAGTGTCCAAAGCCCAAAATTGTAAAACACTATATGAATGCAATCCATTCACCATAACATTTGTTGCTTGTGAATTGTAATCACTGCTGTAGAAACTGTGTGCTCTCTCTTCTGGATGCTGATGTTTTTGGGGTATTTTAGAATATTGATGTGTTAGTCTCATTAAGTTGTTAATGTTAATTATTTGTATGGTTTCAGACAGCTATTGGCTTGTTTTAAGGCATTTAGGTTGTTTGTAGGATGAAGTCTTCTCAATGATTGTATTGTATTAATTGCTTATGCATAATTCATAACCTAATTTCTTTTTAATTCAGATTTTCTGGCATATCTTGCATTATCTGTCTCTTTATGTCTGCCTGTAACTCATTGTTTTTGCTGCCTATCTTGCCCAGGGCATTATTGATTACATTAAAAGTACCAGGACCTCTGATTTTTACCCAAATCCTCTATTGCCTACTGCTACCTCCAAGACAAAAAATGTAACAGCACCAATACAAAATTAACTTCAAAAAAGCCATAAGGATCTGACTACAATGAAAGTTCATCACCTGATCAAGGAGCTTCAGTGCTTTCTGTTCCTGCTTCCCACTTCAGTTGGGTTCAGTGCATATCACACCTACAGTGTAACGCCTCCTTCACGGTCACACACTATATTTAAGGCGGCAAATTTGCATTCGAAGTCCCTAACAAAGACCCAGTAGTATGTAGTGGCAGACTTTCTCATTGTGCACTCTTTATATACAATTATATATACACTTGTGTGAAAATGAGAACTAAATAAAACTCAAATAAAGGTATTTTATGTACTGTACATTTAAGTTCCAACTGTGAAGGAAATTAATTCATTATGTGTAATTCCGTGCACCAATGAGGCTCCTAATTAATTACAATTATATGTATTATCAGGGTTGGGCAAGTGCAGGTATCCCATAAGCATATTTCATTCATCAAATATCCGTTTTCTAATAAACAATATTTATAACACCTTAATTTAAAAAAATACTTCAGTACTGTAAATAGTTATCTTGTGATCTAAAATGTTGTTCTGAAGCTGAATTCTGAGGCTGTTTTGTAAATAGTTTTCTAATAAACATAACAACTTCTGATAAACCATATAAATTTCAGGTTACAACGTCCGGGTAGTCCCACCTATGTGGGCCTTAGCCATGCCCCTTCCGAGCTCGGATACGGATAGAAATCATTTAGTTGGTTGAACAGATACAGAAAGATATAGTGGTGTGCTTGCTCATCCCTATGTATTATCATTCCAAAAACAAATGTCACATTGGATCTAGTAGTTATACCATGTTACAAGGACAAGATGCTATAAAAGCTCCTGGATCAGATTACTGGCACTTATTTTGTTTCCAGCACTGCGTAAAATCACAACACAAATGCAAATTTGCAAATGCAAACGGTTTGAGGCCTCAGTACTTACACAAAGGACAAAAACAATGCACTTCATCGCACAATCACCCACTGAAACCCTGTCAAAACCACTGGAGTACTCCAAAGCACTATTGTAATCAAGACATGGGTAAAAAAAAGCCAAAACAAATTCAGCCATTTGATTTTCAGTCAGTGTGTGTGTTAACAGAGAAGCAAAGGCTCCGGCAGTGTGAAGGCTGGGTACTGTACCAGAGCTAGGTGTGTTGGTGAATGTGATACCCCGAGGCAGTCCACTTTCAATCAGCCTGAGCAATTTGTTTCACTTACCTAGAGAGAGAGGGAGAAAAGAGAAAAAACAAACAATTATATCATGCATTCAGAGTGGATTCAGCCATTGGCTCATCGTGATCTGCTCTGGCACCGACTGGCCAAAGGGGACTCGCAATTTGATTAAATTGAAATATCATTGAGGATGTGATGGCAGCCTGAATAAACTGATCTACTGTATGTGTTGGCATTTATTTAAAATGCAACGCAGCAAGCAGAAGGCAGGAATATCCCATGTGTCCTCCAACACCTCAGTCAAGGTCTTCAGTCAGATTTCAATCAATTCATTTATCTGTGATAATATCATAATAATTGAATCTCAACCAATTGAAATCTATATCGCTGTCGCATTAAAAGGATTATAGCAGATAAGCAGGTTGAAACGGGTGCTGGCTGCAACATGAGTTTTTGTTTCTGCTTCAGACATCAGAATGCAGCTGGCTGGTTTGGGGTTTTGTTATCCTGCATTTAGTTGCTAAAGATTAATAATGGGCCTCAGACTTTGCCATTTTTACTTGTACAATAGATGATTGACAGTTGTATACTGCAAAACTGTACGCATTCTCACATCATTCACAGTCTGGTACAGCAGCTCAGATACCCACAAAAGATTCCAACAAACTGTCAAGACGTAAGTCATCTTAAATCATTGTCCCCCGTCCACCAATAAAATCTCTCTCCTGAAAATCAGCTCACCACCTGTTCCAGCCGTTACCCTCTGGGAGGTGCAACAAATTACATCCCACCAAACTGTTATAAATATAAATTAATAATAGTCTTTTTCCCACTGCAGTATGGACTCTTTAGCTCCTCAGTCAGCTGTTGCCCCTGAGGGATTTGCAGTACAGCACAATATCCAGCCTATCTGAGGCTAGCTATATCTGTTTAATCATTTATATCTCTTCTAGAAAACGCACGTTTATAATCAGGCTTTTATCTGAATATACATTTCCCGTGCATCCTTTGTATTTATTTTGTTTTTTATTATTTTTAATCTCTCTTTTTAATAGTAGTCTGATTGTTGATGTGTTTATGGTTGTATCTGTCTACCTCATATATTGCTTTTAATCCTATTCTTTATTTCTGCTATTTGCTGCTTTTTCCCTAAACCTAAAGCACTTTATAAACATTGTTCTATACAGTAAAGTCTATTATTGTTATCATCATCATTATTATCATTATCATTATTATTATTATTATTATTATTATTATTATTATTATTTTTTTGAAGGAAATTGAAGGAAGTTGAATATGGATATGGAATATGCTGGGGCTGGTTGGGTCGCAGAAAAGACTGCGCCCAAAAGCATGGCATTTATCTCAATACACCAAACTATAGTCGGAAAAATTATTTCAAGTTATAGTAGGCCTATATATCCCACTCTCTCTGATGGTTGAATACGTTTAGGTATGGTGGGTGAGATGGTTTGGGTGAGAAAAAAAAATCTAAGGTAGAGTTGTTAAAGCACAAAGTCTGGAAATGGTCAAGACTGAGCAAAATGTTGAACTTCCTGTTGGGTTTGGGGTATGGCTCCAAGGGGCTGACCATGATACACGTTCCTACAGTTTTATATTATTACATAATCTATTATTAGATTATTTTATATATACGCACTATTAACCCAATTTTAGGATGTTTAGGATGTTTTAGAAGTGGCAGGTCACATCACCATTTAAACCCTCCCTGTCGTTCATTGATTGGTCTGAGACAGGCAGTATGGATGGGCTATATCGATTCTCAGAGAATGTCTTCTGACTTAATCTCAACTGAACTAGTGAGATACTCTTTGGTTTTGCGAGGCTAAAATGCCACAGCCACAAGAGAACAGGATTTCACAATAGATTTAAACGTTATTCATTCCCTTGGCTTTATCGGAAGAGTTTGATGCGTTTGCTTGGGCAACATCTTTATAAGCCTGTGTGTTTTTTATTCCCTGTTTTACACACACACAATACACACACGAGCTAGAACTGTAATGGTTACCCACTCAGACATGGGGTCATGCTCGAGGCAACCCTGCAGCTCTGTAGTGTTGTGTGTATCTTGCTATTTTTAACATATATAGTGGTGTGGCTTCTGTGTGCTGCAATAAGCAGTTTTCCTAATACTGCACAGGAGGCTATTGTAACCAACAAGGCTTTAAAACCACAGTTTACTTGTTCATTCTTTGTACAGAAACGGCTGTGGCTCCTGATCCTGATGAATATAACATATATCCGACTGCGTGATTGAGATGCACTTGAGCGTTAATGATTGCATTGTGTCAACAGTCAATCACTGATGCATTGATTTGTTTGTGAAAGAGCAGAGAGAAACACCATTATTGTTATTTTTAGTCTAGGAGATTTTCTTGCTCTTCGAGTCGACCTGCAATGTTGGCGCTGATAGAAATTGGACATCACCCTGATATAATGACTCAAAAGTCAAATGGCTGGGCCCTTGAAGATCGTCAGATTACAGAGGTACTTGTTGACTACTTGACAGTTTTGTCAGACATGTAGAAAAAAAACCCTCCTCCCACCTTCCTTCTGTTGCTTCACATAATCAGCAGGGAGCGGGCTGTGATGAGGCGAGTTGGAGGTAAAAGCATTATTATGCAGAAAGTATTAACAGTTGCAGCACTTCCCCATAATTACAGTGTGATTAGACAGAAATCAAGTGTAATCAAATTTGCCACTGATTCTATTGTTACCAAGAGGCCTCAGATGAATTTTCACCGTTCATACCGTTGAGGTCACAATTGATGATTACATAACAAATGCTTTTCTCTCACAGTCTGAATGCATTCTAGCTACAAAGGTGACGTAGTTTGCAGAGATGCAATTTGCAGGGTCAGACAAAACCCTTTGTGCTCATTTGAAGGAATGTTGTGGGATGTAACAATACACACAAGATAATGACAACAGCAGCTCATGATATTGTGATATGACTGGCATTTTATATTTCTCCAGCTGCTCTTTGTTGACATTAACTCACTTGAGCAAATGTTTATGCTGAATACATTTCCGACCATATGTCTCTATAGAGGGAAGCAAGCTATGAGTAACTGCATAGATAATCTACAGACTGTAAGAACAGGTGTTAATACATCTCCTCCTAAACACTCAAAGTAATTAAGGGCATGTAAAAACATTACAAGGATAAAATTACAATGACTAGATGTTATAACATACTGTAGCTGCATTAAAAGACATAAATGTGGAGTACAGGTAGATGCTGAGAGACTAGACTGTCAAAGCACACACCAAAGCGTGTAATAGAACCCCAGATCGACTGGAGCCTACCATGTCAGTGTCAAGTTTTGCCTTGTGTAGACGAGAAGTAACGGTGTGTATGAAGTACCACCAGGAAGTTGCGATTGTTTCCAATTGCAACAATGAATGCAAATGCAACCAATCTAAGTTGCAATTTTGTCCAATCACTGCAACTTTTGAGGAAGCATTTTAAGCTGCAACCACCCAAAAATAAATTTTAAAAAAGTAGCAAAATCCTAGAGGGACTGAAAGAGTGACAAAGTCTGAGTTTGGAAGAGGTGGGGTGGATGAAGGACTCTCACCCAGGAGACCGCTGTTTGAGTTCTGTGTGAAACCAACAGTTTATTACGTCAGGTAGGATTTTCTCCTAAACCTAACAAAGTAGCAAACTGTAACCTCAGCAAGCTGTATTTTGAAAATGTAAGCAGATGTTGCATATTTATTTTTACTAACTTGACCGCGAATTGAGAACATGTTGACAATGTAACACTGCCACACCATGTTAAGGGAAAACATGACTGTGTGTAAAACAAGCTCATATACCATGCTGTACGAGACATCACATCACCAGCAAAAGTACAATTCATGACATTCAATACAATTCAAACATCAGAAGGAGCAGAACACTTTATGTAAAAGACATTATGATTCAGACCCAAAGCATAATAGTCCAGTGTGTAACATTTAGGAGGATCTATTTGCAGAAATTGAATATTCATAGGTACGTTTTCATTAGTATATATATAAAAATATTTGTGTTAAAAAATTGTGTTAATTAAAAGATTGGTTATCTTAGAGGGGCCCAATTTACTGTATCTATGAGATGAACCCCCATGTTTCTACAGTAGCTCAGAACAGACAAACCAAACACTGGCTCTAGACAGGGCCTTTTGTTTCATGGTCACCATAGTTTATCCTTTATGGTTAGAATGCAAGCAGTAGCTAGTTGCAATCGGCAACTTAACTGCTAGATGCCACTTAATCCTAAATACTGAACCTTTAAAACACATTGGTGGTTTCAGTGTAACCCAGTATTATGCATTGGTAACACTTTTGCATTTTAAGCTAGTCAGAACTGTAAGAAAGGTCTATTGGTTTGCTGGTTACATTGTTTATGTACTATCTTCCTTTGTTTAAGCTGTTCTCTCACTACAATCTGTCCCATAAGAAACTGGTCGCCCCAACAATCTGATCACAGTCAATGATGACACTAGTTGAGCTGGTCAATACAAACTAACTTTACTTCAACTAACTTCAACTCTAGCCAGCCTATTAAGCCAGCTTCAGCCTGGTATCTGACCTGCAGTGCAGTGTTGAGTTTTTCACATCAGTACCTCATTGTGGCTGATTCAGCTGTTTGCCCAGACTTCTCCCAACTTGTAAAAAGGGCTTTTTCTATTTCCCCCACATAACAACGTGATGCTCTGATAGATTACAGCAACGTGAACGTATGATGTAATCGGTGGTGTAATCAGTCACCTGCTGAGCTGATTCAAACAGATCCTGACACATCTCGCCTCATCATCAATCAAAGTAGTTACTATGATGGTTTAAATAATTGCCCTGCTTATTAAATATGTGGCCGTGGCTGTGTGTTGCTCAGGGAAAACAAGCCTGGTAAAACTGCTAATTATCTCAGAAATAAGTCTAATATTATGTTAAAAATATTAATATTTTTAAAAAGTATATTATTTCTTCTAATGTTAGCTCAGGCACTCTTTATTTCAGGGTTGGTGGGATGACTCTGCTGTAAAAGGCTGTGGGAAACACTCTGGGTGTTGGTGACACCCTACTGCTTAACTTAAGAGTTTTGAAAGGATGAATATTGAATTAAGGGGGGCTGTTGCTGGTAGTTGTGAGGGAGGTACAGGTTAACAAATTCCACATAGGGTCCACAAAAGGGCAGAAACAGCTCTGTGAGGTATAGAGCAAAGATAAGGACTTGTCTGCTAATTGCATATGCTGTTCAGGCTCAGACTAAATGGGCCTTGACAGCTGTGAAATATTAAGCTTTGAGACGGGGAGCAGGCAGGTACTGCAGATTGAGAGACAGCTTCGATGGAGGGATAGAGGAGGAGGGAGCGAGGGTAGATAAACTTTGGAGATGGGAAGGAGATGAGTGATGGAAGTGACAGAGAGCTCTGGCAATATCAGCCTGCCAAACCCACATCCATGTTACCATTGTAAATGTTCATCTTGCTAAAAACAACCATAAAACTGAATAACAATGCAATATTAATATTCAATTAACTTTGAATAATTGGTGAGCTGTCTTAGCCACAAATTAAAAAAATCATGATAATATTGCATTGAACAATTTGCTAGGTAATGAATGAACTAAGCTTGGTCCTTCACTGAATTGTTGTAATTACAGGCAACTAAAAAAATGATCTGATAGCTTGTTTTAGGTCTAACTGCAACAGCCTCTTTGCGTTAGTGTTCATTTGTTTGAGTTGTGGCACAATGTATATGCATCAAACTTTTCTCTGACAAAACAAAATTGATGTTACAAAATGAAAAAAGTGTGGCTACATCTCATTTGTAGGTATTTGGCCATAAATCAAAGTATTGGGCAAATTAAAACTTTGACCTGAATCTTTAATGTATTGTATTGTAGGCAATGCATCATATCGCATGGGCCTCAGTGATGGAGATGCACATCCCTAGTCCGGATCAATGTGGTGGACCAACCAATTGACATTGCCATCCTAGAGCCAGGCAAATAATCATTAAGGATTTTAATATTCAACTAATGGTTTGAATCATATACAATGCAAAAAATGTCTTCCAAAAATGGTTTCAGTTTCTCAAAGACTTTGGGCTCTGAAAAATGTGTGGTTTTTCCCTCTGTTTATCGGACATTTTACAGCCTATAAACAATCAATCAATCTATTACTTGAAATAATGAACAGATACACTGATAATAAAATCATTTCTAGCTGTAGGCCTATACCAAAATTACAATGGACGATTACTTTAAAAAACTAATGTGAGTGTAAGAGAACAGCTACAAAAATAGGCCTATACCATCAGTGCATTTTGCACTGAAATAACTGTCAAGGTCTAATCAGCAGCATCTGCTATAGGCGTAATTGTCGGAGGAACAAATTAAGCAACATATGGAGGCTGAGCCATTAGTCCTGCGACAATCTGACCAACCTGTGTGCACACACACACACACACACACACACACACACACACAAAACAAACATACAGACACACATACACATACATACACAAACATAGACAGAAAGGGGGAGTCTACCTCATCATTACAATTACATATGTGCATCAAAAGGAACAACTCTCTGATGGAGATGTACAACAACACCTGCCGATTGTGAAAGACAAATCAAGTGACAGATCCCCACTGTAGATGACAGATCCTGATTACAATGGGTATTGGCTTTATTACACAGGCCCCTGTTGAAACGCAGCCTGGAAATTAATTTTATGCCTGATTTAGTACATGTTGGTGCTTGAATGCACCTATGGCTGATATCATCAACATCAGAGACACTTCATCTCTCTCAGAGTCTCACGACGTGAAAGAGGAAATAACAGTTTTTTCTAAAGGTGACACGGAGTCAGATGCTTAGCCGAGTGGCGGGTTCAGGCTCATGCGCCTTTTCTCATACAGTGAATTGTCACACAGGTGATCGTACCCTCATCTCATGGCACTGGACAACTGGGTCATTTTCATATTTGTGTAATTTGGGAGGAAATATTTGTCCTGTTGAAGGTCAATAGCTTCCATCTATTGAATAATAAAAATGGTATTTAACGTTCAGGCTCCTTTTATTGGGGACACTAGGAATTGTGCCTGTGCATGTGGGCAGACAGGGAAAATACAATGATTTTTGATGGTAGTTTGAAGGCTCTAATCCTTACACGGATTTGCCAAACAAAACCAACCAGCATACATTTGTAGAAAGCCATTTTTATCTCTTCCCTCTAGCATATTTTCATTTGCACCTTCAGATCTTTTGCAGTGTAGGAATTTCTTGCCTGCATATTAATAGCATTTATTGGAGAAAAGGCACCTTTTCAGTTGAAACTATGTGCATAAAGAGGTTTTAAGCCTTACGAGAGAAATGGAGCAAAAGTCATACACTTTACTCTTCTTGTCAGATGATGTTTGAATTTCTGCAGAGGTGTTAGCTTTTTGTCACCATATCATTCTTTGAGTTCGCACACTGAAATTCAAATGAGAGTATATCATTCCCTGAATTAGGGGATCTGAGCCATAAATAAAAAAAATAGTTCAATCTAGTGGGAATTCAAAGCAGTTCATAACAGACTCAGGTTGAGTTTCACACACCATTTGCAGTCAGTCAAGCAAATCTCTAGATGAAAGGTTAAATGATGACAGGAATCTTACAATCTTTGATTCCTTATAGCTCCAGTTGGCAGAAGAAGTATAAAGGTCTTCTGTGCAAATTCAGATTGGAAATTTACTTTGAGCTTATCATTTTCAAGTATATCCAAGACAGATTTTGGGGCAAAACAATGTATTTTCAAGTTTCAGAGCTTGACAGAGTAGAATCCAGGTTTATATAAAGGAAGTGTTAACAATTATCACAATGCTTTAGATATCATCTACTGAATTTGGCTTTTAGCTTTATATAGCTAAGTTATGTTTGCTGTATCTTTGTCTATGGGGGTTTTGGGATTTTAGGCCCTTGGTGCAAAGCAGGAAAACATGTGGAAAAGCTGTCATAGCCAGTAAATTCCATTGCTGTTTGAAAATCTCCATTGTTTGAAATTTCGTTCGGCAGTGGCCAGGTCAGTGATTAGCCTATACTGACTGTTCCTTTGGTTATATTATCAATAGAGCGAGCAGATCAACTTATCAAAGTAATTATGTCAAACAAAAGTGTCTTTAAGTCTTCTTATCTTTCTTATCTTTATTTATGTATATTTTAAAAGTACTTCATTCTTGTGTGATTTTTTGTGTGACTTGTATATTTTTGTGTGAATGTATATTTTAAGCACCATTGCACCAAGACAAATTCCTCGTATGTGTAAAAACCTACCTGGCAATAAATCTGATTCTGATTCTGATTCTGAAAAGACCACAAATAAAGTTGAAGGTTAGACTGCATTATTCTTCATGTGGAATTGACATGATGAGGTCTAATGGGTGATTTTGTTGAACTAAATAACACACAAGTGAAGACAAGTACAACCAGGAGGTCAGCCCCCCGTCATCTCCCTCTACCAACCGTGATGTACATGTTCACAGGATCCGTCAATTCACACTTCTGATTCATGGTCTATGTAAGCAGCCATGCAATGCATTATGGTAGTGCAAAAACGAGTTTTGAGAGATGGGGAGTTATCTGTTCATTTGCATAAAGTTGAGGTCTAGGCTTCTTTTTGCAAATCAGGAGTGTCTGGCTGCATGATTCGCTGCCTCTGGAAATCCTGGAAAGTTTTTTAACTAACTATTGTCAATCGAAGCCTGAACAAATTTCGGTAGAACTACTTTTGGAATGTAAAAAAAGGTTCCCAAAATAAGTTGCCATGTTGGTCCAGTTTGAAATACAGAAGCAGAAGGCATTTATCCAATCAGGTTCAGCCAGAAGTGTTTGCGCGGTTGTAGGAGAGAGTAGCCCTTAGGGCGCATGTAGTCCTGTTGGACACGTACCCTAACGCTTTGTTGGAAACATTCCATGCATTCCAATTGTTGGCAGATGGCAGGCTGATTGATTGTTAGGTCAGTAGGCTGTTCTGATTCCTTTCCACATGCTGTATCATGTTGATACTGTATTTTTCAAGCCTGGCGACAATTAGCTAGGCTAGTGTCTGCTTAGCCCGAAGCCTTTGTCACCGACCTGATTGTGTCGTAATTATCATGCTGTCCTTGCTAAGCCTGGCAAACAAAACAAAAAAGGCATGCCTGAGAAAAAGAGTGTTGAAATTTAGTGCTGAAAAGAACCCTTCCCATTGCCCGCAGGCTGTTATAGCGAAGACTGACAAAAACACTCCAAATTTTTTCAAGTTTTCCAAGCCCTCCTGAAGTTACGACCTCAAATAAAGCAGTGGAAATAAACCCACCGATCCCAGATGTATCCACCCAACTGCAGCCTGATAAAAGCAGTGCGCAGCCTTTCGTCCATCACTCGTTCAGGAACACAAGTGAACTACACACAAGAGTTTCCTCTGTTCTCCTCACAGCCAAGGTTAAACTGAATGGAACATCCACTGCAGGTGATTAATGCATGGAATAAATGTCAAGCTAACTTATTAGCCAGTCGAGAAATAATATGAACCTTTAACATGAAGGATGAGTCCATTCAGCTAATGCTACATATTAATGACTAGTGAATGAGGCTATACTGCTGAGTGAGGAAGATTCATGGGAGGAACCTTTTTGATTTTCTTCCTTATATGAGCAAGTGATATGTTTTCAAGTAGCACAAAAATTATTATATAGTTTATTGTGAATGTAGTGGAATGTACAACTAACCAGTAACTCATTCATACTTCACGTTGCAGTAAAAATCTCTGTGGCGCGTACCTCAACCACAAACCTTGTTTATCCATCCTCAACTTAAACGTCATCTCATATTTGATTTGATACATTTTCCCTTCCGAAACAGCAGCGCATAAGGTGATTCTGACAATTAACTATGAAGCATCAAACCCGACTTTGTTAATATTAAATAAGCCTGTCATATTTGAGTTATTTTCCTCACTGAGAGAAACACAAATACTGAGAAATGCTGATGACAAGTCAAATTAGGCTAAAACGCTATAGATGTACAAAGGCAGGAAGCTGCAACATTGTCTGTGTTCATTGTGATGTACAGGCAGAATGAGGCGCTGCACAGGCTGCTGAAGAATATCTTCCTTAAGCTGAGATGCATTTCCCTCTACTCCCCTCTGGCTATATTTTTTCATGCTGGATTAACTGTACTTTAATCAAGCAATTACACTACTATTGTAATTTCAGTGCATTCAATTAGCCTATAACCCAGCAGTCTGAATTTGACCTCATACAGCCTCTTAGATCCTGCAGCGAATTGTCTTAAGCTGTCCTCTGTGGGTGTGAAGTCACAGCTACCCATAATCCTTTAAGTCAGATGTGTCTCTGAACCACAGTGGCAGATTATATCAAACAATTACAACTTTCAAGAATCTTTGATATTATCCTTTCAATCCTGTTCCAGCATAACATTTGACGCTGCTTAATATTGCGTCCCAAGGGGAACAAAATTAACTTCCATTAGAGATCATTAGTAGTTTAATATGCAATTGCTCATTACGAATTAAAAGTCAATTTCACAAAGAGGGTAGTAACACGCCTGCAATCTGTGCCTCGATACATTAAGAGCTCTAACAGCTCAGGGTGCTGTTCTCCCACTGCAGTTGGGAAAGTGTGGGCTTCTCAAGTCAGAGCCCGGCAGCTAAATCGATCTTTGGAATGTAACCGTTCCAACAAGGTCACACGGCACATTGAGATCTTAGATTATTCTTTGTGAATTAAGACCTCCACGGGCAGCTGACTTTTTTAAATAAAAGGTATTTATCCAAATTCTCTGAGAGTGAATCTAGCAGAGTAAACTGTTGTAGGGCCCCATTCAAGGACAGAATCAAGTCCTTGGTTTCTTTTTTCATTTTTTGACTGATTTGGTTGAATGGGCAGACTTTAGCTTTGCAAAAATACAACCAGATTGCAAAGCAGAGTCTAAGAATGTACGAATGCATTTCAGAAGTACAGGTGGTGTATGGAGAAGGTGTGAAGAGTGGATTTATCATCTTCCTCCATTATGGACTGAATGTTTTAGAAGAGCACACGGCTTCTTATGTAAGAGCTACACATTGCAGGGTTATAGTGTATTCTAGTTCCATTGGTAATTATGTAATCTGTGTGAGCAAATGTTTTTCGTCTGATACTTCATAATTAGAAACTTACTTGAGCATTGTGCACTGATATTGAACAAATTAAAAGTTGCAACTAAAATCTGCCTCATTAAGCAATATTGGTCCCATGACTCCTCACTTGTAGTTTTTAAATAAATACTGAACTGTATTCATTAGGCTTTCATTCCAAGGTGAATAATAAAACGTATAATATTTTCAGCAAAAACCATTTATTCACATTACAACACACCTACTTTTTCAGCCAATATGAGTACCCAAATGTGCCACATTTGTCCTACACTTCCACATCTTGACAACCCCACCCTCATGCAGTATGGGTAAGAAGCCACCTGTATTCCTGCTCTGTAATCACAGCACCCCATCATTTATTTTTCCTCTTTTCACATTATAATATGGATGAAAAGCTAATTTTCAATCAATTGATGCACTGACCTGGCTTAATAAGTCAAAAGAGATTGATAGCTAATACGCTGCTCTCTGAATGCTCCGACTGGCTCCTATTTATCCTGATTTCTCAAACACACACACACACACACACACACACACACACACACACACACACACACACACACAAGTAGCTGCAAGATAAATAGATAAATTGGAATTCAGTCAACTTTGCGCCACTGAGAGCTGCACTCTGTGGGTCATAATCACTGGCAGGATTGCTTCATACCACTGTCCTGCACCACAGAGGGGTTTGATTGCGTCTGCATTTCATACTGTCTTGAGCCCAAATTTTTCACTACTGACATTCATTTGATTGGTAGTAAAACAGACATGTGGAGCTTTCTAACTTTACTGTCTTACTTTGGCTAAGATAAAACATACTAAGGCTTGCACACTTGAATACGTTGTTATTTTTCTTTACCCTGTACTACATTGGATAACTTTTTAAGTCCCTGGTGGACAGAAATAATTGCACTTTCTGCCAATGGCTGATCAAGCAATTCATATTACTTTGAAAATGCTTAAATAAGAAGCATCAGAGGCACTGCCAGGTAACAGTGAGCGGGATACAATCCATTCTGTGGACATGTCACCACAGACTAAAGAAAATCGTGGTAAATCTAAGCATATGATATCACTATGATATTCAGTTTCTGATGAAGCTTTTATTTGGATCTGCCACTTTCAACCTTCTCTCCAGTTACTGAAAACAGCAACAATCGACCCGCCCTTTTAGAACCTTGGTTAACTTTCTCCTTTCCTGTACTTAGATATGCTATGTGTTGCTTTTATATTTTTGTGTCTGTTTTCAAAATGTGGCTTTCTTTTCAACAGCGACGAGCCTAGCACATAGCATATCTAAGTACAGGAAAAGACCATGGCTTGCTCAACTGTTACTGGAAGTCTGTTAGCTGAGCCAAGCAACAACCACTGCAAGGTCAGCAGTAAGGGTAGCCTAATGGAGGTCAGAGTGGTGGTTGGGTGAATCGGACTTGTTAGCAGTTAACAGTTGCTTATTTACACATCCAGTAGACACAAAAAAACATAAGCATTCATTTGGAGTCTTTGTGTTTCCACCTGACAAATTTAAAGGCACACTATGCAAGATTTTTACCTTAATATAACAGCTTCGAAATCATTTCGTTGGTAAACGAACTCGTACTATAGCGAATCATCCCGATAGCAAAGCAGGAGAAGGACGCCGCTGGCAGAACCAGCAATGCAAGTCTGAAAGGTAGCGCCCCGCCAAATCTCGCGAGAATCACGAATTGCTTTACGGCATTCACTCAGACGTTACCTGGTCAGTAGACATCTCTATCAGAGTCTATCTTTGCCTGTTCGATGTCCGAGCTTCCATCCTACTGAACATGTGTGTTTTCAGTGTGTTTTTAGCCTGTCTTTTCTCTTTAACTCTTTTCTTACTTTCTTACTACTTTGTTCACGTCACCTAAATACTTTTTGGGTGTTTTTGAGCACTTTTTATTTTTTGTTTGCACGGGTCTCCATGGCGACCAGATGATTGCCCTGAGGCACCCGAGCATCCTGATTGGAGAGAGACCCTCCATACCGGAGGGGCTGAGGAGGAGACGGCGAGGCTGCAGAGCGGGGGTTAAACGGAGGATGAAGAAGAGGAGGTTTAACCCCTTTATCCCTGCAGTCATCACTGGAAACAAATGTGGCTACAAGAGCCGATACCGGACTCCAACGTCACCATTCCCGGCTTCCAGGCAGTTCGAGCCGACAGGGACACCACCGCGACCGGCAAGAAGAAAGAAGGGGGACTGGCCGTGCTCATAAACAACAGGTGGTGTAACCCCGGGCACGTCTGTGTGAAAGAGCGTGTCTGCAGCCCGGACATCGAGCTCCTCGCCGTCGGACTTCGTCCATATTATCTGCCACGGGAACTTCCCAGTGTTATCGCCATCACTGTCTATATTCATCACAGGGGTCTTCATCATCATCATCACTGTCTATATTCCTCCGTCTGGGAAAGCAGAAGCAGCGTGTGACGCCATCTACACTGTGACTGCAGGACTACAAACAAAACACCCGGAGGCCTTCATCATCATCACAGGGACCTTCATCATCATCACAGGGGACTTCAACCACGTTTCTCTCTCGTCCACACTCCCAACCTTCCACCAGTTTGTCACATGCACCACCAGAGACAATAAGACCTTGGACCTGCTGTACGCAAATGTTCCTGTTTCTCAAATGTTGCTGTGACAAGTGAATTTCCCCATTGTGGGATTAATAAAGTTATCTATCTATCTATGTACCGGTATAGAGGGGGGAGGGGATCAGGCCATGAGTGCAGAGATGCAGAGCCGTATATAGAGACGTTAACAGATGTTAAAAACAGCTTCCTGCTTTACAGTCAGCTGATAATTCTCTGCGGGTTTGTCACTAATCTCGTACAAGTACATATCTGATCCAATAATAATACAAAATATTTACTCTAGCCCTTGTATCTTTTTCTCAATGAAACAATAAATTAAGTAAATATTACCACACAGGAGTTCATTAGAAGAGTAATTAGCCATTCAAAGTTTAAAATTTCTTTTAGAGAAAAACGTTATTGCCTTTCTATTTTGAGTGCACAGGTAATTTATAGCTCGAAAGAGCAAACCTAAGCCCCTGGACTCACTGTAAAACTTTTTCAAAGTTTAAAAAAAGATTTAAAGATTTTTTAAAGATTTAAAGAAAGCATCACTAAGTCTGTGTATGACTTTTACTGGCCCATGGTACAAAATGACTACAACATATGAGCAGGGGTTGACAGGGTTGTTTGTCAAAACCACTGATTCTACTACGATGTGTCCAGCTGCTGAGACAGGATTTTTTTTTTCCTATGTTCGAAGCTGACTTGCCAACCTGTACCTTACTACGGGTTGAAGAACAAAAAGGAAACCACTGACTAGAAATTGCTCTGTAGTGGTGGGCTGCGCACCAGAGAGCCATCAGAGTTGCTGCAGTTCCTTTCGTTTGCTGACAGAGGTTGATGGGAGTCATGTATTACTGAATGCATCTTTAAAGTGCATAAGAAGCATTGCATGTCATTTCCTATCGCACACAAAGACAGACTTGTTGACCCCATCCTTTTTTCAAGGACAGTGGCTCTCGTATGAGCCCTCTTCACAGTGGAGTGAAGAGGCAGAAAGGAGAATAAGCGTGGAGGAAGTGAGGCAATGGCACCCTTGATGTTTTCACAATCATCCTGTGTGCCGGGGCAGAAAACAATGGAGTGGAACCCGCCACATTAGCACTGCTCTGACCTGCAGCCCGTGTAGTAAGCAGTCACATAATTTAGTTCACATTTGCACTTGAGGCTTTTTCTCACTTTCACGTTACCGTACTTTACCGTTGTTTGCTTTTTGATAATGTATATTTGGCTTATCTGAAAGATTTATCATAGGTTTGAGGCTGGGGGATGTTTCACTTTTGTTTGTGAAAGACGGTACAGGAAGTCTGTTGTTTTTCCAGGCTCACGCTGGGACTAGTAATGAGTGCAATATTTTATGAATGAGATAGGATGCACTTGAATTAAAGAATGAGAAAAGAAAAGCCTTTTGGCTTATGCAGACAAGGTAAACAAAGTTGAAAACATGTCTTTATAATTTAATTATAAATCAGATTAAACACATCTAATCATTTTTATTTTATCAATAACATGAATAATGTTAGAGCTCCTCTTGAAACTGTTGTACAAGATGTAACATAAAAAACTCTGAAGCATCAAATAGGACTCCAGTCAGAGGATTTATTCAGCAGAAATAAGATAATTAGCATTTCCTTGAGAATAAAGTTCAACTGGACTTTATATGAGTGACTGGCTGTATATTTTTAATGGATTCAATTCAATTCAATTCAATTCAATTTTATTTGTATAGCGCCAATTCATAACAGAAGTTATCTCAGGACACTTTTCAAATAGAGCAGGTCTAGACCGAACTCCTTATAACATTTATGTATTTTGGGTGTCTGTTGTGACATTTAAAGAGAATATAAATAAAATGAAGAGAGAATGTCACAAACACTTTGCAATACTGTATGTGATGCAGCCCATCATAGTAATAATAGCTCTGTAATGAATACCTCTTCAAATGTAACAAATAAGACTGAGACAGTCCAGTTTTAAGTACGATCATACTACGTTTCTGTTCAAAAAAAATTCACTTTGTCACTATGTCCCCCAAAAACAATATAAAATTTTGGATGTACATAATAAATAAATATTGATTATGTTACGTTACATTATATCCAACATCTAGGGTGCCCTGCTTGAACTGCTGCCACCACTTACCGACCCTGGATAAACGGACAATATTGGATGGACGGAGTTTGTCCAAGGCAACTTACAATAAGTGCATTCAGCCATGTGGATACAATCCAAAAACCCCATTAAAACTTCAAATATGCTGAAGTGCTACATTTATAAACAAGAAAATATATATATATATTTTATATATAGGTCAGGGTGCCATCTGAACAGATACATTTTTAGTCTATGACAGAAGATGTGTACAGTTTCTGCCATCCTGATGACAATTGGGAGTTTGTTCCACCATTGTGGAGCCAATAACAGTTGTGATTTTGTGAGTGGTCGTAATTAGCCGACTGGCAGTAGCAGAGTGTAGTTGACGGCTGGGGTGTACGGTTTGACCATGTCCTGATCATGTCTGCAAGCAGTATTTGAGAGTGATGCTACAGTTTATAGTCTGGTAATGTGATAATGTACTATATATAGTGAGAAAACACGCTATAATAATAACTTCTTGATTTACAAACACACTGCTGGAGTCTTTCTATTGGCCACTCAAGCAAAAGGTAAGCTCTGACCTATGAATCCACCAGAGCAGCTGGAGATCAAAGCAAAAGCACTTTCTCTGTCCATGGCGTCTTTATCTGCTTACCACAAGAGGACACAAAGGGCTCTATTCTCATGAACTGCACAGTGGGACCAGATTGCAGTCAAGTGGGCCCTGCCCAGTGCGTCAGGAGTGTGCCAAATGTACTTTTGGTCATTTCAGGGCCAAAAAAATATTTTGTCTTTGGAAACACTACTATAATATTGAACCTGAAGAATCTCTACCACATCATGTGGCTCATCACAGGCACACATCTCCCTGTTATAATTAAAAATGTGGAGCTCCAAGCAACATTTGCCAGACACCTGGATAAACACTATCCTGAAGGAGTGATTATCGTAGGCAGAAGCTTTAAGTAATTCCTATATTTTCATAGACCTCTGTGAACAATATGTCCGTCTCCAACTCGACAGTTGATTTGCAGTAGAAACTGTAGAATGTTCAAAACTAGTTTGATGTGCACATATTAGGGAGGCAACAGTATGAGATTTTCACGGTACGATAACCTTCATTAGACAATTACTATTATTATTATTATTATCGGTTAATGGCCCATAAAGGAATGAAAACAGAAGGTTGTTTTTGGTTGAATAAACACAAAATATGATGTCCTATATGGTCAATAATGGAAGATTTATATTATTATCTACTATTACAATAATGACAATGTGAAATTGTGGGGCCATGAGAGGCTGGTAATTATCGGTTACCATATTGGCTGAAATAAATCCATATTGTGCACCCATATTTTTTATAACAATGCAGTAGAATTCAGTACTGTACATGGTATGATCAATTTTCATAAGGTGGAGCACACACAGAGGTTTCTGTGGTTATACAAAAATACTTTTTTTACTTTTACCTTCATTCAAACCGAACTTTACAGCCAGCACCCAAATGTGTGCCTGTGACCTGTTCACTGCTCATCTACGCATAGATGAGAAAGTAGTATGAAAAGTACCCATTGGTTTTAATGAGCCTGGGTCCCAGGATGGTGCTAAATGAATGTTTTCTAGTTGTTGGGATGAAAAAAAGTTGAAGTGTCTCTGCTCTAATGCCTGATGGCAATTGTAGCCCAGCTGGCCTCCTCGGTGACTGCATTCATTCACAGCACCTTAACCACACACCCCAGAGGATGCTCACCTCTTGCCTCACACTAAATAAGCCTTGCTGTTCAGCCGGTGCAAGCTAATAGCAAAACAGAAAGGTGACATTGCCCCCAGGCAGGAAAAAAAAAATGACTGCTCTTTTTCAGAACCTGCTGTGGTAATCTGTCTCCCCAGCATTGCAAATCCAGACTCCGGGGGGCAGAGAACTGGTGCAGCTATGTCTCAACACCTAAAGGAGCGATATCACTGACCAATCGACACTCACAGTCTTTCTTTCCTGCAAGCAGCAGTTGCACGTATTCCATTGATTGAGGCTTTGTCACGCCTTGGAACATACTTTACCACATGTATGATGCAGGAAAACTTTCTAGGCTTCTTTTCATTTGTGTGTTCGCCTTTACAGACTAATCTCTGTATCTCAGGTATATCTCTACCTTATGGAGCAAAGACACAGACTGTAAAATGAATGAGCTTCTTCTTCCAGTTAAAATGCATAATGCTCCTATCCAATTTCCTGAATCCTTCATGCGCATAGATATTATTACAAGGAGAGAAGTGTGACAAAGTGAAAGTTAAAGAGCTTTCTGCAACAGTAAGTAGTGAGGGATATGCCAAATATAAAATGCACTGAAAAACTCAACAGTTTTTGTGCCCTGCAACCTACCAGCTATATTTCTTGTTTGTAAAGTCACCTATAAAATATAATTGAGCAATCAACATGGGGTGGGGAGGTCGATCTATTATTAGCAAGGATGGGTTGGAAAAACAACTTGACATTTATGTGTCCAAATTAGCTGAGTCCTCGGCTCTGTCGCATCAGTATTCAGGTGTTTTCTAAATAGCTAAATTCCCTCAAATTTGGCATTTCTGTGTCATAACATAAGCAAGTCTACACTCACTTACTACACTGCATGGTGAAAGACAAAGAAAATTAAAGTTGTGCTGCAGAGCTAATTATTTTTGTCATGATAATTTATTTTCAAATTAAGGGCACAGCATTGAAACTTTGAAAAGCCACTATTCAAGAATGCAGAAAACTTGTGTCTAATATTAAACATAAGAAATAGTTTGAGAGTAGTTTTAGAAAACATTTGCGGAGAATTCCCATGTTTACATCATCAGACAACTGATACTGTAAGGGTTTAAAATACTGTACATGCCATTTGGATTTAATTAACTTGAGTTGTCCATGTTTGGTTTTAAGGCATTTGTGTATCTTTAAAGCTTCAGCAGGCAAAACTGTCCACCTCTCTCTCTGCTACCTCGCATCACTCCACTAAGCCCCTCACATCAAACCCACAAGTTCGATGCCAATAGATGTCAGTGTCACTCGCCTCAGTAGCTGTATCAAAGCACAAAGACGACCGCAGGTGCAGACTTTAAAATTGAGGATGCACCATCCTGTTTAAAGTCAGAGTTTTGGCAGCTTTTTGGATTCCCTGAGTTGGAAATTGAAAAAGGTAAGAAGGTAACAGAGAAGATATGAAAAGACATACGTGGACGTTTTCCATAGTTGACAGTTTCACTTTTACATAGAAAAGGTAATATGTATTGTTTTGCACAGTTTATACCTTACCTCAGAAATAAAAAATAATTCTTTAATTATAAAGAAATATTGAAAATATTAAAGCCTGTCCGACATGGGGTCTTTGAGACCGATACCAACACTGATTTTATTGGGGAAAGATTTACAGATTACTGATATTTTTGCCGATATAGTGAATTTTATGGCTGGAAAGAAAATAGACCAATTTTGCACCTACTACTACAGTATGCACAGAAGAATGCTTTCTTAAACAAATAAAGAACAATTAAAAATAAACTAGATAGCTTAATATCAGTACTGTAAAAAAGACAAGCCTGTTTTTCATTATATACCGAAAAAACGGCACATAGGGGATTACATTCACGCCAACACTGATACCATACCAATATGTCTGCGATATATCAGGCTCTAGAATATATATATTTTGTAGATTTTTCCTACAAATACAGGAATCTTCTTCCATCCTCAATCTAATATTAATGTTTATTCACCATTCTTATCTTATGTCTTAGGGGAGTTACATGGTCATCGGGAAAGAACAAAAAACTGTTCATCTATCTGCCTAGTACGTCTTCTCAACAACCTCAATGTGACATCAAGACTCTTGTTGCCTGGCTGTTGTTCACAATAAAAATTGTTCCAGCAACTCTCCCTGAAATCACCAAATGTCCTTTTTACATTTCGGTTTATGTACAAGAAATGTGTAAACTTATTGGTGCATCCTTTCACTCCGCCCCCCCGCCCCACTATTTCTATGTAAGTTACGCTAACCATTTCCTGATATCTATTATTCTCTTGTTAAATAAGCTTGTTTCCCAAATTGTTGAATTATTCCTTTAACTTCGGTGGTTTTAAGAAAGAGAGCAGGATTATTCTTAAGATGACTGTTACACTCAGAGGACACTTGTAATTTTCAAGACCACTGTTTACGTTTTGGACCATAATACGGTGAATTAATTGCGCTTGCACAGGGTGAGGAACATGGTATTGTGGGCTGAAGGCTTTGAAAACATTCCTTTGGGACTCAATTTAGACCCTCAGTGGTGTACCACGTTTCCGGATGACTGGCTCCGCAGTGTGGTCAGCCTCCTAGTCCTGTCCCAGCTTTGTCTTCACATCATTAAAACTGATACTGAGTGCCCATAACAGCTGGCCAAAGAAAAGCAATCAAAGTTAGTGGAGCAAGAAAGGCTTTTTAAAAAGCTTCACATTTTGCACTGGGCTTTAAAGAAATAATGCATAGAGTGGGAGTGCGATTCATTTTCAATCCTCAAGCTCTGTGCTCGGACGATAACAAAAGAGACTATATATAAATGACAGTTTGCGAGTTGTTTGCCTTCCCCGGCGTCCCTGCCTGTAAAATATCACACCTCTTCCTCTATAACAAATGTAAGAGCAGCAGCGAGATGAAAACCCTCTGCAAATCAGAGTGTGTGCAATGCTCCTCTTCTTATTCATGATGATTGCAGCTTTGACCTGTGCTCGTCTCCTGCTGACAGCCACCTTATTCTAACTTCACTGTTACTGATCTTAACACCACCTCAGCTAAAGGCAAGATGAATATAACACTGATGATTCAATTAAAACGGGGCTCAGAGAGTAGCACGAGCCACACCAAATCAAATTAATTTGTAAGACCGAGCTCTGTGTGACAGTGTCTGGTGAAAAAGATCTCTCTTTTTTTTCATGTGCGGCACAAATCCAGACTCTCAAACAGAGTGATCAATAATTAAACAGATCTAAAATCGCTCACTAATTGCTTTTTATCGATCATATTCCAAACCTGGCAATTATTATTATTAAAGATATTTGCCAGAAGACATCTTCTGAATGAAAATGAAAAGCACAAATGAAGAACTGCACAAGCTTAATTACTTGTCTTTTTAAGGAACTTTTACATAATTCATTCTTTACAAAAATTCTCTAATAACTTTGTTAAAAAATTTATATTGACATGACAGAAACAACATTGCAGGCAGCATTTTTTCTTTTTCATTATGCCCCCTGTGTCTCAGTCTGACGGTTTAAGCCTTTCAGGTGAGGGATCAGACTAGATAAGACCAGAGTTTAAAACAGCTGGATTCCACTCTTAGCCAAGAACAGGCCCCTATGGATTGGCGGCCTTGCAAAATATTTCAAAAGATTGTTTCCTAAGACCTCAAAATAGAGAAAAGACTTCTGTTACATCAACACATTCTCACTCCCCAGTCATCTGCAGCTTGGTCACTGACCCTCTGCGACACTGTAGGTATCCCTCTAGTGTCACTTCTGGATGTATAAAAGTGAACAATTTATTTGAAGTAAAGTACATAAGTTATGTCAGGTATGGTACGTTAGTTAATATTTATTATTTATTTATTAGCGAGAGGTTACCTACAGTGTCACTGAAGCCGAGGGCAGTATTTGACGATTTGAGATCGGGAACATGTTGGATAAATTTGGACACATTTCATGCTGTTTAACAGTGTTGTTGCCTTCAAAGGTCACGTCTGAATGGCTACAGGCTTTGTGTGTTTCCACTAAAGTTCAGATTTACACAGAGGTATCTGTGTTGTTGAAGTTGGCTGAGCATTGGTCCACCTTCAGTGCTAGCCCTGGCAAGCAACCACTGCCCTTAGAGGTAGCTGATCTTAGCAAAGCAATGGATGATAACTCAATTTCCCCTTTGAAGGGGCACAAACATCACGACAGGGATGTGACCTTCAAGCCGGTGAGATAATGCTGAATTTTTCAAAAAGCTCTTCAATTATTCATGACACTTTGCTCTCAAACATTTCCTTCACCAGCTTTCTTTTCCTTTTTTCTGCTCTGTTAGTGCCAGGTAGCTAAGCTCATTGGAAGCCCCTTTTGTGAACTTGTTGTATTATTCATCAGAGGATGTCCCCTTCCACATTCTAATGCTGCTGAACGCAGTCCCAATGCAATTACATGACAAATATCTTAAAATGTACTTGGCATTGCTCAGACTGCATGCTCAGATGTGTGCACATGCACTCTCTCTGACACTCGCACATATGCATATTATGCATGTACGACACACGTGTGTTTCATGCCGTCCGTCGGGGAAATAAAGCGCTATTATGCTTTGACAAGCTTTGTGAAACTGAGAGAGTGTGGCTGTACAAAGAAACACATGAATACACATATTTTTTCATCCTGAATACACAAGTGCTACACTGTCACATCGCAGGTGTCGCCTCTTCAGGTTTCTGCTTTTCATTTCAAGCTTACCTTGAGCTTCGGGAAATGTATTGTCATTCTCTAGCAGATAGAAAGCCTTCACAGACAAGCAATATCCTCATTCCTTTTAAGCTGTCACCATTTGATGGTAAGCTGCCATCACTGTGGTGTTTTTGCATCACACTTCCAACAGCTCGCCCAGCATTCCAACAATGTGTCCACTGATGTAGCGTCATACGTCTTGAATGTACTGTTGATATAGTTTCTGTCTGTGACACACTTGTCTATTCAGTCTTTGTGGTTATTGCTATACCAACTACTTCTATTTATTTATTTTAAACAAACCAGAAACAGGAATCAATTTCTTTCTTTCCAGCTGTAATTTGTGGTTATGGACAAAAAGGCCTGCACTGAGGTGGGTGGAGTGGTACAGCTCATGTTATGTTTATGCAGATCAGGTGGTGTAGGGCAATTCTGGTATTAAGCTTAGCATGAAACTGTGAATGTGTTTTCATCGACATCTAATTGCAAACATAAGTGCAAAGAATAATATTTAATTTTGCCTTTGTTTCTGTAGGAACTCAGACTGACCTCTCCCAAATTCTTTCACTTTGATAAAAATGAATTTCATCCCATATAAACACTGAAATGCACAGAAGAATTGAATTTGAAATGCAGAGGTTGAAGAGTTAGAGTCATGGGGTGATTCTTACAAATTATCATAAAAGTTATCCACAACTGCTTGAGGGATGTATAAAATCATTTTCTCTCAGCTGAATGAAATGTGCCATCCAATAGATTCATCATTTCAGGCACTGCTGTATGATGCACTACGCTGCACCAGCATTTAGTTTGCACCTCTGGTCACCAAAATTTGATAAAACTTAGTCAAGCCCACCCTTGCATCAATCAAGTGCCCCAAGTTTGACAAATCAGAGTGTGTATTGTATAGCCTTGATGGCCTGCGTATGATGTAGCAATCACTAAGATAGCAAAACAGATTTCATATGAGAAAAACCTCTTAAAGTACTGTGTGTATAAATAAAACTGGTCTTTCATTATATCTATCATTATCCTAGCTAGTCTGCTTCTTGGCCGCTGCAACCACAGTTTGGTGTCAAATGCTGTCAAATTTTCATTTTAAAAATAACATGTCAAAAATAGATATTAATTCAATTATCTGTTCTGGCCACATTTTACACTTTCAAAGTTTAAATAAAAAAAGACATGTCTGAAGATTTGAAAGTAAACAATGTATTGATTTTTAATGCCACCTTTAGATATTTTCATTCACTACTAATGTGCCACAATAATGTTTGTGAGTTCAAATATCTTCATTTGGGGGCTCTTCCAAGCAAATATTGATATATGTGATTTGCGATAAAAGTCTCCATGCCACCCTCTGGACGTTCCATAGGGGCTGCTGTTTTTATTTACTGTAAGCAAAGGCCTATATGTGTCAGTGTAAGACTTATACAGCACATCTGCTCCTCACATCCCGGGGCCATGCAGCACCCTGGCATCCTCACAGAGCCACACTTCAGTCGCTCTCTCTGAGGCGGTTTTGAAGCAGCGTTTTGCCCGAGCCGCTGATTGCCAACTGAGGAGATCCTTGTCTCAATACTCCCCATCAACTAGATCAAACAAGAAAATATTCTCACTCTGAGCCTTCCCCCTCCTCCTTCTCCTCCGCCCCCTCCTCCGCCTCTTAGCGCTCTGCCATCAGTCAGCCCCGGGTCCTTCGGCATCTAACGTTTGACATAATAAGCTTCATTGCTGGTATGGTTCCTGTGATCATGACAATGGTAATACCGGTGGTAATATGGTTTTATGAGGCCTCTCATTCTCCCATCTGCTCCGCTCCCCTCCTCAGCTCCGGCTGCCCAGGACTCCATCTGAACTCCCTCCCTCCGCCATCTGGCCTCTTCTGCTAATCTCTCCTTCATTCCCTCTCCATGTTGTTCCTTGTTAACACCCCACCTCCTCCCTCACCCATCCCAACACCCCCACCCCAGTTCATAAAAAGGAAACAAAAAATAAACAAACAGCTGTGTCTCATTGGGCTGAGTTTGCTATTTTGCTGTCTTTCATTGATGACTTCATCATGTGTTTACTAGATATTGCGTGTGAATAAGAAGTGGAAAGAGTACTAGAATATTAAACCCAAACAAAAGTACTGCTACTTTAAACATGACTTAAGTAAAAGTAAAGGTACGTGAGTAAAGATGTACTGAGATAAAAGTAAAAATCCACTGTGTCCCACTATAACCAGTCCTCTCAGCCTCTGTGTCCCACTATAACCAGTCCTCTCAGCCTCTGTGTCCCACTATAACCAGTCCTCTCAGCCTCTGTGTCCCACTATAACCAGTCCTCTCAGCCTCTGTGTCCCACTATAACCAGTCCTCTCAGCCTGTGTGTACCACAATAACCATCCACCAGTAGAAATGTCACCGCTGGAGGATCCACATGATCTTGGGTTACTAATTTTTGAAAAAATACTTGAAAATAAGTACACAAAAAAAGTTATTTTTGTGACAGTAACTTGTTAAGAGTAAATGTAATTAGTTACTTCCACTCCTAATGACAAAAAAATGCATTGTAATTTGTATTCAGTAACTGACCACAGTTCAGAATAATCTGGCCCAATACTAATAATTAAACAAATGTATTGATCTGAACACGTCTTTCACTATCAGGGGACAGGATCCAGAGAAAGCACAAACCCCTGCAGGACTAAGCTTCAGTCAATGAAATCAGAAATGCCTTCTTCATACTGAGCGTAATGTAGGAGAACTGTTAGTGTGTCAGCACTACACACAAACACTGTTTATACCCTGCATGTTTTAGCTTTTCACTTTAGTTTTTTCTTTTTGGTGGATGTTTTACATAGCCTGCTTTTGCTTGGAAATGTATTAACCGCAGCAATAACAATTCAACTGTGGCAGTGGATGTTTTAATGAGCAAGTTGCTTGGGGGGGAAGGTGCTGAAAGAAACCGGGCCCTGCTATGGATGGCAAGCCATGTATAGAATGACTTCATTAAGTGCCGAGCTGCCCGCCAAGTTACAGGATGCAAAAGTTTGTTAATGTCTTTAATGAGAATGGAAATACACATCCAACAGTATCGACATGCAGAGTGATTGGTGCTCCCATTGCAGAGCGAATGGAGCCTCTCAGAGTGACAACAGACACTTTCCCACAGGGTGAGGTGAACTAGAGAAAGTAATGAGTTTGGTGTTAAAATCAACTTAGATCCCTGTCCTTATGGTCTGGATTAAGTATCAGAATCAGAATCAGAAATACTTAATTAATCCCCGGGGGGAAATTTGTTACGGGAGCAAGTAAAACTTGCAAGTAGAGCAATAGATATAATAATTGTCACTAAAAAGTCATTTCTCCAAAATGAAAAAGACTAAAAACATTAATAAAACGTATTGGTAATGATACATTATGTTTGGAAAAAAGCCATGTTTTTAAGACGTGACAGCTCTTTTTTTCACCGTTTTCTCTTGATTTAGAATATGAAAGGTATCCTCCTCGAATAATCTTGTAGCTGTTCCCTTTTGTAAAAAAACTCTGCATCGACTGTTTGCTCGACGAGCTGCTGTCACAAACAGAAAAGCAAATGAAAGTGTTTGCCAAATACTGTAGATGCTCTTGTTTCCATCTCTCACACCAATAAACACTTTAAAATGCTTCTCAGCACTGTGCACATAGCCAACATGAAACTGATCAGCATGCATGGTATGAGTGCACCATGCTGCATGAATCACACATTAATATGTGTTAAAATCACAGAGAATGGGGGATTTCACTTCACACGACGGAGACGGATTAAATTGACTGTAGTTCTTTTTGTCATTATTCTCTGTTCGTTTGGAATTCTAATGAGAGCTAATGGATTGTTCACCTGCAGTGTCAGAGCTTAAGAATTGAACAGAAACATTTGTCCATCAAAAGACAAATGCAGGTTGGTCAGTCAAAGGTGAGACATTCTTCTACGTTCTGCTGCCAGAGATCATTACGGTGTAGAGCACTTGAAAGAAATCACATCATTACGGAGCTCAGGGAATTGTTACAGTGTGTGCTTGTTCTTTTGACAGTCCAAATGTTTAAGAGAAAGATACAAGGGATGCACTGATATACTGGCCAAACATGAACATGGTATGATATATCAGCTCAGTAAACAGTTTCCTGATAGGTTTCTGGTCTCAATCTCTAGTTTCAGTCTTCTTCCATACAGCACGATGTTCATTTAGTAAAAGATGGTCCCATTTAGAGTAAAATAGATCCTAAAGCAGGGTATGTTTTAGGGCGTGGCTACCTTGTGATTGACAGGTCATTCTCAGTGAGTCCGTCCAGCTCAACGCACCAAACTCAGATCAAACTGTCAAACTAGGCAGTGCTGATCAGATATTAACGAAGATTCTGTTACTGCGTTGCCTATTCTCCAAAAAACCTTTTCAGAAACATATATATAACTTTTTATCTAGAATATAATAATGTGTGAACAGGCGAGCCGCCATTGTTTCCTGCTACAGACAAGTTGAATCAAAGTGCATCCAATGACAGCAGGACATCTCCACTGCGGTTTTAAAACAGTACTCAACAAACCAATGGGTAACGTCACACTTGTCTCACATCTTAGATGACAAATAGACTGAGATGCAACAAGGAAGAGGTGCTTATCTTTGTAGATTTATTTAGTTCCCACATAAATAACAACAAAAAAACATCAGTAATGGCCTCGGCTGTGAAAATAACTAATTGGCAAATTAATATGTTAAACATCAGTATCTGACCAGAAATTCCCAATCGGTGCATCACTAGAAGATACTGTAGCATATCATTTCAACTTTATGTATAAATCCTAAAAAACTAAATAAAAACACATGAACAACCACTGAGGATCAACCAGAGAAGGATTACTGCAACATTTACATGTTGGTGTCACATGGTAAAACCAGTTGAGTCAGATTAAACAGACTTGTACTGTGTTAATCCTCTAAAAAAAACATGAACCCAAACACAAAAAAAGCTCTGAACAAGCAGCAGTCCTACGCAAGATCTACTACTAAAATTTGACGATGAACAGATGCAGGGAAACGTGGTGAGTGTGTTGCTGCAAACAAAGATGTTCTCCGACAACTAGATCAACATTTGTTGAAAGCTGGAAAATACACAAATGCTCCATAAAGAAATAAAACAACATCATGTTTGTTCAAGGACTTGATCAAAGCACCAGGCCGACAGTGTGGCCCTTATTCAGTGGTCTAATAATAGAGCAGTCACTGCACTGTCTGCTTGCTTAAGCCAATAAAAGGCCTTTTCACTCAAGTAACTATCATCACTCCCATCCTGAACTCAGCAGCAGTGTCGTGTGACACTTTCACCCCACTTGCTTAATTTAAACATAATTATCCCTCTATTTAAATATTACTGAAGAGCAGCCCACGTCTCTGTTAGATGCCAGTTCTTCTTTCTGTTAAAAAAAAATATTTTTTATACTTTGACTTCTTCTAACTTTCACTTCCTTTTCAGATTGTTGTGCTCGAAACACTGTCCACAGCTCTGCTTAAAATCTGCCTTAAATAATTCACCTTCATGGCAACAAAATAAGTATGCAACACATTTCCTCACACTGAAAGTAATTCGGGATCTTTTTTTTCTGTATGAAAGGTTTGGTGCTCTAATTCACAGCATCCCTCATCTCTCACATTAAGTTCTTCTCTATCTCCCTCCTCTCTTTCTGCCATGTCCTCATCTCTTTCCTCTGTGAGTTTGCCATCCCTCCTGCCTCTCTCCTCTTCTTCCTGTCCCATCTTCAGCAGTTTTTGCTGAAGCTGAAATGATCTGCGTTTTGGCCCTTCCTCTTCGTTTTGTATCAGCAGGCCAATCCAGCCAATCCAGACTACTCCACAGAAGTCAACGATCCATGTTAGCATCCATGTTAAACATCGTAGGGGCATGTGCTTAATAAGCCGCAATCAAACAATCAAATCAAAAAACATTTACAAATACCTGTTGTTAACAGTTAGTGGAATTTTAACCAATTCTATCATTCCCATTCCCAGTTTGACAGCGATGGCTGTTCGCTTCATTACTTTTAAACAAATACTGTAAGAATAATTCATTTTAAGGTTATAGTCCCTGACCTTTAGTAAACCCACTCACTGATTAGTAAGTAACACCTTTTGTGGCATAGCTGCAGCTCTGTGATATTAATCCCGGTGGAGACTCATTCCAAATGACATCTTAAGAAGCATAGGTGTCATTTTCACTGGGGACATGTCCCCACCACTTTTTGAAATGGCCAATTTTGTCCCAGTCTTAAAAGCATAATTAATTTTTACAAAATTATAAAAATAGCTTGCCTCGCACCTAGAAATAGCTACAGTTTGCAAACAGATCATTGGGTCATATATGCCTAATTTTACAGTACAAGGTTCAATTCAATTCAATTCAATTTTATTTGTATAGCGCCAATTCATAACAAAAGTTAACTCAGGACACTTTTCAAATAGAGCAGGTCTAGACCGAACTCCTTATAATATTATTTACAGAGACCCAACAGTACCACCATGAGCAAGCACTTGGCGACAAGGGCAAGGAAAAACGTATTCATGTTTTGTTGAACTTGAACTCTCTGTTTGTCTAACATTAAAAATGTATGCAGCATCGAAACAACAATGCAGTTTAATATTTAAGCAATGGTTCTTAAACTATGGTACACGTATTCAACAACAGTCAACAATACATAATCTTGTTAGGAAGGAACATGCCTCCTGTGTGAGCTGTCTGTGGCTGAACAGGCTCGACCTACGCTTCTGTATTTTAACGTCAGTCATAATGGTGGTACTTTCTGAGCTGGTATGCGATGTAAACCATTGCACTGTTCTGAAGGTAAGGTTGATTTATTCTCTTTAGCTAACATTATTACATCAGTTTCTATTTTGTCATATTTTAGGACAGTGATATTGGATACTGTTATTGCTGGGCTGACTGACAGGTCTGATGCTTTCTACAGTAATTGTGATACTGGCATTGTTTGACTGACATGTTTATTTTTATATTCTACTTATTACTATCTGTGTGGTTGATGCTGTATGCCTTATGGTTCATATTGAGGACTCTGTAGTTTCTGAAGCGTGGTTATTTGAATTTTTTGGCATCTGGGAGCCCTTATGTCCCCAACACAAAGTGACGCCCTTGTTATGAAGACCTTACTTTCCTTTAAAAAATGATGAGAAATAAATGTGTCACAAGCAACAGAGGCAGCTAGGGTGTAAGCCTCACAGTGGGGGTGGCAGCTGCCATCCATGAAGATCCACCCCCTGCTAGGGACCACGAATGTCAGTACACAGGAAATTGCATCAAATGTTTATTAACATATGTGAGTCCGACCAAAATGGTAGAACCAACCAACTGGACGGAACCTTTATCCGTGTATCTGTTATTTCTGTATGAGTCACCTCTGTCAGGGTTAATGGGTCAACAGTATTCATTGACATTATCATAATAGGTGAAGAGAGCTGCATGTTGTTGTCAAGGTCATCAAAAGCTACCTCTTGCTGTTATTTATGAAGCATTCCTTGACTCTGTCCCAGATGGAAACCTTCCACAGAGAATGTAAAGTGAAATATAAGTGGTGGCTACCCAGTAAACAGGATCCAAGGACATTTAACATCCATTTTTTGTCTTTACCCACTTATTCCTTCCCATGGCCATCAGGGATTGGAGGCCATCCCAGCATCAAGTGCATGGAAGGCAGCGAGACATCTCAGACAGGTTGCCAGTCCATCACAGCACTAACACAGATGGACAGACACTCACATTCTCATCTAGGAGCAATTTAAAGCCTGCTGTCCACCTTACTTAAATGTGAAGACCGAAGGAATTTGCAGGAAAGCAAATATTGCACCGAAGGGGCCACCAGGGTAGCACAATTTTATTTTAGAAATTGTGTTGATAAATTATAATAATAATAATAATAATAAGATATATGGTTTTATTATAGCATGAACCTCTGTGTGACCCTGTGACATGTGTAAATCCCTTGTTTGCCTGAAATTGGCTTTTCATTGATTCTGGGGATACTACGTCGGAGGTAGCCAGCTGTGAGCTCGGTTGTGGCTAACAAGCACAGAAAGTCACAGCAACAGCAGCAGAAAGCCTCTTAATTTGACATTTCTCTGTTCCTGTTGTCTTCTCCTTCAATGGGGGACGAAGAGCTGGAGGAAGATGCTAGGGAAAAAAGAACACTTGGGCTACTCTGCTTGGCCTTTCGCCACTACCACTTTGACCAGGAGAAACAACTTGAAAATGGATGGATGGAATCAGCACATAGAAAGAGACATAGAAAGTGTGGGGATGTGCTTGATTTGCAACCTTTTGATAAGGGGTGTACAATAAACATAAACTACAGACTTGCTGTCTCAAGAAGTTACAAAATGTGGCTTTCCCCTATCAGTGTTAAGAGAGTGGATTTTCTCTCTGGCTTGTGCCACTGCTGTGGAAGAGAAACACAAACACAGCAGCATACACACTGTAGCTTAATTCCCCTGTCTTCCCGCTGCCAGGGCTACAAGGAGAATCTAGATGACAGGGCAAGTGATTCCCCTTTATTCAGCTGGCACCGGGGAGCCCACGGTGGCCTTCAAACCAAAGGTTTACAAAGGAAAGAACAATACAGAAAAAGTAAGGGATTCCCAAGAGTGCTTTGCACTTTGGAGCACTGTGCACAAGTGCTGCTTGTCTTTGTTCATGCATTTAATATTTATGTGTGGTTCAAGGGGAATGTGTGTATCATTTCATCTTGAAGAGTAAAATGCCAGTCTGCTCTGGTCTTGGGTGTTACAGAGACGTGGACATGAATATCCATTGGAAAGCCTTTTTTTTCTACAGGTGAATTGGGATTTTCCTTATAAACATCTCAGTAAACTGTGAAACAGTATGGGGTTCAGGGTTGTATAAGGCTGACAAGATGATGAAGACTGTGTGTTTGTCAGTTTTACAATGAAGCTGCTGCTTTCTGTTGAAAAGAGCCCCTCCTCCTGGTTTCTTACTTGTTTTGAGAGCCAGTGAAGCTCAACTAATATGTGGATCTGCTCAGGAACCATAAATTAAATAGATAAAAATACATCTTTGTCCTCTGTAGCATGAAGTAAGGGCTGGTAGATTGACCAGAGTGGCAACAAGTGGCAGCAATCAGCCAGTTCTTCTTTCCAATCAGCAACATCCTATCCAGTCCTTCATAAACTCAACTTGAATACAGGATATCTATAAACACTGTATTCAGTGACTTGGAAAAGTTGGTTGCGCTTCAACAATAGGATTTTCAGTATAGTGCTGAACCCAAAATCCACTGTTCCAAAAATATAAAAAGGTAACACCTCTCCAATGTTGAAAGTCAAGGAGGACAAAGAACTCACACAGAAAAATGTTTCTATTGTGATTTTAGTCAAATAAATGAGAGAGGATCTACGTTTTTAGATTTTTTGGAAGACTCTATTCAGTATATCTTCATTGTGAATTATTTGCCTAAACTTCCCTCAGAGATGTCTGCATAATGATTGTCACAGACACTATTACACATATCATGAGAGTCACACAGAGAAAATCAAGCTAAAAGCTAAAGTTAACACAATTTTTTTTAACATACATGGCAGCCCTTTAAGCTCTTTAGAATGGCTCTTCTAATATTTTAGACTGATCTCACAGTATTCTGAAATGGAGGTATACAGTCGTCTACATAAAACAGCTTATACCACCGTACACCAAAACTGCTAGTAAATGAGGTTCAAGGGGTCTAACCCTGTCAAGTTCTCATTGAAATATCAAATGAATTGAGGACTGGAAGAAAAATGAATAAATCAAAGAAAATATCTAGCAAACTCTGCACTCATTCATGTATTAATGATCTGTATAAAATGCTCTACTAATGTCCACATTTGTACAAAAATCTAAATAACTACTGTAAAATCCCCCATACATAGAAGATCATCTCATAGGCTCAAGATAATGAATATGTCAGGCATTCATATCATGGCTGGTATTGTCTGCAGTAGTTCCAAATCAATTAATGAGGGCACTAAAAACTACAGGTCACACAGTGTCACTGGTAATTGAACAATTTACAGTCTACAATTTGTGCTACCTTCAATATTGTTAAGGTATAGCTATGGTTAGAAGGCTAAAGCACTTGGTTAAAGCTCATGTTTACGGTTAATAAAAAGGGGAATGCTATGTAAATTCAGGTCTATGTGAACTTTAGCCTCCTCCATCAAAGTCAGACATGCTACACCCTTACCAAAAAGGCATTTTTTTCCAGGCCTTGCATTAAATATGAGTCTGTCGCCTGTCTCAGCCAGCAATGGTTGGTGATGTTCTCAGTTATTATCATGAAATTAATAATTTACTGATGCAGCTTTTCTAGGATGTCTAAATCTATGGTCATCTGACTTCACCCAAAACGCACAAACTTATTTGATTGGATGTCTATAAGCCAATCAGTGTTCCACATCATCTACAGTGGACTGCAGTAGAGCCACACCCCCTTTTTTCAGCAAGCACCGCCAACCATGAGGCAAGGATTGTAATCTACTAATCATATTGTCAAAGAACATAATTTTTGTTGTTTAACTGTGTTAAAAGTAAACATGAGCTGTCATATTACTATATATGTCAAAATATCATATGAAAGATGAAAGATTTTATTTATTTATATATTATGTTAATATATGTTGTTTGTATATCTGGAGTTTCCAACGAAAATAATTTCCCCCTGGGATTATTAAAGTATTTCTGATTCTGATTATTATTTTATTTCTATTTTAAATAATAAAAAATATAAAGGCAATGTGTTAAAAGTGTCACTTCATTCATTGATATGCATGAAAATTGAATAAATTAATGTCATTCAAGTGTAAGTATTTAATGTCATTTTTACTATAGGGCAGTTTATCACGTTTAGCTTCTACATCCACTGGAATGGACTGAAAAGAAAAGAAAGTAGAAATCCACCATTACAATATTTTTAGCTAATATAAAACCTGAGTTATGAAAAGAAAACATACTTGTTGCATAACTTGTTGAACTTTATAAAACTCCCTTCACTCCCTCCTGTTCATCTTTTTTATATTACATTCCCAACCAGAACCCTGTAATCATTTTCCCTTTAATAGAAGCCATGCAATGTACATTACCTCTGACCCAGTTTCCTGACAATTTCTAAAGAAGCCTTCACAGCATGAGCTCTGTCTCCCATGAATTTTTCCTCAAATGCAATTTCTGTCATATACACTCAGGCCAGCATGGTTGGTTACATTTGAAAACCAGCCTGCAGCTACTGAGCCCTTCTGACAGAGATCCCTTTAAGAACTGCTTTGGCCCAAATGCGGAGGCCAGTGTACCCCAGAGGAAACGGATGAGACAGATGCATTGTTCATCACAGAATGCTTCTCAATGTGCTGTCAATTCTACATGTGGAGCTGACAGTGGTGTACCAGCGTATGAGACATGAACTTTGCAAGGGAACCTTGGCCCACTTGGACTTGTCCAGAGCACTTCAATGACTTTATGTAAGGGTTAGTACTATGAAACTTCTGAATAAAGCCTCCGAAAAAGTCCTCTTCAACAGCTCACACCAAAAGTCTGGCAGAGGATGAGATGAATAAGCCAAGTGCTTAACCGTAGATTGTTGATGCCCAAGGGACTATTAAATCACAAATTTAAATAAAAAACTGAATCAAAAGTGTCAAAAATTCCTCCCAGAACATGTGTAATGAAGTCATTAAAACTTACAACATCACAGATGAAGACAACCTTTTGCAACCTGCAGTTTGGGGATTTGATGGGTGAAATAATAAGAAAGATTTTGTTCCATGTGGAGTTTGTTAGTGAACAAAACAGTTCAAACACATCAGTGATTAGGTCACATAAAGTCTGCAACAGGCGTAATAGCATGAATATTTAACGTTTGTTATCTACAGTGCAAGCTTTTTTATTCCAACATCTTTCACTTAGAGAGGTAGTTACTGTGTAAGCGTGAAGAAATGTCTTGTTACAGTTTATTTGTATTTGGTGCCTCTCTGGATTTACAGAGTGGTGTACCGGAGCAGAGAGCTCCTATGAATTTCCTTCAGTATATCACCTATATGTGGCTGTGCACTTACAGCAGCAGTGGCTTTAAATACCAGAAATTAATCACTTTAATAATTTATTTATTTATCTCTCTAGTTATCTGAATAATGTTAATATGGAGAACTATTTTAAACTTAGTAGTTAAACTAAAGTAGTTTATGGTGGGAAAAGTTAAAGTAATTAAAAGTGAGCAAACAAACCCAGCCTATTTTCGAGGTCAGATACTGCAGCTCAGATAGTGGCCCTCCACTTCAAAACATCACGCTGTAGGTATCCTTCTAGTGTAATTTGTGGAAGCGGCCGCCATAAATATAGAAACATACCTCATTGGCTGCTGCTGAATGCCGTGTCTGTGTGGTTGCCATATTGTGGAGGTCAAGAATGGCTAGTTCAGTCAGATAACTCACGTTTGAAAAGTTTATTACAGCAGTATAGCATATTTAGATTTTGGCGTCTAGGCTCCGACCTCATCACTCCCCGCAGATATGTTTACATAGAGATATTGGGGAGTGAGGAGAAAATACCTTAACCCCTAGCCGGAGCCTACAGGTGGATGCTGGGGTGGTGGTGGGGCTTACAGAGCAGCAGGCAGCTGCCTGAACTAGCTCACAGGCTTCGCTCCATTTAACCAAATTTAAAAAGTATAAATAAAGTGAAGTCTGGATCTCTTTGTATTGCTGACTAGTCAGCAGACTCTTGACCTCCCCATTAATGGCGACGGTACAGATGCACATTATCAAATTGAGAACACAATATCTAAGTGTCAATATCTATATCTATGTCTGATGTAGTGTTAAGAGCAAGCTAGTCCAATATGGAAGTGGTGGAATGGATAGATGGCTCAAACAAAAACAGGACTTTAACGTTCATAATGTACGTAAGTTCATTTAGGTAACATACTTAAGTTATGTCAGGCATGTTACGTTACTAATAGTTGTAGTTTTTGTGACTAATTCTAACCAAACTGCAATCCTTTTACAACGTTAACCATGCAGCTTTATTTTGAAAGTCTAATTGAACATTGCATATTTATTCTTGCTAGCCTTGCGTGTCCAGAAATAACACACAAGGGATTCCTAAAGTGTCACGTTTTGAAGGCCACTGAAAAGCTGCAGTTTTTAATGAGTTGGAAGTGAGAATGTATTGAGCAAACATGGAGTTCAATAATTATGTCATCCCGATGGTCCATAATGTAATTTACAATGTTTCCATCCTCCACAGGTGCTCTTCCTAAAGTTTTTCCATTTTTATCCTGTTAAAGGGTTTTCCAAAGACAGAGGGTGTTGTATACAGTGCACACTGTAAAGCACCTTTAAAGCACTAAAATTTGTGATTTGTGATGCTGGATTTTATAAATGAGATAAGAAATAAGTTATTCACACCCACATTTGTCAAACCAGACATTTACCCCTAAAATCCACCAGGCACAGCAAAGTGTTGCGTATGTCCCAGAAGTGTCTCTATGTCTCTAACCCCTAACTGCTCCCCGGGTGCCTACGGCTGCTCACTCCTCCTAATGTATATAGTAATGTAGATAGGATGGGTCAAATGCAGAGGACAAATTTAGTTTAATGTATGTAAAATGCTGAATATACTGTGAAATGACAATAAAGACTGATATTTGTATTTGTTTTGTCTGTCTGAAGCTAACTATATCCGTCTAGTGTGTAATGATCCCTCCTTCTATAAACTCAGCCTGTGCAGTGAAATAACTAAAGCCTGGGTTACTGGAGCACAGCCCATACAAAGTGCCACTCTATGCCATTTGCTCCCAGTGCTGCTGATTGAAGGGATTTGCTACTAAAAACTTGGCCACTGCACCAAAACTACTCCAACTCCAACACTTTGTTAGCAAGCTCGGAGAGCGAGAGACGGAGGCAAAAAAAAAATAAAAATCAGGGGCCCTCTGCACTATTGGGACTGTACTCAGGGAAATGTAGTGACAGTTACTGGCAAGCCACTTAGGAAATTCGCATGCAAAACAATCCTCGGACGGCACCAAATATAAATCCGGGGAGCTGAAGAGCTTTGAGTGTGGGAGGTGAGAGACACAGATAGAGTTGGAGGGATATATAGCTGGATGGATAGATGGATGGATAGACAGACTGGATGAGGAGGAGGAGGAGGGGTAAAGGAACCTATTTCCGGAGGGCTGCAGAGCTTTTTAATTCTGGCTTTTCTGACTTTTCTGTGAGAGCGCCTACTGCTTCTTGGTCATCACTTAAAGCCATCTTTCAGTGAGGATTTGGACAGCGATGCCTCTTGGCAGGCCCAGTAAACCCTGGCTAAACTGCGACCATCACTGAGCTTGAAATGTGTTTCACTTGACCCTGAACACACAAGTTCACGTTCATCTATGTGACACACTGCACCAGCACATGTTAAGACACACCAGTCATTACTGGTTAGACATCCCCCTCTGACACACAGTCAAATGCTTTGTTGAATTAATTTAACACACAACAAGCATTACATAACACTTCTTGAATTTAAAGGAACAGAGATCGTATATTCACAGACGGTAATCATGGTGGGACATTATACCAGTGCGATATTGAGCGAGGCAGGAAACCCAACAGAAACCCTTCGACTGCAAGAGGAGCTGCAGTGTCTGAAAATGTAATACTTTAAAAATGTGAAGTAATAACAGTGAAAGTCAAATTATCTATTTGCCCAGTGCCAGTGATTTTTGCCTGCCTGTCTAACTGCTTGATTCCAGCGGACACGGCTGCAACGCGTCCCGGCTGTGATGCAGCTGCCGGAGCTGATCGCGGCCGTTCTAGACAAAGCTTGTGATTCCGCCAAAAGCGCCGCAGTGCGTCTCAGAAGCAGCTCTGTGCTCAGCTCTGGCTGGTCTATTTTTGACAGAAGTCATGACCAGCTGTGTCCAGCAACACAGAGCAGATCGTGCTGGCAGGAAGTCGACAGATAATCCGATCACTTTTCACAATAAAACACCCTGTGTCCCCTTAGTGTAAAAACAGACAGAAGCAAGGAATAATGTCAAAATCAACTAAATCTGTTATCAAAATGTGGCGGGAAAAAGGCTCTGCTTCTCAATTGTTCCTGGTGGGACGTTTGTGCAGGACCAGCATCACAGACGTAAAAAGTAGATAATTGTGGATAATTTGTCAATGCTAATAAAAACAAAAGCTGCAAAGCAATACCCAAATAAACTCAGTTCACACCGATCTGGAGATTTGTGATCCGGATTCTTGTCATTTTGGGTTGTATCGACATTACTGAATGCACTAAGTTGCTTTGTAGAAAAGTATTAGCTAAATATATGTAATGTAATATTTAAAAAAATAGTTGAAAGGTGTCTAGATCACATGTAACCATTGCTTCAACTGCATTTAGGTAAGCACTTTTTAGTGTAAAATAGACCCAAACTACACATTAAAATTCAGTCCTTAAAATCCCATTTAACGTCACTTCATTATATCTACAGTATGCTGGACAATTCTACACTGTATCAATTATAATGATCAATTATCTAAATTACAAACATGTCTTAAGGACATAAAATCTGGGATAAGCTGCAATTTTCTGATGTTAAACTCAGAAAAAAATGTAATTCTTGCACTTGGTCCCAAAAATCTTAGAGACTCATTGTCTAAAGATATAGTTACTCTAGATGGCATTAACTTGGCCTCTAGCACCACTGTCAGGAATCTTGGAGTTATCTTTGATCAGGATTTGTCATTTAACTCCCACATAAAGCAGACCTCTAGGACTGCCTTCTTTCATTTACGTAATATTAGAAAAATTAGACACATACTATCACAGACAGATGCAGAAAAACTAATCCATGCATTTGTTACTTCTAAGCTGGATTACTGCAACTCTTTATTGTCAGGTTGCCCCAATAAGTCCATTAAAACGCTCAAATTAATTCAAAACGCTGCAGCACGAGTACTGACAGGAACTAGAAAAAGAGATCACATCTCTCCTGTACTAGCTACTCTGCATTGGCTCCCTGTAAAATGTAGAATAGAATTTAAAATCCTCCTCCTCACCTATAAAGCTCTTCATAGTCAGGCCCCTTCATATCTTAAAGAGCACATAGTACCCTTTTACCCCACTAGAACACTACGTTCTCTGAATGCTGGGCTACTTGTGGTTCCTATAGTCTCTAAAAGTAGAACAGGAGCCAGAGCCTTCAGTTACCAAGCTCCTCTCCTGTGGAACCAGCTTCCAGTTGTGGTTCGGGAGGCAGACACCCTCACCACATTCAAGAGTAGGCTTAAGACGTTCCTCTTTGATAAAGCTTATAGTTAGGGCTGGATCAGGTGAGTCCTGAACCATCCCTTAGTTATGCTGCTATAGGCCTAGACTATCGGGGGATTTCCCATGATGCACTGAACTCCTCTCCTCCTCTCTCTCTCTTTCATGTTCCATTAATGCAGGTTACTAACTTCACTTCTTCCTCGGAGTTCTTGTGCTTTCTCGTCTCGCAGGCTCTTATCGATCCTGGTGGAGCCTCCTGCCATGGTCCTGCTAGATTGCCATTGCTAATATTACTGATATTATTGTTATTATTATTATTGTTATTATTATAATAATAATAATTATTGTTATTACTACAGTTACTATTATTACTATTGTCACTGCTCATTGTCCCCCATTGTTGCTGTTGTCGTCATCATCTTCTTCATGTTCAACATCATCAGTCACTACTATTAGTGTGGTTGTTGCTGCTGTTGTTGCTGTGCAACTGTCTGTCTGTCTGTCTGTCTTCTCTCTCTCTCTCTCTTTCTCTCTCACCCCAACTGGTCGAGACAGACGACCACCCACCTAGAGCCGAAGGATCTGTCCTAGGTTTCTGCCTTTTAACAGGCAGTTTTTCCTTGCCCTTGTCGCCAAGGTCTTGCTCATGGTGGTACTGTTGGGTCTCTGTAAATAATGTTATAAAGAGTTCGGTCTAGACCTGCTCTATTTGAAAAGTGTCCTGAGATAACTTCTGTTATGAATTGGCGCTATACAAATAAAATTGAATTGAACTGAATACACCTTACAATTCAAGTCCGATGCCAATCTTTCAGTGCCAATGCAGGAAATAGAGTGAACTTGCAGCACAAAGTAGACTGAATGATTTAAAAAAAAGGGAAGTTAGGTGACCATTTTATAGAGCAACAAGTCTGCATAACCCCAACACATCAGAGTTTTACATGGGAGACCGCTGTTCATATCCTGTTTTCAACCAACAGTCAACTTTTTTTTATTCAAGCATGACCATGAACATTCTGTAAAAATGTATGTGTTTATTATGTAACCATGACAACGAAGGTCCACTAACCCGAAGTACTGCACTTCAAAATAATGATTTTACCTTGAGCTAACCAAGTTGTTTATGTGCCTAAACCTAACCAAACCTTAAACATCAACAAAGAGATTTATTTCCAACAGTGATGTGTTTTGGAAGACAAATGATGTCCTGCAGCCAAATCAGAAAACATTATCATTCTAGAGGACTTGGACAAACAACACATTTTGTTGTTTTATTTGAGGACTGCACAAGAAACTGTTGGTATTCTGTCACTGACCTGTAATTGAATTTTGCCTTCTTATTAATTATACATAACTGCAGTACTTCCATACCCTAACCATAAGATTTTTAAATCACTTTAAAAACATTTTCTCTGAACAGGTTTAGCATAATCCTTTTCTTCATTTTGTCCAGAGATAGGGATGGTCTTCACATACTGAACTGCAAATGACCAAAACATGCTTACTGGGAGACTGTTCACGAGGCAATGACATATAAGCAGAAATTATTTTATAAAGCTGTTTCTATTAAAACACACAGTTACTTACTCACACATACTACAAGGAGTTTTTAACAAACAAATAAACAAGACCATCAGAGAGAAGATTGGCTATTTAGTTATTCTTAATGTAGTCAGATTCCCCTTGAAATCAATGAAACCAGGCGGTAGCAACACTACCACTTATGTCCACAGAATCAACACAAAATGAAAGTTCCTTTTAGCTGCTTTGATAAAATGTGAATGTTACTTGTTTGTTTTGTTTTGATTTAGTAAACAAACATACTGAGTTGTATAACTATAGTTAAAATAATAACAGTTTGATATCAAAAGATCGAGCTGCTGTTTTGTTCCCTGGCCCAGGTTTTATCTGTGCGGCATGAAAATACTGCACATTTATATTGAGCTGGCAGACACATAGAGCCACTAAAATGAGCAAAAAAACCAGTACAATACCTTCCATGGTGAAGGTGATAAACAGAAAGACATTGGCTGAAATACAGTGCATCTTATTCCACATACATCCCAACCTTACAACTACAGACACAACTGTCTGAGTTCCAGTTCAAAATCTAATGATAGCTATATCGTTAAGAACAGTTTTTCAAATGAAATTGTTTCATATAAATATATTACACCATATTACAATTATTTTTTGTTTACATATGATTTATGTGATTTTTTTAATCTAAATGTGCCTGTCGCACACTTCTGAGTCCTTACTGCTACACAAAATGCCATAGAATTTTCCAAAACCAAACAAATATAATTTGTATGGAAATGACCACATGATGGCTTGGGGTTGGGCCACAAATACTAGATTACCCTCAATCAAGATAATTTTTTCTTCTCAAGTATTTATTGTGCGTCCTTCCTGCAGTGCTTAGTAATTGTGTATAAAAAAATAAATAAATGAAAGTTACTGTTAAATTCATGCATAAGTAGATGGTAAGAATCCTAGCTATTGTAGCAGATATTACTAGCTGCCATTTATCTGCAGTATTAGCAAAAATTTAATTTCCATCTTTAGTTCAACAAATCATTTTGCTAAAGAGACAAATTCTAGGCCAATTATGTATAACAAAAAACTTGTTTCAGATTAAAATCTTCAAGACTATATATAAAGACTAAATGTATATTTCTGTTTATATGTATTACAGACCCTGATGGTTAAAATTTAAAATTAAAATTAAAAGGTTGATTTATTTTTAATTTTGGAGAGTCAAAAGTGACTGTAGTTGCAGAGACACCAGCAAGGAAGAGATTGCAACTGGCCTAAACTAACACTAAACGCCTCCTACATGAGTTTAGAGAGGTTCTTGTTTTCTAGTGATTTAGTTGCCACACCGTCTTGTGTCTCCTCCAGCTTGTAGGAGCACACGTCTTGTTTGTTTGCAAATGGAAAAAAAAAACTGACAGGCTGTACCACAGTACAGCCTGTGCTGGTGAATATTTTCATTTTAATTTGAACAAGTTGTGGGAAGTGAGTTTACTCCAGCTATGCCCTGTTACACATGGGGCACATTAATGTGTCACACCATCTGCTCTCATCTCTGAGCTGAAATCCATGCAGTGGATTAAAGCCTCCTGCACCTAAACTTGTTAAACTTGCACCATACTTCTATAACCGCTGTTTAACCTGCTGATGAAAACTTATGTTCAACTCTGAAAACTTGGTGGTTTGGAAACCACACTACGGAACTTATTTGACAGGTTAAGAATCGGATATGCTTTGGAGCTTAAAGATTCCCTCCAGACATGTATTAAGACATAAATACAAAAAGTCTGCTTGAAACAATAATGTGTGTCTGATGTGTTTTCTTCACAAAATAAGTCTAATTTCCACATCAAAATCCATAAAAAGTCATCTCCTCCTTCTGTCTCATTAAAACTTCCAGAATTTGTGCAAATGCAAATGTTGTTCATTTCTAAAGTTTTGCTGTTGGACACAAGATGTCTCCTACTTCACTGTAAAGTCCATTCTCAGTGGATGTGCACTGGTGGCTTCAAGTTTCTACATCACACTGTACAAGTTGATACTGGACTAGGATGGACTTCCTAACTATTTGTGATGTCACAAATCATACTGGTAGGCCCCGCCCCTTAAAATCAGATTTTCCGTGAGCACAGAGAAATGTTCCACTTCATTCACAGTGAGAGGAAAGACAGAAATTCTGACATAATAAAGGATGTTTAGTAAGAAGGAATAAATAAGAATGACAGGGAATTTTAGCTAATTCCACATTCCCTGAAATGTGGACATTTATTGATAAATGTAAAGATCCAGGTCTGTTTCGCTTCAGACTTGCAAACAAGCCTTGAAACTCCCCAAACATGGCCTTAAAACATGTGTATAACTCATTATTGTTGTACACATTTTGTCAGACTTTGTACTACAAGATAATATAAATCATTTCATTCAAAAATTAATTCAAGAAATCACTCTGTCGACAAATCATTACAGGGCTGTGAACTGTGAAGAAGGTAAATGAAGTATTAATGTGCACCACACAATGAGTCTTGATCACAGCTTGATATTGTTTTTTTTTTTTCCTTCCAGATGATGCATTGTTCGAAGTGTTTACGAATATTGTGCTAATTAATAATGCAGTGCAAGAAAAAGTCAACAGAAAGTCAAGCTAAAGTTTTTTTTTTTTTTCATTAGATTAGGATAGGGATGTTTTTGAGTTATTTAATGAAAAGCTTTGCTGCATGCAAAAACGGCCTACTGGTGGCTATTGACAGTGTGTATGCGTATGTTTGTGTATGTGTGAGAGCAGGGATCAATACTAGTGCAGATGCTGTTATCTGTTGTGACTGCCTGTGAGATAGCAATAAAGAAATAAAGAAATAACTATAAATACACAAATCGAAAGACTAAAAGTAAAAAAAATTAAATTAAAATCTCCATACAGACCGAAGCAAAGCGGGACCTATGAACTTAAAAGGCTTTGAACATGCAGTCACCACACTCTAATAGAAATTTAAGGAACAAGAAAGTCTTGCCTAAAGATGTAGTATGTGCGTTTCCCTACGGCAATTAGAAATATAACACAAGTAAAAAAACTGAGTTTGGAAATGATTGACAAGGAAAATATATAACACATACAGTGCTGGAATCCAAAGCGCTTTGGACACTTTCAGGCTTCTTCAAATCAATATAATAAAATACTGACCTCCTCCCACGACTACAAATTGTCATGGCTGATGCAAAAATACAAATTCAAATGGAGAGCCCTTGAGCCAAAAAATGTAAAACAGGACAAAGGCTAGCTTCATGGGCTCTATAATTAATTTCTACAAAGCCCAGAATCTTTTAACTAACTTCAACGTTGTGTCATTTTCCCTCAGTCTCTCTGACTGGACTAGACAATCAAAGGAGTAGAAGTCCCATTACTGGGGAAATATCACCATCTATTACAGTATTATTTCATATGGATTCACATGTAGCATATCTGTCAGCTAAAAGTTCATTCTGTGAACTCCACTCCTCCACAACTTGAAAATAATATCAGACATTTTTTGTCTCTTTCAAGGTGGCTGGAGGGAAAATTAGTCACCCTAAATATTTTTTGTTTTCAGAATGAGAAAGACAGTTGAGAACAATTACATACAAAATAGGATGTAGGCTCTAGTGGAAGATTGTTTACTGGGCAAATAGCATGTGTTTCCCAAACGATTTTTAAACATTCCATTTTCTCAAACAGTTTAAAACTAAATAAAAACCCCACAACCAGGTTTGGAACCCAATGTTTACAATGTCTAGCTCCACTGCTGTTAAAGCTGCAGTAGTTCACTTTCATAAAAATAACTTTTTGTCATATTTGCTGAAACTTTTACTATATCCTGACAGTAGAACATGAGACAAATAATCTGTGAAAAAATCATTTTTCTCTGGCTCGTTCTAGCACTCCTAATGGGATTTGCAAGAATCCACCAGGTCTGAATGAAAACAACCAATCAGAGCCAACCACAATTGGTAAATCAATGTTCAAAATAATAACTGTTATTCACTTCCATATCCTTTTTTGTCAAAGCCACAGGCAGCCACTGGACAGGGGCTAAATAGCCAGTTGCCTACCCCTGTCTTAAGTAATAATCCATTACAGATTTCCCAGCTTGCTTACATTTTTAGAAAACATGAGGAGCCATCGTTGAAAATGCTTGATCTCCATTCCCTGCAGCGGTGGAATTGTTTGAGATATGCCAAATATTCAGTTTTAATGAATAAAAAATAAATTAAAAAAGACCTGAAGAAAGGACAGAGTAGTTGGTTTAGAAACAGTTGGATTAAAATGAATTAGAGGAATTTATAAAAGATTTTTAGTGGGAAAAAATGAGCAAGAATCACAAAAGGAATTGTTTCACACACAAATATACATTCCCTAAAATGTACTGATTTATTATATATTTTACCTTTATTTTACCAGGAAGTCCCAATAAGATCAATCATCTTGGTAACACTTTATAATGAGTACACGCTATTAAGCATTAGTTAAGCATGAATAAATAATGAATTAATCATTTATAACGCATGAATACACATTAGTATGTAGTTTATAAACACAGTTAAAAATGTTTTATTCATCATTGATAAGCACATTAGTTATGGATTAGTAAATACTGAATTCATCATTTATAAAGCATGATTCTGCTGTAAATAGTCATTACTATGTGGTTTATAATCACAGTTATAAATGTTTTACTCTTCATTGTACTGTACATTTCTGCATGCACTTGCACATCCACTATTCAGACATGTATTAATGATTAGTGACTGTGTTAGCAGATGTTCTATAAAAACTCACAACAAATTCATTTTCTACTGATGGCCTATAAACAGTTATTAATGCAGGAATTCACAGTTACAAAGCACTTACTACTCATTAATTAAGTATTTTGCGCAAGCTCATCTAAAGTGAGCACTATCTATGGCTTATTAAGCATTTACAAATGAGATATAAAGGCTGACAATGCCTCGAGACTCACAAAATGTTCAGTTATCTTAACACTTTCTAATTAGAGTAGCAATTTGTACATTAAATATAAGCTTGTCGTCTATCCATATACCCAGGTATTTGTACGAGGGTACCCTTTCAATGGATTTACCATTAGATGTTAAAATACCAGAATCATCAAGCAACTGTAAGTTGTAAGCTTGAGTTTTAGAGAAGACCAATACATTTCAATAAAAATAAAAATGTAGGTTTTCCAAAGACATAAAGAGAGGGCAAAAGAGATGGATGACAGAGAAATTGGCTGATGTCTGGATGCATTTTTGCGTGAGAATAAACTGAGATGCAGACTGTGAACATGAGTTATCAGAAAACAAATAGTGAAAGAGAAGCTACAAGATTCTATGAACAGGGTGAAAAAGAAGGAAAAAGGCTTGTATGTAATGCACATGTATGCTCTTGTGGCTACATCAAAAACCCATGATTTGTGCCCGTGGAATCTTGAAAGATCAGAGCATTAAAAGCCTTGTGTGGAAGAAGGCATGCTCTCATGGAACAAGTGCTTCACCTATAACCAGCCCAGACTGCGCTTACTTCAGTAGTAGTGGAATCACAGCCGCTGGGAAATGGAAGGTGTGTGGAGCTGTACATCTGACTACTCACATGGCAAAGTGAGGCTAAATACGTCAGGATCGTGGGTGACTAGGGACATAGGGAAAGTAAAGATGACTTCACAGCACTGCACAAGGCAGTTGGTGGCAGAATAAATTGTATTTAACAGTGTGAATAATCCAGACCAAGAAATGTAGTGTGTGTGTTTTACCCTCTGAGCAAAGCCATGATATCTCACTCAAAACATTCAAAATCAGCCCAAAATCACCCCGACGTGACAGACTCACAGAAGACTGATGGAAAACACCAGATGGAAATCACAGCAGAGCCTCTCCTTCACACACAGCTCTGTGCAGAGCGTTTTAAAGCCTAAGAAAATGCATTTTCCCTGAGACTGAGAATATACACTCCCCATTCTCAGCTGTCAATCAATCAACACACTCTGGATGATAATTTGGCCAGGTCGGTTGTTATTTCAGGCTCCCCAACAAAGCAAACAAAAAGCAGGAGAAAAGAAAAAGAAAACATCGCAAACACCGGCTTATGAAATTCCGCCCAAACCTAATATTCGACTTGAAGACGGAGCGCACAAGTCAAGTGAGCTCGCCCCAGTTCAGATGAGTTAATTCGTCATTGGGAAAATTCTGACAGCTGTGTGGTAAGAGATTTCCTCTGACAATCTCAGACTAAAAATAAATATGAACCTAAGACCCCTGAGACAGAGATGGGTTAATTTAAAAGAATTAAAACTATCTGTCTCCTATAGTGTGTTTGATCAGCAGCATCACATTGTCCGTGCTGAATAAACTTACTGTCATCTAGTGACCGGCGTTCTGTGGAGCCAAGACCTGATCCTCCAAACTGGTTATGTTGGGGAGTCAGCAAACTAATTGGGTTATAAATTGAGCAAATAAAGAGCCAAGATGCTTGACAGTATGTGTTTTTATGCTTGCCATATGGGCAATAATCTGCATGCATTAATGCCACAGTGGGACTGTAAAGTTTATATTACATCCTTGTTGGCTTGCCATCCCAGCTAACCAATTAAATTATATTTCCACAGTGAGACAACAGTATGATCATATGACCAAAGTGTCATTGTCTTAACCACAATTTTAGCATTTTTCAAACCTACCATATAACAACAACATAACAACACATGGGTCTCAGGGTGTCTGACAGTGAACAATTGGTGTCGCTTGTTATTTATGCAAACTATAGGTGAAATGATAAAATATGCCCTTTTTCTTTACCTCTCCATTTTTATAAAGCATGGTTTATGTATTTAAAGTAAAAAAAAAAAATAATAATAATAAAAATAATTCCTAATACAAAATGTTGATTGTTTAAACAGTTAAAAAAGAAACAAATTAATAAAATGGAGGGTTTTGGAGATTTGCTGTTTGGCCACAGTTCTGCAAGCAAGCTGTGAATCTTTTGGAGCAGCTCTCTGGTGTCAGAAAAGCCCACAAGGTTAGCTGTCATTTAATTTCAAAAATTAATGAAGGCATCCAGCTGTGCCAGCTGTATGTAAAGTGCACAGGATTTTGGACAGATGTGAGTGTGATCCTCTGCCAACGATCTGAAGTGACCCAATCAAGTTTTTATTTTCTATATCTTTGCGATAAAATCCTTCCATCATTCAGTTTTCCAGGTATTCCTCAAATAACTTGTTTGTGATTGTCACAAATCTTTATTTTCATTTTTCCTTTCTTACCTTTTTAATATTTATTTTTGTATCACTACCATTCCAATGCACAACATGAGTCAAACATGACCCACATTATTAATATGATTTCAAGCATGGCTGTTTCTTTGCTATCTTTGAAATAAAAGTATTTTGTAATTTAATATTCCAGGTATTAATCAAATATCTTGTTTTCAATGACCAACAATCATTATTTGTATTTTCTTTCTTTCTTTATGTATTGTATTTTACTGTATTTTATTCTCTTTTCTTTACACTTTGCACTACATTCCCCTGTGTTGCTGCGCCAATTTGACTATCTCCTATGGAGGATCAATAAAGAAACATCTTATCTTATGAACAAACGGGTTTTGCATTTCTACATCAATTTTACAGACATGGGTCAAAAATTACCCAAGGGTCCTACGTGACATAATTTGTGCAATTTGGCCACATGGTGGCACTATAACAAACGTTACGTTTGAACACTTTTAAACTGTAAGTCTCAGAAAAAAAAAAAAAAAATTGGGGATTCTGTGGGTCCAGAAGAATACAGAAAAGCCATGGCCATTTGAGTCGGCATTTTCCTCCATTTTGGATTTTGTCCAAGTTTTTGGTTTCTCCTCCAAATTTCGGGCAATTGTCACAAAATTTAGTAAAGAAAATCTCTGGACCATACCCTATACAGACTCGCTATAGCATCTCTTGAACACTCTGAACAACATTTGGTAGACATGTGTAGATATTGCTGGATGACCACGACAAACAATGAAATACATTATTTAAAAAATATACAAAAGAAACACTTAGCCATTCATGAAATAACATCAGAAAGGAATACGGGTCATTTGTGACCCGTGCTGTGCATTGATAACATGGAGCATGCTTCTGACTCCACAATCTCCTTTTTGAATTAATTCATTATTTTTTACATGCAGTCTGCACTGCCCGGCAGCAGCCGGCTCAGAGCACATTTATTTATAAGTCCACTGTAGTGCTTAGCTGGGTGCTAAAATTGGTTTACAAAACTGGACCCATGCAGGACTCTGGCTTTTAGCAGCAGTCATTTTAAAACCTCCATGGTTTACGTTACTTCACAGTAGATTTCATGCTGTTCAAGACTGGAGCACAGGACTTCGATCAGAACACAACACCGTGAAGGTACTCTCATTGATTACACAGCCTTACAAGGCATTATTATGGGCACCACTATAGTTTCATCAGCTGTTGTAGGATCAAGGAGTCATGTTCAACTTGTGTGCACAGAATGCGGACAACAGGCGACTATGGTCTGAAACCAAAGAGACACATTTAATATATTTCCATAAGAAACAGCCAACAGCTGGCCTCAGGCCGCCTCCACAAACAGTCAGCAGCTGAGTCAATCACCCAGAGAAAGACAGAAGGCTGGAAGGTGGGAGATTTATTCTAAAATCTGTTGAAAATGAATCAAAAAATGAAAGAATCACTATACCAGTGTGGTTTGAATACACAATAAACAATTTTGGGGGGAAAGGATTAAAAGTTTTTGGAAAACATGAAACCGTTTGTATTTTTGTTGTCAGTTTGAAAGTGGCAAAAGTTCCTGTAGTAATCATTATATATATCATTCAATGACAATATTACGTGAGCTACCGCAGGTGGAGAATGCTGATAAATGAGGAAGATTGCAGTATAGTCATTTAGTGACACCATTAACAGGTTCATTTTATAATTTTATATTTCAGCTGATGGGCCATCAGTTACTTCCTGCAGCATGTGTACAGTCCAAACTGCTGTGGAAATGTTTGCTAAACAGGGGGCTCGCTGTTTGCTGGCAAAGCAGGTTTTGTCTATTTGCATGTTTTACTTAGGTTCCTATATTGGTGGACTTGTACCTGTCCTTTTTTCTGAGGATGGAATGCTATTACCGTACCTGCTGTGTGTGTGTTTACTGCAATTATTATTCATATTTTTTCCTGTCAAATCCTGGACAGTCTTCAAACAATCAATCTTTATTTGTATAGCAATTTACATACAGGTTAGTGCAGTGCAAAGTGCATCACAGATGACTGACAAACTGATAACTAAGTGTAGACTGTAAAAGAGTCAACTAAAAGCTAAATTAAAACTAGATGAAATAGATTAAAAAGACAAAACAAAGATAAAAATTACAATAAAATAGATTTAACAGCTTTAATAATAAAATAAAGTTTAATAAAAAGCTAGACTAGAAACTAGATAAAATATATTAGGACAAAGTAAAAACAAATAAAATTGATAAGGGGGATAAAAAATAAAGAATAATAAAATAACTGATAAAATTAAATAATATACAATTTTACAACAAAATGTTATAAAATAATAAAGTAAATAATCTCCATAAACATTCTTAATTAAAAGCCAGGCTGAAGAGGTAGATTAGTTAGTTTACGTTTAGAAATTTCAACATTTTGAGCTCTCATAGTGTGTTCCCACCAAATTAACTCTGGTTCTTGAACCAGCTCTGTTCAAGACTCTTGGAACCACCACTTTTGAGTGGAACCATTTTAATCTTATGCGTCATCAGGAGAAGGCGTTAAGTAATGCACAAGGAGGTGTAGAATATGACACGCCCACCAACTCTTCTGGTTCCGAAACAATTCACATTTGGTTAAAATGCTGCCAACAGTTCAAAACTAGGTGTGCAAACAAGAACAAGACTGGTTCCTTGTTGTTGAAAAAGGCCCATCAGATCCTCCATCAGCTTGTGATAATCCGCCAAAGATCTAAAGTGACCCAACCAAGTTTTTATTTTCTATATGTTTGCAATGAAATCCTTCCATCATTCAGTATTCCAGGTATTCCTCAAATAACATGTGACAAATCTTTATTTTCGTTTTTCCTTTCTTTCTTTTTAATATTTATTTTAGCTCCAAGCCGCTGTTCCAGCTTAGTCCTACTCTTTGGAACAACTAAGAGACTCCTGCCATGATCTTGTTCAGTGTGCATGTGTTTATCAACAGGAGTCGTATGTGGTCACCATGTTTGCTGTTCGGGCTTTGACAGCTTGTTTATTAAAATGCTCATAGATGGGAAGCCTGTCACAACAACTAAGCCAATTTTGCTACTCTTCAATAAAGAAATAAAAATAATTCCACATCAGCACAACTTAATCTAAAGATAAGCTATTTCATTACACGTTTCACCTATAAGGGACAGTTTCCCATCAAACATCAACAAAAGCTTTTAGAAATTCATCACAGGCAACTAAAGTAAGTCAAACTCGATCAAATATTCTCTTGAGCTCACTTCAGGGTCAAGCCTGCAGTTAAAGAACAACCACTACTGCATTCACAATATATAAAAGAGCTCATATGAGAGAGCTATGCGCCGAACCTCACAACTGCTTCCAAGATGAGATTCTGCAATCTAATTAGCACTGGCAGCGCACTCCACTGTAACTTTGGGAGCCAACTTCTGCAGCAGGTGACAACAATCTTTGTGTTTCTTCAAGAGTTACCACCAGTTGACCAGGGAGCGGAGCTGTGTCACAAGGGGTCAGATGTTACAAGACAGCCGACAAGTCATTTGTGATATATGGCTGCAATTTAATCCATTTCCAGGTGAGGACCATGCACTGACCTCATTTACTGGGAGGGTCCTCCGGATGGCAAACACCCATTCCACATCAAATTGGGAACGTAAGACGTCTAGCATAATAATAAGGCCCGAGGCACATTGACAAAAGTAATGAGGTCCTTGCTATCAGCTCGTAAATGACTAACGATTAGCTTATAATTGCCTTGTACCTGAAAAAAGTTTCAAAGAGCAAAAACTTACTTTCGCTAAGATCCTTGAAATATATTCGACTTCTTAGCATCAGACTCGCACAGACCTGCTAAAGTTTGGCTTACTAAGCTCAAAATCTTGCCAGTGTGAATTTCCCTATGGAAACACAGGAAGGATTTATTAAAAATGATAATCCCTGGCTTTACCCAAGTGACCTGCTCATCCTGATAACTTAATAACCAGAATATGTGATATGCTTTGAGATATCCTGCAAAGTTAGAATATTTGCTGTGGACCCTTACAGAACTTTTTATTTACCAAAAGATATATTTATACTTTATTTTCTTCCCTGATGCCGGTTCTAATTTATGCTGTGGATTATCATGACATTAAAGGACGTCAAACACTGTTTTGAGCAGGTAGAAAGTTCTTATAAAGGAGGCTCTTCAGGCTTTTTTGCATGATCAGCAGGAGCTGAAAGCTAGAATTTGTTCTTTGAAGCACTTTGCAGTGGTGTTACTGTAGTTCATTGATGTGCTCACCTAATTCATTCTAGCAGGTCAGTTCTCAGTTAGATCATTAAGATGGAGAGGCAAGGTAATCTGCACAACACTAATGGCAATTCAATCATGACGATGTAGACAGACAGTGATCTATATGCTACAATATGTTTCTCACTGCTGTGGGAGGAAGCTCTAATGAAGCCCGAGGAAACCCTATTGAAAAATGAGGCCAGCCTGACCCTAAGTGTACTTGATCGTAATGAAAAAAGGAAAACATCTGCCCTTCATGCACAGTACAGTGGAGATGTGGGAGTCTCCTTGTGCTGTTCACAATAGCTGCTCCTCAGGAACAGCTTCGTGCTTTGTGTGCGTGCCTGCGTGAATACAAGCATTGTCCTTACACATAAAAAGGTCAAGCTAATTTTACAAACAATGTTCTGATAGATCAGCTGCTTCAACTGTTTCTATTCCCTCCGTCTTCCTACACAGCCACACACAATAGAAAATGAAAGGGATTGTGATCGTCATTGCATTCTTGGTCAATGTGCTTTTCTGTCCTTTCCTTTCAAAGCTGCCTCACAGGCACAGCCACACAAAGTAACCTGTGTTCCAAGACTACTTTAATATGTTTACAGAATTGGTTCATTGGGTTTATTTAGACTCTGAAATCCACCGCTACTTTCACACTACAGGCGCACAAGGCATCGGGTGTGTTTTAAACACAGTATGAGTTCTACTGTTCATGGTAGTTCGCTGAAATCTAAAGACCATTTGATCCTTCACTTTGATCCTTGGATGAAAAAAAATACTCTGTCCTGCAGTCAAGATTTCACTTCAGTAAAAATACATAATGATGATCAGATAATAGGTAAAATTCTCACCATCACACTGTTATATCATTAAATTCACAGTATTTTTACAGTGTATTTACATTCATACTTGTATCATTAGGTAATTGGACAGGACATTGTTTTGTGCACGTAAACATGGTTTCAGAAATCTGGATAATCCTTTATTCCTGTTTTGAAAAACCTGAATATTTGTTAATTCATTTGTTATTTGTTAAGACATTGATATTGATCACTGTCTGCTATGTGAGCAGGTGTCTCCTCAAACTTAATGAAAAAAACAAAGAAAAAAAACAGATACAATACAATGATGACCCCCTGGTGACATTGGATAAAAAAAAATAATGCGTGGCCACTCATTATTATCTTGTGGCCACTTGTTATTATCTTGTGGCCACTCATTATTATCTCGTTGCAACGAGATAGTTAATGCGTGGCCACAAGATAGTAACGCGTGGCCACAAGACAGTTAATGCGTGGCCAGGAGATAGTAACGTGTGGGCACGAGATAATTATTGCAGTCATTTCCATGCAGAGACTGTTGATTGTTAACATGGACAAGTTTGAATTAATTTCGCCCATTTATGCCGCGAAAGTGCGGCGTCTTTGAAAATAAATAAATGTGCGGACTTTGGCTGATTATGCGCTGAGTTATGCGATCGCATATTCGTGTTTTTCTGGAGGGACTGCATTTAGCATTACCAACAGTGACATGTCCGGCTTCACCTGGACGTAAGCTCCTCCAGCCCGTCATAGCATTATTATTGACATTACACTCGCCATGACAATAATAACAAATCTACTCTTGAATATAAAAGCAGACTATAAACTACCTTTATTCATGAATAATAAACAGCATCACTGACAGCTCCATATGGATAACCATCCCGCTACTGAAGTTGAATTATCTCGTGGCCACGCATTATGTTTTTTTTTATCCAATGTCACCAGGTGGTTTCGATGTACATTGTACATGTTCTATGTACATTTTAATAAACATTTTTCACCTTAAACCAGAAAAAAATAAATTATTATTATATCTATATAATATTCAACTAAATCTGTGCATTAAAAGCCCTGGTAAACATGCAGTTGTGCCACACTATAGCTAAGACTGAAAATACATCTATCATTTCACGTAACATCGATTTATGCCACATATATTTCATCAGTTTGTCAATTAGTGAGTCATTTTTAGCTGGAATGGATGGACGTGTTTGTGTTGTTTGGGAAGGCATGGGGGTCCATGGAAAAAAAACAAAAATATCAATCATGAATGGGTTCCATGGTATAGCACCATTTGTTCTGTATGTAAAATATGAATTCATGTTTTTGCTACTGTCAGGCATAGATTGTCATACTCAGAAGTGTCTGACTGATTATGGAAAGGATCCCTACAGAGTTTAACCAGAAACATCACTGTGCTCACCACAGACAAAAACTCTAAATTTACCTTGCATATCATCATAACGTTGTACCATCCTTCAAAGTGGACAGAAACTAAATAAAACTCACCAAAACAGTCTTTGTTTGTAAAATGTAACCAACCCACAGAGAGGCTGCAATAGCAACACAGGCAGTGGAAGTGTAACAAAATTCTTCGCTCAGGACACCATGACTCCACTATATCTTTTTACATAGCTAAGAGCTGATTGCTGCTACATTCTTTTTTTAAATCTCACATATATATAACCTTCAACTATATTGTATTCCACCATTGGTAATGACTGCTCTAACCAAAAGTTTTGTGTAAAAAGGATTTTTGCACTATTTTCCTTAATGCAGCTATAGGTTCATCTTTGTTATTAGCATGTACACACCTGCCAAAACTTGCAATAAGAGAGGGTATAATCCACTTAAAGACTCCAAACCCAACTTGACATCCATTAAGGGGTGTGATCACACACCACAGGAATCACCTCTGTCAATATGTGAGCACATGTACCACATGCAGGGAGTGATATGTACCATGCGGATTAAGACAAATTAGCCACCACTCTGTAATTTCTCCAATTCTCATGTCTGGAGCTGAGATAATTCCTCTGAAAAGTGCTTTGTCCCCTGCTGTTCCGAAAACATTGCCTGCATATTTTTCAGCCGTAGAAATCCCCCATATGCAAGACAGGCTTTCAAGGGAAACTTCAACTTTCACTTTGTGTTTTCACATTGCATGCAAATGATTAGGGGCAGCAGGGATCCTTTCATCCAGACACTGTTTACTTGCAAAATAAGCGTGCCACAGCGCATGCTCTATTGTTTTCCTGATGCATCCTCTTGCCACTAAAGCTCATTGATTGAGACGAAGGTCTTGGAAATTCTTCGGAGGGACAAGGCACTCTAGAGATGCAGTGGGGGTAACAATGAATAACGAGCAGGTGGCTCACAAAGCGGCTTGCTCAATGCCAGTCAAGTAATTGGACAGTGGTATTACAGTAGTTATTTGAGTCCCATTCCGTACAGATGAAAAAATCCTGAGGGGAAGCCACATTGTTTGTTATGCCCTGCAATACCCCAGTAGGCCCCACACAATGCATATTAACATCACTTTCAAACAGAATGGCAGAAGAGAAAATAGGAGGAGTCTTTCATCTGTTGGAAGCTCAGCCCGGCTGTGTACATAAGCTATGAGATACACTGTGTATGCCACTGTCCTGGTGGCTGTGTATTCTTTTCATTTTTGCTTTGAGTTCTGAAGTCAAGAGAACATTAATTACAAAAATGGACGATTGATATAAAGAGAGAATGAGGCACCCAAAAAAATCATCTTTTAAGTTCATCACTTACATACAATACTGGTCAGAGCTCTGTCTGCAGCAGTATCACAGCCTCAGCTGCAAAACTAGCACAGCTACATTTGGAGCATGTTCTATATCCCCTTATGCCAGGCCAATGGTGTTACATTTATGGGTCAGGATGTAAAAGAAGGTGGAGGGAAGAATTAAATGGGTCTGCTAATTTCTCTGGAAATGTATGCTATTGTAAGGCAATGTAACAAAAGATTAGCCTAATAAATGCAGAAAATATTCTGAGTTCTGAAAAATGTACAATAATTAGCCATTGGCCCTATCGAACTTCCCAACCACATAGCATCCTGCCGGTTAGTTAGTTAGAAGAATTTTTTTTCTCTCGTAGTTTAATATTAATTTAAACTATCCCTTCATATGTTTCATATGTATTTAATTTGGCACAAAATAATAGCAAAGGTCCCTACAAATGTGTGCAAACAGCTGATAAGAAGAGAGCAGGTTTTGGGCCTTCATTTGTTGTTTGGCTGCAAACAACACCAAACATGGCCCCGAGCCAATTTGAGATTGATAACTATGGTATATACAGTACAATGTTCACACCAGTCCTGGCTTCCTTACTGGCTATCTGCTTCAAGACATTATTGTCTACTTACAAAGCCCTTAGAGGCCAAGTCCCAACTTATTTAGAAGATATTCTAGTGGCCTATGTCCCTTCCCCTGAGATCTTGAGATGCATTGTTGTTTCCAGGGTCCAGATTGATACACTAAGGTGCTAGACCCTGTGCAGTTAGGGCTCCTAGACTTTGGATTGATCTGCCTGCGGAGATAAGGGTTGCAGAGTCTGTCTCGTATTTTTAAACACCACTTTTTTATTAGGGACCGAGCCAGCGACCGCTGGAAGGTGCATGGAAGGTGCTGGTGACTGCATTTTTAACCCCCTGAACGTAAACTTTGCGTGAATTTTATTTGGTAAATTTGTCGGGCCTGGTGCGATATTGGATATTCTATGCGTCACATTCAGGTCAGCCACTAGGTGGCGCTACTTTTAGACAAATATCGATAGGCTAATAACTCCCGCATCGTTTGTCTCACATTCAAAAACCTTATATCCACACGTTCGGTGAATGGAGCTGAATCTCCCTATATAGGCCACGCCCACTTCCGCCTAGAACGTTTTTTCGCTAGAGCGCGAAATGTGCAAAAACTACGTTTTCGTGTTTCCTCCATGCACTTTTGTCTGATTTGCACGAAGCACATAGCATCTGGAGACTGTCCTGACAAAAAGTAATGTAAAGTATTTTGATATTTCAACAAATAAGCAAGTTATTAAATTAGCACTTCCTGTTGATTTTTCGTCAAAAAAGGAAGTTGGGCATTTCTCCACATTGGTATGTCCGATTCATTATTTCTTCATTATGCATCGTAATCAATTTCAGGTCATCACCACAAGGTGGCGCTCTTTAAAATGAAGAAGTTTATATCTCCGCAACGGCAAGTGTGATTAAAATGAAACTTGGTAGGATGATTGCCCATGGCTCCCTGAGGCTCACTATAAAAGGAAAAAAAATCATGCCACTATGTGGCGCTCTGGTGGCAGGGTAAATCACTATGCGGAGACCGTAATAGGGCTTGTATTTGAATGAACTCCTCCTAGGGAATTTTTGGGATCTGCTTCAAAATTGGTCAGTGCAGTCAAAAAATGGTGCTGAATGAACGCTGTTAATTTTTTGACTGTACGTTGAAGGGCGTGTCCATGGCGTGCCGTCAAAGTTGGCCATTTTGAAGTCTGTGGTCTTGTATTTGAACAAACAAACTCCTAGGGAATTGATCAGATCTGCTTCAAAACTGGACAGTACTCTTGAATAATGTTGCTGATTACAAGTTGTGCTATTTATGACTGTACGTTGAAGGGCATGTCTGTGGCGTGCCATCAAAGTCGGCAACTCTGATGCCAGTTAAAAAAATCAAATCATTTGACTGTGCAATCAAAAAGTTAACAAATTTTAGTGCTAAATTGTGTGTCCGTGGCGTGGGGCTGAATTTCCACCTTTCGCAGTGAAGAGTCTGACTATGAAAGTGTAAGTCATTTGCAGTGTCTGAAACGTGTGACAATGTAGAGCTGTCTCCCTCAGCTTCTGGAGATGAGGGCTTGGGAGTTGGGTGACGTGAACATTTCATGTTGTGGTCCACACGTGTTACGACGGCACGTGACGCGACCGCAGCACGCCCCAGGTTGCATGGAGTGCGAGGTCCCGCCCAACACTGCTTGCAGCTTTAATTTTGTTTGTTTTTTATGTTTGATGACATATTAGTTCATTTTTATTTCCTTGTTGTGTTAAATGTGTTCTGTAAAACACTGTAACTGTGTTTTGAAAGGTGCTATTTAAACAAAGTTTTATATAATTCAGAACATGTGAACAAGGTCCTTTCTTCTTTCAGAGGATTGGACCAAAAACTCCTCCACATGTAATTACAAAACTCACTAATAGCATTTGCTTTTTATGATTACAATCAAATTCAAATTCAAAAATCTAAATATTTTATTGTATTTTAATGTACCTGGCTGCTATGACGACCCAATTTCCCTCCGGGGATGAATAAAGTCTATCTATCTATCTATCTGTCTATCTGTCTATCTATCTATCTATCTATCTATCTATCTATCTATCTATCTATCTATCTATCTATCTATCTATCTATCTGTCTGTCTGTCTGTCTGTCTGTCTGTCTGTCTGTCTATCTATCTATCTATCTATCTATCTATCTATCTATCTATCTATCTATCTGTCTAAATCATTACAAACCTAGAGCAGTACTAAAGAAGAAGGAATTTTACTCCTGGTACCTCTTTATTTATCTTACATCCAAGGAGCTTCATTTTAAAGCACCGAAGCAGATAATGCTACATAAGACTGGGCTGGCCATGCAGTGTCAGTGGAGCAGCTCCTGTGCGTGTACAGATGGTGACAAATTAAAGGAACACCCTGAATGAATGAGTGGAGAAAGGTGACAACTGCAGATGCTTTCATAGGGGACAAGAGGGGTCATTGAATGGTTTGATGAGGATGAAAATGATGTAAATCAATTCTCCAGTGGGATAATGGAGAGGGGTACAGACAATAGGAGCTTTGTGTTGGTTTTTCCTTTAAATTGCCACCCATCTGTATAAGTGCTGTACAGTACATAATGTCATACATACAAACAATAGCCATGTTTGTGAAGCAGTAGGAATAATGTATTTGAATTTTAATTTGTGTTTGTTGTGATGTTGCTTAATTACAGCCCTTTGAAACTGACTTCTCACATTTACTGCGGATCACTCCATATAGCAGTGATGGATTATGCTGAGCAAAATTGCCTTCCTGTATTATCAAGCACCACATCATTTTGAGGAATACCAGCAAATGTGTGTGTGTGTGTGTGTGTGTGTGTGTGTGTGTGTGTGTGTGGGGGGGGGTTGTGCTTTAGTTTTTTTTAGCATCCTCATCCTTTCTGAGTTGGTCTCTTCCAGATGTGTTGGCTGTTTACAACAATGAGCTCTTTGGCTTGGTGCTGAAAGAGAATTTGATTTGGTATGGATCTCCAACATGACACAATGCTCTTTTGAAAAAGTAATAAGTGAGGATTAAATGCATTGTAATAAATTACCCGTGCTCTCTATCCTACTCTGTGTCGTCATCGCTGTGCAGTTTTTCATATTGAGCTGTTGTGTACAAAAAGTGCGCATCTGTTGCTTATTGAACATCTGGACTCATTTGCATATTAATGAATAATTATGTTAATTTGATTGTCATTGGCCCCTGCAATGTGAAAGATTAAAGATCTACCCAAGCAATAAAAACCCAGTTTCTCCCATTATTATGAATGCGTTTAGCTCTCTTATTTAAGATAATGAGTGAACAGCAGAAAACAGTCGGAGGTCCTGTCATGTGAGTCATTTTATGAGCATCAGCAGAATAAGGAGATTTTAAATTTAAATTGTATCCAGTGATGAATCAGGTCTTTAGGTGTTCTGATGCAAGTTGTTTGCTGCTCATGAGTGTTGCTGTGATCCTATTACCTGTGCCTAAACATTATCCTCTAGTACTGTTTCCAAAAAAACATATATGATTAACAAGGCAGTCAGATGACTACAGACCAGAGGCAGATCTAGAACCCTAAAAAATGCCTGGCCACCCCAGGTTGGTGTCAAAAGAAAATAAAGTGTTACAAAATGGAAATTCATTTAAAGATTTGTTTTAGTATTAGTATTAGGTTTCAGTTCAGTGAAAAAAAAGACAAAAATTGAAGTAAATAAAACAATTTATAATGTTACCTAAATATTTTCTATCAAATGATTTACTAATGTGCCACAATAATGTAATGTTTTGAGTTCAAATATGTTCATTTGGAGGCTTTTCCAAGCTAATATTGATATATGCGATTGAGAATAAATCAGCATATATATCTGTTATCCCTTAAAGTCTCCATGCCATCCTCTGGACACCCCATGCATATTTCTTGAGATCTGCCCCTACAGCCTTGTTTAGGCATACCAATACTAAAGCCTATCCCACGCACACAGAGTTCAGATCAGATTCCACTGCAGAGATCACAGATATACTGCTTTCGCATACAGTGGTCTATCTGTGGTCCTTGAACATACCTTAATTCATTTGCTATAACAACCCCTCGTCTTACCCATAGTTGATGTGTACACATATTGTAGAAAATAATTTCTACAAATGTATTGGATTGACATATTCCAAGATTTTGAAGGACCATGCAATATCTTGTCTGGCGATAGAGTTGTACCAAGTTATCTTGATTGGTTTGTAGCTTAGCTGACCTTCCAAGTTTAAACTATTTACCGTAAAACTTACAGCCTGGGCTTTTATTTGCTTTAATCACTGAAGTCAACATACCTTTATTTGGGACAGGCCTTTTAATTCCTTTTGCACAAAACTCTTGCTCAGCAAAGATGGGCGATACTATCAAATTGTTGATTTAAAGTAGTATGGATATTACTTGTATGAAATGAGGCTGTAGAATAACATATCAATTAGGAATCATTAATTTGATCATTTGATACTTTTGAGCAATTGAATTGTGGAGAATCCAACGATGTGTAATATGTCCGTATTGACAAAACATTTATATTTGTGTAGGAGATCTAAGCAGCTTAGAACTTGCTCAAGTTCTGGGTTTAAAGAGGTTTTATATATTCAATGATCTCTAAAATACAGACCAGGCATCTAATTGAAATTGCATTTATTTGTCAAAACCTGTAGCCACACCAGGTTAGTAATGGGGAGCTGCATCTAACTGTGAAGTTTTAAGATAAGATTTTCATGATTGAAGCTTTTTTTGTCAGCTAACTTGTTCCTCCCTCACTCTATTTGCATCTGTGTCCTTCATGATGCAATGTCTCATTGCTATAGCACAATCCAAAACAATAGAATTCAAAGATGGAGAACAGATAAAAGTGTCAGAAGTTTACCAGAAGGAATTCCTGCAGATACATCAAACGTTGCCTCGGCCAAACATGAACACACAGGAATTCCAATGTGGAGCCCTGACATTCATTCCAGCAAAAATACATCACAGATGGGGATATAGCCAGGTGTGAGCCTTAATTGATCATATGACTGCAAGCACACAGCTCATCTTAAAAACAGCAATCTTGGAATTCATATGTGGCCTGTATTTCTCCGGCTCTGCCAATTAATATTTAACTCAACCAATAAGATTATTCGTGCCACAAGGGAAGCTCTTCCTGGGATAAATCATTTTTATGAGTGAAACACTGGTCTCCAATCAAATCTTTGCCCAACTTTGGACTCCTTTGATTTGATTTGCATTAAATTTGGTTTTATAATGTTCAGCAAGCATGCCTAAAGTTACGCAATTATGTGATCCACCACAATAGTCATGAATCAGAGGTTATGTTATACTGGAATAAATACATGGCCTTAAACCAGGCTTGCTATTTCACGGAAGTATGCATGATGAATGAGAAGTGAAAATAATAATCAGGTGAATACAGGGTGTTTCAACCACTAATTATGACTAATTCTACCAGATGTTAGGGAATGGATATTTCTTTCACTTGTTCGTGTTGAAAATCTGTGAAACACTAAATGTACACAGGGTCACTGGAGTGAAAGCCTTACATTCAGTGTGGAACATTTAGCAGAAGTGGAATATAATACTCATGAATATGTTTTCATTAGTCTATAATCAACTGAAAAAATCATTGTGATTTCGCTACCTTAGAATGAGCTGTTATTATGTCGGAGTCCGCCACATTGAACAGCCGTTGTTCTTTTGAGCCACTTTAGTTTCTCCGAAACACTTCAAATAGAGATGCAAGTGGTTCTCACTTAGTTGCAATCTGTAACAAACTAAAACACTGGTCCTTTAAGGCTATCCACTATTCGGGGTAGACCAATGCAATATACTGTATATACAGGGCAATAACTGTATTTTTTAAATTGTATGTCTGCTTTTAGTAAAAACTAGAAACTTAACGTATTAATTAACATTAATATATAATTTATAAGCGGAACATTTCAGATTAAACTGAACAAATTCAGTATTTATTCATGTTGATTCAAGTAACAATGTTTTAGGAGCTATCCTTAAATATTCTTGATGTGGTGGTTTAATATACTACTGCAGAGCATCCTGCTACACCTCAGGCAGCCTTACAAACTGTCAGCCTCTAAGTGGTTCAGTGATCATTACTGAGAAAATAGACAGTGTTCATTGATAGTAGATGTTTATTAAGCTATGAGCAACAGCTTGTAATAACACCCCTGGGATATGTGAATAATATGAAAACATTATGTAATATCCCTTTTTCCCAATCGCTAAGACTGGATAACAGTAATGTGGGTCAGTTCATTTTTCATGTAACACAATGTTACTTTCTGAATCATATGTTTTGCAGAAATGTCGTAAACACATCAAAGTTGAGCTGCTGAACAAATTTATGATGTAACCAATTTCCTGTTGTCAAGGGGCACAAATGGAAGATTGATAGTGGTCATGATTTCACACACTATTTTTAGCTGATCTGAAGGAGGAGAAAATGAGAATGGTTGCTTTGTTTAATATGCATCAGTAGACATTAGAATGTGTCTGTGACTGAAATACTGTACAGTGTTGTCACTGAAAATAATACAGTATCTAATGCTGCACTCATGGTGGAAGAGGTATCTCATACTATGTAGGATTTGTCGGTTGCTGTTTGATGCTGATTTTTTGCACGTTTACAGCCACTCACAGCCATGCAGCCACTTTGGCAAGTCAGCCACTGGGAGCTTCCCACGAAATCCACTTCCTTTAATTGTTAGCCACTGCTCAGCTCCACTGGAGAATTTGAGGGTTAAATGCTTAAAGGCACTTACTGACTCATTTTTCCCACCTACATTTTCCTGACTGTTGCGGTGAGCAAAAGTTACATCATAATGTAAAGTTTAAATTATTTATGTAGTATGAATGTTGTATGCAGAATAAAAGTGCTTCTGCTGAGCTGCTCGGCGCCAAGAAAAGAGGCCTGTCTCATACTGGGCAACTCCCAGCAGTATATGAGTTTAACCGGGGGTATGTATGATGGTAATGGCCAGTTACCTGCTTTTGCTATGGTTTTGTACAGTGTTTGCATGTTTTCAGATTTCTACCAAACAATACTTTTCTTTTTTTTCCTTTAATATAATAGAGCAGCTGTGTGATATCTGAGAAACTCGAATATGTAGGAATAAAATGAAGGCAGATGCTATTAACACCCAGCTGTCAGTAGCCATCAGTGCTATTTGCATCCGTGGCAGGCTATTTATACCTGCAGACAAACTTCATCTTTTACTAAACCTTACCAAGTCGTTTTCTTGCCTAAACCTAACCAAACTGCAACTAACATAAAATAAATGTTTAACCTGTGTTCTGCCCACTACAAACTCCTCCCTACCTGGACTTTGTTGCTGTTTATAACTAAACTAGCAGGCCAGGTGTAAATAACCAAGATGCATTGTATGACTGTTTTCACCCAGGAGCAAATAGACTCCATAAAGGGCATTGCTTTCACTTATGTATGTGTAAACTAAAAGAAACAGGGAACAAGGGATGACTTGTGAAAGAGTATCTGTCATCTTTTTAGCATTAGCTGATTAGCAAAGAAATATTTTGAAGCGCATTTAAGGCATGGTTGTTTCTCACAGCTGGAGAAATGGCAGCAGAGTGGGGAGTTGAGTCGTAGAGGGTGACACAGGGTCTATAATTACTTGCTCTAACCCTGCATGGAAGCATGCTGCAGGGGCGATGCTGAAAAAGAGCCTAGTCTAGTCTAAAATCTCTACTTAGCGTTCCTTAGGTAAATAAAGGCTGAAAAAGAAATTGCTGTATGCCTTTATTTGCTGCTCTCCCGGGGCCGGATGTAATGGGAAGCAATAAAGATCTCATTCATTCATTTATCACTGGTGGGAAGATTGACCTCATTGCTTTGCACCGAGGGCTCAGGGGTGTGGACCAAGTCGAGTGGAAAGCGTGGATGCAGATTTCACTCAGTGCTTGAAGGTTTCTGGTTTTGCCTTTAGCAAAAACTCACACACATTCCAAGGACATTTCAACATCTGCTCTGATAAGATTTCAAATCTCTACCAAAGAATTATTGTTTGAACAGAAGTTTTGTTGAAGGTAGTTCTGGTTTGTTTGCTCAGCATGATGCAACATACATTGCTTATTGAAGTCAGCTGCAGGCGTTATTCCTCAAACCCCCCTCAGACACTACTTTAATGGCACTGCATGTTGTGGGAAGGCATAAGAATACGGCAAGAATGAAAACACAAGTGACATCTTTTTCTCCTCGCTGGGATCTGGACAGTGGATTAAGATAATGTCACATCTAATAGACAAATCCCTTCCCCTTCAGTGCTGTGGCGTGGCAATGCAATTTGAACTTTCTTTCATGGTGGAAGAATTGAAGGAACATTTTCCTCTCCCTCCAGCACTGTTCTGGGACGGGAGCAGCTGTCGATGCAGAGATGAAAGTTGAAGGTTTTCATTTCCAAATGCTATAACAAAAGAAGGTCTCACTTGATATTTACTGCTCTGTGCTTTCATATTCATATAATTTCATATTTTAAAGTTTCAAAAACTAAATATTTAGTTCGGTATAGGTTGACGAAGGGTGTGTTTGTGTGTGCACTTGTCTGTGTGTGTGTGTGTGTGTGTGTGTGTGTGTGTGTGTGTGTCTGAGTACATATTTGTTGCTTGTGAGCTTGTCTTCACTGTACTAAGCAGATTCCCTTTGATCATGTATACTAAGGACTTCCAAATTTCCATTCTTTGCAGGCAGGATATCAAAGCTTTCTTAGTGTGATACAAAGCTTCTTTTTTTAAGGGCAGCCACTGCGGAATACAGAAATAACCATAAACCATAAAAATAAACAGAAAGGAAGAGGAATTTTCTTACATAGCCTTAAAATGATTGATTAGATGAACTCAAGTACCATGTTCTTTCCCAGTACTAAATTATTACTTACTAGAACACGTTTAGTACAAAAAAAGTAGTAATTTATTTCCGGGAAAGAACAAGGTACTTTGATAGCTCATTATATCAAACCATCTCAGAGCATGGGAATTGGATATGACCGATTCCTGAAAAACATTGCATAAGAACCTATGACACATCATCAAGTATTTACTATCCTTTCCTTATGGGTACTATATTTATACTTACATTGTATTCCCAACTAGTTTCCTGATACAATTTAATGTTCTTACTAGGTAATGAGTTAGAACAAATATCCTTTCCTTATGGGTATAGTACTACCTAGATTGTATGACCATCTTTCCTGGTAGGTTTACATGTACTTACTAGGTAATAACTTAGTACTTACTATCCTTTCTATTTGGGTAAACTAATACCTAAATATTATATTATGATTATATAATACAAGCCAGTTTGTTTCCTAATAAAAACATTTTGTTAAAATGTAGTTTCAAAGTAAATACTGGTTATAGCAGACTATAAAATAAAGTATTACAGAATTTTCCTATAAGAACTTGTGTCTTTCACCAAAAATATATATTTCGTTCCCTTTGTTTGGTTTCGACATTGAGAGGTTAGGCTTTAGGTAAGTTGAATAAGCTTGGTGTATTTCCAGCTCAGACTGATACCATAAATTCAACTGCATTGAATTTCCAATATGTCCCGCAGATCTCATGCTGCATTTGTCAACAGCACAGACAAGAGAGAAAGAGTTTCCAGTGTTTTGTGATTCACTCTATGATACTGAGAGACCCCTGGGTCATTCCGCAAAAACGAGCAAAGAAATGAACCTGAAGGGACCTGGAGTACTATAAAGCCTCTGAGGTGGAACATCATTTGTCAGAACAGGAGGCTTCCTGCACCATTCATCCCCCCACACCATTTTTGTTGCCTTCCATTTAGCCAGTGATGTTGTGTTCCTTTTAAACTTGACTGTCAGAGAGACAGACAAAAACATGGACGTCCAACATGTGCTCCCTCATCTCTCCTCCAGGCTCTCCATCACTCAGCCACGCCATTCGATTGGGTGTGTGTTCAAAAGAACCAGGAAGCATGCACGTGCATTCGTATGACATTGTAGCATGTGCATCAGCCACTGCCCGATCTTATTTGGCATGATGTGCAGCAGCCTAATCTCCTTCTTAACACCCTTGCAGTGTGATGGCAACCCCTCCCGCAGCCGTCGCCGACACTTTAAACCTAGATAAGTGTATCAGCGCAGCCAGGAGGATGAATCCCCAGCCTGCCAAGAACACAAGCTTGCCTTGCTCATCAATCAATTTGACAAGGCCAGCCACAGAGCAGAGCCTTCCGGCAACCCGCCCCTCCCTTCACCCTCCACCCCGTCAGCCCCACCCTCTCTCCTCCGATCCATTTCTGAAAATACTGCACCACCATACTATAGCAGAACAAACATAGTGAAGGAGAAGGAAAACAGGAAGGGTGGATGGAAAAAGATACAGGATCCATGAGTGAGAGATTACACAGCTTTCATAAAGTGGATGTCAGTGACCCCACAGAAAGCGAAGGGAAGAGAAGGTTAAAGACTTGAGGATCCATGAAAAATGGCCAATGCCCACTGTTGACACTGTTGCATGCTGCGGGGACGGATGAGCACCGAGTGCGCCGCTCAGCTTGTGAAGCGTGCTGTTGCAGGATGCTTCTTCCCGCGACTGGGTGTATGTGGTGACAGAACCCAAACTGAGAGTGATAACAAGACATGCTGACTAGAACGACACACAGACAGACTGCATCTCATCCTCCGCTTCACCCTTTTGTGGACAAGCGAGGATTTTTTTCTGGACGGGCGCTGGGTTTCTATCAGTAATCTTGTGATATTCACTGAAGTAGAGACATGGATAGATATGAATCTAGGATCAAACTGGTATCAGATTGGATTAGATCCGGTGTATTTATTTTGACTGCTCCAGAGTTTTACCAGCCCTGGAGCGGGTAAAACTCCAGGGCTGAATGACATGAGAGCACACCTCTGTAGCAGGAGAAACTACATCACACAGCTGCTGGCAAGAGTGTGTGCTCCAGTGCCACAGATAATTCAAAGCATGTGGCTGTAGCAGCAATATAACTGAGCAGTTATCTAACAATCAGCGGGAGAATGAGCATTGTCATTGGAGATATCGCTGAAAAGACCCGTGGAAGCTACATAAGAACAAACACTGTGCGATCCTCCTTACATACAGATTACATACATTGAAACTGGGATTCACAGGCCAGCATGAAAAACCTGAAAGTAAACATACCATAGCAAATCTGCATTACTGCCAAGTGCAGCATTCACTGCCTGGCAGCCCAGTTAATATCCTAATCCCTACACAAGCAAATGGGCACTAATCTGCCAATCACAGCTGCAGTTGGTTGACAGCACAATGCACAGCTAATAATCCTTTGCTAATGTGTTTGTGTATTAATAATTCACATTCTTTCCAACAGGCTGCAGAGTAATCTTTATTGCAGCCACTGTCTAAACTCCAAATTCTGCAGATGTAAGACAGAATTGTCAAGACACACACACAGGGGGATAGGGATGGTTAATAAAATACAAATATTGGTTCATGGAGATTAGTGTTTACTATCATAATGTGAATGTTAAAGTTTACTTGAAGTCATTTTCAAGACTGTAAGTACTGTACGTGGACCTTCAGTAGGTTAATTATGGTTCCATGTTGGCACAGTTTTAGTTCTACATCAGTGGATATTTACAGGTCTTGGGTTACTGTAATCACATTACATTTATCTGTAACACAATAAAGTAATGCATTACTGTCTTAATTCAGTAATCACATTACAGTTACTTATTAAACAATTATGTGGTTACTTATGTTACATAAGTTCTTCAATTATATGCATAATGGACGGATAAAAATGTTCAAGCAATGTACCATGGTGGCATATAAACCACCACTGTGCCATGGTACTGGCTATGGTACAAAAAGTGTATCATAATGTTTTGTGGCAACATTTAGAGGTGGGGTAAGTCATAGTTTTCTCCAGAATGACTGACCCCACCTTTAATGTTACATTTTCAAACATTATTTAACATCAAAACAGAAGAAATTAGCAATAATGAAATTCCCTTATTAACATCCCTGTTATGTAGCTAAGCCATAAAGTGCCACTGTTGTAGACCGCACATGAAATACAGTATTTGATGGAGAGAAAGACTTGGCAGACCCCTAACCTGGGTTCAAACAAGCTGCCACCACTTTGTGTTTACTGTTTGAATTAATCCTGTTTAATGTGTGCTAAAAGGAAATTCTAGTTCCAAACTGTAAATATTCTTTTTCAAAGTGTAATAGAATATTAGTGCACTAATTAATCCAACATGCAGCCATTACTGTAAGAAGAGAGAAACGATAGGAATTCATTTGGACATAGACGGTCCTTAGTGAATTTTATGATTCATAGACGTTGAAATTCCGAACCTTTTTAAAGGCAATTTCTCAGACTTTCACAGGATGATGGAATTCTCTGATGGCAAGGCTGCAGATGTGCCAGTCATAGAGAAGTTGTTTCATATGGAAAAACATTGATTTTTTTTCGGAGGGTATAAACTTTGAAAATACTCGAAGTCAACCTTGACTGGAATGGTACGGTGTGGATCCAAACATTATCTTAAACATTTCCCCATTCTTCTCTCATGTTGCCTTGTGTGTGATGAGTTTGGATGAGTTTAGGATTTATATAATACCTGCCACAAAAAAACTTCCAGCACTTTCTTTTCTCAAAGTGTAGAGACACCTTCTGAGCTCTGCTCACCTAAATCCTTAAGCAGTTTGCATTTGGATATAATATTTACATAATTATACTGAGAGACACTAAGCTAGATCAAAAAAGTTGCATGAATTATTGATAATATGAATTGTGATGTCAATTATTCTTCTGTCGGAAAAAGCAACACTTTTCTCCAGATACATTCTAACTGCCTTCAACTGCCTAGAACTTACTTTCAAAGTAAAAATCACTCCCCATGCTTTCATTTTTATTTGTCAATGTTAGCTACACAGCAGTGGCGCTAATGTCAGAGCAATATCACTAGGACCTCAGGAGAGGTATGTCGAACATTACAGCCAACAGTCAAACAAGTTCCTTCAATGGCATGCTGGGAAAATGCAATGATCATCCATTCTGGCCTGAGAAAGGAAATAACCCCACCATGTCTCGCCATGCATCAGGGCAGCGGCATTTGTGAAAAGCAGCAGGAAAATATAATATGTGTTTGAGAGAGTCCCAGCTGGGCAAATAACAGTGCACTGTGTTAAACGAGTACTTTGGTGGTGGCTGAAACCCCCCAGTGGATATGTTGACATTGATTTGGTGTGGTGCCCTCAGGGAGCACCGTTAGCTGGGCGTTTTTGGCTATTCAGCACACCGCTCACACTGCAGAACTCTCAGCAAGGTGAAGCAACTGGATGACAACACACACTTCTACTTTTCCATTACAGCGTTTTCATACAGTGGAGAAATGAACAGGTGTCATGTTGACTGACCCAGACATAAAAAGAATAGACAAAAACAAAAGAAGGACACAGTAAGCTGTCTTTATGGTAATAATGAGATGGGTGTACTTTGTGTTTTGTGGCCCCAGAAGACTGAATTGTCTAGTTAAGATTTGGCATGAAAGAAAAGGGCCAAAGGGCTGCCAGAAGGTTGCGGTCCTGTGAAGCTACAACAAACAAAATTGCGGCTTAATCCTTTCATATGTTTTCCGCTTTAAAACGATGATGGGAAGGTAAAACTTCTGTTTTGTAAAAAAGATAGAAGACAGAAGAAAATGACTATCCATTTTATGGATATACTCTGTTCACTTGAATGGAAAGACTACTACTTCTAATGATGCATTCCATTTCAACAGATTTACTATAGATATCTGACATCTCGCCACATATCTGTCAAAAGAGGAGAACAAAAAGAATGCAGGACTGTAGATGTCTGAGTCACTTCTAATGGGCGGGGTCGCAAATGGTGCATCACACAGACACTTAGACCAATTTTAAAGCTGAGCTACTGCAAGCGAATGCAGACAGATGTAACCAATGTGCTTCTGGTTAGAACGAGTGATGGTTGAGAAGGGGAGGAGGAGGAGGAGGAGGGGACGCAAAAGTGATGGAGACAAAGCGATGGTAAATCGGAGGGAAGAAAAAATGGGGAAAAATAGGCTGATTGATGATGGCCTATGAGCGTTGTTAGAATTTCCATCAATGCGGCGGCTGTGCTTTGCCCTCTGGTAGAGTTGTACCGACCCCACACACCACCCTCCTCCAGAGGAACTGAATGCAACCTGTCTGCAACTTATCACTCCTGCTTAAAAGGACATCGTAAAGCAGAAAGATAAAGATTCTGTTTCTGTAATGTGTGGACAGATGTAATAACAGATGAGACAGCATATGGCAGTGGCAGACAGGAGATGGGTGGGGGGGCTATAAAGTGCATTGGTATTGGTGGGCAGTGGCTTTTTGGCTCACCTTCCAAGGGCTGAAAATAACCCCAGCTAAGAATTATTGTTACATTTATTAAAGTGAAAGAAGTTTTAATTTTAAACTTCTTCAATCACCGCTCTACTGCATCCAGCAATTCATTATGAAGTGAATTCACAATAGAGGATTTTAAGCAACGTTTATCATTTCCAAGTCATGTTAGGCCAGTTAACCATCGAGTCATATCACTTTGCTGGCAGCCGGCAGAGCAGGCAGCCAATCAAGAGCCTTTTTGATACAGAGCCATAGTTTTGCTTTGCTTTGATTGGCTTACAATCAGAGGCTGTAGCAGTGGTCAGAAGGGAAAAAGTTTAAGAACAAGAGCAGGAGCCCTAAGGCCAAAAACTCTAAATCACTGAGGCATTCAAATGAAAAAAAAAGTTTGAAAAACCAGTGGAAAAAGTTACCAGTTTAGTGTGGCAGGTGACACTATTGATTTATCTGCCAGAGACAAATTTTATCGACATTCGGCGAGCGCTGATTTCAGTCTTGGGGGAAGGGGGTGGGAGTGGATGGCAGGACAGTTTTAGGAAGTTATGGCTACACTGTAGAAGTCCTGAAAACACCATAAGGGGTGAGCAAGAGGAGGAAGGCTATAGCCCGCTGCCCTCTCTCTGCCTTTGGGTTCCCCACACCCCCATTCCCCTCCCCCGGCCGTGTGTAACCCTTCCACCTCTACCGTTATTTTGCCCAGCAGGGCTCTTAATACTTAATGTTGATGCACAGGCCAGACTCCTGGGAACAGTGCCGGCCTAAGAGAGAGTGAGCAGACACACACACACACACACACACACACACACATATATAGGCTGCATCTCTTGCAGAGAAAATAAAGGTGTTCTTGAGCCTCTCTCTCAAATGACAGGTGACAGTGCTATCCAGGGGGTGTGGGTGGGGGGGGGTAGCCTGTGACATTGTCCCTTTTGTCCCCAAGCCAAGTGAATGGGATGGGAGGGAGGAGGAGAGAGAGGCAGAGAGAGGGGGAGCCAGTTTCATCCAGAGGCTGCTCTAACCAACAGGCCGATAATAGGTACAAAGAGGACAGCCTGACATGGGCGGGGACACGCACAAGGTTTGCATTTTAATCTTGCAATTTAATCTGAGCAAAACATTAAAGTAGATGTCCTTAGAGTGTTCTCAGTGCTCTTTTTTTTTCTTTTGCTAGAGGCCCAATAGCAAATTTTCAGATCCTAACAAGTGGCCATTAAGAGGCCACAGCAACCACCGTGCAGATATACACTACATTTTGTGTTTTGGACTGACGTGTGGCTTGCAGCAGAATTTGGTTGATATACTTCAGGAAGCATTTTTACATTCTTAACCTTTATTCAGCACTATATTCAACAACACGTTTACCTATTCAAAATGTGTTATCGTCAATCTCAGGCCATCTTATTTAGTTTTCATAAGGTTTCTAAATGGAAGATTGGCATTTTTCATAACAGACATAACATAGTTTTTAACATCTTTTTAGCAAATATGCATTGATATATATATGAACGTGATGTATCTTCAATTTGCCAGTAGAACACGGAGCAGGCAAGACACATTGCTTGAAAATATGTATTATACTGAAGATGTTTCATCTCTGTCTTCACATTTGAAGCATGTCAGTGATGATTCCATTAAAAATGACTCACAAAGCTGTGAGAGACAATCTTTGTGTAAAACAATCAGAAATAAAGGCCTGCATCAAACACTGTTCACCCAGTAGGTAGTTTTGCCTGAGACTGGAGACAATGGATGTCACTGATTGTTTGCACCTGTCTTCACCCACTGTACGAATGAGCATATAACATTATGGGCGACCCCACACATCCTTTGTGATGACTTTAAGCATGGATGCATTTTAGATTGCCTCTCCACCTGGACTTTTGACCTTATCCCAATCCTTATGTAGGCCTTTGAACATGTCATATTTGTATTTTAAGATTTGTTTTTAATGTGTCTCTGTGTACTGTTTACAGACTTGCTTGCCTTAAATTACATCTTTAGGGACAAAAACTGTTCTAAAAATAAATCAACAATGACAGTACTAATCTTTCTTGTATGTTCTTCTATTCCCAATTAATGTAGCTCATAAATGATTGTGGTTTTTAATTAGTCTGGTCTATCTAGATATATAATACCTCACTTTGGAAATCAAGAGTTGAGAATTGGCCACTGAATTCAACTCCTTTTATTTCATGTTGTTGATTTCAGCATCAGGAATAATTATGTAGGTTAATGCCGTCTGGTGGGCAAAATTAATTATCATGGGGTTTAAGAACATAGACTGAGTTCTTTTGGGGAAGGATGTCTGTCTCTATCTATAAACACACTGCACTAAAACCCTCTGTGCTAGGTCAAAAGGTTAGAGGAGGTTGCTGCTTCCCGGGATTACAGATGTGACTTTTACTTCTGGCTAAGACTGGCTCATCTACGTTCTACTCTAGAGCTGCAACTACTAGTTAATTAACTGAAAAGTTGATCAATCATTTCAGTCATTTTTAATGCAAAAATTCCAACCATTCATTGATTAGAAAGGAAAGGATTGAGTGCCATCTAATGGTGAGATTGTAGATTGCAATCAACTGAATACCACTCTTTCCAAGCTTGTAGGAGAAACTGCGGTCAGGGGTGGATCTAGAGAAATATTCATGGGGTTTCCAGAGGGTGGCATGGAGACATTAAGGGATGGCAGAAATATATGCTAACTTAATCACAAACGATCACATATATCAATATTAGCTTGGAAACCCCCCCAAAGGAAGATATTTAAACTCAAAAACATTAAGTTATTGTGGCACATTAGTAAATCAGTGAATAGAAATATCTAAAGGACTTAAGCCTATCACTGAGTCTAAAAATGTGGTCATAACAGATAATTACATTAATATCTATTTAACATGTTACTTTTAAAATTAATCTAAGTTAATGTGACAATTTTGACAACATTTGATACCAAACTGGGGAAGGCAGCTGTGGTTTTTAGGGGTGGGCAAAACTTGTGAAAGGCCCCTATCTAGAGCTAGTGTTTGGTTTGTCTTTTCTAGGCTACTGTAGAAACATGCCTGTTCAACATGTTAGACTCCATGGAAGAGGACCCAGGCGATCATACACGAATGAAAACATACCTATTATTATTTTATTCTATTTCACTTTAACACCCTGGCATTCAAGGAGTCATAGAAGGTATCTTTACTATTTTCTGAAATTTTTTAGACAACATTATTAACTGATTAATCAAGAAGTGAGAAAACAAGTGGCAGATTAATCAATCATAAGCCCTGGACCGCTATTTTTTTCTAGATAATCTTGATGTATTATAAATCAATTGTATATTGATGAGATATAATTGGCTTTTTGTTGCCCTTTGATGAAATCAGGTAATCATCGCTGCACAATAATCATCCATCAAAAACATCAATATTTTTAATAAAAGAGCAAACCTTCACTCTGAGATTCTAAGTTCCACTTGACCTGCAGTGAGTAGAGAGACCGCACTGACCACGGAGGAGCCCAGCATCAAGAAAGCGCTTCAGAGCCTCACCACCTGGTGAGATCCAGTAATACTTGCTTCAGGATACTAGAATGGTACTTGTAATTTCTACCCCCTCCGCTTGATCAACCTGTCAGACCACTTGCTTTGATCTAGCGACCCCCTGCAGCGATTAACCAGCCACCCCAAACACCTGAGTTCTTCCCCCTGTTGGGCTGACTGGCTTAACCTGGTTCAGACCATATTTTGATCTGGCTGTATAATACTCCCCTTCCATAGACACGGAAGAATCTGCTCACCAAATGATACACCACCCCGAATCCTCTGAACTCACCAAGCACCCTGACTCAATGCTGCCAAATCTCAAAATTATAAAAATAGCTATGGCCGTTTTCCTGGAATTGGCACATTACAACCTCAGCATGGACAAAGCATGTGGTCAGCTAACCTGCCGCCATGAGCAAGAAATGGCAAAACTACATGCAGGCTGCCTGTACAATGAAATAAATGTCCACATGACACATTCACACACTCAGTGATGCTGAGAGTTGTATTAGCAGTTGCAAAACAATTTAGAATGAGATAGAATTTCAAATCAGGGACCACATTGGCTAAGATATGATAACTGATGAGTAATGGGAACATTAATCGTAATCCACTGCTACCGTGGGTCCTTTCTGCCAATAATAATGCTACAATTTTGACCACTTTCCAGTGTGAAAATGGTTTCTCAGCAATACCAGACTAAATAAAAAAAAGGACAAATTCAAAAGAGAGAGAGAGAAGTGAGCTATGTTTTGTCTGTCTTTATTACTCTATTATATTCTATGTAAGAAAATAACCATTGTACTCTTTTTCCAGTGCACCTACAGCAAAGGTGTCAAATAAATTTAGATAAATATAAAATATTTCTTGTAGTACATATATTGTTCCTTTAGATCCACAGTGATTTGTATTGTAATGCACATGTTATGACACTAGACTGAGGCATATTGTTGAAATTGCACTCATTTTCTCAAGATATGGGTTGTTTATCTTCTGTTTTGTAAATGGATGGTTCATTAATGGTGAGTGTCAGAATGTACTTGTAAACATTAACACTAAAAGAAAGGGAATAATATGGAGCCGTATTTATAGGTTATTACGCAATGATTTTATTGGTCCAGCCAACTTGAGATCAAACTAGACTGTATATGGCCTAGATGAGTTTGACAACCCTGTTACAGCATCTACGTGTTGGCTGGTACTCACATTGCTTGACACTAAACTACTCATAAACCCATCCCCATACTATGTTTATGTTGTGCCAGAACAGAATTGATATCAGTCATTCGGTGATAAATGGGTTAAACCAATCAGAACTGTTCAGGGTGAGCCAGTCATGTATGTATGCCTAACCTATGTATTTCTTCCAGCAGATAACTTCTTGTGAGTCAAACTCTTCAAGCAAGCTTAAATCCTAAATATAATACACAATCAGGATGTCAAATTGTAATAAATTTGTATATATTTGTGTGTGACATACATTAAGGTAAAGAGCATGCCAGCAGCTTGTTGAATAAGCTCTTCTAAAGGGTTTTTGTATGTTCTCCTACCTAAATATGGTTTTGAGTAAGATCCTGGATAAATGATGCAAAAGATGGGAACATTCCCTGGTTTGGGCGTACCTACCAGATCTGAAGTTATATAAGTATCAGATTTGTTCCTATGTCTTTCAAGGCTCTGACTAGGTTAAGTGATAAAAACACCTCATTCAGGATAGGTCAACAGATAAAGCCAGCTGATTTATAATAGGTTAAAAGATAAAATCAGCTGATTGAGAAAAGGTGAACAGATAAAGAGCAGTGCAGCAGCTCGGGCTTAATAAAACAGAATGGCAATTAGTGTGCAGAGCCAAGTCTCCTCTTTTACACCAAGGCTGCACTGTCTATAAAACTTAGCTAATAGCAACATTTCACATCAGGACACTTTTGTCCTTCTGCCAGCACAGTTTCATGTTGTGCCAAGATGTATGTCATTAAAGCATCAATAATGGGACAGCTTCATATTCCCATCTTAAAACAAGTGTCCAATCTGGGTTCTTTAGACTGGCGTCTTGAACAAACCTCTTTACAACAGTGTTTCTCAATGAGCGTCAGTGGCATGAGGTAGTTTTTAGTTTCTATAGTTTATGTAGAATAATAATATTCTTTTATTATAGATTTCTACTGAATATTTTACAAAAAAACGAGATGGAGTCAGTTGAAGCATTGTTTACCTCCTTCAAAAAGGAGATGGGAGAGGTTTGCGCTATGGAAAGCATGTATAACAAAGGCCCCATTTTTATGGCAACTGCCAAAGATGATTGAAGATGGTTAAAAGATAAAAGCCACATATACAGTCACATGTTAAGTTAGCGAGCAAATGTTAGCTAATTTACAATCATTAGTTGGTTATTTAGTTAACTAACACTTTTTATAATATAACACGCTACGGTCTTTTCAACATAGAAAAGTACGGTGGCCCAGAGGTGTCAGGCCAAATACAAAGGCCAGAACACAAATACAAAAGTCACAACCCGAATACAAAAGTCACAACGGAAGTGACCTACAACGGAAGTGAACGGTAACGGATTTTTTTTTTTTTTTTCGTTTTCATCTTATTAATATATTATAATTTCTAACAAGCCTTGTAGATTTTTTGGGGGGTAATTAAGAGACGATAAATGTTTTGTTGTATAAATGTTTGTATAAATGACGATAAATGTTTTGTTGTATAAATACAATATATGTTCCCTTTGAGAGAAATTGTAAGTATTGTAGCGACCCTGCAGTATAGTTCTGTTATAAATAAATGTTTTGTGAGTTAATGACATGTTTGGGATTGAATGAATAGGTAGGGGGCGGGGTGCGAGTGTGACGGGGATGAGGGTTGTGCGAGTGCGCATGCGTGTGTGTTTGAGCGAGCCTGAGATGAGCGCGAAGGACACAGTTAGAGAGTAACGGCTAACTTTATGTTTTGGTTGTTTTGGCGTGGTTACGGCCGACAGTAACCCGTACCGTTCCAGCAATAAATGTTGGTTTGCTGAATAACACTTCCGCATCTTTTCAACACTTCCTGGCAGACGCTACAGTATTTTTGAAAGGTTAAATAAAGTTTTAAAAAATGTTTTAAATCTGTTACCGTTGTGTGTCTTTTGGTCATTGGATTTTCCTTTCAGAAACGGGTATTAAAAAACAGAAAACAAGTGGTTATTTGATTTTCGTTTTAAAATACAAAAATTAAAATTTAAGTACAAGGCGTTTCTTTTTCATGGTCAAAAAGGGATGAGCGAAATTTAAAAAATAATTCGATTTTCATTTTCTACTTCATATAACAAAAAATAAAATCACTAGGAAACAGAAACGGAAAAAAGGCCTGTTGTTTCATATTCTGAGACCGGATGTTGTCATTTACAGGACGGTGCTGTGGAGAAGAAACAGTAGGCTAGTAGACTGCGGTCAATCCAGCCGTGAGTCCGATCTCCGTGGTCAAATCAGCCGCACTTAAATTTCGAGTGTACAAGTATTCTCAGCATTATGGTAAATGCGGAGAAACAGCGTATTTACTTCCGGTTTTCAAAATAAAGGTATTTAGAACAGTAAGCTATCATTCGAACCTACATTTAAAATAAAATATGTTACATTAAAGTGTTTCATGCGCCCCTGATGAATGAAAAATACTTTATATCAAGTATCTTGACTGCAGCAGTGTGGAGAAATGCCAAAATAAAAGCCTCATATTTATGCCTCCAGAGATTGCATATTTGACCATATTTGAGGTACTGTAAAAACATATTGCTCAGTGTTTCCTGGCTACTGCTGTTATATTTGTCTTTTACACATATAATACATACAAGTATGCTTACAGTTTTTTCCATTTACTAAAACACAATTTTGCAAACTGGGCTGGCTTTATCAAAATACTTAACACAATTCACAAAACCACACACCCAAACTGCAAAATACCTCATGCAAAATGAAGCACTGCAATCAAAACTAAATATAGCATTATCAAAATCAAACTTTTGCACCAAATGGCACACACTTTATTCATATTACCTGATTGTTGTCTAACCACCTACACACTGTTAAGCATAATGAAAAGCACTCTCATCTTTAGTATGCTTTGCCATAATACTAAAATAGTTCAAATTGTAGAAAATTCTTCAGATTGTTCACATGCACAAAAATATTTGCAGGTACACACACATGCTGTTGAAACATTTATTTTTTGATTTTTCACCAAACAAGTCAGTGCAACATATGCACAGCAGATATATTTACATTGGAGTGAGCAAACATATGTTCACAAAAAACAGTAAACTGAAAAAGAAAATAACCTGTGGTCTTTTTATAGTGCTTACTTCCTGATTGAAGTGGTAACAATTAACCATTGAGGTGTTTGGCCAGGTGACTCATATATTGGCCAATTAGCTCATGTAGTGTCATTTTGAATGGCAGTGTTTTGAAATGGCAAACATGTGACTTTATGTCAGATTGTTGTGTCTTATGCAGAGAACCGTGTTCAGTGCATTTTAAAAGTGCAATTTCGAATTGCAAAATATGTGTAGAGCAGAAAATGTGTTTAGAGTTTTGGAGACTTGAGAAGAGGTTTTGCTCTCTGTGTGTCAGTTTAAATAATTGTGCTATGCATCTCATTTTAGTGTGTTAGCAGTTGGAAAAAAACTGTAATATTAAGCATTTTTACTGTACCAATTTGGAGAAATTCAACAATAAAAGTCCATATTTGTACCTCCAAGTGGTATTTTCATATATTTGAGCTACTGTAAAAACATATTGCTCAATAATTCCTGGCTATGGATGGTCTATCTTACTTCTACACATCTAAGACTACAAGCATGCTTAATATCAAGCATTTTTACTGTACCAATGTGGAGAAATTAGACAATAAAAGTTGTCCATATTTGTACCTCCAAGTGGCATATTTGACCATATTTGAGCTACTGTAAAAACACAATAATTCCTGGCTATGGATGGTACATTTGACTCCTGCACATCTAAGACTACAGGTATACTTAATATCAAGCATTTTTACTGCACCAATTTGGAGAAATTTAAGAATAAAAGTCCCATATTTATACCTCCAGATTCCATATTTTCTTATATTTGAACTACTGTAAAAACATATTGCTCAATATTTCCAGGCTATGGGTGAAGCATTTTCATTATACTTCAATAATGATGCAGTAATCATCAAATCAAAATCAAAAATAATATATGAGGAAGAGACAGTAGGTACAATGGTGTTTTGAAGTTAAAACTTCAGATTCAGTGTGACAGCTGTTGCAGGTGGTTCCACATACAGTGCCTACAAATGGACACAGCAGAGCTGCAAAATAAGAGGAATGTGGACTGGAATTGCATTTTGTGTGAAAAGTAAATAATTAGAATTTTGTGTTTAGTGTTTATTCTTTATATTATAATTTTTTTATAAGATGTTATTAAACATTTGTTTGAAATTTTGTCATGATTACTGCATCATTATTGAAGTATAATGAAAATGCTTCATCCATAGCCTGGAAATATTGCGCAATATGTTTTTACAGTAGCTAAATATGAGAAAATATGGAAAAAATATACCATCCATAGCCAGGAATTATTGAGCAAAGTGTTTTACAGTAGCTCAAGTATATGAAAATATGCCACTTGGAGGTACAAATATGGAACTTTTATTGTTGAATTTCTCCAAATTGGTACAGTAAAAAGGCTTGATATTAAGTATGCTTGTAGTCTCATATGTGTAAAAGTCAAATATACCATCAGTAGCCAGGAAACACTGAGCAATATGTTTTTACAGTACCTCAAATATGGTCAAATATGCAATCTCTGGAGGCATAAATATGAGGCTTTTATTTTGGCATTTCTCCACACTGGTGCAGTAAAGATACTTGATATAAAGTGTTTTTTATTCATCAGGGGCGCATGAAACACTTTAATGTAACATATTTTATTTTAAATGTAGGTTCGAATGATAGCTTACTGTTCTAAATACCTTTATTTTGAAAACCGGAAGTAAATGCGCTGTTTCTCCGCATTTACCATAATGCTGAGAATACTTGTACACTCGAAATTTAAGTGCGGCTGATTTGACCTCAGTCTACTAGCCTACTGTTTCTTCTACACAGCACCGTCCTGTAAATGACAACATCCGGTCTCAGAATATGAAAAAACTGGCCTTTTTTCCATTTCTGTTTTCTAGTGATTTTATTTTTTGTTATATGAAATAGAAAATGAAAATCGAATAATTTTTTTAATTTCGCTCATCCCCTTCTGACCATGAAAAGAAAAATGCCTTGTATTTCCAATTTTAATTTTTGTATTTTAAAACAAAAATGAAATAACCACTTGTTTTGTGTTTTTTAATACCCGTTTCTGAAAGGAAAATCCAATGACCAAAAGATACACGGACCCTGTTCCCTTCCGTTGTATGTCACTTCCGTTGTAGGTCACTTCCGTTGTGACTTTTGTATTTGTGTTGTGGCTTTTGTATTTTGTATTTGGCAGCAATCTTGGTCATTATCAAAATTGCCTAAACAGCCAATAAACTTAATATTATATTATTAGTACAGAGGATTAATTAATATTAATCCCCTGTACAGTCATTGTGTAACACCCGCCCCATATTATCCTGAGATAACTTCGGTTATGAATTGGCGCTATACAAATAAAACTGAATTGAATTGAATTGAATTGAATATTAGATAAATAGTTGTGATAGGCCCAACTAGATCAACGACTAGAGGAAATCTGTCTGAATGGGACACATCTGTCAGAGCAAATGAGCTTGCAGATTTATCTGGTTACCAGGCTACAGATGCTTCACAGTCAAAATGTTGGGCACTACATGGGCCAAATAGTGAAATGTTACACCAATGTTCCGTCTGAGTTTCCGTCTGGAGTCAATTTATGTTCCCCATTGGGCTTTCACACCACATCAGGGTTGGAGGGCTGCTCTGCCACTAAGGAGATGTCCTAATCTGGTGCTATAGTTCAAGCAGTCTTAATCATGCTTGTGAAATTATGTAACCTTGTTTCATTTGAGGCAGAAAATCAGCCACAGGACTCCCTAGAGATTCTGGACCCAGATACACACCAATTGATTGTTTAGATAATGAACAGCCTTGAATGTCTAATGTCTAAGTGGAGGAAAAATCTTTGAAGAGGTAATAGAATATGGAGTGAATGGCAAAGCAATACCACTGAGATATTAGACAATGTACAAGGAGAGATAAGGGGCTTTATGCATGAGGCTGGAGGAGGAAAATTAGGGGTTGCTTATCAAGAAAATGATTCTAAAAAATACTTTTGTCTTATTTTGTATTTTTATTATTCCATTTATGTTTGGTTTGATTGCAAAAAGCTGCCCTTCTGAAACTTAGTTCCAAACTCGATCCAATATACAGTATGTCTATGCCAAAAGTTAGAACAGTTTGAGTGCATGAGAGAGAAAAAACAAAATAAAATCCACAGTTGTCACAGACAGACAAACAGACAGACAGACAGATAGAGAAGACCACAAGTAGCATCTCCTGTGGTAAACTCGGTTGAATTTCATCTTTTATTTATTATTTGTGTCTCAGTCAAAGTCCTGTCATGTCACACTGTGGATGTTTGTCTTTAATCATTATCAGCAATGCAGCAACTTTCAGTGCATTTAGACTTACTGAAAAATACTGAAAACGTTTTTTTTAAAAGGATAAATAAATTCACATACACACTGCATCCTGACTAACTATCAAACTGCAACACTGTGAAACCAGTGTCCCTCTTATGCTGTGTACAAGTATGTGTGTGTATGTGTGTGTGTGTGTGTGTGTGTGTGTGTGTGTGTGTGCGCGCGCACATGGATTGCTTTTCAACCGAAAGAAAATAAAAAAAATACTAAGTGAAGAGCACTCATTCAAAGAAGGAAAAAAAAACACTTGTTTAAACAAATGCTCTCTGAATGCATGGCAAGGGCCCATTTGGTAAATCTGGCAAATGGGTCCAGCTTAATAACACCACGTGGTAGAAAGGAACCATTGTGAGGGTCACATTTTGCAGAAGAAATCTAGAGTGAAATGTTCCAGGAGGGACAAAGTGAGGGGCAAAGACCGAATACACAAACACACACTTAGATTTGGAATAATGGTCTGTGAAAGAAAAAGGGTGCACATACTCTTCGAAGCCAGGGGCAGAGGGGTGCCATGAAGGTGGCAGCTAACGCCACTAAAAAATGCCTGGCCACCCCAGTTTGATGTCAGTAACAATGTCTTTTCGACATGTTTATCATATTAATCTGTGTTTTTAAAAATTGAGATTAATTTCAAAAACATGTTAACCCAGCTCTGTAAAAAGTAAATGCATAATTATACATTAATAGATAATAGATATATAAAAAAAGCTTGACTGTTCAGGTTAGTTGAGCTGTGAGGCCACTACCCTGACAGGTGAGTGGGATTTACAGCCACGGTTTTGTTGAGAACCATCAACTCCGTTCTGCATTTCACAGTCCCAGTACAGAAACAAAGGTGATGTCAATATGCAAAAGCAAGACAAAATGTGCTTGTTGTGTATAAATGTGCTTGTTGAAATCAACACAAGAAAATTACACAAGAAATGTAAAGAAGCCAGCAACATCTTCCTCAAGCGGTGCCTGACAGTTATCTTACTGTAGATTACCTGAAGTTGCCATAGATGACCTGTTACACACACACACACTCCTTCTCTTCCCCATCCTTCACTTAAGGCTAGAGCTACGGGTAATATTGAACACTTTGACAGAATGCAGCAGTCTCAGTGTGCGAAAGCTGTGTGTTAGAGTGTGTACCAAACTGACCTATTAAAGGTTATGTTCACATAAATAACAACAACAAACATCGTCTTTATATGCTGCAATACCCCAAGAACATGCAAATACACCTCTAACACTAGTGTAGATGTAGTTGATAATCATGATTAAAGCTGCTTGGATTAATTGAAATGAAAGAAAATGAAAAGACCACTTGTCAATCTTGTCAATATGCATTGAATTGCCACCATTATTGGTCTTTTTTGAAAACTATTTTCTTTTCAAATGGTATCCATCCATACATTGAGTTTTATTTTTCTAGATTTTGATACTGTGTATCCATCTGTAAGATTTCTGCCTCCACCCATCACACTCAAAGTATGTGGTCCTAAAATCAATAAAATAATATTTAAAAAAGGAGTGTCCCTGTTACTCTGGGTAATCCACAGAACACACTGAACAACAGTTCACCCAGAGACTATGTTTTGGGTAAGAATTAGTTCATATCAACGCTCTTCACAGTGAGGTGATTTTTTTAATGCTGTGACACCGCAAATTAAATTATTTTCACCTCTATAGAGAGGTGGCACAAATCTCAGAGACAGATAAACCTAAGCATGGAAAACCAAACCGACCTGTATGGATAGTTACAAATCAAAATGTTTTTTGTTCGTTATAAATGTAAATCTACTTCAGCTTCAAAGTTGTCCAATACAGTCCACATTTTGGAGAATAGTTTACTTCTGGACATTTGTGTACAGTTATTAGACACATATGTCACAAAAGCCTCCAGCAACAAGACACATCATTTATCCAGGTTTTGTCAAACTTGGATCAGTACTTTCAAAAACCAGTAGAGTTGTCGTTGGTAACTGTTTGGAAAAGGGCAGGCACAAAAAATACTTGGCAGGTGATTGGATGAATCATCTGTCTATCACCGTCCATCACAGGCAAACTTCAACGAATCAGATCAACGCACCATATAACATAGTCAAACTCTTACTGAAGCCAGTCGGGAGAAGAGAGAAAACATCTTCTCCATGGAGAAAAGCCTCCAGTGTCTTTCTTTGTTCTTCTTTCAATGTAGAAATACTCTCCAGTTCTGATAGAACTACGCTAACCTCTTTAGGGGTCACCATTTATGTTTTCAAGTAAACAGTCACTTCTCCCACACCACGCACATAGCTCATGCCATAGCTGCCAGTATTTCCTCATAGGATGCTGACAGGTCCAAACCACTGTGGTTGGATACACTTGGTCCAGTTGTGGAGTCCAACTGCCTCACAAGGTTAGTAAATATATGATATATATATGTGTATATATATATATATATAACCCTAACTTCAAAATTGTCAAGTACAGTCCAGGTTTTGGAGCATAGTCTACTTTAAGACAAAGAAACTTCAATTTTATATTATTTATTCTTCATCGTTTTAAAAGGCTAGTGGGCCTACACCACTTTTCTGACAATGACACTATTGTACAGTTACCACCACTGACAAGACACATCCTCTATCCAGGTTTGGTAAAAGTTCAAAAATACTTTTAGAAACCTATGTGACTGTGTAACTAGCCCACAGATAAACACTAATTCACATTCTCCGCCCGATCACGGTCATCTACAAAGCAGAAATACAATGACACATTGAACCAGAGCAAAACCAACGTGAACTGCAGCAGAAAACTTGGTCAAAAAAACTGAATGAGGAGGCACTTATTCATTCACTTTATGAGAACAGAGTAGGGATGTGATGATGGATTGTTCAATCTGTGTAATATACTTTGTTAAAGAAGACTGATGGTATTGGCTAGAGAAGGTAAGTGTTTTTCCTTCCCACTTCCCCCAGTCCAATAAATGTTGCGAATACCTGGAGGGCTGTTCCTCATAATGACACATTACCTGGTGCAATATTGGCACCACATGGATGCCATTTCAATTTCTCTGTGTGATCACATGACAAAGTGTTTTGGGGGTAATCATAAGTTTCCCATTTTCTTTTTGGTCCAAATGTTTCGAATGTGATCCTAGCGGAGCTACAAAGGTGTCGGTATTCACGGCTGGGCTGGAAGGTGATGGAGAGGTCCAGCTGGGAGAGAGACTCACAGGAGAGACATTAAGGGCGCTACATATAAATGTTTTATTTAGCATCAAGACATCATTACCATATTAATTGTGAGAGTTCATTATTATGCAGAAGTGAGACCATTAGGATTCACAGCTCTACAAGCCTCAAAACAGCTCCTTCCATTATGCACCATGGGGTCTGATTTGGTGGGAAATCAGATTGATAGCTTTGGTTTCAGCATACATTTAATGGTAAATAGGGGAACAAGTGAAAAAGCAATGTCAAAATTACTTCAAACATGTTTATCTTCTTTAAAGGACAACTCAGTGGTGGGTTGTACTGCTGATAGAGTTGCTCTCACCATTTACACTTCCCTAGTTTGGTTACAACCTGAGAGGTGAGTGATTTACCTGATTTAGAGCTAAATTTAGTTTATTAGTTTTCTTTTGTCATTAATATTAGATTTGTATCTTGCTTTTAGAAGACTATGGGCTTGGGGTTCAGGGCCTCTGCTTGAGTGGAAATGACTGCTGACACTTGTGCTTTATATGATCAAAGTGAACAAAAGAGGAAAAATGGGAAAGCTGAGAGAGAAAAATATGGAATGGATGACACACAGTCAGGCCAACAAAGTGCCAAGCTTCACTCATAACACAGCAGAGAACGTGGAATCCGGCTTAGCTTGCTGAGCCGCCATGACACCCCCTGAACGGTGAGGATGAGAAGTCAGTGAAGAGACAAAGTAAGTGTCTGGTAACAAAAAACACAGCTTCACATTTTAAACTAATGCAAATGTGTTTATAGGGTTATTAAAATTCCTTATTCAGGAGATTTTTAAATCTTAAACATAAAAGTTTATTTATAAAAATCACTTTCCACTGTCGCACTATGTCGCACTAGAGCACTAGCATCTCAGACCACAAACAAAATAAAATTCACCAGAACCAACTTTGTTTAATCACCAATGCTGGTTTGGTAGAAATAAACCCTTAATTCACAGATGAAGATGTGAAAATATTCTTGAAAATAGCTGCAATGGCCACAACATAATGTAATCCTCAAGGACAAATGCGCCCGTCAAAGTACGTCCACTAAAAGTGTGTGTTTTTACCACTGATGTGCTCAGATTGTTAAGTGTCCAGAAACCAGAAACAGATTCACAGCAGATGATAAAAACAGCAGCTTCAGTTGCTCTACTCAGCTGTACACAGAGCAGACCGGCTATGGAAACAAACCATATAGAGGCTGTGATAGCAACACAGGCAGAGGGAGTGTGACACCATGACTCCACTGTATCTTTACATAGAGAATAGTTGTTTGCTGCTATATCTTTTTAAATCTATCTATTTTATATATATATAACCTGTCTGAATTTATATGCTGTAATACCCCAAGAATATGCAAATACACCTTTAACACTAGTGTAGATGCAGGTAATAATCACGATTAAGGCTGCTTGGATTAATTGAAGGCCACCTTGTATGCTTTGGTCTAATATTAACACGTATGAAAGACCATTTTATTCTCGTCAATATGCAGTGAATTGCCACCATTATTGGTGCTATGAATGTCATTTTCAAGGACATTAACAGCAGGCTGGATCTATCCTGCCTAAACACGGTGGGCACATGAAAAACATGTGGGTGGAGTGTACAGGATTCTTAATGAGGTCCAGAGACAGTCCTGTGGAGGATAAAGAATTGCTTTAATACTTTGTTCCAGACTGTGTTTTCAGAAGAGGATCTGACCAATTTAGGGGGCAGAGTAGATCATCTGCCGAATCATAAACTTGTGTTTTAATCTGCATTCCTCGATGCAACTGAAACAAGGTGTGCAGCAGTCAGTGGCAAGGAGAGAGTTGGGTACCTTGACACTGGCAGCACATTGAAATTAGCTTTTGTTGCACTGTCTACTATCAATAAAGCCAGATGAAAGCATTTCCAAACTTTTCATGAACTAGAAACAGCCTTAATTTTTGAAAGGGTTTTTTCTAAGACTGTATCTTTTGAAAAATAATATCCCTGAAATGAAGTATGTGCCACCTTTGGCCTTTTCGACCCTGGGCAAAGGAAATATATATGTTTGCTTTAGCGCTGGCACAAGCACAGATTTTTCACCATAATGTCATTGTAAGGCTAAACTGCTTCTTATCAAATAAAGATCTGAGCCCAAAACCTGATGGAGAGCTGGCAATTAAACCAAGAAAAAGATATGCATATTTCCTCTTGAATCTCAACTCCTGCCTACTGCACGCTTTCATCTAGTTTTCTTTTCATCACTAAGTAGTGAAGTAGCCAAAGGAGTCTGGTGTTGCAAGTTCATTCACTTTACTTTTACTTTTTTTTCACTTAAAAAGTTAGCGGATCACCCTTTCTTTTAACTATAGAATTTATCTCACTAATATGAACACAAATCCTTGGTCATGCATTGATTTTACAGTGACACAACACACACATCATAGGAAATGATTAGCCTAATGAAACATTTATTTATTTGAAATGTTATCATCCTCAGTTATTACCAAATTTGTATGCATATTATTTAATATTTGTGAGTCAAAATAGATTTAAAAAAATATTCCAACTCCTGTTAGAAGAAATACATAAAAGTTACATAAAGGTATGATCAGGTCACATTGGGGTAAATTCTGAGACACTTTCACATCCATAAATTATTGCTTTCTAAACCCATTCAAACTGTGTTTTAGAAGGGTTTCTATACTGTGCCAGTGTTTTCTCCTAAGAAGATAATGGGTGTTTTGACACACCTCTTCCTCTGGCGGAGCTGGAGTTGGTCTCCATTAGCAGAGGAGCAGAGCCCCTGGGAGAGCTGACAGTTAGGGGTGCTGGGTTGTTTGACAGGGTTATCAGTACACGGCCTGCAGCAGTCGCTACACTCTCAGACAACTACACTTGGTTATTACAAATGAAAAGCAGCAGAAGGCATAGTATGAAGAAAAACATTTGAGATGGTTGAGAAAAAGGCAATGAAAAGGAAATTGAAAAAAAAAAAAAGAGTCAGGTTGTTAGTATGCCAGGGCTTATACACTAGGGAGAACTGAATAAAGGGCTATGTATGTGTGTGGATGCATGGTAATGTGCAATAACTTGATCCACCACTTAAGTGCAATAATTTAATTTAATTTAACTGCTAATTTCTGCTAATGTCATTTATTCACTGTTTAACAACACAATGCCATATACTGTCCTATATATTTATCTTTATTTATCTATATTTATCCTCTATACAGTTCTCTACATTTATCTTATTTAATTTAATTTACTGTTTATTGTTTACTTTCTATATCTAGCAAAGAGTTTATTGTTTATCTTGTACTGTATTTTTTTATAGCTCTTTATTTTTCTACACTGTTTTCTATGCTGCTGGAAATCCAATTTCCTTGCGGGAGTCATCCCAAAAGGATCAATAAAGAGAAGTCTAAGTCTAAGTCTAAGTGCAGGGCAACGTGGTCAAGTTAGCAATAATTAATATGGAACATCCAGTTAAAGTTCCAAATAAAGCTTGTGTGGTTTTGAAACACAGTTACAGTTTGGTTAAGTTTAGAAACAAAACCTACTTGGTTATGTTTTAGGAAAAGACTGCAATGTACCTTACGTAGGTCAATAAGTTAAAATATGTACATAAGGTGTAAGTTAGGTTCATCACACCTAACAATATATATATATCACACGCTTCTGGGTCTGAGAAGTTAAAGGGTGACTTGGCAACTATTTCAACTTAATAAACCCGTTTAGAAATCATTTGGATGGTTAAATGGCCTGTTCCGGTGAAAATGGTGACTTTCCCCGCTCCCCCTAGCGTCCCCAGGCGGAAAACCAACCTTGCAACTTTGGGACTACCGTCCCGTTAAGTTGAAATAGGAAGTATCTGAGAAGCGAGAACGAGCGAGAAACACAAACTGCTTTACGGAAATTCCACAAAAACGCACACGCCCACCTGAATACCGGTTAGCCACGCCGGCTATAAGAACAAGCGACGATGAATGTATTACCCACCTCGGTAGACATTGCTCCACACAAAAAAGTTGCCCGGCAACAAATGCACATCAGCAGCGGTAGAAAGGGGGAGGAGGGGGCCGCAAGTGAGTTTTTTTACGACAGTGTTTTGAAATATACGTCCCAGAGCTGTAGGGGGAGCTCGTTGAGAAAACATGCGACGACAAAAGTGAAAACCAGTGAAGAAATAGCTAGAGCTGCCAAGTTCCCCTTTAAGCCAGTGTGGAAGTGGTCATTCTATGTAATGACCAGCAGGGGGCAGATCAATTAGCTGCAATAAAAACTGATATCAAGCAGTCTAATGGAGAAATGAGCCGACTTGTCACTTGATTTATGAGTTCAATGAACACTTTCCTGGGTGCCTGGTTAGCTCGGTTGGTAAAGCTGGCAACCTATGTACTGAGGCAGAGTCCTTGCTGCAGCGGCCCAAGGTTCGAATCCCACCTGTGGCCCTTTGCTGCGTGTCATCCCCACTCTCTCTACCCCCCTTTCCTATCTATCTTCAGCTGTAACTATAATAACTTTTAAATGTTACATACAGCATGGTGTTCATTTATTAAATTATGGTCCAATTTAGAGTAAAATAATGATAAAGCAGGGTATGCTTTATGGCATCGCTACCTTGTGATAGACAATTCTCAGTGATTCTGTCCATTCTCGCCCTCTAAACTCAGATCAAACCGTCAAACTAGGCAGCGCTGATCTGCTATGAAATTGTGTGACAGGCGAGCCGCCATGGTTTCCTGCTACAGACGAATCAAAACAGCGCAGTCAATGAGAGCAGCTCCAAGCTGCTTTAAAAAGGTTCTCCACAAACCAATGGGTGACATCACGATAGGTTCACACTTAGCGTAGACTTGTCAATGTTGCCACCTACAGGAAAGAAAGCCATAGCTGTTGCAATTCTGACACTTGCATCACCTACAGGCAGTGTGTTTCAGCTTGCACTTTAGAGTAGGAAATGCTGCATCTTTTACATAAATTCTAAACCAAGGATCAGTCAAAAATCCTGGTCCAGTATCAACTTGTACAGTGTGATGTAGAAACTTGAAGCCACCAGTGCACATCCACTGAGAATGGACTTTACAGTGAAGTAGGAGACCTCTTGTGTCCAGCAGGAAAACTTTAGAAATGAGCATTTAAATATTCATAGATTCTGGTTTTAATGAGGTAGAAGGAGTAGATGACTTTTTATGATGATATTAATGTGGGCATTAAACATAAGTTGATACATATCAGACACACAGTGTTCCAAGCACACTATTTGTACATATGTCTTCTAACATGTCTGGAGGGGATCTGAATGGGATGGAGGGATGAAACCACAGTAAAGTGTGCTCTCCCTGTGGACTTAACGGACTACCAGCAGCTCTGAGGTGACGCACAGGAACTGGCCGCTGACATGTCCACTCATCTCTTGTCCCATTCAGGCCTCCACCTTTGTTTTATATTCTGTGGGCAACACAGTGGGAAATACGGACAACCCAAAGGTGTCTGTGCGATCAGCGCTGACTTCTGTTTGAGGATCAAACCTTGAGATTATATCCCCGGAGGACAAAGGAGGGGTGGGGGGAGGCATATTGACAGCAAGAAGTTTCTGTCCTTTCTTTCTTAAAAAGAAACTGAAACTTGGATAAAATTTTAGCAACAAAGAACGGAAAGCAGTGTGTGTTATTTAAAGTGTACGTTCAGGAGAGATGTGCTGAGAGCCATATAATTATTGCCATTGTTATTTTTTGCTTACCTGCTCCGTAAGGTCATTTTTCATCTTTCACATCTCGATTATGATGCAATCCATCTTGACAGTGACAGGGTACACCTTTGGCAGAATATAGTGTGGCAATACCCCCCGCATAGGTGCACACACACACACACACACGACTCAGCTGTCAGTTCATATTCAGCTATGTGACACTTCAGCGTATCTCGTTCATGACACAGCATTGATTGATAGGTAGCCTCCTGGCCCTGTGTTTGTTTTGCTGTTGTGTCTGCGTCGCTCGGCAGATTCTCATCTCCTAGACGCTGCTATCTCTAGCTCCCCTCACTCTCTCTCATTTATGTGATGCTAGCTTTGGCACAGCAGAAAAGTCTCTGACGGCACGGTGCTAACCGATGCCAGGCTAATCGCCAGACACGATGCCAGCCTTCACAACTTATCATCCCTGCTCTACTCCTCAACACTTGAACTGCAGCTGACTGATCTGCTAGCTGACTGCAGCCAAAATGTGTGTCTGTCTGTGTGTGCCATACATCAGCTTTTTGACACTTTTTCAATCGTGATACAAAAAACCTGAACTATGACAGAATTAGAAAGCAAACTGTGGCTGGAACGACTGTCCGTTGACTGTTCCTCCTTTTATTGTCTTCTCTGTAGCTTTACTAGAAATAAAGAGAGTGGTGGTAAATCTATGTTTTCTGAGTGTATCACTATTCTCTGGTCTGGTGTAGCTTAAAGACTGGGAAATACATAGTCTCAGAAATGTTGACACAAGTTTCCCCAAGCACAATGAGAGGTTTCTGAACAGAGCAGAAAAGTATATAAATCTAAGATAGAGTTTGTGATCTCAGGAAACGTGAAGTTTTTACCAACTTGAAAACCACTTCCATATGTAGGCAGCAAACACAGCTGGCTGGGTGTTTTCATTCATCTCCCACCAAATCAATTAAACACAGTCTTACTGATATGGAATGGCACCACCAGGATGTAAGTATGTTGCAGCAGGGAGCATGGACTATGTGGCAATGTGTGCTGCAGCTCATGCTCTCATGGTCTGATATTTGCCAGTCAGCATTTTAAGTAGGGATGTCACTAGAACTGATACTTCAGTACCAAGGCAATGTCAACATTCGAAAAAGGTGAACATTCTATTTTTCTGAAGTGAACAGGGGCAGCATTTACACCTAAAAGTATTTTAGTTTGCCACTGATGCCATAGGAAGAAGAACGGCTACCACACAGATGAACAACATGTTGAAGATAGCAACAAGAGCAGCAGCAGCGACAGCTCTGCCTCGACTTGTCGAAAAGACAAACAGTGAATACGTTTTCACATATGAACTCCGAACAACTTGTCAGACGTGTTCTCACATGCTGGAAATACTCAGTTTGGTTTAGGTGAGGGGTAGCACCTGCAGAGTGTGCAGAAAGAGGACTCATTTAAAGTGTAATGATGATTGTTCTTGTGCTGATCTAAATACAAACTAAGTTTCAAAAGGACCACAAACCACAGGCCTCTTCACTACAGAGGCTGGCTGGCAGCTGCATGTAAATGTGGGCAGGCAGCTCAAGTTCCCTGATATCACTGAAACCTGTTATCCTACTGACTCAAAGTAGTTGATCATGTTTGAGCTGGCCGTGACCTGGCTGGATCACATCAAGAAGGCCCATAAGAGGAAGAGGGCTAAATATTAGGAGCTGTCAGTGCAGTGTCAGATTTTGCTGCATACTCACAGAGGTAGGATGTGGAGACTTTGCTGGCTGCTCGCTCTACAGAGCATTCACAGTGCTGGGCATCGCAGAGGCTGCATGAAAGAGCCTCCAGATGGCTATGGATCTGTGGGCTAGTGCTGCATGGGACACAAGTTAGGATCTGATCAACCCTGGCTCGGTCGCCTGGATGAAGCCAAACTGATTTTTATCTTGCCTTTTGCAGAGCTGGGTATCAAACCTCAATACAATTCAGGACCCAACCAAAATGTTTTTCTTTGGTTGTTTTTGACATATAATTTGATCAGATATTTCTCCATTTAAGTCATAATTTTAAAAATGTATGTTATTTTGGCAAAGTTCTTGGATGCGTTGGGTTTTTTTTGTCTTTTTTTGTCAAAAGAAAAGAAAACTGTTAAAAATAAACAATTCAAGGCTCTGCTGACTGCTGAGTACAACAACAAAAGCCTTTAACACTGAATGCCAAGGTGTTGGCTAGACACCCCAACAAAGCCTCTTAGCCGAAATGGGATGCAATATTAAAGGCTCTTTTGCAGTTGTCTTGGCCCTCCACTCCAAATAGCACCTTTGTTCATTGAGTGTTACTTAAGAAAAAAAAAAAAAAAAACTTGTGCACAAAGAAAAAGTGCTTTCTAGTTTTGATTATTCCTTCCTCTTTTTGAGTAAAAAAGAAAAAAACAAACTGGGTTTAGGGGTTTTCTGGTAGCTCACGTGGTAAATTGTATGTCCAAAAAATAACTGAAAAAAACAACAACACTGAAATTCATGGTAATTAACTGACAGAGATCATGTAACTGTAAAACAAAACAATAATTGTACTGTATTATTGGTTACAGTAGTAATTTTATAGCTGTAAAGTAAAACACAGTAATGTGGAAGTGCAGTATTTTTGGTTAAGGGTTTCAAGGCAGTTACTGCAATTTTGAAAGTATGCCAAAACTCAGGTCCAATGAGTTAAGTAATATTCATTGAAATCAATTAAATAATGTACAGTTAAACCAATGTATATGTATAGTTTTCATAATAGTTCATATAAATTTATATTAACAACATATTAACACCATCCCTAGTCTTTGGATGTGAAGAGATACATTGGCATACCCACACTTACTAATGCATATTAATATTAATATTAATATGTATGAGGAAAGACAAAATTGTAATTGTCTTCCTATAAAGCTGCTGCAGTAATGGAACAGTATTCACTACATCAGAGGTTAATGAATGACTGGGTGATATTTGACTTTAATATCGGAGCTGTGCACAATCAATCCAATATCAAACTACTGCTAGAGTGCACTAATTATATCTAGAGGGCTTCAAACAACATGATGGCTCCTCACCACTGGGCTGAAAACATCAAGCATACTCTCAAAGAGTCTAATTTACAATCATAGCGCGGATACCCTCACCAGCAGTGTATTGTGAAAAACTTAGCAATCTCCCTCGATCCCCGTCCAGTGTGAAAAAGCACAGGCAAGGGAAACATCAGCTTATTGATGCAGAGAAATAGCTGAGACAACTTGAATTCCAGTGTCCAAAATCTAAGGCCCTTGAGGAACAGGGATGGAACTGAGGCATTTATGAACAACTGTTTTCAGTGAACCCCTGGGCAAAGGACAACTAAGCAAGACAGACACAAACAGACACAAACGTTTGCTAATGAGCCTTATAATCAAAGCAAATAATAAATCAGCTCATAAACCTCACTAGCTTAATTGCAGCTAATGCAGTCTTTTATATGACAAGGTTGATTTACAAAAGGTTTTTAATTTTCAGAAGCCTTAACCAGCTTAACATAATGCCAGTATTTTAAATGTACACCATAAGTTGCCCTCACATTTACAGTATTCTTTACAGCCAGTCAGGCTTAAGACATCTTTTTCATCATTTCAGAATAAGCCATTTTGAACAATTAATTCTTGCTGAAAAAGAAAAGCACTTTTCACAGGGCTGAAAATTACCCAGGCTACAGTAGATGGCAGTTCACATTTAACAGCAAACATGAAGCCTTACAGTTTGAGAATCTCAAAGTTTTATTGGTATTTGGTAGGCTCAAGTCAGGTGTGTTACCCACCTCTTACAGTCAATCACCTTACACACAGAAAGAAATTAAAGTTTCTCCTGGAAATATAATCCCTCTGTCGCCTTACAGCCTTTATTGTCCCATGCATGCCTTCTTATTTAGGGCATCGTTTTTACTTGTTCCAAGCTAGGCTTGGTTCCATTCCATTACATATGTAGTGTTTTTAAGAGATTGTAGTTGCTCTTCTGTGACATAAAAAATGTTTCCAGAGACAATTTGTCATTTGATATCTCACAACTAATAGATACATAATAATTTTTTAAAGTCATATAAAAACAAATGAAAGAAAGGAATATGACCTCTGAAAAAATATGTAAATATTTGTCAACATCTTCCAAAACTAAAGGGCGGAGGTTCCTCTACCCTTCACTCAACAGCAGCAGTGAAACCTGCCTCACTTTGCTTTGCAGAGCTGCCAATCAGCCTAAAAGACAGATGTTCCAGGGCTCCTGTGGGTTTTAGAATTTAGATTTCTGTTTGGTTCAATAGTCAATGCAAATACAGTGAATACTGGCATAAAATACCTAAAAGGGGTATTTCAGTATATTTGGAATATTTTCACTACTTTACCTTTCTGTCAGAAAGCCCTGTCTAATGGGTAGCCTTTCAATGCCATACATGCTCTCTTCAAAGCCACCAGACTCCTTTGACCAGAACAGTAATTCTAGCTTGCAGAACACGGGAGTTGCTGGCCTACCACTGCTTCGACTGGTTAGTTTGTTTGTGTTCTTGTGTTGCTTTGGTGTTTTAACACAAACTAATGTTAGCTGCAGGCCGAGGCAGAGGAAGACCAGCAACTCCTGTATTCTGCAAAATTAAATAATTTTTGTCTGGTGGCTTTGAAGAGAGCAATAAAATGGCTGTAGCTCTTTGTCAGAAATGACTGTCTGGTGGTAAGGTGAAGCGTTTTAAGGTGAACCATTTTTAGTAGTTTTTTAAATATTTTTTGGGACTTTTATTGCCTTTAATCTGAACTAACCCTTTAAACACCCAAATGCACTATACTTTACAGCTTTCAACACCTTTATCAGTTATATCCCAAAATGCATGGTTTCTGCATTCACATTTAAAGGACTAGTGGGTAGGATTTAGTGGCATCTAGAAGTGCAGTTGCAGATTGCAACTCCCTCGCTTCACCCTCCATTTCTGTGTTACTGTAGAAACATCACAGTCTAACATGACAGACTCCAAAACACAACAAAACATAACATACAATTCCTATATTCAGGTGATTATACACTAAAGAAAACCTACCTATGAATATTATATTCCATTTTCACCCTAAATGTTACACACTGGACCTTTAAGCCTGAATTTCTGTTTTTATTTCTAGTTGCAAATGTATTGCACATTATTATCTTTTTTTCTGGATTTAACCATCCATCTCCAAAATACGAACATAATCCTTCTCCTGTGATCTTGGAGAAGGAAGCCAAGACTAACCATGACTCAAGACATTGATGTCTTCAAAACACAAATCAGAGAGAGCTCCATTATGACAATAATCCCTGTGAGGTTTAAATTAGTCCATAATGTAACGTTTATGGAGCACTTGGAGGGATACATGATGATTCAGCTACCCGTGTCATGCATTGCATTGCTGATGTGGTGCCCATATTCGCCCCAGGAACCATGTACTGTGTAACATATTCCTAGCTGTGAGTGCCTACGAGGAAGGTTCATGGTGAACAATTTACAGCCCAGGGTCCATGAAACAGTGGCTATGCAGTCCATCTCACTGGAGGACCCGTTGTCATGCCTGCACGCCACATAGACAGATTCATGACTTTTTGTGGCGGTAGGAGAAGAAAGCGTGGCTCAGTTCAACTGTGTACGACAAGTTGTCTTAATGTCCTGCTTTGTACCGCTAGATATTGAACCAGTGGCACTCGATAAATCCCCAGTTTCACTACTGCATGGCTTCGAGTTGTGTCACAAAACGGTATAAAAGAAATATTAAGAAATATTAAGCCCATTAAGAAATACTGGAAATATCCACGCAGCGCTCTGGAAAAGAGTCTGAGATTGTTAATTGTAAATGCTAGCTTGTTGTACTCTGCTATTATTTAATAGCAGGTCAAGCATGCTGTTTACTAATCTCAGCAAAGTGTGTTAGCCGATCTGTGGCAGCGTAGAAACCAAGGTTCATCATACAACTGATAACAGCCTGTATTTGCTTTCAAATATGACAACATATATGTGTTTTTCATGTTTTGAAAAGAGCAGTGATAGAATGAATAGAACTTTTAAAACATGAATTTTAAGGGAAATTCCTGTCTATTACAGCTTAGGTATAATTTTTGCAGTTTTGGACCATAATTTCATTGATGACAAAAGGGGCTTTGTTTACCATCTGTTTGATTGTCTAATTATCATTTAAGGTTAGAAATACCCACAATTCACTGCGACTGTGTGGCACCAGAGCACTAGAGCACCAGCATCTAAGACTAAGACAATCTGACACGAATAAAGCAAATAAAATCAAAACCAGTAGTCAGTTAGTCTTTCCAACAATCACCAACTCTGGTGATAATATTTTACATGACAAACATTACTGGTGTGGGACATTGGTGTTTCTCCTCTTTATCAAAATATCTGGTACAGCTCCTCTCCTCGTCCTGCTTCCTAAGGTTTAAAAGACATCTTAGGATATTTTTACGGTAATAATCCCATTAGAATGAGGTGAGCGCTTAATTACTGCATATTTTTAGAGGCCTCCTGGGATATCCCACTGTGGTGACAGGGCTATTTGAGACAGTGCAAAAGCGTCACTGATAACTGTGTTGAAACACTGCTCAGTCTTTAATCTCCTCATTAAGCATAAAACTAACTACTCTCACTCTGGCCGGCGTTTGAATTTAAACGTCAATACAGGCTGGAATATTAAACATAGAAGCGAGTTCTGGTTTGAAATTGATTAATAACAGCTGGAACTCTGCTAAACTGATGTGACTTAGTTCTTACTTTGGATCATTTCTGACAAATCTTAGCTTTGAAACATTTAAGGTGAAGTGAGTTTCACTGCCTCTCTAGTCAAGGCTCGGCGAACTTGATTCTCTTCTCTGGTTGACAGCAGGGAGGGTGTGAGGGGGCGGGGGGAAAGAACAAAACAAACCAGAGGCTCACAAGGGTTTCATTCTGTTGAAAACCACGCAGCAGACAAACATACTGATGGCTTGAACTGTGATTAGGTTCACTCATCACTAAATGTGGCTGCAAGCACTGAGTCAGAAAATATTATTATGGTGGATGCGGGTCGGGGGCAGGAGGTGGGGTTAGTCACAGCGCAGGGGTTTTTGAGCTAGAGGTCAATTAGGTATGCTAAATAGTCTGGGCATCACTTCTCCCTGCTGCTGATCTGTATTCTGCACCCGACTCCGCCACTGATCTCGAAGTCTCCCTGCATTCCCCGCTCTGAGGATAACGTGGAGTGAGTGGGGGAGGTATGGGGGGGTGAAAAGGAGGAGAGTGTTCTTCTATCCTCTGTGGCTTAATGGGGAAAAAGAGACAATATTCCCCGCCCATGTTAGCTCTTCTCAATGAAGCGCACATTAAGTCAGTGTTGGAGGTACGCGGGAAATAAATGGCTGGCAGCTGGAATGGGATGGAGAAAGGTCAACAACGTGTCACACAGTCAATCTATCAGGCAAAGCCAAGCTACTTGTTCAATCCCATATTGCAGCAACCCCTAAATTTGTGCAGAGACAGAAGGAATGTGACTATTAACATCGGCCATGATTCCCCATTACTTTGCTGAGGCAATCTGATAGGGCACCATTTTCCTCAGGAGAGGAAACAATGTTGACAAGAGCCTGTAAATGGTGTTCCTGTTGTTATTCACTCAGACATAAGTCAGCACAAATTTAGGATCCACTGTACTGGCAAACAGGAAATGGACATTGCTTCTCACATTATAGCAACCAGAGAAACAATTCAAATTTGTATGTATGATCTGTAATCATAAATCAAAATCAGAGTCTTCCATTTATTTCCCCAGGCCACAGTAACTGGAGGAGGTAAAATTAGCTATTACCTTGTTTTCCATATTCTATTTTTTCATAAATCAGCCGTCCAATATGCTCAGGTTTGGGGACTCGTCTTCAATTTGGAGCAATTTAGCCAAGTGATGGGTGTAATTTGTTTCCCCCGTCAAGTTGCCATTTGCATTTAAATTCATCATTACCAGCCATGTTTGCGGAGATTTCCCCAGATCGTAGGTGTCAGGACACTCCAGTGACTTGATGCAAACGCCCCATTATGGGCAGAACAATTCTCCTTCTTTTGCCAAAGAACACAAGGTCCTTTTTTTCAGGAGGTGGGTCTGCCAGTAAATCCCCCAGAGGTGAAGCCACAAGACATTAGTGCAAAACGACTGCTTAAAGAGCTAGACCTGCAGCATGTCCTGAATCACCTGGCAGAGTCAAGCTTCTGCCACATGGGCTCTGACATCCCCCCTTTTGTAAGAACTGGCTCATAAGTATGCATCTTGTGAAGTGTAATTCTGCAATCATGTGGCTTGGTGAATCACCAAATGAAGAGAGGTTCCCCATACGTTTTAACACCTGCAATACTACTTGTATTGGAAGGCATCTTTCTCAAGTGTTGCACTATGTTAGAATAACGTAAGAACGGAAATTAGAGATTAAATCCAGAGTACATGATTGTGAATTCATAAATTCTGGATTTTATGAGCAAAGGGGCCTAAAACCAAGGCTGCAGCCATGGATTAACATTTGGCAGGACCAAAGCTGCCGGGGCCTGGGAGTCCCCATCCCAAAGAAAAATCCACATCTGAAAACTAATTTCCTTAATGGCATGAACTTTCAGTTTATTTCTTACAATAACATGGAGGCCAACAGGAGTCTGAATGTTAGGATTAGACTGTTGCAATGTCATTGTTTGGTCTTAACCATCAATATTTCCTCCTTTTCTCACCAAGTTCCCTAACTCCGTATGCATCATCATGCTCTCTCCTTCCCCTTCTCTCTTTACTGTGAATGCACCAGAGTAAACAGGAAAGACACATTATCAGTGAACAAGTGGACTTTCTTGCTGTGATGTTCAGGAATGGATTACTAACGATGTATGAGAAAACACTGATTCATTTCTTAAACTAGTGTATACTTGTACTGCCTTGCCTAAAACTATTCCTGTGAAGGAACTGGTGTGGTTTTATATTTTATAGAGAACATTGTGAACACATCACATGTATGATTGTAAAAGGTTGTGAGCAGGTAATGTGTAACACTATATATGTGTGTGTGTGTGTGTGTGTGTGTGTGTGTGAGAACAAATCCTTTATACAAACCTTGAGTTGGACTACTACACTGTGTATTAATGCTGGTCCTGGATATTGAATTAGGACCACTTGCAGCACAGTGGTGCAGAGGTGCATACTGGTCCCAAAACCCTTGGGTCGATGGATCGAAACATCCTCTGTAATGCGTATCCAGCTTCCTCATGTGGTCATTAAAATTTCATGTGATCTCACTTAGTTTGTTGTCATAACAAATAACATTAATGCATTTTATGGTAAATGGAGCTGTACTTGTATAGCGCCTTTTAGTCTTCCGACCACTCAAAGCGCTTTTACACTACGTGCCACATTCACCCTTTCACACACATGGTAAAGTCCATCGAACAGAAACTAACTCATTCATACACATTCACACACCAATGCACGGCATCGGGAGCAATTTGGGGTTCAGTATCTTGCTCAAGGATACTTTGACATGTGGCACCAGGAGCCGGGGATCGAACCCACAACCTTCCGATTAAGGAACGACCCGCTCTGCCTCTGAGCCACAGCCGCCCTTCTAATGTGTTCAATTTCACTATGTATTCCCTTACTATTTCCCCTAGAGTCTACTTGTGTGGGGTGTTACTACAGGTAACAGCAGCTTCTATGCTGCAAAACACTAACTTTTCAAAAGCACAGAGAGGTTCTCACACAGAATAAGCTTCACCCCAACCAACCCTGGATAAGGAAATGTAGCTGGCTTATGAAGAAACATAGCATTTCACATTCTGTATCGTTTAATGCTCATAATCTCAGCTCAGCTATATGCATTTATCTCTATTATGTGTTTGGAAAGATTTTAATCAATGCCACTGAACAAATCTGTGGGAGGGGAGAGAAAACAAGCCTGCCGTTGAGAGTGTGATGCAAAGGACATCAGTGGAACTCCTGGTAGTTTAGAAGAGAGCAAAGTTTTATACAGTTTCTCTCGGAGCTGTTGGCACATTTTGTCATAGGTGAGTCCAACCTGAGTACTGTTTTTCAGCTCAGTTTTATACGTTTTTGCTGTAAAATCACTGATCCTGTGCATAGATTGTAATGGTCCTCAGAGTGTTTAGTGTAGAGCTCATACATTTGACATACATCAAAACGCTATTCATTTAACAAACTCCTCAGGAATAATTCTTGTATTACATTTGTTTTTTCTCATTTCAAACTGAGCTGCTCTCAGCCCCCATTAAACTTGGATTTATCTCCAAATCCACTGAATGAGTTATCAACAAAAGTGGCCTTGACCAAACTTTGATGGATTGTCAGCAAGAATCCAGCACAAAGTGTGACTTTATGTAAGGTAGATGTCAGGAGGAAACACAACTGTGTTCTTCTAAAAGGGTGTTCATCCAAACTGAGGCCATGACACCAAACTGTGGAGAAACCCTTGTACCCACAAACTTTAAAGACAAAGTAAAAAAGTCAGCTGAGAATCCATGCAAGTATGCAGAAAGAGTATGTTCAAGAATGCAATGAGACTGATCAATAGTGACCTAATCTAAGAATCGATTTTAAAGATAAATAGGTTTCACCAGTTCAAACCAGAGGCACAATGCAACAGCTTCTTAAAACTTTAAATATTATCCCTCAAAGAGAGCTAACAGACTTCATGATGCCTGTGTAATACTGACCAGTTCCTAGGATAAGTCAAACGACAAAAAGACTGGCTCCTACATTTCCCACAATGCAACTCAACAACAACTATAGTGCACGCTATAAATGATCACTGCATGCGTGCACAATGTTCATTAAGATATTACTACTTCAACAAACATAAAACTAAATCAATTCTACGTGCCATATGCAAAGATGTAACAGACATCAGTTTCCCATCAGGGACCTGGGCCTGAATCTGAGTACACTTGACCCAAAGTCCAGTTTGTATGATAAGTCTGAACATTGTGTACCGTAAGCAGGCACAGATCAATAAACCATGTGTACTCGAGTACGGTTTGCTTCAGGTCAACTGTTGTTTAGAATCTGACATCACTATTCGGTCTTGTGATTGGTGGGATTTTCTATACTTTAGCAACATAAACAAATATCAGGTAGGGGATGTCACAAGGGTACTCAGGTACGGAAAAACATGACCAATGTGAGAGGGAGCAGAGAGGGGCAGCAGTTCAGGCACGGTACGGAGCAATTGTACATAAATTGAACCGTCCTCAAACATTTAATAAGAAATAAAATAAGACTCAAAGGATAATATTTCAAATTTTACTTTTTTTATATAGAGATATTCTGCTAACAAACAAACAAACAATCATGAGCAAAACTATAATGTCCTTGGCAGAGGTAACAAAAGACTTGCAGTCTTTCTTGTGTTGAATTGCCACTTTCACATCCCACACAATAGGCAGCACATTACTATTTTCACATTCAAAATGTGCAATTCAATAGAACTGAATCCCATAGTTCTATTTATTTGGCCTGTTTTTTAGACAGATTATACTAATTACTGTGAGAGCAGAGAAAAGTGTTGATGCTTGCACACTTTGTGAAATCCAACATTGTAACTGGATGATGATGAAGTCCTTATAGGAAGTATGCTGGAATAAAAATATTTTTACATATATAACATAAGTTGAAAGCGTGAAAGTAAGGAGAGACTCAATTTCCACTTAATTTTCATGTTTGGAAGTGAGTTCACTGAGCGGTAACCACTGTTCTCAGGCTCCTGGAACTTCCATTAGTATAGAATTGTATTGTATTTGTATTTGGAATACTGATGTGAGAAAACAGATTTTTGTATTGGCAGCTATTTTTAGAAGGCTCAAGAGTATGAATCCTGCAACCATTTATGCAACAGAAAGTCGGAATTAAAAATGTAAAAGTATAAAAATGTTTGTTGGAGGGGTTTGATGCCTCTCTGATCATAAAATCCCATAAGTCTTCCATCTGGTGAAGTAATTAAATGGAAAGACTAATCCATTCGTTTGAGTTAAGATTTCACAATAGCAGAGGCTTGAATGGATTCTGGGCTGATAGTGGCAAATAAATGGTAACTTCTGATGTATTGGTAATAAAATATGAATGGATGTCAGAGGATATTTTCAAATGCGCTACATAACGCAGAGTCAATGAAGACCAGGGGAAAACTGTTCTTGCACAATCTAACTGACTCTTATATCGTCTGATAGCATCATACAGATTTATGCCCGACTTGGGCAATGCCATTTATGATCATCCTTCTACAGCACCATATGGCCACTATTTTTATAGACAGCAGCAAACATCGTATAAGAATTATGGGGTTCGGGCATTTCTTTATTTTATAGTACCACATTATAATAATAAACATCCATCTAAAGCCCTATTCAAACTGCTGTTTCAATACCCCCTCAGTGTGAAGGGAAACATGACTCTTTTTCCAAAATGATCATCCCTATGTCTCTGGGACAACTCAATTATCATTTGTGAACTTAGTCTACACTCAAACAGACATCTGACTGAGACAATTAAGACTCTGATTTGTGATGTCATCAATTAAAAGCCTGGAGTTGACTCGCTGATAATGAAAGAAGACCGAGTAATTGTTTATTGAAGATTTTACATCTAAATGAGCTCTAATTTCATAGAAAGGATTATTTCTGAAACAGAAATTGTCAAAAAAAAAGTTATCCATTTATTCTGTTCAATAATCACATGCACTGGTTGGAGCCCAACTAATATATTGATCTGCCGATATTGGCCTTTTGTAGACATATCAGTATCGTACCAGTATCAGCATATATGTTATCAGATTTGCGGCAATATGATAACTGTTTTTGGTGTCACTGCAAAGTTTATCCACCAGAGAGTGCTGTGATTTACAATAATGTGACAAGCAGCACAGAGAAAGACAGAAACAGAAGCACCAGGTTTGGTCATCTAGAATGAATTGACAATGTATATGTTAAATAATAAACATATTAAAGATTATTTAAAATAAAGGACCAGTGTCTAAGATTTTGTCGTATCTAGTGGTGTAGTTGCAGATTGCAACACCCTTGCCTTATCCTCCCATTCACTTTTTTTCCCCAGGATGTTGAAGTCATGTCTCGTCCATCTCTGCCTCTGATTGGCTAACCCTGACATACTTACCTTAACCCTTATCCAGTCTCAATCCTAATGCCTAAACCTAACCAACCAAACCAATAAGGGCAATGAGTACTAGACAGTCAGAGGCAGAGTAGGGTGGTTCATCACTGTGCCACCCTGTGAAAAAAAATGTGGACTCTTGTTCCAAGCGGCAGTAGGAGAAACTATATGGCAGCGAATCTCTCAGAAAACATGAAAGGCTCTGTCTAGAGCCAGTGTTTGGTTTGTCCATTCTGGGCTACTGTAGAAACATAGTGGTTCAATGCAGCATACTCCGTAGAAGATGACCCGTTCACACTGGACATGTTTAAATATTCTCTAATAAAGTTATTTGGTAAAGAAAGCAGTCTTCTGAGTCCCTTTGCATATGGTTGCTGAATCCACATACAAAAAGTCTATTTTATTACAGTTCAGAAATTTGCTGTACTGGCTGCCATGTTTGTAACTGGTGAAATTTTGCCTCTAAAATCAGTATCTTCTCTAGCACTGGCAATACCTTTCTCGGTCCATAGCATTTCTTTCTGAATGTACATTAAAAACAAAATTTGCATAGGGTACGGATGGTTCGATTTCATAAACTGAATGGTTTGCAGGCACCTTATACATCCAATCTGTTCCCCTGGAATAATGGAGATCCAATCCAACACATGCAAATGCAACACTATACTACATACTTAAGTTTCCAGATTAAGTATGCCGACAATTCAGAGCACTCACAAATACTCCTGACAAATTGCAGTTAGAGCACCGTGCAGTATACACTTACAGCAGTTTGTCTTGGATACAGACATGAAGGTACATTTTGCAAATGATCAGCAAAATAATTTACAGTTGTGAGTCAACCAAAGCTTGAGATGTGATCATCTCAGTTCATTGAGGCGAGATAATCCCTGGTAAAACCCCGTTCAGCTTTCCAAATCACCAGCAGAGACTGGACTGCATTACATAACACTGCATATATAAGAGTGCCTAAAGATAAGACACTGCAGTATGGTGTATATGGAAATAAGTCTTTCATGACCACATGAGCTGTTTACAAGCACATAAGATTTCTGACGTTTCTCCCTCAATTTATCTTGTTTGTAGTTCTCTCAGACTCATTTTTCATTCTCCTTCTCGCATTTTTCCCCCTCAACCCTCCTTTGACAAGTTGCTGGAAACTCATCAAAACTCCTGACTCCTGTCGAGCCACATCCATCACGGATCCCCTATTGGTCTGGCTTAGTGCCTCTGCGAAGCTGCTAGGTAAGAGTGCTGGATGTGGAGGAGGCGAGGTGGGTCAAAGGGTCATGAGATTTAACAAGAAGTATCTGAGAGCTGAGAGGTAAAGAAGGTGGATGCAAAGAAAGACCACTAGTGATTTTTTTCCTTTATGTGTGTCTCTGTGTGGTCATTCGGTGTGCAATGTCAAGAGTCATGGAGTGTATGTTATCGCTGCACTGAGGGCTGTGTTAAAAGCAGGTCAGATGATGCGTGACACAGTCAGTCTAGAAATGGCAGCAAAGGATTTTCCACACTGTGTGTGTGGCTGCTTCTTTATGTGCATCTTTGAATAAAATGATTCTGCACTACAGAAATGTACATGACAAAAACACATTTTTTTTTTAATCTGGCACAACTCATTTCAGTGAACAACCTCTCAATTACAAACAACACCAACAACTGACAAAATCACTTTTAAAAAATTGAATTCAATATTTTCACATGACACATTTCAACCCTTTTCAATTTGCTTCCATGTGCAATCTTGATAAATTAATAAATATGCAGATTCACAAATTGGGAACAGCAGAAAAGGATGGGAATAATAATTAATGACAACAGCTGCTCAAAGGTCCTCTCATTTTTGTGAATTCCATCACATAGGCCGGTGCATCTGGCTTAGCCCTGAAGTAAACAAGCAGTACAAATAATGTTATTAACGGAGAGCATTGATTATTACTTTAGTCTTATCTAATTAGTGCTGCTGTGCTGCTGCAGTGTGCACCTAGATAACAGTTTACAGCTAAGTGTTTGCGTGTCTCTCTGGAACACAAGATGCAGTTGTGGCAGAAATAATGCTTCACGATTACACCAAAGCCCTATTTTCTGCGGTGCATTGATCTATACTTACTGTTGACACTGAATCACTGAGTCCTTGTGGCAGGGTCGGAAGCACAATATTTGTATCTACAATTTCCTCTAATCATTGGTTTTTGAGAGCAAAGCTACAGATCTGCCACTCAAGCTGCCACCCCCTCCTAAGAGCCTGCCGTCTCTTCTCCTGAGACTTGGCAATCCACTGAAAGATCCCTTGGGTGTTGCAAATGAACCCTGCTGTTACCCCAAATGCAAAAAAAGCCAGCGGCTACAAAAGTGAATCACTCTTTGAATTCAGCATCTCATCTCTTTTTCTTTGTGCTGTCTTACCCTCCTCTATTTTTGGGTCCTAATTAGGTTCAAGAGGTACCAAGAGGTACAGGAACTGTTATATATATGTACGTGTGTGTGTAGGGAAAAATATTTTACATCACAGTTTCTTTCCAAATAGTAACCTGGAATAGAGAGAAGTGGGGAAAAAAACCCGTCAACATCCTACTTGAGAATATTTTGACATATTGGAATTCCCCAGAAATCAAGAACCATTTTTTTTCTTTTTTTTTTTTTTTCTGGTACTTTTGTAAGAGGTTCCAAAAAAAAAGAACTGCAAGTGACTTTTAACATAAAGCGCAAGATGTACAACTTTCATGTCATCTGTCACAAACTTTAGTTCAAAAATCCCCCCAAAAATCTGAGACAAGTTCAATTTGACAGACCCAAATTCAAGGCGACACAAGTCAGAAATCACAAGCTTCAAGATGCAGCCCGGGATTTATGCTTATTTAAATTACGGCAAGGAAGTCAACTAATAACAGACTATGTGTGTGATCATACAGCTTTATTTAATCAGGACTCTATATTATCTTATGGCTATACACTCGGGGGGGGGACACTTTGAAATCAGACTAAATCTGCAGCTTGATGTTTCTGCAACACTTCAAACCTCCTCCTCTTTCTATCTCCCTATACGGTTTGTGATGTGACACCCTTTTATCCCATATGCTACTTACTTAATTCAAATTCTTTATGGTTGTTTTTTGGCTGCTACTCAATGATTCTCTTTGCTCAAAATGTAAGATATAACTGAAAATATGGCTCTATAGAGCCGGCGCAACATGCCATCATTCAGTACTCTACCTCCATCCTGGGAACTTGTTACAAAGAAAAAGATTTCCAGAGAAGTGCTGATTGACTCCCAGCATGAATTCTGAGTGGATAAGGCTGAAAAGGTTTTCAAAAGCCTATTCCTTTAGATGGCCCCAACATGTGAACCGCCACACAGCCAGGTGTGATAAAACACTTCAATTCCTGCTGCTAATTTATCTGAATAATTTTCTGTGGGCACTTATGTGTAATGCATGTTCGGAGAATTATCAGTGGTGCATGCAATCCCTGTGAGTAGTTGTGTTACATAGAAGAAGTCTGATAAGTGGAAGATATGGCAGAATAATCAACATCACAGCTGACTGGCTGCATAATTTGGACAATCTTCGAGAGAATCCTCCAGTGCCATTTATTTTGCGAAAATTGTAGAATCCAATCAAAGCATGACACTTTTGTACAAACTGTTAAAACATGCTTAACATGCAGTCATACTGAAATATGTAGATGTATAAATATGCAGCCTCTGAGGGGCAATGACCAATGTTTCAGGGCTTCCGGTGTAGTCAGTAGATATTTGGATAATGGATATCTGGGCCAAGACTACCTCTTCCATGTGCTGGTCATTGTTAAACAGTCCAATTTATAATTTGAAATTCCTTCCATTTTGGCTAATCTCTGGGCCCTGATATCTGCATACGGACGCAGATAACTAAAAAACAACAAAATCATGTTCTCAGATTGCATTTTGCCAATGCTTTCCACCCCTTTCTCTCCCCTCACAGATAGCATGCAACCAAAGCCCACTCTAACGTGATTGGTCAATACTAACTAAACTGTAAACAGAAACCAGAACACTTAGACCTAACACTTACACTGATACCAAATAGCATTCTGCATTCATATGCAGATATCTGTTTACAGAGATTAACTGTACGTGTCAGTTAATTCCAATCTAAAGTGATTATGATTAAAAGTGCTGTAACATATTGACAAATTAGCTCATTCATTTTACAACAGTGTAAATATTTTAGACATACAAGACCAAAGCAAGAACATCAGCAGCTTTCATCAGCTATCTACAGCATTTTTATACTAACATTTTACACTAATAACTACTTGTTCCCTTTTACAATATTCCAACTTCAAAGTTTAAGTCTCACAATACTCCATCTTTAGATGCAGTTGTTTCCTGTGCACATTACGACTACAGGAATACGGTAAAATCTAGTAAGAAGACAAGTAAAAAGGCACTACAATGGGTGGAGAAAGCACCGTAGCACATCACCAGGACTGATCTGTCTTGCACGGAGCCGGTCTGCCCTCTACACCCAGAGGATCAGGGTGAAAAGCCAGAGGATCATTAAGCACCCCATTAGCCCCCCAGCCATGTACGGTTTACTCTTTTACCATCTGGCAGTACTGGAGCAGAGCAGCACAACAGACTGAAAGACAGCCTCTTCCCCTGAGCCATCAGGCTCCTCAACTTTTCATACGGAGCACGTAACCCACTGTACCAAGCCTGAGCAGACCATCACTTATGCGGTTCCAAACCTTTTTTTTAAGACATACCCCCACAGCCCAGTCCAATGAACTTAAGTGTGACATCATCAGCACCACCCTTTATGGTCCAAATTTGTTCATTTGAAATTGTAACTGGTTGTTATTTAACTATTAATCATATTTAAAATAAAATAGAGAATGTTAACAGTAAAGTTACAGTATTTTGATATTTCTTATCAATTGAACTGTCAAGCTGGACGTTCCAACCATTTATCCATTACTTTTAGTGACCCATTTCAACAGTTTAATTAATTTTAGATAATTATGTATCCATTACTTTTAGTGACTTAATTCCTCTCCTCTGCTGTGCAATAATAGTGTGTATTTTTAATTATTCATTCTTACAATTCTGTGTATTTTTTAAATTTGTACCTATTAGTGCATACTTTATTTTTTACAATGTGTACATCTCTCTATGCTGCATGCTCTTTTCTGCCTTTTTTCCTTTAAAAGTTGACTTTGGGAGTTACACACAAGAACTCCAATGTACCACTGCACCAATGTAAGAATGAAAACATGTCCATCTATAGGCCTTACTGCAAGCAGGCACAACACACAAATGAAGATAAGTTGTAGTTAAGTTATCCTGTATTAATTCCCGTTGGGAAATTCATTCTCTGCATTTGACCCATCCTACACTGTAAAAAATTACTGTAGTTTTAACGGTGAAAAACTGTCAAACAATTACAGTTAAAAAAAAACGTAAACTCTAAATAGGTAAAAAGTTTCCATAAGAGTAAAACACTGTGATATCTCATGGCAAAACCTTTATTTATATGTCGTTTTACGGAATAAAGTAGTTTTTTATATTACAGACTAGAAATTGCATAGAAAATCACTGTCATACCATTCATATGGCAAAACGTTCTTTTGATGACTTGTATTTATACGCTTAAATATGGATTAAAAGTGGACAGTACTAATATCCTTTTACAGTAATAATATGAACAGAAAGTTATAGAAAGTAAGTAACAGAATAGAAAATGTTATACCGGATTTATACCAGTAAAGTTCTTTCTGGCAAGCACAGCTGTCAGTACATGTCAGTACTAAATACATTATTTTATACAGTGTAAGTACTATAGAAGCAGTGGGCAGCCACCATACAGCGCCCGGGGGGACCAACTCCAGATCTGAGCCAGTAGGGCACTGACAAGAGAATTAACCTAACATACATTTTTTGATAGTAGGGGAAACCAGAGCACCCAGTGGAAACCCATGCAAACATGGGGAGAACATCAACTCCACAGAGAAAGGCCCTGTCCCATTCAAAGATATAACAGAGGTCACATACAGTATGTATCAAACTAACAGGAATAGGTCACAAATTGGTTAACCTTGCTTGTGTTTTCAGATAGCCTCCTGAAAAACCCCCTTCATGGTTTTTGAGCTTAAATTCTCTTAATTTGTTTTGGTCTCGAGTTGGGCCAAAATAAAAGACACCCAAGTAGAAAAAGACAGCTGGATCAATACAATTAAGCATCTCAGACTACAGGAGTAATTTGCTGAGAGATGGTGTATAGGCTATGACCTGAACTCTCCTGTGTGTTCATTGGTCACATTTACTAGCGAAGCATTTTAAAGCTAATCACATTATTTGTCCTCCTGTTTCCTTTTCTTTCTCATCTTAGTTTGGAAGTGACCTCCAGAAAAAGTTTGAAGACACACACACCTGACCTGAAACATTAATAATACAAATTACGGTGTGTATACAGGTGATAATGCAGCAATATCAGCAGGGTGTTCCAGTGAATTTAAATGGTACCTCATATGACCCAGCCACACTATAATGCAGTTTGCACATTATGATGAACAACAATATTCCCTAAGTCATCACACTGTATCCTATGGCTGGTTTAAAATCAACGCTGTTTTTTTTATCTGTTTGCTTTTCAAAGAGGACACAGCACAGGACCTTTATTTTGACACCATGTTTTGCTGGATTAGTACTTTATTTTGATAGTGCAATCTGCTCTTTCCTAAAAGCATATGTTTCAGGTCAAAAGATTTAAGTCTCACATGTGACAGCAGGGTAAAGTGGAGTTTGATGTTGAAGAATGCCTGACATCTCCCGACTGACAGCATCAAATAATATGATGGGAGTCAGGCTCTAATTACTAATATTTACTTCTGGGACAAATTTGAAATTCATGCACATCTGGAACAGTGCCCTGCGCCGACATGCATCCATATGCTGTGTGCAAAGTGAGTGACGAGCAGCAAGGTTAAAAAGAAGAGATACATGCAGTGGTGGAGAGTTAGTAGATCAACTGATTAATGGGTTAAAGCTGCAGTAGGTAACTTTTATAAAAACAACTTTCTGTCATATTTGCTGAAACTTTCACTCTATCCTGACAGTAGTACATGAGACAGACAATCTGTGAAAAAAATCAGGTTCCTCGGGCTGCTCCTAGTGCTCCGAATGGCATTTGCAAGAATCCAATGGGCCTGAATGAAAACAACCAATCAGAGCCAGTTTTTGTCAATTATTAAGTTACCTACTGCAGCTTTTACCAGAAAAACTGAAGGGAAAAAAAGACACAAACACAAAAAAAAATAATTTAAAAAAATTAAAAAATAATCTGGAGATCACAGCAATGACATGTTACTGAATAAACACAGGCTCATTTTACTTTTTTGTGTACTTGGTAATCATCAGTCTAATGCACTGTAAGCAGTCCACGACAGGTAAATGAACCAACAGCAACCTAAGAGAGGTCTGTCAAGGGTGGTTAAACAAGCATATGAGCACGTTAAGTATGTACCTGAGCTATAATTTCATAGATAAAAACAACAAACAGAACAATTCTTGCTGGAATTTGTTGTCTCGATGAAACTCTGGTAGAAGAATATGCATGCTTCTGTCTTTGCAACTGTTCCTGCCTGCTCTATTCTGTGCTCAACAATAGTTTGCTCATAATTGCTGTGATGGCATTTCAAATTCAAGTAAGGCTGTGGAAGTTACAGTAAGGGCACAGTGTAAAATAATGTGCCCCCCTGCAGCAAGTTTTGTTCTCTAAAGCCTGTAATACCTTTCATTATTGTAACTGTGGATACTTAAAAGCACTTGCCTGCATGGCCTCAACAGCACTGTTAGAAAAGTTTCCAAGTATTATTAACAAACTTTGTGGAGTTCAACATGCATGACAGTCATGTCCACACCAGTTCATATTATAATATTAAGTCAAAGTAGTTTTCCCCCAACTTTCTTCCTTGAGTTGAAGTCATTAATTACAGACAAGAGGGTGGTGGAGGCAAATAGCAGCAGGCTTTCAACTAAGCTGACCTTGAAGTTTATCATAATGTGTGAAATCTGTTGACATGTCTTACAGCGTGTCACTAAAGCGTGCAAAATGCAACATAATGACAGATATTTCAGTTCTCTATGAAGAGAATGGATAAGTGAGAGAGCCAACCAGTAAAACCTGCAGAGTAAACACTCTTATCGCCCTTTAATGACAACCCTTCAGTTTCAAGTCGATGTTTTCAGTGCTGCCATCTACAGAAATATATTATAGCTGATCCTGTTGTGTTTTCAGAAGAGCAATGTGTTTTACAAAAAAAAACAAGTTGATTTTCTTTACTTTTTTTTTAATCAAAAAAATAAGTTTAACATTCAATTGACATGTTAAATATCAGATTTAACCTGGATCAAAGTAGAGTTATTCTACTTTAGTATTTTTTATTAGTTATTATTATTCAGTTTAGTTTCAGTTACTTTCAAGAGTGGATTTGCTCGTTTCAGTTTTTATTGTTTACTGTAAAAAATATTTGCTTTTAGTTTACTGTTGATGGTTCTCAGTACGAGTTTGTGTTTATTATAATGGGGAGGTATTTATCAGAATAGGTTTCAGAATACAAACACATTCACTCACAGTCATGTAGACATCCCAGTCTCAATCAACCTAATGAACTAATGTCTTCTCATGCTTCTTGTGTTGACAAATTTTGTTAACTATAATAACCTTGGATCATATTATTGACACTATTCTGAATCCAAAGCTACCAATCATTTGATATAACTCCTAGTAGTTTTCCAGATACAGCCATTTCTGTATCATACTATATTTAGTGGTTAGTCACTCATTTTATCCCAAAGGAATGCATTATAAAATGTATCTAAGGTCTGCACAATGGCAATACTGAAGCAACGCATGTTATACATTTTTCTCTTTGAATCTTTATTGTAACAGTCCAGAATGGGAATGTATCAAAAATTATGAAGATCTGAAATTCCTAACCTATTGTTCTACTGTTGTTTTCCTGGAAAATAAAAACAGCAACTCCTAATGAACGACAAAAAAAAGTGTGTAGCCTCATTCTTGACCGATCAGCTAGGAGTTTAAGTGCTGTAAAGGGAATTATATAACTCCACTGTGGACATTAACGGGTTAAAAGGGATGGCTTAGCTTGTTTAGTACAAAGAGGAAAGTTCTTAATCAGACTAGCAAGTCATAACAGAGTGAGGAAGTCACATTCTTGCTATTTGATGTAACTGTTCATATTTAATATTTGTACCAGCTTGTGCTGCAGTGTTGCACAGACAGTGGCTGACTTTCAAACCCTTTGAAAAACTTTCTCCCAAAACACTTCACAGCCTGGTGACATCCAATGAGATACTTCCCCTGTAGCCTTTATTAGACTGTGTGTCACTGCCACGTGTTACAATAAACCATTCTGATCTTCCAACACCTACTTGCATATTCTTTGAGGCTTTGATACCGTTGTAGTAATGTGATATTTCTGTCTGACACCAAGGACACGGCTGTGATAGCCTATGCACTGTGTAAAGCTTTAGCATGCCACAGCTTGACCTATATCTTCCAGGGTTTGATGTCTGTTTTAAATTATTGATCATTATAATAATTTAAAATAGGAATCAGTAAAGGATGGGAGTCAACATGTGAATGATTGAATATGTGGATGGCCTAATTCCTTATAAATGCTGTTGTGCACAGTTGAACTAGAGCACGCAGATCTCTGGCTTCTAGGTCTCTGTGAAGAGGACGCGTGAAAGAAACCACAATGAACTGAACTACTTCACAGCAATAATATTGTTGTTTGGGTGATTTAACAAGAACAAGTGTTTTCTGGCACCAGATGTTGGGCATCATACATATGTTACCACAATCACCATGGCTTAAGACTTTGTAATACATATTTATTGTCTTTATTTATGGCTATATTTAGGATCCAGGGTTTATCTACAGCTTTCTAAATCAGGATCAGAGGGGTTAAATATCAAATGAGCTGCAACATTTTGATTTCTAAAAAAAGTTCTACAGTTACATCAGTGGTTCTCAAATCACATTTTAAATCTTTTTTTCAGCCTGTTGTAATTACATTTTCCAGGGTTTTTGCTTCAGTTAACAATTGCACTATACAATGTTGAATTCTGAAATGTTGTTTATTAAACTAGATTGCTTTATTGAACAGATAGTATATGTATATATATTTTAAATGTCACTTAATTCGCTGAAGTACACCAAAGTACCCCAGCAGTATGCGTATGGCCATTTGAGAAACATTGTGATACATAATAGAAATTCCTTTATTTTTTTATTATTATTTTTTATAAAATACAGCTATTGAGACCTGAATCATCACAAAATCACTTACTGCTTGGCCTTCAAAAAAGTAATAATAATCCAATAATTAAAAGTGCATGGGCAAACCACATTTTATTTCTAACAATAAAACCTTTTTTGTTATTTGGAGCTTGCTGCTGAGCAGCGAAGGCGAAAGCTCTGGGCACCAGGAGACTATAGGGTCACACAATTGCCAGGGGGAATAAATAAATGATGAAAATAAATGAAAATACCCTCCATGTTTTCAGTGGACTATGTTCACTTGTGTTCCTGCTCAGACCAACTCGTTGGCAGGGAATCACACTTGAAACTCTCAAAAATCTTTTGCACTTTACACCCAGCTGGCACAGCTGGATACCTTTATTCATCATCTCCAAACCCCATTTTGTGTTTGTTTGATTTTTGACCGAAGGGGGACTTAAATTTCTAAACAGTTTCTTCTTGTCCCTACAGTGTGCTGTTTGAATGCTGTCTGTGCAGAGTTTGACACTAGAAGGATGTTTTCACATTCATCTGCTGAAAGTGGAAAGTTTCTCTGTGCTCATTGAAAATCAGATTTTAAGGGGCGGGGCCTACCAGCATGATTTGTGACATCACAAATAGTTTGAAAGTCCATCCTGGTCCAGTATCAACTTGTACAGTGTGATGTAGAAACTTGAAGCCACCAGTGCACATCCACTGAGAATGGACTTTTCAGAGATTCAGAGATTCTGGAACTTTTAATGAGACAGAAGGAGGAGATGACTTTTGAAGGATTTTAATGTGGACATATAATTTATTGTGTAGAACAAACATGCCAGGCACACATTATTGTCCCAAGCAGACTATTTGTATATATGGCTGAATAATGTCTGGAGGGGACTATTTCAGAGACTTTTTCCATCACATAAATAAATACTGAGAATTGTGAGTTGTTTCAGTTTATTTGACTTTAAAAGGCATAAATGAGAAGAATCACAGATCTAAAATGTGTTAATTAGTCTATACTTATATTCAGGCACCTTTTCTGTGCTGTTCCACCTTTGCAGCATTCCAACATGCAAGTAATTCCAAAATAATTAGATTTTGAGGCAGTTCTGTTGATTGTTGTTCTATTAAATACATTTTTAACCTCTGAACAATTTTAAAGTAGTGACAATTTGTGATATTTAAAAAAAATTAAAGTGATAATTGGTTCATTTATTCATAATTTAAAGACTTCACATACTTCTACAGAAGGCAGTGGCTGCATGTCCATCAATCATATGTCACAAAGTTAGGCACAAAATCCTATTCTAAGTGAGTGAAAAGTTAAGGAGACATTCCATTTTTAATCTTCTAAGAGAAGTGGCCTTTGTGAAAGAGCATCTGAGTGTAGTGGCAACACAAAGCAATGGTAATGTAAGCTGCCACTTGACTTAATCCAACGTCTTGCTACAAAATACCACAGATGATGAGTACAAGGGAGACATCATCAGCGTACTGAAAGATGGAAGCTTGTTGCTTGTACAAATGTCTTTATCTCTCCCTTTGACAGATTAATGGAAAAGAAGCAAAGCCAGAAAGTGTGATGAAAGTGAAAGTGACCCCCCCCCCATCCTCCTCTACCCCACCTCTCCCTTCCCAAATTTAAGAGCCTTAGCATTCACAGCTAAGGGTTGAGCTCACATCTATGTTAATAACATTTCAAAGTGAATCAGAAGTGTCATGGAGCGTCTGAAGATTAAGAAAGAGGAAAAGCCATCTTTGACATGGGCTGAATCAAAGTTAGGCATGATCTTCAGCAGAATAGGTGAAGATGCACTTTATGGGATCTAAACTGACATTTCAATTGGATCAACACCCATCATGTCACATTCACAGTTAGCACTTTTTTGTGGATCAGGGATATGTTAGAATTTGTTTTGTAGAGTTGTGCAAATAAGGTTATGAAAAATTATGCAAAAAGCAGACATGTTAGGATGGTCCTCTCCTTCCTTTTTATTTTGTATTTTTCCAAAGCCAAAAACACATCTCTATCTAAAAATATCCTTTTGTCTGTCAGTGTGTCTGTCAGTCATATTCACGAGTCTCCACATACAAGAGACTGGAGCACCTAAGAAAGTTTAATATGTGACCCAAAAGTGTATCATTGAGGCATTTACAGTGAGTTGCAACAGCCCACTAAAAAAACAAATAAAAACCATTGCTATTAGTGTGCATTTTGAAAAGGCCAACGCACAACAGTACAGAGACATGATGTTAGTTGGGTTTCGTCATGTTTATTCTAGACATGACAGCACTCCAGGTACCAGTGCACAGTGGGATGCTGGGTTTGGACTCGACTCATCGCTGTCTCGTGCCTTAATGGCAGTTTGAAGCTGTCATTATAAGTTCCACAAAGAAACACTAAAAAGAATATATAATTTCCAACAAGCTTGTCTTCTTTCATCCAAGTTACATTCAGTTTGAAAGGAACATTTCTAACAATACTTTCCTTTCATACAACACGGCCACAACCATTGAAGAAATGTGATATATTCCCCGGAAAATTCTCTTCATATAATCATATCGCCTTACAATTCCAGTCAGCTAACTTTCTCACATGGCAAAGTGTAACACTGTAGGATCTCTGATGTTTCAGTATGTTGGCTCTTTAATTGACTTATCTTCTTTTGGATGTTGTTTAAGATGTATTGAAATTATCATATTGGTATTCTGGTTTTATTTATGGGCTGTCACCTAGACACTATCCATTGTGACGTTTATATGGAGGTGTGTATTTGATACATTGTGTAATCTGACTTTGGATCACATTGATCATGCCTTACTAATGTTTAAACTGCTTTTTGATAGTTATATGTACATGTATTTTGACATAATGTTTAACTTAGCCTTTTGATCAAACTCCTTTACTTGTGATGTTTTAATGAATGAGCTTTTTGCTCCTCCTTCAACGTGTTCACTCCTCTGCCTAACCCAAAAATGTTGTAGTCCAGATTAAGAGGATATGTATGTTTAGTACGGAACACAACAAATGTCACATCATAATGGTTTGAATTGTTTTTTCAGTGTTAATCAAATTTATAATGCAAAAATGATCATCTTAACAATAATTGTGAATCATATCATAATATCTGCCAAAATAATCACAATATGATGTTTTTACCAGATCGTGCAGCCCTTGGCGGCACCCCTTGGCGGCACCCCTCTCACCGGTGTGCCTTCCTCCTCTCTTTCATCCAAGTGTGGTGATGCTGCATATAAACCTGATGCAGGTCGCACAGGCTGAAACATTGTGATAAGTAAATGTTTTTTCAGCAGTGAGAGTGTGCAGGAGTTCTTCTCATTGTTTTCAAGTTGCAACTTCCTAAAGATGTTCCTTTCACAAATTTCGCTGTGAAGAGATTTAATATTTTTTTTAATTATTTTTAATTTCATTTAAATAATTTTTTTCAGTTGAAATAAAGAAAATGAAAAAAACTGTTAATCAATTCAAATCCCCACAAAAGCACAGTTAAATCCTGTCTGCATGAATCTGACAAACCCCACTATCACAGCTACTGATCCTCAGTAGATCTTTCCAACCTGACTTTCTACATCAAGACATAACAGCACTTGGACAACCTTGATGAATGCATTAATAACAAAGCAGTCACCACAAAGCATCAGCTTTGGAAATAATTGCATTTCAATGAGTTGCATTCTTACAAGACAAAAGATTGTTTGCTCTTTCTATCTTTGGCATATTTCAAAGTCAGCACACAAAAAAAGTTATTTAAAATCTCCAGCAGAGTTGCTTTTCAACCTGGGAACAACACTGTAATAACAGAGAAGGAAAGAGAGAAGTAGTTCACAGATCTCCAGAATCAGAATATTAATGATACTTTGAAGCCCCAAGCCAGCAACAATGATCTATGAATTCAATATGCTCAGATAATTCCCTTAGCCAAAGCCCAATGGATAAAGCAGAAGGCTCATGCAGTTACATTTATTTGTTCAATGAAGTGCCACCCTCAAACAGGCCTGTAGAAAGCAAACAGCCAGAAAGACAAAAAGTCATTAGCCAGTTAATAATGCCACGATAACCATCTGTGTTGTGGGAATATTTTTCTAACCCATATCACAGTTTAGGGGTGGCCCCCTCCAGAGAACAAAACTGTCTCTTTTTTCATTCTGTGCCACCTTTGTTCTCAGGCTGATATATATCTTATTTAACAGTTCATGAGTATTTCTGTGAGCACATAGCAGATTTTTATTAATATTTCTCCCCTAGTCTAGAGACAGTTCTTACGAGGGTAATGTCCTATTTCAATATATTCAGTGCTACGTTAAAACTGTAAAGAAAGTTGGGAAATATAATCTCTTCCAGCAACGGCGGCATTGTCCCGAAAGCAGAAGAGATTGCATCAAACCTGCTTTAAAATATCAAAGTATTGAAAGTACGGCCAGCAAGGGCTTTTATATAATACATAAATACCAGTTCGAATGTGATGCTGTTTTGCAATGACAAAATAAAGAAAGAAAATACAGAACAAACTACGCAGAATTTACAACAGCTGCCTCGCCACAACCATCCTGCCCTTAAATGTCAGAAACAATCAGATTCAACCTGTCAAAACCAAGCAGACATGCAGGGCCTTTGACTTACACTAAAAACAACAGACTGGTGCTCTGACAGCTCAACACACAAACACTGAATCAAACTTCACTGGGCAAATGAAAAATATTACACTACAAATGCTGCCAAGCATCAGCGAGCCTGAATTGGGCGATTTTAATGTTGGTGGAGTGTGTTGCCTTCCATACTGAAGACTGTTACACTATCTCCATAATGGGGAAATGGCCTAGAGGTGGCATTTGATATGCAGGGGAAGGTGAACAAGACCAGAATTACCTGACACAGCTTGTCCTCTAGACCTGGCAAGAGTACGGCTTTAAAGCTAATTATTTCCAGGCTAATCGTCAGTGATTTACTTCCCAAAATGCAATGTGAAAATGACACAGTTAGACCTTAAACATTGTGGCAAATGTGCAGAGAAGAAGAGCGTATGTAAAGCTTACACTACTCATGAGACTAGGTGTTGACCAATATGTTTTTTTAAGGGCCGATACTGATAGCATTTAGTGTCAAAATTTAAAATAACCATTGGTGAGTAAGTTAATTTACCCTACTAAGTGTACGCAAGTAAAAACTTTGACATAGTTTTATTTAGTTTTACCATTTTATGCTACCTTTACTTCCACTCCACTACATTTTCAAGGTAAATAATTGACTTCTTATTTCACTACATTTATTTGATAATTTTAATAATTTGTTAATTTGCAAATTTAGTTTATTAATACAAAATATATATCAACTAAGAAATTATGACATATTATTGTAGATCAAGCAGTCCAGCAGTAAAAAGTACCCACCTTTACCAGCTCCAACATGAAAAGTGATGAACACATTAATGCACCAATAATCATAACCCAGTAATATAATATATATTATTCTAAAAATGGGCCATTCTTTTACTTGCAGTACTTTAAGTATATTCTGATGCTAATACTTTTGTACTTTTACTCAAGTAAGACAGAACGTTTGACTTTGTGATATGCAACCTTTACTCAAGATCTGCCCATAAAGCATAATTACATTTAATTAAACGCTGCAAAAGAAGAACTTTTCAACATCAATCACTCCACTATAACGGTGACATGTAATGTATCAGATATCTTGTTGGCAGGACACTGAGCATGACTACAGAGTGGTGACTACAAACAGAGAGATGCAGCTGCACCAGAGCCATAGTGGTGTATTTTAAAATTTATTTTATCAGCAATTGGGTAAAAAAATGCAGATTTCCAGAAATCCATATCGGATCTGGTAATAGGCAAGGCCGATAATTAATGTATCCCTACATAACATCTTACATCCGGACAACAGACTCCACAAACATTAAGAGGTGAGGGCATAACATTGACTGCATTCTAAAATTGCAGTAGTAAGTAATATTTGACTATATGAACAAATATTTCACTTTACTCAACATTCACTAACCTACATTAGGTGACAACTAATGGAGGAAGAAAGAATAGGAATTTAGCTACCACGAGTTGCACCACATTGCTTCACTGAAGTACATACATAATCATCATGGCAACATGTTTTTAATCAGCATATTAATAAAATGGTGGGCTTTAAATCACTGTTCATAGGAGACCGAGATTTTCAAATCCTTGCATCTGTGATTTACAGCTGGGAGTTGTTAAGAACATCTCTGGAATATCAACACTGTACAACAGAGGCATCTCAGCTCACACACTTTTTTATCTGCCATACTTGTATTAATCCCACCCTAATCCTTAGCTAAATTTTAAAGTCCAATGTCCTTCGCTGCAGGATTCCACCGAGGAAGAGACCATTATACTCCTCTTTGTTCACTTAAGCTCTGCTTAAAGTGAACCGATGGCCACTCTTAGATGGAGGAAAAAAAGTTTGAGGATTCTCTTCTCTAAAATTCTCATATCCTCAGAGATCCTTCAAAGTGATTTCATATACAGGCTTTACTTTGAAGCAGTTATAAGTAAGATTGTATGATTCTCTGTGTATAGCCCTACAGAGAAAGTGGTAGTGCTATAGCCTCTTGACTGTGAGTGAAATATACATGAAATAATCATTTTAAAAAAACACAGGCAACACAAGTATATACTACATGGAAACAGGTGGCTTTAAAAGCTCTGAATGAATGTAGGAATTAAAGTCAAAATGATGGATCCTCCAGTTTCAAAAACCACCATTCAAAAGTCACATGTGCTTGCAGTTTTGTGTTGCAAATATAAATGAGTGTCAGATTACAATGTTTTCCCCATGTGGCACCTGGTCTTCACTGTCCCAATTTGCCAGGATTCTGAAAGGGAGAGACATATTTCACAGGATGTCTGCTATCCTGCTGAAATGAGAATTTCTTTTCCTCACTGGGATTCTCCACCCACTGAAATAATTACAATTTTTCTAGGGCACTGATGTATCTTTTTTTTTTTTGCTTTGCATTGAAAAGGCAGAGACTTCCCTCGAGAAAAGGGAGCAGAGTGGAGACCTAAGTCCAGGGGGTCACTTTGGCATTCATTTATCTTGCTACCACTGCTAGCTATGTCACCCAGAATCCCAATGTGTGGGTGCAACACGTCGTATCCTCGCTAATTCAAACACTGTAGAATGGCCATATCTGTATATTTGTCACATCCACAACAAGTATAACAATCAAAACTGCTTCAGTTTTAATATACTGTATATTATATTATACCTAGGTAATACTGACCTTTAAATGTTTAGTTCTTCTTTACATTCTGTTCTTCATTCTGTTCATTGTGATGGAATATGTATCTCAGTTGAATTTATATACTGCATAGAAACGAACAATAACTGTCTGAAAAATTGTATAAATGCTTTCCTGAATCTAAGGCCCACTTTGAAAAATGCCTAATAGTTAAAAAAAGTGAATGTGATATTTAGGAAATAGGCAAAAAGCCTGCAAAATTACTGATAAGCTTTAACATGCGGGGATGGTGGCTGTTAACAGCCTAAATGTCACTGTGATTGACAGTAAGTGCCATTTGTTGTGGTTGAGCTCTGAACAATGAGCCACCTGTAAAGTCTTACCTTTTTTTTCTCCTATAGCAAAAGTCTGGGAGGAATTTGCTAAATTATGCATCACGGGTCATTTCATGATCCACCTGTGGTGCACCAAAGATCAATACATCATTTTCTTGTGAGATTAATGTCTGTAATATGCCACAATGGTCCTAACCTTATGGTCTGCATGGAGGGTCTGTGGTGAATGCTTATGAGCAAGAAAGCACATGTCATGGGCTTTAAAATTGAAATGACATAAATACAAATGGAAGAGACAGTGTTAAGTAATTTCAGAATAACTGACATTAATATTGACAAAGGGGTGGAGAAAATATTGCATATGGCAGTATGGAAGTATAAAGAAATGCAATTCAACAGTACAAAAAACTACAATAAAGTCTGCCAGATGACCTCCTAATGAAATCAATGTCAACAAAAACTGAATATATCTCAAATTATTCTATTAATGGCAGACAAAAATATATATTTAAAAATTTGAGAATAAAACTTTTTCAAACTTTAGCTTGAATTTGGGGCTAAGCCCAGAATCCCAAAGCATGCCTCAGTATTCATGATCAATTTTTCAATTTTCTAAACTATGGAATATGGAATTCTAAAATTATATCTTTTGGGATAGTTCAGAAATATTTCCGTGTCAAATGAGAAATATATCTTAGTTAGGATTACGTGGAATAAAATTGACAATAACATTCCTAATTTGTTGGGTTTGGGGTAGTTAATTGGTTGGTATTATGGTTGCCTAGAGGCAGTGAGCACTGATAAGTCTCTGTCATTCCTTTGGAGAATAGTTGGTATGTGGTTACTACGCAGAGGCAGAGCATGCAGAATTTATTTGGTATCAGCACTGGACTGTTTCCCCACTGCCACCAAAACAAGCTAAAAAAGCTGAGATGGAATTACTTTCTGAGTGACAGCCGGGTCCAAAATACGAAAGCCATTCGAGTTCCCCACAGAGAGAAACTCAACTGACGCAGGCTCTGTGGTCTTAATGCCAGCTACATCCGTCCTCTGCTACCTTCTGCTGATCGAGGCAGCCAAAGGATTTAGAAATTATCTGTTGAAGATAACCTGGCATCAAGAAATTCATTTTATTTCATCGAGCAATTTGTATTCTCCCCAGTAAGTCGCTGCTCGAGTCTGTTCAAAACCAGCCCAGGATTAGATTAAGAAATTGACTGCTGCGGGAACTTTTCAACGCCTCTGTTTTGGTTTCGAGGGCTATGTGCTGCTCACATTGGTTCATGGATAAAAAACACGATGCTCATTCTAATCCGATTAGAAACCCACCCAAGTATTGGACCACAGATAAGAGATACTGCTCCCATTTTTTAATACAGTATATAAGCATCTTTTGTGCTCTTTAATTAAGGTGAGTAGCTATATAGAAACCTAACATGCATGGTAAAAGGAAGTGGGGTAGTGAATTTTCTATCACCTCCGGATTACGTGATGGTAGACTCTCCTATTCCAACTTCCCTAAAAACATAACTGACAAGGGCCCCAATGCAGCAACATTCTCTTAAATTTCAGTTAAGAGAAGAAAATAAGAGAAGTCAACTCCAGATGCACTAAACATTCTTAACCAACAATCAGTGTTCTGAATGATGAATCCCATCATTGTGCTGTGTGCAAATACTGGCACCCTCCGTTCACCGCTTTTCCTTCCTTGGACCACTTCTGATAGGTACTGACCACTGCGGACCAGGAACACCCCACAAGAGCTGCAGGTTTGGAGATGTTCTGACGTCCAGCCCTCACAATGTGGCCCTTGTCAAAGTCGCTCAGATCCTCACGCTGCACATTTTTCCTGCTTCTAACACATCAACTTGTTACAGCCAAAATGTTCACTTGCTGCCTAATATATCCCCCCCACTGACAGGTGCCATGATAACCAGATAATAAGTGTCCTTCCACTTCCCCCTGTAGTGGTCATAATATTATGGCTGATCAGTGTATATAGTTATTGATCCAAAATTCAAAATTTACGTGTTTCGCAGCTGCAAGTTCTCCTAGACATTGCACAAGAACAGTAAATATACATATAACACTAGAAGTAAGAATAAGCCTATATATCAGTAGAAAAATAAACACCAAAGAAAAAATGAATTAAAAAAGCTTCATACAGAGCTATATCGGTCTCGGGCTCTCGGCCATTTGTAAAATGTTGTCTTACCCAAGAAGAGAAAAGAAATCCATGAGTACTGACCAAATAAGAACATATCATGCATACGACCGAAAATAAGAGAAATGTCTTCCTATATTGCTTCCTGCACGAGGCCCAATGATCAGGCCAATCTGCACCAAAAAACGTAATCTGCCGATTGCTTCAGAAGAAAGATGGAAATCAAGAGTTTGGTAAAAACAAATCATCCTTAATACAGGCCTAATTTGTTTTATTAAATTACATTTGTCTGCCGTAAATCAATTCCATTCAATTCAATTCAATTTTATTTGTATAGCGCCAATTCATAACAGAAGTTATCTCAGGACACTTTTCAAATAGAGCAGGTCTAGACCGAACCCCTTATAACATTATTTACAGAGACCCAACAGTACCACCATGAGCAAGACCTTGGCAACGGCGGCAAGGAAAAACTTTCTTTTAAGAGGCAGAAACCTAGGACAGACCCTGCAAATAAAGTTACTAATGATTCCCCCATTATTCATCCAAAACAAACCAGTTATTTTCACCAGAAAGGCATTGTACCTCTGCTTAGGTTTGTACACTAAACATCTTTCCAGAAGGAAGTTTAACTCAAAAGTTATGCAGCTCATCCGCAATGTTCCCTCTGAGATTGAACACTGAGAATTTTATGAGATATCAATGATCCTTGTTGGACCAGTATATCACTGGCACTCAGTGATGCAATAGCATGAATTATTCAGAGTGGTTTTCAAGTACTCAGTGCATTGTTTCAATATGTATCAAAGGCGGGCCATTAGCAATAAGGATGAGAGAAAATAAAGAGATGAGCTTCTATCTGCACCAACCTTTCTCTGATGCTATCTGATCTGCTCTAATTATGACGAGGACAATAAGAAGCCTGGGGGAGATTGCAGCTGACATAAATGTATTTCTCTGCCAGCCTCTCGTCTGCAGATCGCCTTTCCTCTGCCATCTTGGAGGCTCCTCTCACAGACAAGCCTATTCATAATCCAGCCGATCGCAATCTCACTTTTTTTGATGGTTTCCTCCTCTGTTATGACATCAATTCATCTCCGCCTCTAAACCTTCCTCTGGGGGTTACGGGCAGAAACAAGCAGCGGGGGTTGTGGAGATGAGATATGGGAAAAACTTAAAAAAGACAGTTTAGATGCTACTTCATAAAACGGAAACAAAAGCTTAAGTGGATGTAAAAACTGACAAAATACAAGTGTGGTGAAAATACTGGTAGAAGTAGAGCGCTACTCTGTGAAACCCTTTCCTGTCTTTCTGTGTCAGAACATAAACTGCTCTGGCTCCTCATGCCGAACTGCTTCATTTCCTAGTCTCATGCATATAAGCACAGATCTATGAAGGACTCGCTGATCTTAGGTCCCTGTAGTGAGTGGTCTGTGGAGTCCCGGCAGCACTTAATGTAGTGTCCACTGAGAACCAGCTTTCAGCGGATGAGATGCAGTCTGCTGTGACCTGGACCACTGAGGCTCCGGGGAGCAACCAGCAATTTCCACAAGGTCAACAGTTAAAGAAATAACTACGACGACCAACAGAGAGCAAAAAGCAGAACGAGTGCTCAACATTCAGCCGGCTGTCTTCCCAAGCCATTTTCCCACTGGCTTGTCAGTCACTAGTGTGTCCATCATTGAGTTTTTCAATTGAGGTCGACAGGAGGGGGGAAGCAAAAGGACAAGATATGAGCTCTGGAGAGTATAGTATTTGAAACAGGCTTGTGATGGAACAGGATAATGTTCAGAGAATTGAATACCACAGTGACTTTCATACTGAGGTGGAGAACACAGCTTCACTTCTGTTGCGGCATCTCTTTCAGATTACTGCTGTACTACTACTGATACTGTTTCCAGGCATATAGCGGTATGGTGCTGCAGGCGGTGGAAACAGTCCGGACCAGCAGTGGTTGCTGTTAAAACGACTTTAAATGACACGCTACGTTTTCATGACAAGCAGCCTCTCAGGGCCATTTAAGTAAAGACTGTGCTCTCTAGAAAAGCAATAGTATTAGTCTTTTGTTCAATGGGGTTAAAAGATCCTATGTTCAGTTGCTGAGCAGGTCTGGTTTCCTCAGCATGCACAAAATCATCTGAGAATCCATCTTGTCAGGCTTGGTCCATGCATTTGTGGCCAAACTACAGGGGTACTGGACCAATCATCGTGCCCTGAGGAACTATTGGACAGGGTGAGGACTTGGTGTGATGCAGCAAAAAGACACCGTACATCAAATATCAATGGCGGCTACTAAAGCATCAGTTCTATCAGAACTTGAGAGTATTTCTTAATTGAAAGAAGACCAGAGAACGGCACTGAAGGCTTTTCTTGATGGAAAAGATGTTTTCTCTCTTCTCCTGACTGACTTCAGTAAGAGTCTGACTTACATGATATGGTTATTTGATCTGATTGGTTGGTCGCCTGTGATAGACCTTGATAGACTGACAGTTCACCCAATCACAGGCCAAGTATTTTAGGTGCCTGCCCTCTTCCAAACAGTTTTCTGACAACTACTTCCCAGGTGGTTCTGTGTAACAAATCACCTGAAGCAGTCACGTTAGTTGTTTCCTTTAACAATGGCCAATGATGGTATTTCTTTTACAGCCATGGTTTGTCTTAGAATGGACAAACAAACAGACCGTTTCTTAGTTTAGGAACAATATTGATTTGCCATGTATGTATGTATGTATGTATGCATACATGTATGTATGACTACAACATACATACAATAACACTACAACCACTGCTGCTACTGCATTGCTTATATTCTGCCTCTAATGTCCTACACTTTGTACAATCATCATCCACCCCAACCTCCTCCCTACTGTTTGTGTGAGGTTTATTTTAACACTATTTTTCTTGACACTGAAAATAATCCAGGCAGCAATTATGTTTCTCTTAAAACATATTTTGCAAAACAAATTGGAAGAATATAAATGTAATTTCAAGAAGACAGGGTTGATTTTGGAGTAAATCAGTTGTCACTGTAGAGTTGGATAGGCAAACTGAATGTATTTGCAGTTAAAAAGTGTGCCATTTAATTTTTATATGGCACTATATTGCCCATTGTCCAAGAGGATTTTTGTGAATGACAGCGGAAGTAAATGTTGGATTCCAAGACCACTGTTATATTAAGTACCGCAATATGAGTGTTTTTACTGCTAGTTGCTGTTCATACAGCTCTACATTAATACAGCAGTGGTAGCCAACTCCTATGGTATAATATTCATTGTCATAACAGATTTTTTTGTCTTGACCAAACTTCCTCAGCTATGCAGTGGTGTGAATACAATCTGTAAAATCAGAGATTTACCGAACATTGCAGACAATGGCATTTAGATTTAGAGTCTCCTCTCATGCTGAAAAACAATTAGTTCTGTAATCAGCTGCCATTTTGTATCTTTTGTAGCCAACTTTAACTGCCACATTTAGTGCTACTGCCAGCGGGACTTTCCGAATTTATGTTATCTTTACCAAAATAAGATCAAATTCTTGTTTACAATATTGCTTTTATTTTTGACATCTTTATTTTACCAGTAAAGGCTTTGAATAGTAATAAATGTGCTTGCTTTATGTGAATGGGAAACTGCTATCGACCAATATGGTATTTTTAATGGCCGATCATGTATAACTCTATTCTATTTAATTCCATTCCATTCAAAATTCAGGCATATGTTTACCACACCACACAACTGTAACCGAGTTATAGTACAGGGCTGAAAACCAACTTTTTCACCACCTTTGTTTATTGGCCTCACAAGTACAGACATCAGACGATGCAGATCATCTCAAAATACCAAATAATCGGCCTGATTAATCGGCTTGTCACTAATTGCTATTACTATTAATGGTACAATTAATAGCAGTACCACTAATGATACACCCTCTACTACTACTAGCTAAACAGAGTATGAATCACACAAGGCTTTAAAATTAAGTTTAAAATTGTACTATAACACACCATAGCCATGCAGAAAGCAGGGATAAATACATTATTGATAAAACAGAGTGCTACACATATCAACAGGCTTGTCATTTGATGCCTCACAGGCATATTCCTCTACTATCTGGGCTTCAAACATGCCCTTCTGCCTTTCTCCATCTCCCAGCAGCTTTGGAGCTGACATGGACCACCCTTTTCCTCTGACAAATATCAATTACAGGCTTGGCTGAGGCGAATTGCAGAGAGTTCAGGCTCCGGTGGGATCTCATTGTGCATTGGATAGCCTGACTCTCACCATTGGTAAAGATCTGCAGAAGCATGGCCCTGCCTGTCTTCATGCTAAGCCCTGACACATCCTTTATAGCAGTTTGACCCTGACTGACATGGCTGTGAACCCCGGGGGAGATCAAGCACTCGTTTGATAGTGCTTGCGCCTACATTTGTTACATAACGTGCCAATGTTCTCGGGTTTCTTTTTAAGGTGGTAATTTTGTGGAAATAACTACCTTAGGTATATTTCACTAGCAGATATGTCTTGTCTTTTACAGCATCACACTCACTTCCACTGAGTGTCAGTCAGAGCACTGCTGAGAAAATGAATCACAGTCTGGCACTTACTCACAGCCTGTCATATGCATAAACAGAAAAACAAAACTATCTGCATGTATTTTCCATCAAGTGAGTGGCTAAATAACTGCCATAGCCCCTAATGTGCATGTATATAGCTTCTCTCCTGTGTCATTTTTAAGAGTCATTTATATTAGACCAAAGTCTGACATGCACTGTGCCCTAAGGCTACCTTCTGTGACACCTTAACAGCCTTAATACCAACGGATTATTATGTAATTTGAGAATTAGAAATAATTTTCGTGTCCAAAAATACAATACAGGAGCTTGTGTAACACAGGAGTCATACAGAAACAGTCTGTTACAGTCAGTGTGTAAGAATAGACATGCTGAGTGCACAATTCAAAATTCAAAACTCATGCCTGAGAAGGTTAATGTATGCAGAAATATCAGTTTCGTAATACATGACTGATACTGAACATCTATAAAATGGCCCTAAATCTTATCAATACAATGAGGAACGTATTCATATCTGCTAAAATACATAGCAAGCATGTTAGAAAAAAATGAAATACAAGAATAAAAAGGGCAGTGATGATCAGCTGATGAGATAGTAATACTGACAGGCTGGCATTAGCTGAAAAGAGATTTAGCATCAAGTATTTAATAACAGTTCCCTTTTAAAAAGAAGTACAGCAGAAATAAAGCACATCTATTGATATAGGAAAGTTGTAATAATAAACAAGGTCAGTTATTACCAGCTACTTAAACAGCTTGATTTCACTGGTTAGGCATGGGACAATATAATTATCTTGGCCAAATTAATTGCGAAACAGAATATTATCACTATATTATATCACTATAATTAATAAAAAATAAACTTCCTACCTTTAAAATGACAAGAAAACTTTACAATAAAATAAATCACTTTACCTTACATTTTATTAAGAAACACAAATCGCATCACAGATAGATTTTTTTGTGTGGATTTTGGTATGACAGGAATGATGTGTACAGTTGCTTGTGATTTGCGTAGAAATGTAATTTCAGGATGTTTCAGAAGAATTTCCACTCTGCTATGAGGATAATGCGCAACTAGACTGTTTTTGATGGAAGCTGCACAGACCAAGCCATGCAGGAAGTCACACACAGGAAAGGCACAGAGAATCCACTCACCCTGTGCAAACTCCTGAACATAAGAAACCATTTGACTATGTAGCCTACTTACATGGTACATGGTAGAAGCGCATAAATCCAAGAGAAAGTTACCAAATCAACCAAATCTGAGCAAGTCAACAAATCTCTCCATTTCTGAAACGCTCCCTGTGGGGTATGAAGCTGTGCAGAGGACGGAACAAAACAGAAGCGACGTCATAGAGCTGTGCCTGGTGGAATTGAGGCATAAAAGACGTCTGCAGAGGGCAAGCTACAGTACATCACCTGCAAACACTGTGTTGTGTTCTGCGAGGAAGTAATGCATCTCTGCAGGCCATGACAATGAAAGGAAATGTGGACCCTCTGTGCTGCTCTTGAAGGGCATCTGTTTTGTGCTGAGTGTGCAGCAACCATTACTGAAAGGTCAACACGGCCTCTTAGCGGGAGAGCTGTTGAGATATCTCTATCACTCAGCTGTCCTTCTAGCGATTATCTCACTCAAATATCACGAGTCGTAAAGGCGCTTTACGTACGATCTCATGAGAGATGTCCTTGTTGGCTGAAGTTGTGATCCTCCGCATTAAAATGTTCACCAACTTTTGAAAGGTTACATCTATCAAGGTGTCCTGGGTCCGCCTTTGTTGTGGTAACGTACAGCACACTTCATCTGAAAAATCAGGCCAGGTCCATCAGCTCCTGCGGCCCATTCTCAAACACCCTTTTTGAGAAAAAGGAAGGAGAGAGCGAGTCAGCTAAGACTTCCTGCATGATGAATGGATGTGGTACTCAGCCGCCAGGCACAGCAGCCTGAACCTACAATAAGAAAATATCACCGCGGCTGCTTATTTTGATCCCTTGCCTTGGTGACAGACGGTGTCAGTTTCCTGCATTACCAAGAGTTTGTTATGTACCCTCTAAGTAACTGCAGCCGTACGTAACCAGCCCAGCTAGCTGTGAAATATTTTGTTAACATGTTTGTGTTGGCAGCTTAAAATAGGAGTGTCTTTCAGTGAGACCGCTGTGATATCCTTTGACATTAGAACTGCAAACTTGCATTGGCAGCTGGGTATTCATTCATATTTGAATTTCCCTTTCCCTCCAGTAATAGCTTTAATGCAGAGGGGGATATTTCCTCAGGCACTTGAGATTAACGAGCACTGTTCATTTGTTTAAGTTCATTATTGATGCAAATTTAGATAGCAGCTCAATTAAGGTGCTACAGCAGCGAGTCATTTATGTATACAATGAGGCTCAAGTGGGGTCCGACAGTTTTGCTACCTTAGGCATGATTTCACTCTAATAGTGCTTACATTACCTAGAATAATACTCTAACTCCAGCAGTTGGAATATGCAGACCTACAATACCAGAGGTAAAACAGATAACAAGAATAGTCTTTAAAGGCTCATATTCAAATAAATACTGTACAACACTAAATAACAGCTGCTTCGTGTCAAATGTTATTCTCACCTGGTGAGAATACTTTACATAACTATTTACACCATCTTCCCTGCCTTTGCTAGTTTTTCATCTACAGCAAAGGTTCCCAACTTGTGGGTCAGGACCCCCAAAAGGGGGTCACCAAAATATCACAGGAGGGCCACAAGGTCTTCTTGATTTTAAGGGGTGTAGGAAACTACTGTGTATATATGTTTAAATATTAGACAGTAGGCCTATATCTTAGCATTTCATTTATTGCTGTTAAGAAAATGAAATGAAATAGTTACTTTTCAAAGATTGTTATTGAAGATACAAACAGGATGGAGACATGGTGAAGACCTGAACACAAGATACATTCACAGAGCCTTCACTCTGATTTCTGATACAGCCTCGTCCTGCAAGAACAGTAACTTTCTCCACTTATTAGAAAGATTTGTCTCTTCATCGTCTGTTATTTCCTCGCAATATTTATATATTTACATTATTATGAACTCTTATCTGTTAGTGCTCGACAATTAATCAAAAAATCATCAAAATCGCAATATGGCCAATCACAAATCACAGAAGCAATATGCAAATCGCAAGAGCCGTAATATTTGATAACGGTAAACTGTGTCAAACAGTGTTATGAGGAAGTGCTGTATGCTGCAGAGATGCCCTGGTCTACAAATCTTGTTCTTTGTTTAAGAAAAAATGCTCATTTGCTACAGACTGCCAAAAATTTCACATCACTATTTTTATTGTTTTATTTTGTGAAAATTCAATTTGTGATGCAAAAATGATTATCATAAAATCGTGAGTCGCAATCGCAATATCTGTCAGAATAATCGCAATATGATGTTTTTACCATATCGTGCAGCCCTAGTATCTGTGACAAAATTCCCGCAAAATGGTGTAGTAAGTTACTGCTAATGCAAATCAAACATTTCCTACTGCTGCAGCTTCACATTAAAAGCATTTAATTAGCGATGAGTTGACTTTTATTATGAAGTAGTAGTCACGGGAAATTCAATGTGTTTGTCGGTGATGTAATCTACCTAACTAACTAACTAACCATCGTTCATCACAATGTGTCATTTTGGGCATTTGACAGTGAATCAGTTTGAAATATTTCAGGGATTAATGGAACAAGAAGGAACAGCCACAGTAAGCTGTTAGATTAGAAGAGCTGCAATGACAGAGGCTGTACACCTTCAACTTTTCAGCCAGGTAACCAACAATTAACCTTTAGACTACCAACAATCAAATATGTTTCTATTGACGGACATACAACTGGTTATCCATTACAAATATACAACCGCCTTCCTCAGTGCAGCCTTGCTAGAATAAACCAGAAAAGAGGAGAAAACACAGACAAGTACAAATGACCATCAATAAATAAAAAGAGCTATTGACACCATGGTGAGTGCAACAACCAATATTTGGCTACAAACATTAAATAACCTGCCACTGTAACAGCACAATAAAGCATCACCAAGGCACAGCACAGAGATGTATAGACAGTCTAAGATCGACAGCAGCTGCAGCCAACAAACACACAAAAAAAGAGGGCCTGCAGTTTTTTGCACCAGGGGCAGAACTGCAGAAATATTCATGGGGTGTCCAGAGGGTGGCAGAAATATATCACATATATCGGCTTGAAGAAACCCCAAATGAAGATATTTGAACTCAAAAACATTATTGTGACACATAGCTAAAGGTGGCAAATTAATACATTTTATTTACAAATCTTTTGACATTTTTTTGTTGTTTTTTACCACTTTTTTTTGTTATTTTTTTAAGTGTTAGATTTGACACCAAATTGGGGTGTTAAATGCTGCATGCTGCTGCCACCCCTCTAGATCCGGCCCTGCTCTGCACACTGTGTAAATGTAAATGTAGCAGTCACCACTGGAGGTTCCACCATGGGAATATAGTAACATTAAGTATTTTAGCCAGACCCAGAATGCCCCTGTTGGTCACACAACATCGTGGGTTTGTTTGATTTGATTCATTGTGCATGCTGGGTGGTGTATTGAATTATATGTAACCTTTTTTCTTCTTCTCCTTTCTTTTTAAACATATAACAAGATACAATAATGCTTATTTGAACCATAAACTGTAATGACATCATCCATATTTGTATTGCATGTTTATGCATTTTTGGTTCTGCTCGCTATCCCCGGTCCAGGTGCGGATGCACCTCTGGCATTCAGCCATTGAACATGTATCTTTTCCAGAGTGTTGGCTGAGTGCAGAGTGTCTCCTCTCTGGACATGGAGCTCTGCTCTCCTGTGACTGCAGACACACAGCTTCTTCTCTGCTGTAGCTGCTGATTTAACACCTTTCTTCCTTCCTTTCTCGCAGGGTTTATCACAACTTTTAATGTGACTTTTGTTTTCACTCTGTAACAGCTTTGCCTTGAAATAGCAAAAAAACTATACTTTTTTGTTACTGCGTATATATTATTGTTATTATTTGTAAACATTAGCATGCTAACATGCTAAACTAAGATCTTAAACATGGTAAACATCACCTACTTAACATTAGCATGTTAGCATTGTCATTGCGAGCATGTTGACGTAGCATCTTCACAGATCCTCTAGCAGGGCTGTAGTCTTTGTTTTGTTAGAAAAAGACTAAAAACTCAAATCTGTTGCCAACACTGGAGCGACTGATGAAGGTTGTGTTGAATACCATATGTTCTGAATATAAATGCAGTAGCACCATGCTTAAAATAAACACATCTACAAAAATACCAGATGGTTTTGTCATAATTATTAAAGTTTGATGATTTTAGGCCAACAGTTGTACGTGCAGACATCCACTTGATTAGCAGGACAGCAACAGGATTAATACATTTAATGAAGGCACTGAACTTGGCGAGGGATTGTCTTATGGGCATGTCAGCCCAGGGCTCAAGGACTGTAATTGGAAACAGACAGATAAAGCCTGCTAAGACTAACAAAAGAAGCTTTATTTTTTCCTGTAGCGCCACCAAATTACAATTGACTGTGTTGGGTTTTACATCCCAGCGGGGATTAGAGGTCATCTGTTACCACAGATTTCAATAGTTGGTGTTGGAAGTGTTTGTAAATGAGGATATTGAACTTAGTAACCACATCCTAATGGAACACCAAGGGATCTTTGCTATTTTTGCCACCAGCTCCTTTTTGTTGCTGTAATTTTATTTTGTCTTCACCTTTCAGTATCAAAACTAGGTGATTACAATAAGGCTACTTTTGCACTCGTGATCATTTGTGACATTTACAAACACTAATAATGATATAACAGCAAACATTGTGCATCACTAAATGCTTGTTATGGATGTGCATCTCGGTCACTGGGGCTGATGCAATATGTATCTTGATGAGTTGCCGATCCCATACATTAAAAGATACATACGAAGCACTACCAATGCAGTGCGATACCTTTCAACCCTATTGTGATGCAGTGCCATACAATGCAGTACAAAAGAATAGGATGTCATGCAATTGAACAGATATTCAGATTTTACTTCTTCAGCTCTTCTTAATCAGCCTGAAAAACAGTTGAGAGAGAACGACACATTTCTAAATATAAAATAATTGGTAACATTTCTGAATATATAAATAAATTAAAACAATGCATCTCAAAAAGGCCATCACATCTTGAACTTTTATGCTGGTGCATAAGTGCAAATAAGTGAATCTTATTATCCCCACTACAAACAAAGATATTTTACAGATGTCATATTCTGCTTCATGATTCTGTTTTCAGAATTTTTGGGTTTTTGTTTTGGATAAGATTATTTTTTTCATTTGCTTTGCACATTAACTTAGTTGAGATGAAATAGGGTTAGATTTGTTCAAATGAATGGGTTAAATAAAGATCACAATTCTTATAATACTGGACCCAGTCAGTGGAGGCTCTCCAAACTGCATGTATTGATTGGACAGACTTTATAAATATAGTTTTTGTTAGGACTGCCATTAAGCACCAGGTCCACCTGTGATGCTTTTCTCAGAGATAGTCCAAAACTTCCCTTAAAAAAGGACACATTTTAAAAACACTTATGGCTACTTCAGCAACAATCCTTCAGCAGCAATCTTTCAATAGTTTAATCAAAGTTTACTTAAGCAGGTTTACTCTTCTTAGAACATGACACAATATCCAGTTCTATTTGGGGAGTAAAATAATTGGTAGCTGCTCCTCAGGTGAGTCTTTAAATGGGATCTGTCTATTGCAATTGTGTTTGTTCAGTTAGTCTTTTAATGTTTATTAGTCTTATTCGGCTATCTTTGGCATTTTCCATTATTTTGTAACTTTATTTCAAGCTGAACACCTTTCAAATATGATCAGATGTTTTTTTGTTATCCTATTACTACAACATTCTGAGCTCATCTAATTAATATTATTACTATTATTAACCAAGTGCTTGCTCATGGTGGTACTGTTGGGTCTCTGTCAATGATTTTATAAGGAGTTCGGTCTAAACCTGCTCTATTTGAAAAGTGTGCTGAGTTAACTTTTGTTATGATTTGGCGCTATACAAATAAAACTTAATTGAACTGAATTAAAGTGCTGGAGTCACGAGTCAAAATTATTAAGTATTATAATGAAGTACAAGTGCTGCAGAGATGCCCTGGACTATAAATATTTTTTTCCAGACACAAGACAAAAATTTGGGTTTGGTACAGACCTCAACAATTTTCATACCATCATGATTGAGCCAGGGATCGAACCACCAACCTTCCGATTAGGGGACGACCCGCTCTGTCTCTGTGCCACAGACGCCCATACTGAGGCTGAGTCCTTGCTATAGCAGCCCAAGGTTCGAATCAGCATGTCATCCCGTCTATCTCTCCCCCCTTTCCTGTCACTCTTTAGCTGTCACTATCAATTAAAGGCAATACATAAAATAAAAATAAAAAGATTTCCACTTACAATGAATCAAATCACAATCTCAATATCTTTCAAAGTAATTGCAATCTTTTAACCATATTGTGCAGCCATAGTGCATACACGCATACCAACATGCATGCAGAGGTTGTTTGTCAATTCATACCCGCTGGTCTTCATGACTGAAACAATAAATTTACTTTTATAAAGCAAGAGCTGCCATACTCAGACAAAGCTCAGGCGGTAACTGCTGTATGTTTTCTGACTTCTGATCATCCTTTATCAGGGTTGAGAACGACTGAACACTAGTAGTTATCAGTTATAATACATGTTCTTGTATAGTGTAAATATCTTTTACTACTGACTGTAAATAAGGTTATAATAATACAGCAAAACAATTCATGCACATAAGAATGCAATTCAGTGATAGGGAAAGTTTGCTCTGTGATTCATGCTGTGTGTTATGTCTAAACTCTCCAGTCATGTCAAGTCACTAAAGAAATACAATAGCTCTTAACCTAATATGAGATGGAGCATCATTTTCAGCCTTTCAGAGGGCCCTTGTTTTTGCCCAAGCAGTGAAGAGACAATGAAAATATAGAGCTTGATATCATTTGAGGAATGGCTCAACATGGAATGTGAATATAAATTCAGTTCTATTTCCTTAGAAGGACACATGATCTAAAAGATCGCAGTCGGTGACAGCTGATGCTTATCCCAAAACTCTTGCTGATTTGTCCCATTTTGTCATCTGATGATGAGTTGTTTTTTCTAACAGCAGCCACAAGGTTGAATCCAAGGTGATACTTCTTGAAGTGCTGCATCTGTATTCCCCATACCTTGGTCATTCTCCCTCAAAGTGGCTTGATGGAGAAGCAATTCACAGTATGAGAGGGCCAGAGGGAGTCTGGAAGCTCGGTGAGCCAAAAAGGCAGTTGTGGAAACAGTCACTGGCAACCTGATTGTGCTTATCGGCCCGGTGATGGCCTGCCTCAAGCTGGATTTGTAAAAATATAAACTAAAAGTATTTCTTAACACAACACACTTGACTGGAACTCTTGATTAAAGGGAAAATCTGAAAGCTGCAGGCTATTCCTAATCATCCTCAACAAGCCACAACATTGCAGCAAATGAAGGTGCAGGGTTATAGTAGCACAGACATACCTAACATTTTAAGTGCCACCACATTCCACATATTCAAACACCTGCAAATGTATCTATCAGGGCAGTTCATGCAGTTTATTTTTCCTCTCTGTAAAAACCCTTTGACCCAATTACATCATTTTTTAGAACAATGGTTTACTTCAGATTGTGCACCATATATTACAATGTCATGAATAATTTATGCAAACACGCAGAGATGTAATCTGCATCTCTAACACGATTAATGCACCACCAAAGTGGGAACCTATTCATATCCATTTATCCATTTACCAATGACAGAAAGACACAGTTGAGAGCGATTTACTGCAATGCAACCTATTTGTATAATCCACTTCTTCCCCAGAGCTTAGAGGGTGAATAGCACAAACATATTGACACAACACTTCATACTTCATGCACTTCATGCATATCCACCTGCTAAATAGATCTTTGTCAAAGATGGCATATGTGAAGCTGCTGCTCAATCACTTAAATATTTGCCGACAACTGAGGGGGCAAAACAGTTGTTCCCATGATGCACTGTGACTCAAACACCTTGACACAAACATCTCTGAATCGAGCAGAGTACTGCCACCCCCTGTGTCATGCCTTCAGCATCCAGTTAGCTGAACTACTGAGATCAAAGCGGGGGACCCTCCCGCACCAGTCAGTGCCAAACTAAACTGAAAACTCCTCCAGTGAAGAAATCTAGCCCACAGGATTTCTCAGACACAGACATTTATGAGACCATTAACCTTGTCAAGACAGTTAAAATAGATGGTGGTACATAAAATGAGGAGGATCCCTGAAATGCCTGAAAGGAGCGAGGCAGTAAGGAAAGATGCTCGGCAAACAAAGATAAATGTCTGCTGGCAGCTGGATGTTTACAAAGGGAATAGATAACTTCAGAAAGTTTAGATGACATTCATAAAAGTGTTCAGGTCATATCCGGGGATGATGGAAGTGGTGTTTGCAGCAACAAATAATATACAAGGTAATAGGGTTTGCTGATGAATCTGCATCCGATACGTTTATACAGTTTCAACCTATAAAAAGTACAAATGCAATAATATCCACTGGTATATATGAGGCAGCATATTGTTTTGAGCAATTATACCTCCTTGTTTCCATGGCTGCAGTGTTTCCCAAAACAACCATTATCTCATAGTCTCATTTCCTGTGAATGTCAATATGCCTTCTTAGTGAAGCAATCAGTGAATCATTCAAGTACCTCTTTGAATCTGAGTAGAAGAAATGAACTACAGAGAAATCATTACACTGGTGGTTTCTTTTTTTCTTTTCTTTTTTTTTTAGGGGGTGTCCTAATCTAATGTTTATGCTATATGACTGCTTAAATCTGTAGTTTAATTATTGGAGCAAATAATGAGCAATGATAAAGGCTACAGAGGGAGAACACAAAGATCTGTCCATATATTCTTATTAGCACCACTGAGGACGTTCTTATATTCAAACTCAGAAAGCAATTATTAGCTTCAGAGGCAGCTTAATATTGATGGGTGACATCTGAGAGCACTCTTGACAACAAACCTTTTCTTTGTTGTTGCTGAACAAAATGAGAATTCGTCAAATGGGTGCTGTCGATTTGCCAGTAAAGAGCAGATGAGTGCATGTCCATCGCAATAAATGGCAGCTGAAGAGGGTTTCAGACAACCCGGCATGTATGGAAATTCCCTTGAAGCACACCGACGTTCCACACTGTTAAAGGTATACTCTGCTCCTCTATGAGCTTGCTCCTTTATTCTTTACTTCGCTCGGCCTCGGACAGCGAAGGGGAGAGAACTGACAGTATCTCCTTGCTACTATCTAACCACCCACCCTGCTTTGACCTTTCCATTAATAATAGGCTTTCAGTAAGGGCTTGCACTGCGCAATCTGGAATGCTCCTCCAAATGGTGTACAGCAAGGGCTTGGGCGAATGCTTCAGAGAGACTGGCCAGAGTGGAGAAAATGAGCTTCTTCTTGCACTATCCCCCAAAGCCCAGCAATCCTTAACACAGACATTAAAGTTACAGGTGACTGAGGAGCCCCAGAACATTAAAAAGGACAGGCAATGCAGTAGGAATGGAGGTCCTAGCATCTTTGAATGGATTACATTCACTGAAATACTTTGGATTTTTAGGTTAAACCTGACACCTGGGGCTTATTCTAGAAAACAGTTTGGAATTTCATTATATGCCATGTGCATGATGTGTTAGGACACACACATTTGCACATTTACAATTGAAATTGCTGTCTCTAAGCTGCTATTCAGTCACAGTGATTTGAGTAGTTGCTTCCTGTCTGTCTAGCTGGAAATGCCAATAGAGTCTGTACAAACCAATGCTGCTGCACAAAAAGAGACATACTTGCACTATTTTACACACATTTGCAAGTGAAAAAACATTGCTGCTTAGTAAAGCTCCTGTTGCCATCTCATTTTCTCACGAACAAAAAACTGTGGTACACCACTCTTTTCCAACTTAGTGTTGTTTCTTTGCTTATGAAAACTTTTTTCTTTCACTTCTAAGTTTGTTTATCACATTGAAGGTTCTGCGTGTGAGTATGATGCTTTATAAACCTCAGGTCACAGTACCAAACATTAACTGAGCTGTGATAAAACAATGCTGCAGAGCAACTGCGATCGTGCTTGTTTATCTTATAGGGAACTCTTTTTGAGCAGTGGAACTTTAATATCTAACCAACTCCTGTTGGCCAAATGTAATCCAATTTTATGCGTGACATGACATTCAACACATGCTGCATCCCCAAACATCCTGACAGTAGCGTCAAGGTGCTGCCAAAATTGAAAAATGATGGAGGTAGAAACCATAAATGTCACAGCATGTAAAACCTTGTTCCCTGACTTCTCACAATAGAAGGCTATTTTGTGTATGAAATGTAAATTTCCACCTGCACTATGCATGATATTAACCTCCAAATACCCAGGTATATGTACGCGCTGACAAAGCACCTTGCTTTGTTTGTGTTACCATTTCCACTGATTCCAGTTATGTCTTCATTACTTTACAGTGCAATGCTCTTGTTGTTTTTCTGTGCTAATTAGGCAAAAGGTGGTTTCAATTTTCCAGATCTGATTAAATAATATTTCACATGGGTTCCTACTTTAATTATTTCCTTAGTAAACAGATCAGAAAACGTCATTATCGTGTCAATATGGAGACAGCTCATGGACTTAAAGAAGAACTGTCTCTATCTTTTGTCTGAGTTCCCCTTTTCAGTAGGGATGGGGCCGATCCGATCCCGTATCGGTATCGGGACTGATATCAGCGTAATTCACGTATCGGAATTTCCCGATCCAACCTGCGCAGATTTCCGATATCCATGAGCCATGTCTGCGCTTTAACGTTGTCTGCTGAAATGACTCCACAGGTGATTCCTGCCGGCCAGTCTGCTAGCTGGCTGCAAACTGTTGAATGGATTTCCTGAACGGAGGCGCGGCTCAATGAGACACAGAGTTATGAGACACGCCCCCGCTCAGGAAATCCATTCTGCAGTTTGCAGCCAGCTAGCAGGATAGCATTGAGCAGCGTTGTGGCTAGCCAACATGTCCGCTGTGTGGAAATACTTTACACTGGAAACACTGCAGAGCAAGACAGCAAAATGCAATGTTTGCAAAGCCGTAATTCAGAGAAGTGGAAGCTCCCTCGTGTCGTACAACACTACGAACGCAATCAAACATTTAAAAAAAGCACCACACGAAACAGCACGAGGATTTTTTAGGCGAGCTGTCAGGAATCACTTCTGGAGTCATTCCAAAAACAAGGTAAACTCCAGGCAGACAACGGGAAAGCTAAAGGGATTACTGTGAGTGTGTGTGTGTGTGTGTGTGTGTGTGTGTGTGTGTGTGCACGCGTAAGATGTTTACAGTTATTGCACTTTTCTTATATTTCAGATAATTAACATTTTAAAACCTTGATTTGTTGATACTAGAAGAGCCAGTGTACTGGATTTGTGCTGTTCAGATGCACACTGTTTTATTGATAGTGTGTGTGTACACTTTTCTTATATTTCAAGACTCAAATATTTGACATTTTGGGAATTTAATAAATATTGACATGACAATAAATTTGAAACCCTTACAGTTGCATATTTGTTTTCAGAATGGGATTTTTCCTGTTAACAGGATTTCCTGTTTTTCTGACTTCCTTTTCTGACCTTATACTTACCTCAAGTTGCCTTTTGGGACATACATGCATACTTACGTACATATCATACTTGCCTGTTGAGAGGAGTTTATTTCAGCCTCATATAGACTCAACAATAATGATGATAATAATATTAAAGAAAACAGAGCTCTGGTATCGGAATAGTATCGGTATCGGCAGATATCCAAATTCAGGTATCGGGATCGGATCGGAAGTGAAAAAATGTGGATCGGTGCATCCCTACTTTGCGGGGGGCTGGCACAGCACACATGCATTGGCAAATATATTGGAAAATGTTAACATATCGCCTTTCCCTAATACCAATTTTATAAGATAAAAAGGGAAAGACTGTGTGGCTGGGTGTTTTCTCTGTGCTAGCTCACCCAGCGAGGAGAGGATGTGCCAGCGCTTTGTTTCCAGGGGACAATGTGGTGAACAGGCTCACAGACAAGCAGATACAGGTTTGCTGCACAGGCTAAATAATGAGCAGCATAAAGTGCAGATAAGCAGCTTATGGTTCCTGCATGATGTGTAACGTTACACAGCCTGCCACGTGCCTAAAAGCGCTCTGATGCTGATGAGATTTACTCCTTAGATATCAAAATTTGGTAAATGACAAGGCACTTTTCAATATTTGGTAGTATCGAAGCAAATCGGTCGGTGCCATAAAAGTATCAGAGTTCCGGAAACAGCCCTAGTCCAACATGGTCATCCATCATTGGTTTTAACTACAGACTTGAACTTTTTTGTGGCTGTGTTTTTGATCATAAGCATTTGCAGCTCTCGTCACCAGAAGCAAGGGCTTGTTAATTCAGGTTCATTATTGAAGGGCTAAATAGGGAGAAGGAGAAGACATTAATCACCCAGCGTCTGCAAGAGTGGGTCTGTGGATGGCTTAATGGCACATTGTCAAACCAGAGTGCCTTCCTCTACCCAGCATTTATCAGACGAACAAGCAGAGTGGCTGATGACTAGGATATGCACTATAAGTGGGAGCCTCTTTTGCCTTTATGAATCCTCTGAGTGATCATTGAGCAAAATATTAAATTATGTCACGGAAGGCTGGAGTGACAGGAGGTAATCATGCTGCCTGAATGATATGTAATTGTTTTCTGAATTGTAATTATAGGGTGAGAGAAAACATTGGCCGTCTGTAATTAACGGTGAAGAACAAAGTTTTTCAGTGGAAAATTGGAATTCTCTGGGGATGTGAGCCCATAATAGTACATAGAGTACAGAGAGGAGGAGTGTGTGGGGAAAGCAAACCAGTGCTGGGATTTTATGAGGCAGAACAACACAGGCCTCAACATTATGAGTGTTTATTCAAACTGTATGTGGATGATGAATATGGGTAATTCCTCACAAAGGTAGAGCTAATGCCAGTAGGGGCCGGGAAGTTAACTGCATGGTTACATGGTTATTTTATTTTATCTTCAAGCCAGCAACATCCACTATACTGCTTCTTGCCTACACTCAAACACCTCAGCTGACTTTTCTTCTATTTGCACTTCCTCTAAAAGGGCTTAAAGTAGCTCAGTTAGCTGCAGCTCAGTGTTGAATATGAGTCAGTGTATATATATTATAATCAATTAATGATTACCATATTGATTTGTAGAATTGTCAAAACAATATTAATATTGAGGATAGGGACTCTTCATGGGTTTGCATGAAGCATTTCAATTGTGTGCTATCAAGTTAGATTTTTTTAAGGAAATCTGAAATAGATGTCGTCGTCGTCGTCGTCATCTTCTTCATGTTCATCATCATCATCATCAGTCACTACTATTAGTGTAGTTGTTGCTACTGTTGTTGCTGTGCACCTCTGTCTCTGTCCTCTGTCCTCCAAATTATGTTTTATAATTTTTTACATTTTATGTATGCGTAGTAGTCATAAGGAGGTATCAGGGTGGATGGTTGGTGTACAAAAAGACTTTGACACCAGACAGACCGTGGTTTGCATCCTAGGTAAATATTACTGAGATGAGAATGAAACATAGGATATAGCTGTACTGTGTATGGCCTATATGCATGTGTATGGCTATATGGTTAATTGCAGGTTGTGGCCGCTGCACGTCTCTCCACATAAAGTGCTCACTGTATGGAAGGTGACTGGACATTTCACCCTGCTGCTGGAGAATCATCACTTTTTGACTTGCACAGACAACAATACAACTGCACACACACACTTACTCTCCACCAGAGCAGTGTGCAGTGCCTGCGAACTGAACACAGCAGCCTCTCGGCACATGGCGAGTTGTTCCCTTTCTTGCTCTGCTCTCAGCTGGACTGTTACAGTGCGTAACCATAGTCTCTGCTTCTCACAGCAGTTTTTGTCCCCAGTGTCATTCTCTCATAGTAAATAACAGGTGTTTTAGTGTTTCTGTGCCACCTGTGCACACCGATGGATTGTGATGCGCCACTGCACTGTGACGCATTGACAGAGTATGGACTGGTTATTGTTTAATGTGAAGTGGGACAGTGGAGCCAGAGGGTCATGAACCAAATGCTGCTTCGCCCTTATCCCACTATGACGGTATTAGAGTGTGTACCATTACTGGGTTACCTCAACTAGCCAAAGAAAAAGCTTGTTGCAAGTCAAACATCTGGTCTTAGCCCAATTTATACAAAACGAAAGACTGAGATGGGGCCTATGTAGTATGTGGGCTTGGATTCGTCAGTGCTGCACTGGAGCGAGAAGGGATAAACCCACTAGCAACAGCCTTAGAGGGCTGCGCCTATGCTCATAGAATTTGGAGTTACAGTAGGTAAGTAAGTAAAGTTAGTAGAGCAGATATGTTTTCTATGAACAACTGACAACATTTTATAAAAACATATTTGCTTTGTTACAAATCAGAAGTATAAAAATGCAGTTTCTAGGGGATGGGCTTGGTTTATGAAGCATTATTGCTTCATAAACCAGAGTCAGAGTCAGATTATCAAGGATCCGATTTATGGCACAGTGGACTGGTTTGACACTGTTTTAATTGCGTTAAATTGATTTCAAAGCCTCAGTCAATCTGTAGTAAATCTAAAGGTAAAACAAAAGCATATTGTGCAGCAGAAATAGAGAGTTAAATAGCAGCATTTACATTGTAAGCTAAAAATGAAGGGTGTTTTGTCTATATTTTGAGAAACACAAACAATATCACTGGTGGATACAAACGCTGCCACTTTTTTATTTGGCATTTCAATAATTTAGTATATTATTAGAATGTTTAAAATTGCGACATTTGGCAGCTTTAACTGAGCTGAACTCTAAATAACCCCCGTTAAAACATGTTTCATATTCGTTTTCTCACTGTGCATGCCCAATTCCAGGCGGTTTGTGATGGCCATATGCTAATCAACTCAATTGCCTTTGTAGGACCTTGTACTAACTGACAATTAATAACCACTGCCATAACCTGCAAAAGGGAATTTAAAACTGCATGAAAGCGTCACGTAGCCCACACTTCAAAGACCAGCACACACGGACTAAGTTGATAGAAGCAGCATGTGTGAAGTCTGGTTAGGGGGAAGGAGGCAGGAAGGCTCAAAGGAATGCTGATATCCACCTTTTGGTTGGCAGCCCAAATCTGAGCCCTGGTCGCTTCAGGCTATTGGGAAGAGGAGCCATGCGAAACAGCATGGAGCATAGTAATCATAACTCTCCCGCTCTCTCCTGCCTTGCTTCATCCCATTCTCCCTTTTCATTCTCTCATCGCTCACTTACTTTTTCCTCTCTTCTACACGTCCTTTATCTCTCCCATCTCATCCTTTCTCTCCTTTACTTCTTCTCTGCTGCCTCAGTCTCTGACCTGCCCCCCTCTAGGTCCTATAAGCACCTAGTGAGCTGCTCTTTCCCTCTTCCCTCTGAAGGCAGCCATATAAAAAACTGCTTTATTTCTATTTTTCTGAGGAATAAATAGGTTGGGTCCCCTGTGAGAGACAAACAAATCAGTGTGAAACGCAGATGGGCTCCGTATAATGCAAAAGAATATGATGTTCGTGGGCTTGTGAAAAGGACGCTTCCTTTTTACCTCTTTTACCAACCCCCTTCGGTGTCTTACTTCTATAGCTGCGATAAATAAATTGGTCCTGTCATTGATAGTGCCCATCCTTTCTCTATGCAAACAACTGGCACACTGTATCGACCACCTTGTATTTCTTTAGGGGTGGAGAGAGGATGTTATATTGTAGTAATAAAGTTATCCCTTGGGGGGGGGGATCTCATCATATATAACCTAGTAATTACTTTTCAAAGTCATGCGGAGCGGGAGATCAATAATGCTAGAGTTTCTCTGGGTATTAAGAAACAAATGGCACCTCCACCAGGACTTCTGCCTCTGACCTTTGAGTCATTACCATTCTGTATTTTATGGGTAGTGAGTTATATCACAGCCCAAATAAATGACTCTGGGGCATGCAGGCAACGAATGAGTCCTCCATGACACAGTGTAATATCTATTGATGTCTTTAATCAAGGGTATATTGCCATTTTTGATTGGATATTGGTTATCATATGTGACGAGGTGTACAAGAGCAGCGAGGTGAGAAAGAAGCCATGCTGTGGTTCGGAGGAAGAGCAGGTCATCCACTAATCAGAAGGTTGGCGGTTCGATCCCCAGTTCCTGTCATGTCGAAGCATTCTTGAGCAAGAAACTGATACAAGATACTGGATGTGTATGGAGTTAGTTCTGTGCTTTGCCATCACTGTCGTGAATGTGGCATGTAGTGTTAAAGCACTTTGAGTGGTCGGAATGCTAGAAAGGCGCTATATAAGTACAGTCCATTTACCATGAATGTAATGATGAGTCACTTCTTCTATAAATGCCCACATAGCCAGTCACGTGGCTGCTTTCTGTCGCTGACCTTTTTCACCTCTCCCTCGCCATTGAAATCAGTGAGCTTGCCAAGAGCACAGCAAACTTATTTACCAGTCTGTTAAATGTGTGTTCTGATCCATCGACCCACTCATGGCGAATCAGCTATGCATGTGGAAGCCTCCGCTGAAGGACAGAAGGATACGAAGACACAAGAGCACAAAACAATAAATGTACACTGACACACATAAAAAGATGCATTTGTGTGCTTGTTGAATGAATCCAGTGTGGATGTGATGGTAAGAAATCCACATGTAGTGCAATATCTATTTGTATTCGCCATGTTATGTGAACATTTGAATTTCAAATGACTTGCAATCACTTTTTTTCCCACCGGAGTTGTACATTTGCCATTTGGTACTTTTATCTGCAAAGCCATAGATTTGATATTTCTTTGTTTTTCTGGGCTGGTATAAATAATTTAAAAGAAGCTCTCTTTTACAACCAGACCTGGTTTCTGTGTCTGTTTTTGTCTCAACTACACAAACAACATGAATTAAATTGCAGGGGGAAAAAGGGGACCTTCTGAACATCTGGATAGTGCGTTGCTCTAAACTGAATGGTCAGGTAAATCCTTTTGTATAAATTGCTGGCTTCAGTGGAGTAGAATAAGCAAGACATAAGCCTCTCTACTTTACTACACCTGATCCACCCCGAGTCCCATGACATTACAAGCACGTACTGTAGAAACAATTTAATATGCCGCAAACGTCAGAGCTCATCTCATTTCTTCACGAGACCATACACATCCAGATCACATCGATATCAACCGCCTGCAAACACGCACAGAACTCTCAATCAGGTCCTCAGCACTTTTCAATGTGTTGATTTAATCATAATAAAGCCTCTATCCATCTCATACATACCATTACATAAACATGCAAACGGGACTCACGTCCGAATGTGTCATTGCAGAGAAGGTGAGGGATCCCCTCCACGCCAGTCAAGCAATATCTTTAAGTCTCAACAAAGAAGCGGTGGGAGGGCGCAGGTAGCACTGGGCGAGAGGACGTTATCGGCATGATGCAGTAAGCACCTCTCTGCAGCTTTCTGTGAACGGCTTTAATTTTTCTTTAGTCTGACAGGCACCGGGAGAGCACACAGAGATCCATGACCTTAACTCGCCTGCTGAACTAGGTGGATATGCGTTTGTTTGTGGAGTTGTGTGTGTGGCAGTGGGGATAATTTAAGGACACACTGGAGGAGCTACTGTTGCTATGTGCACTGTGTCTGCTTGTTGCATACAGATGCTCTCCTTCTGATGCCAGTAATCCAGTTCCTTTAGTCTGAGAGGGGAAAATGACAAACACAGTATTCATTAGGCTCTTCAAAATACGTTTCTATTCAGCTTAAATAGCGTTAATAACAGGGTAAACAACTAAAGATAATGATGATTAGGGGTTAAATTGGGATTTGTTATGTGGAAGGACTCTGTGGTTTCAGGGTTGCCATGGGTGCACGTGTGTGCACATAGTCTCCAAATTCTGATTGATATCATTTGCCAAAATACAACAAGATGAGACAACCATCTGCTCTGAACACTAAAATGCTAATCAAAGTCATTCTAGATACTGTTTGCAGTGTGCAAACTGTATGCAACATACACACATTCTCTGTGAAAATAAGGTAAAAAAAAAAAGGCTTAATAAACTAAAATTAAATTGTTCCTATGAGAGGAAATTACCTGCATTACCTATCCATGGTGTAATTTGAGTTGCTCTGATATTCCTAACGATGCTGAAACATTTCAATATGTGCTAGCTTGCTTGACAATTTAACTCAAACTACAGCTTGCCGGCTAGTTTAAGGTAAGCAAGCTTAACAGTACGCCATAAAAATGGTAGTCTCCGTAACAGGTTTCTGAAGAGCTGCTGTGAAGCCCAGTGTGGTCGGTCGACTGAAGCGTGGGCGGAGCTGACGCAGGCTGAAGGAAGCCTGGTTATTGAAAACTGCTGCCTCTGACAGCACCCACCTGTCATTTAAAGCGGCTACCAGCTTTAAGCTTTAATATAATTTAAATGGGTGGATTATATAAATATTCAGCCCCGTACAGTTGTCATAGATGGGGAGATTAGCTATAGAGACCAAAAACGTTGTTTTGTACCTGCTGTAAAGGTGGACATTTGGGGTCCATGGGGTCTTATGGAGATTGACTCACTTCTGGAGTGGGCATTAGATGAACTCATTATTGTCCAAGATTTTATTTATCTTTTACAAGCCTGTGTTCCTTTGCAGAAACAAAGAAAATGTTTTTTTTAATTGTTTGAAGTATATAGAAAATTGGAAATATATATATACATTGTTGAAGATGTGCAAAGTTATGCATCTGTGGTGACATAGAGCGTAGGCCAATGTGTCGGGGGCTGAGCCCAGGCCCAATTTAACCGCTGATGATGATCATATGTAGAAATCCCAATAATGTTTTTCTTCTATTTTCCTTCTTTTAACTTTCCTTCGTTTTTCAAGTATGAAATTACACACCCCCCATTTTCAATTTGTCCAACTAATCCCACTTTATTCCACTGTGCAGTGAGCCGCTGACCAACCTTCTGAGCAAGAACTGTATTTCAAGGGCTTTCCAAGATAATGACAAGAGATTGCATTTTTGATAGAAGGGGATTTTGCTCTATATTCTTCTTCACATTGGTAAACAAACCCAGGTCAAGTCACACTGTGCACAGGAGCTCATCATTCAAACTGTCTTTTGGAATGTGAAGGAAAGAGGGCATGGCTCAGTTTGGTCAGAAAAGTAGGAATTGGACTTAGAATTGGACAAGTGATGTAAACTTGGTAAACATGAAGGTTGTATAGAAACGTGATGCAATTTGGGAGACAATTTAAAAGGCAAATCCAGGCTGAAGACAACAATTACATATGCACATAATCTTGTCCTTTTATCATAATATTCACACACTAGACCTCAAGATAGTGAGCGAAACTGCAGGTGCAGTTCATTACTGTAAACCACCCCTGAAGGTTGACCTTATTTTATATATAAAAGATCCACTACACATACTCTCATGGTCAGCAAGAATGTACAGTCTGCTTCACTGGATGTGTCTCTCTTCTTTTCTTAAGAATCACCTGTGGATAGCTGCCAACAACATGTTGGGGAAGTAGTAGTGCCATTATTCCATATAAATGCACAACAATCCAGATAGTAGAGGAATTGTTACTTTGAAGAAATCAGCTAATCCCTGAACACTGCTTGGTAAAAAATAAATAATAATAATTACCCCCCAACCCCCCACTAGAACGCACAAAAATCTGGAAGATTAGGGGGTAAATCTTCAGACGGTGGGGTACCAATTTAAAAGATAATAATATGGTAATTCTGTGGCTTTTGCCTCTTCATAAGCGTTGATGCTGATAGGAAAAAGAACATAAAATGACACTAAAGAGTACCCCTATGCTAATACAGTGCTACTTGCCAGCAATTTCATCAGACTGTTGGAAGGACATAATTGAGGAAAATGTAAAAGCTGTTGACAGAACTCAGGGCTGACAAAGCTTTTTATGGATTAAAAAAAGCCTTTGGACTCTTATTTTACATTGCTGGCTGCTTGGCAGCCGCTGTACGTAGCATAAGTGGATCTATGCTGCATAAAAGAACTGACAGGAAGAGCGAGGGACACTGCATTTTTTCAACAAGAGATGGGGCAGCAAGGGGAAAATGCTGTCGCCCAGCAGGCACAGCGGTCCTCGGTTAGGTGAGAAAAAAAAGTGCTTACTCTCCAAACAGAGTGGCCTCTATTAGATTTGCAGAATGAAGTCTGCTCATCTATGTGTCTTACAATAGGATTACAACATTTGCTGCTCCCCGCTGTTGCAGACAGATGCTCTCTTAGTTTGCACACAGCCAATTTTAATATTATCTTTGATATTTTTCTTAGGGTTGAGCTGATTTCTCTTATTTGATCAACAGTCGTCAATAAGTAGTAACATCAGCATGTCTACTTAGTCAGTAAACAACCCACCAGGATGAGATGATCAGCCACTAAGATATCACTGACTCCGAAAGTGCCTACAAAATATGATGGAGCAGAAGATGAAAAACAGAAAAGCATCAACTATGTGACAATACATGACTTTTGATATGGTATAAATGGATAGCATTTATTATCATATCTAGACCTGCTTTATATGTAGTGTAGTAGTGTAAAATATAAAAAGTGTCCTGAGATAACTTCTGTTCTGATTTGGTGCTATACTAATTAAATTGAATTATCTCAAATCACCACGTTTTGATAATCTGCATATTGGGATCCACCATAATTAGCACTTCTTCATTGTCAAGAAATGGTCCCTTTAATTTAAAGCTGCAGTGATCAGTATTTTGACATTACCAATTGATTTATTGTTAAAAGTTACCTATTGCAGCTTTGAATCATGTGGTAAAATGCACTAAATGTGCCTGCCATATTACTGAAAATGTTCTTGGACTTTCTGAATAAGTTATGAAGCTTTAATCTTATTACTGTACTTAGTACTGTCTGTGTCACTATGTAGAACTGGTGTATGTGCAGTGGTTACGATAACCAAAACTTAATGAAAATTCCACTCCCCAACCTTGTGACTCTTTGCTGTCTTGCAATATCTGGGACTGTTTTTGCTTTCTGGCTTCAGAAGACTCACATAATTACCTGTGTGCAGTTCCTCCTTGAGCCCAAGAAAATATATACATTTCTATAAGACAAGTGTTTTTAGTTTTCACATAAGCACCACCACAAAGCTTCTTTTTAAATAAAATAAGTTTCTCAAATACTCTGAAGACAGGAAAAGTTGGAAGAAATGGCTGGCTTTATCATTTTAAGATTGAAGATCTTTTTTTGTTTTTTGTGCAAGTACTAACCTTGGTAAAGCTTGGTTTAGTTCTAAAGCTGAATGGCATTAAAATAAGTGTCCTTCGCACTATTTTCAGAACTCACCAGTGCTTTTGTTTCTGCTTTCTTCTGCTTATGTTTGTACCGCACTTTTGTCCTCTCATGTAGTTTTAAATGCACTGTAGGAATGAATTTGGGCCTGCATTTGAGCACTAAGGGTGGTTCTCATTTGAAATGTTTAATTTGTCGTATCTTTCAAGGTATTAGCCAAGCACCACAATCATCACAGGAGAGAATTGTAAGTCCTTGTTCATTATTTCAACACTACCTTCACATAAAGGCAAAATTCTGAGAGAGAAAAATGGGGCAGTCTGGAGTCTACACCAGGGCTAAATGACAAAATAGCTCTCCTGAAGAACAAGTGCTTACTGAGTTACTGTGAGCTGGAAATGGAAAAACTCTGGGATGTTGTTGGCGCCGTTTACCTCAACATGTTCTAATAATTGGTGATATCGATCTGGTAGCCTCTGCAACAAAAAAAGTACCAACCTTCAGCATCCAGCCCTGATGAGGACTGTGTTTACCATTCTGCACGTCTGACACTTTTCTCTCTCATCCTCGGAGTGCTGCACACTTTGTGAAGCTCTTTTGTGTCATCAGAAAGAGGAAAACACTGGAATAACATGAGCACATGAAAAACTCCCTTCCTTAGTGCGACATGTCTGATTGTCACCACTATATGAATACACTAAGCAATTCAAAAATTAATTATAATTCACATTACCAGCTCTGTCCACTGCAGATACTGTGTGCATGGCAAAACAATCCTATTATTATTAAACATATTTTAAGCCTTTAGTTACAGTGTAACTTAACACCTGATTAGGCAACGAGCTGTTCAGCTCTCATATGACCTGTGAAGACCTGTGTGTGTGTGTGTGTGTGTGTGTGTGTGTGTGTGTGTGTGTGTGTGTGTGTGTGTGTGTGTGTGTGTGTGTGTGTGCGAGGTCAGTGTATGTGTGGGGAGCCAGAACACAACATCAGTTGAAAAAACAAAGCTCTCCAAGCCTAAAAAGAAAAAAGAGAAAAAAGAGAACAGCAGGTTTCTATTCAAGCTTGACAAAGACAGCATGCGTTTGTGAGTACACAATGAAACATATCGATCATATTATTATGCACTGCATTTCTTCAGGAAAACGAAATAATAGCTGTTATTTCAAAGACGATAAAGAGGCCATAATTTTATTCTACCCTGTGCTTCAGTTTTTAACGTACAACAATTTCAGTAGGCGGACAATCCCTGCTTATTATGGTTTATTATATCATTACTTAAAACGTGTTGTACTTGCTAAACAAAATATTAATACCAGTGCAGCATTATCCAGCATTTCATTTTCACTACTGCAGGACTTATTTCAGAGACATTTTCAGCAGAATGTGTAAGATAGCTGGATTGATCTGATGCTGAGATTGTAATTACCGACAGAAAAACAAAGCCCGCTCTTTCTCCCTCGCACTCTCTCTCCCTCTTCTCGTCTGTATCTACACAAGATAATCTCTTGTTTCAGACACGACATTGTCGCAGGCTGTGCAGATCCTTCAGTGACCTCCCGCACCTGCTCTAAGACGGAAAACACAGCTTAGGATGGCTGAGGGCTCCTGAAGACGACCCCTGCTGGTTCACCTGGCCTTTCCCCTAAATCTTCACTCCTCCCCTCCCTCCTTTGCACAGAAATAAATGCTCAAGTCTGATTTTCAATCTGACCTTACAATTCATGCAAGTTTTTTTTTGTCTTTTTTAGGCTTATATATAAACAGAGGTCATAAAACTAATAAACCTATCAAATACTTTTATTTTGTCAAAATTAGTCTGTTGCAGGTTTCATTCAATCAAATAAACTGTTATACACAATGTAACGGGAAATAAGCCTACACACTAAAAAGACATGATTGCAACATGATCAAGGAATTTTTGCTAAGCTAACTCCCAGAGAGAAAGCATAAGCTTATTTCATATAATGTTAAAGTGTTCCTTTAATTTAGACCCAAAAATATCTGCTATGCCAACCTAAGTACATCTACAGTATCTACTTTGCCTGCTTCTGTGTCATAGCATCTTTCAAGGTGTTTGCGAAGTATAACAATCATCCTAGGTGACTTGAGAAGAGAATTGTAAGTCCTTTATTTCAACACCACTTTCACAGTGAGGGGCAGTCTGGAGTCTACACCAGGGCTACATCACAAAATAGCTCTCCTGAAGAACAAGTGCTAACTGAGTTACTGTGAGCTGGAGCTGGAAATGGAGAAACTCTCAACATGTTCTGATAATTGGTGATACTTATCTGGTATCCTCTGTGACAAAAAGCACTGCTTTAGATAAGCCATGTGCATGATCACTTGCATTTGGATCTGTGCATGCGCTGCCGAGGATAATGTTCAAGGCTATCAGTCACACGTCACTCATCTAAGTAAACCAGCCACAGATTTTTTACTGGGAAAATGATTTAATTATTGCAACATCTTAATGTCTATGGATATGGTTTTTCTTCATGTCGGCTAATCTCTAGAATAACTCTTATCCCACCTTCATTTTGGCTTGGGTATTCTTTAAAATTTGTATTGCCTTTAATTGATAGTGAGAGCTGAAGATAGACAGGACCACAGGTCGGACTTGAACCCTGAGCCGCTACAGCAAGGACTCAGCCTTGGTACATTGGGCATGCGCTACCAGGTGAGCTATCTGGGCACCCCTGTTTGGGTATTCTTACGCTTTTTTTTTTGTGAGTACTCAATAATTCAATGTTCAATACTAAAATATGGAAATTATTTTAATTACTAAAGTAACACAATGTAACAATAGCCTGCGTGCTAAAAAGACCTGATCTCCATGTAAGATATTTATGCTAAACCAACTCTTATCAAGAAAGCGAATAAGCTAATTTCCCAAAATGTAAAACTTTTCTATAATTCAGCTATGCCAATAGAAATCCATTCACAGTATCTACTTGACTTCTACTAACCCTGTACAGAATAGAATTATATATTTAGAGTTATTAGTACAGAACTTTGTCTTTATTAGATTAAAGTGTATGTTCTTATTCATTCATTTTGTATCTAGCTCTTTGAGTGAACTTCCTTTGTTTGCTTTGTGCTCTATGGAATTCATTGGCTGCTGTTACTGTAATCTATCTAATCTCAATCAAACATTTTTACAGTTACAGTTAAACTACACAGTAGTATCTAAAAGAAGTGGCGGGGAAAGCTTTTAAACTGAGCACACGCATGAAGTTAATTCAGTTATTCTTACATTAGCAGAGAATGGCATAGTTCCAGGTAACATATTTTCAGTCAAATTATCTAAAAGCATCAATGAGCTTAAGGTACGGCGGTTACGTTTTCAAATTTGCTAACCAGCATTGGATAGCACCAGCCCCAATGCCAATTAGCAAAAACACTAAATGGCACTAATCGGCTTCTTACCATAAGTAATGATAGGATTCTTGATGCAACATTTTTAAGTGAGGAAAAGTGTATGGAGAATGTGGAAGCCTGCGGCATGTGGTGCACTCTGCCCTTCTGAAGAAATATCTTCATATTCTTGTCATATCACTATCCAGGCAAATGCAAATGAAAATGCTACATGTATCTGTTAAAATTACTCATTATCAGAGCTTTTTTTTATGAAGACTAAAACTTTCTAATTAGAATGTGGAGCTGCTTACATACAGGAAGCTAATGTTACCAAATACTGTTATATGGGGGGTGGTATTAAACAATATAACAATTCACAAGCAACCATGTTTTCTTCACAGGTTTCTGGAGCTTGATGACCCGAAACTGTAGAAGTGGGAATATGCGATTTCTCACTTTGAACAAGGCGTAGCATTAGATCTGATGGGTCCACTGCTCCTTATCTAATAAAGCAATTGTCTGTCTGGGACAAGACTGAAAGGGGGAGGGAAGGCACAGACGGGGAGAGAGAATATTGATGGCCAAGCTTCCACCTCGGTCTTGAGCCGGGAAACAGACAGAGGAGTGATTGCCAAGCACTACACTAAAGCCACTTCTACTTTATCCCCTTGATAGAACCTGTGACATGACTTTACAAATTCACACTGAAAGAGTCCAGCATCACCAGTAATATGCGTTGGAAGATCTCATCGTATCCGGGAGGAGGATATGACTTTCCAGAGCTTAAAATGATTTTAGTAATGCAGATCTGCCCCTGCACAGTTTTGCCCGTGTAGGATTTGATGTGAAAGCCAAATTGATGCAGTGATTCATGTGAGCACGTAGGCGGTAGAGCCACTTAAGAGAAATCCTAATCACAAGCCTCCCCTCTGGCTTGCTGCAGGGGGTTTGTGGGAGATTTAAAATCACAACCACTTAGGAGTTACTGTTAATTAACTTTACAACTAACTTGCTTGCCTTAGTTAAGCACATGCAAACACCCCCACCCCACAAGTAGACCACATAGAATCACAATTTTAGCCATCATTTCACAAGTGCTACATTATTTTCTACAATTAAAACAGGAAATGTGACATAGACACTGAAAAAAGTATGCAGTAGACCAGACAGTGAGCTATGTGAAAAAACTCCACAAATAACTTTTTTTTTTCAAGCTTATGGTGTCAATATAATGTAAATATAAATTAAATCTACAGTAAGAGGAAATTTGGCAAAATGAAATTTAATGCAATGCTTTAAACTAGTGTTATTACTGAATTCAAATTTAACTTTATTTATTATTATTTGTTTTCCCCCAGTTCAAATCATTTGTCTTGTTAATGCAACACGTTCTAACTCCCAACAATATTGCTGCTTCAACATAGGAATGCTGTGGGCATCCCGCTAGTGTCATTTCTGGACAGACAAGGCAACGTCTGCAAATTAAAGTCAAATTAGCAATCTTTTGACATTTTGACAACATTTTTTTATTAGACTTTCCAAATAAAGCTTTCTCCATTTAAGTTGTGAAACAGTTGCAGTTTGGTTATGTTTAGCCATGTCTAAATGTATGTTGGACCACATTGGTCCAGTAGGAAACTTCAACCAGGGAACAGGTGTTGCTGGACGGAGGAGCACAAATAGCTTTCTGACTGCTACATTAGGCCACGCTACAGTGTAAGGCTGTGTCGTTGCACTGGTGAAAAATTGTATGATTGAATATACTGAAATTTACGGACAATGGTTATGGATTCTTGACACATGGAAGACCTTTACAGGAGGGAAAACAAATATTCCACAAAACACATGGGAGAAGTTGAACTAGACACGACAAGCGATGCAACAGCGAGCATGTCAATTCTTAGCCTGTCTATGCAACCCTCAGTGGCTTTAAGTACAACTAGTGCTACTGCTACATTACGTAATTAACTTATGTGTTACTTAAACTATTACATGTACAGCAGTCTCCTGGGTTATAGTCATTATAGAGAAAGATATTTGACGACCTGGAAATGAGACAATTTGGGTTGCCAAATGAGACTCAACTTCCAAACCAAAGCATTGGCATTTGATGACCTGGGAATGTGACTCAACAGTCAGCTACTTAATGACTGATCCCACCTTTAAGTCCTGTGTTTGTTGGAGCCACCCATCCACCTGCAGACTTTCTAGCTCTTTATATTACGTCACCTGACTTTCCATGAGAGGTTAGGAAAAAGTATATTTAAAGACAATCACTGGCAAATGCATAGGTTTTGCCATGTAACAGGTGTTTGTATTGGAATTGTTGCTACTTATATTAAGCCATCACAAAACACAAGCAAAATCAATAGTAGGAGCAGAACTCATTTGACATCCACTTAATAGACCAAACATTAAGGGCTGTAGCGCAGAAGCAGCTGTGAGCCATGCGGGACAATGAAATGGCCTGGCACAGGGAAAAGTATTCTCAATAAACTGAGCCACATTAAACACTTTTCAAGACCAACTCTTCAGAAGACAAGCATGGAGCCTTCCCTATCATTACCTGATTGCGGTCTATCTGTTCTGACCTTGAGATCTTAATGACATCCTCCTTTTGCTCAGGTTGGAGAGTCTAAAAGGTCAAACATGTCTGAGTCTGGGCCTAATAATAAGCCTGTCTGAGGGATCTTCAAGCACTGCTCCCGTCTCCTCTGGCCAAGGGCAATGGAGTGATTATTTCCATCAATTTAGTGGGCCAAGTTAGGTGAGCTTCTAACAGGCTACTTGAGAACTAAAATCCAAATTTTGGGAGATGCATAGGATAATTAACATCACAACAAAGTGGCAACCAGACCTGGGGCTTAATAGAGAATATCTTATAAAAGGCTGTATTCACACTGCAGGCCAAAGTGACTCAAATCAGATTTTTTGACAGTGTGAACAGCACAAATCACTTGATGCACTGGCAACAATATGATACATTAAAATATATATATGGAGCAACTACCAATCCCAATGGAGTGATGTGTGGTTTGACATGATTGGATTCAACATAATGCAATTCAGCGTGACATGATTTTTATATAATAAAGGCGTAGGGCCTCTACTATTAATTATATATTAATCGTTTTTTCACCGATATAAAGATATAAAAAACTACTTCATCCCAAATTGTTTTAATTTGTTTTACTCTTTTAATTGGGGCAACTGCATTTTAAACTTTATTGCCGGAGCACTGATGCAAATTGAAGATTCTTATCCACAGTGGACAAGTATATATATATATATATATATATATATATACACACACACACGTATGCTGAGATATAGGAGTTGGACAAAGAAGCTGCTAAAAAGTCACTGTTCATTTGTTGTCACCTGTCGAGGCCTCATTGCTGTCACTTCCTGCCATTCCCTGCAACACACATAGACTAACACGAAGGTCTGTGATGCATTCATAACACTTTTATGGCAATTTTGGCTTTGTTTGATATCCGACAGCATACTGTGGCAGGAGACATGGGGGGAAATAGTAGGATGGGGGACACTGTGGTTACACTGTGTGCCTCTGCGACCACTGGCCAACTTAGATGTCCAAACAACTTGTAATCAAACGATTTAATGATGAAACCATGGATCATATCATGTGTAAATACACTGGCAGAAAATTCCTTTTTTGATCCTCTCTGGTGCAGGGGACCATGTAGCATTTTTCAGACGAATAGAGCTTCTATCAAAATAATTACAAAAATTGCTTTGCACTGTTTTCTGTGCAGGTTGAGCAGCCAAAACTGCTTCAACTTCCAGAAAGAAGAAGTTTCAGTATATGCACGGTTGTGATCTTGCTCAGGCATGTGGTTTATTTTCATGCTTATTAAAACATTTGCACGTAAAGTGTATCCCCTGTGCAGAGGTAAGCTTATTGTGTGGTTAGAAATGCCTTACCTTAAGATAAAGGCATTCACTCAAAAAGGGTATATAGCGTTTATTTGTGTTTACCTGCCCTCTGTGGGGTAGAGATGACCTAAACCATGACAATATAATACAGACCCCTCCAATGGTGTAATGTTTGTTGACCATGATATTGGTTTTCTTGGTGTAATCCCTTGCTATGCTTTTGTCCCTGTCCTCCTCTCTTCCTAGTAACCTTTTTCCTGCAGCTTTTGACAATGAGGCATGCGATTAGAAAAATAAGGCAACATTGTTTTTTTTCTCAGTTTCTTGCACAGAAACAGGTCTCTCCTTGGATTGCTGAAATACATTTCCAAAAACAAATTGTGATAGAACATTGCTTCTTGCCTCCTAATTCCTATAATTTTGTATAAATCCAACCTTCCCTTACTGCATATTTCACATTGAATGTATAAGTCTTCTGGGATGCTAGATACAACACAAACACTAGGACCACAATAACTGCAGATATTATACAGTATTGATTTTAACATTGCAATTTTTTGCCCCAAAAGAAGGCCTCATTTAAATTACCCACTTCGGTCAGGGAAAAATCTGACAATGAGTCAGAGCGAACAAGCCCAAGGTTTATGAAGAAAAAAGGCCTTAGCATCTCTTTGCATACTAATGGCAATATTATTTCCCAGTGCTTGTGGTACCTAGTTGTAGAGCAGAAAGAACCCCTGTGAAAACAACTTCCAAGAGGCCCACCATCTGGCAAGAGAGATACAGCGTGTCAGGATTTTCAAAGAGGTGCAGTAGAAAATGCTATGAGACAGGAGTGATTCATTCCAGTCTCACACTTCCCAGAAATTCCTTATTTAGATATTATTTTAACCTCTCAGCTCCACCGCCATAACAGTGTGTCAGTCTATTGATGATCCCAGTGTGGGCTTGCCTTATTTTAGAACACTCCATACATACCAATGAACTTGTCCACCGTATCTGCTTTGCGTGGGAGTGCATACACCGAGCAGGGAAAAAGCGGCACAAAAGCCATGCACCATGAGGATGCATTACACCATTTATGATAAGACCATGTGCCTCTCTGAATGGGTTTCAGCTGACAGTTGCTGATAGGGAGACATGGGAATGCAAGCATACTGTGGGAGGAAATCAGACATGCTAAAACCTTTAGCCAATCATCCTTAATACAGCAACAAGCATCCCAGCTATTACCACGAGAGCAAATAGGCCTCTGTCAATCTCCAATATTGAGCTAGATGCAGAGAGAACACACCAAAGGCAAGTGCCTCAGCCTATTTTTTCCCATGCTGTCTGGGACACTCAAGCAGAAAAAAATTATGGATGGTGCCGGCTGGTGTCCACCTTCCCACAGGGTATTACCTATGCATGGCCTTCTGAATAGCCCCAGGCTAGCCTAAAGGATATGGCTCCGCCAATCTGAGACATTTCAAATCGAATTCTGCATCAGCCATTTTTTTAAGTTACTTTAAATATCCTTGTGAATAAATTACTGGATCAGCTTTATAATTTTTTTCCACTTTCAGAATGAAATCCAGAGATTCCTCAAGAGAGTGTCGAGGAGACAGACGGGAGCTTTTGCTTTATATGTGCTGACTTCCTTGTACCCATCACACTAGTCCATAAATCCTTTTGTATATCTCTGAAATACTCCCAGAATGTTCTGCAGCAGTCATTAAAAGTCCCATGGAGTTTGAGTATTTATACATGTGTGCCCAGAATGGTTCTATTAAACTTTATTATAGGGTCTGAAAATTGATAACCTAGTATTTTTTTCACAGGTTTCGCACTCACCACTGTTTGTAATTCACAGTAGAAGTGGAAAATTGCACTGTGCTGTTTAGCCCAAACTCTGTTTAGATGTGTCGCTTCTGAAACAATCCAGTCAGAGAGCAGATGGATGGTGTAGAAAGCTGTCAACCAGCACTTGGATTGGGGTTAATGACAAAATTGTTGGAAAAGGAAAAGAAGAAAAAAAAGTTCCACCCCCAAGCTATTTCAAGTGTACCACACTGCATGCAGCCAGCAGCAGCCATAGAGATAGGCGATAGTGAAGGGATGATATGAAACAAAAAACAAATGGATCTGACCACAATTGTGAATGTATGGTTTACAATATGCCATGATTAACCCACCTAATAACTTCATGTACAGCAAAACTTGATAGATGCAAAAGTAGATACAACAGATCTGACAGTATTTTTAGGAAATGAGCAAGAACTTCCATATACTACAGTAAGCCACCCTGCTGTGGATAATGAAGATCTGTCCAGACTCTTAATATATGTGAATACTAATGAACTATATAAAGAGTTTTGGGGTTAAAGGGATGTATCACTATATTGATGAAACATGTAGTCTACTATACTATGTGTACAATGTAAAGATTGATTCTTAGTGTAGAGCTACACAAAATGTTGTTTTCTCCTGGTATTAAGTAACTCCTCTCTATGAACTGTAAGTGAAACTCACTCAGGATCACTATTAGCTAGGCACGCTCCAATACATTCAATTCAAATTCAGAATGTGGCAGGAAGTGAAAGGCAGAATGGATAAGATGGAAAGATAAAAGCCCGTACTGCATTACTTGATGTTTATTCATTGTTGTCCCAGTCAACATGTGTGTAAAATCTTGAATCGGCCAATTCAGTCTTAAATTATGGCTAAAGACCTAATTTGAGGTCACAATAACCTCAGAGTCAAAAGTGTCCGACAAACTGTGGAATTTGGTCACAGTGTTCCCTTCTGTCCCTGAGTTATGGTGTTGAGTAACAAACAAGGACATTATGACGTCACAGTGAAGTTACTGTGTGAAACTTTACTACATCAATTCTTCAGTTATGACCAAATACATGTTTCTTAAGGTCATTTTGAGGTGACAGTGACCTTTGACCTTTGAGTCATAAGTTTCACTAAGTCCATGGCTATCTTCAGCACAGAGGCATAATAAAACGGTCCCATCTTAGAGCAGACCCATGATACTGAACAGGAATTACAAAAACACAGTTCAATTGGGTGACCTTGAAACTAAGAAGAGACGGCTAAAGCAGTTTAACTTTATCAAATGTGTGCAGGTGCATGGAAAAAGACAGCTGATGTGTATAATGCAAATCGACCCTGAATTTACAATCAAAGCTCACCTTAATATGGGTGAAAGAGGAAAGGGGTATCTCAACTAACTGTTGAGAACTTCCAGCTCCTACAGTTACATGGTCTAGCATTAAGCCGCAGATATACTTCCTTTTTAACCACGAGTTTGCATCCTGGATGTTCTTTTCTGAGGACGTGCTCAACATTGGTCCAAACTGTTTCAGGCAGCCATCATGCTTGCACAAACGTGTAGTTAGAAGCAACTCTATCTCCAGACTTAGTATACATGATAGACAGACTGCCACAGATGATTTTGGTGCCGATAAGGCACCCAATGGCCCTTAACAGGAAATGGTTTGCTTATATTGCAGTTTTGGAGTTGTCGCAGGTGATGTGTGTTTTTTAGTTGATTGGTGGAGGTCATAAATCCTCGACCCACAGAAGGAAAAGGCTCAATTCAAAGAAAGATATTTTACTCATCACCACATGAAAAAGCATTGTTCATTTACATCATTATCATATAATTGAACCTAATTCACTAAATAAGTTCAAATGTAGCTAATATATAACCTAATGTCATTTTACAGTCCATTAAAACAACTTTAACAAGATACAAAGAGACAAATACTCAGTGGAGATCATTTGTGTAAAAACTGTCTGCTAGATATTTCAGTCAGTTGTTGGCCGGCTGCGTCTTTGAAACCAGCTTTGAGAGACTTCCTTTAGCTGCCTCCCTCTGCTCTGTTTCTCTCTGTCTCTCTCTGTCTCTCTCTGTTTCTCTGTCTCTCTCTGTCTCTCTGTCTCTCTCTGTTTCTCTGTCTCTCTCTGTCTCTCTCTGTCTCTCTCTGTCTCTCTCTCTGTTTCTCTGTCTCTCTCTGTCTCTCTCTGTCTGTCTCTGTCTCTCTCTCTGTTTCTCTGTCTCTCTCTGTCTCTCTCTGTTTCTCTGTCTCTCTCTGTCTCTCTGTTTCTCTGTCTCTCTCTGTCTCTCTGTCTCTCTCGCTCTGTTCTCTCTGTCTCTCTCTGTCTCTCTCTGTTTCTCTGTCTCTCTCTGTCTCTCTCTTCTCTGTCTCTCTCTGTTTCTCTGTCTCTCTCTGTCTCTCTCTGTTTCTCTGTCTCTCTCTGTCTCTCTCTGTCTCTCTCTGTTTCTCTGTCTCTCTCTGTCTCTCTCTGTTTCTCTGTCTCTCTCTGTCTCTCTGTTTCTCTGTCTCTCTCTGTTTCTCTGTCTCTCTCTGTCTCTCTCTGTCTCTCTCTGTCTCTCTCTGTTTCTCTGTCTCTCTCTGTTTCTCTGTCTCTCTCTGTTCTCTGTCTCTTGTTTCTCTGTCTCTCTCTCTGTCTCTCTCTGTTTCTCTGTCTCTCTCTCTGTCTCTCTCTGTCTCTGCTCTTTAGAGGGAGCTGGCACTGTACACAATGTGCAGCACTCAATATGAAGCTTCATTTGTAAGGCTACATTAACCTTCGCTAACCACAGTCAACAATTAGCGTATTACAGCGTAAAGCAACTATGAGCATGATCCTTATTATGCAACGTTTACAAAATCAGTGATAAACAGTTTTAATAGTGTGGTCATGAACGCAAAGCTAATCAACTGATTGATACGAACCAATTAAGAACAAATTGATCATACAGCATAACCTTTGTTTCAGGCAAACGTGCTAACCAACCCCACTGTCAAAGCAAATTAAATTCATCAAGATGGCGCACAAGACAGTAAAGAAAGGTGTAGAGGAAAAATGTGGCACATTTCTTCTCAGCTCAGCGACTGAAAGAAATGAATGCAGATACAGAATACATCATTACTCGTTAAAACAGGAGCTTGACAGGGCTTGGCTCAATCATCATTGTAAGAAAATAAAGTAAGTAAGTAAATAATGTAAGTAGTTCAGTATTTTGGGAAATTCACTTCTGAGACTGTAATGTCTGGTCAATATGAAGAAATCTGTTATCTTACAGTAGCTTAGCAGGAAGACAAGAAACAGCTAGTCTGGCTCTGTCCAGAGGTAATAAAATCTACATGCCAGAACCTCTAAAGCTCACTATTTAATGCAACACCAAGTGTAAGATTTGGACCGTAACTCTAGCCCAGTTACACAATGCAATAACACTGTAATAAATATGCACAGCTGTACACGTGCATTACTTATGATCAAAAACTAGCACGTCAGTCTGCAGCCTTTAATTTAACCACGCTCTTGCCAAAGACTAAAAGCTAGTCCCAGATTTACTCTTGTCTGGAGACTTCTCTGTCCTTAGCTTCCTCTGTCACTCTCTTAGGTCTCTATGCTCTGCCATCAGCTATGTCTATAGAAGCTGCTGAGCCCACTTACGGTTCTGGGACGACACCCATGCCAGGCCTGAAAACGTCCTCATTCCACTGGCCCAAAACCCCTGTGCTACCAGTGTAAGCACCAACACAGTGCTCTGAGCACCCAGTCCACGACAGTACAGCTTAGACAACAGTAGCTGTCCATCAGGAAACTCTGTACATCACAGAGAGTTGAGGCAGAGCAGTCAGAGGACATGAGAGGGAAAACCAGAAAACATTTTCTCCATAAAATATGACATAGTTGGTGGTGTGTGACTTAGTGCCGTAAAGCGTACGAGGTGAGTAGAATTGAAAGCGGCACCATTCACCCTATTATTACTCAGTGTAGCAGTTATTTTAAGGTAGAAAAGATACATAATGCCAGTTTAACATGTTATACCTGGGTTGATTGTTCTGTACAAAAAACAATGGGTTGTTTTACAGCGAGCGAGGTGGTGGAGCTATTTCTTGACCTGGCTGGTTTCCTAGCAACCCCAAGGTGACGACAAGACTCCAGAAAGTCACTGTGTCTGGCCAAGAAAGAGTCCTGCTCACACAATGTGTTAATTAGTGAGCTTAAGGCGTGCTAGTGGGTTTGTAACCTTTGGACAGAGCCAGGTCGCTTTTTCCTCCTGTTTCAAGTCTTTATGCTAAGTTAAGCTAATAGCATGCTGGTTGGAGATTCATATTTAGTACTTAGTGAGAGTGGTATCAATCTCCTCATCTAACGGCCAATAAAGCAAATAAGCATATAATATGGTGAATTATTCCTATTTATTAAGCTAAACTTCTGAGCATTAGTTAGTTCTAGCTTCTTAAATGTGATGTTTTTCTGCTTCCCTGTTTTTTTTATAAAGTAATCTTTGAGTTTTGGACAGTTGGACAAAACAAGACATTTTTCACTTTCTGTCAATCTACTGAACAATAAATAACAATAAAAAACAATAAATAACAAAAATAACAGCAGATTCATTAGTTATCAAAAGTAGTATCCTTATCAGCCAAGACAGACACTTCCAACTAAAGGACACTATGAATGTCATTCCTAAAGGATGGAGGGGATTTTTGGTTCATCCCAAAAAAAGGTAGAAGGAAATAAAAAGAAACCCCTTAAGGTCAGATGTGAAGATACAATTTGACCTGTCATCGCTGATGGTACCATTTCACCTACAGACATATCCACATCAAACATGATGACATGAGCAGGATGACTCTCACACACGACTCTCTTAGCATTAATCTGTCTACATTCATGCTCTTATTGTTAGCTGGTAAAAAAAAAAACTTAATTAAGTTGTTAAGAAATAAGGAAGAGGTTGGAGATTTGGGAAAAGAGAGTAACTAGATCTCACTGGGTATGTGAGTGCACAGTGTGCAACTAATATACTCCAACACAAAGAGATGAAAGAGAAGACAGGCTGCAAGCAAGAGTCTCTTATTGGTCTTTTGCTGCCTCTCGACAGATGGCTTCAGGTAAGTCAGAGGAGTAGGTAGAGCAGTTGGAGGCCAATATTTGAGGCTGGATTTTAGATTGCATCTGCTAAGTGGCCAAATAAGCCAAGTCACCCATTTAGAGGAGACAACACAGCTCTCAGTTCTTGGGTGTGTCTTCAGAAGGAATGTCCTTGATGTGTCTTTGAGAGAAAGAGTCAGTTATGAAATGTTTTGTTCAGAATATTTATTTTTCATATTCAAAAATCCTTCAATGCAAGTTCATAGGTTATTTTTCAGTTCACACAGGGTGCAGGTATGAAATATTTACAGCATGTTGCGATCTTACTATAAAACAAAAACACTGAAGAGGAAAGAAGGGAAGAATGAATTGTGCAGCTGTGCTGGTTGGCTGGTCAGTAAAACCTGACTCATGTCAGCCTGCCTTTGCTCTTAAGGTTCTTCACTACAAAGCGCTCTTATTTTCAGAAATTGGAATGAGTTTAATTTAGTTTTTTTCAGCAACACACTAGAAACCTGGCTGATACAGTCCAACACACACAGCACCAAATGTGAGTGAGAAGAACAGGTTATGGGTCAACAACAGCTTATATATTGTTTCCACAAGCCCCAAAACTGCACTTAACTTATTTTTATTCTTAAACTGACTGTCAACTGTCATATTTATTCAATATGATGAGAAATAATACAAAATAATGGAACACTGACTAATCTAGCTATCCAACTTTAGACTCTAGAACCATTAGACTATAGCCAGACTTAAACAAGCCCATGAATTTCTCCATTTGCACCATAAAAACCACAATGCAGTGATTGAGTTTTAATTAAAAGTTGTAAACAGAAGCCAAAAGAAAACATAATCATAAAATACAACTATTCACAATTCAATTCCATTGTCTACATCAGTGGTTTCCCAACCTGTGAGTCACCAAAGCTTCAAGTGGGGTCACAAGTGTTTTATTAATTTCTGTGAGGAAAACTAAATGAAATTGTTATTTTTAAAGTTTAGATTATTATTCAATAGAAAAACAACCAAAGAGCCAATAGAACAATGGCAAACCTTCAGGGAGAAGAAAACACAGAATTTGTCAAAAAAGAAGTCTATTAAGTATGTATGATTAAAAATACATACATAATACAAACAATAATAATAATTGTATAAAAGTTCCTAAAAAACACCAGGAAAAGTCATCTCTGATCAGTGTTCACATGAAATAATCTGTTTTTAATTAATAATAATTAATGAGCTCAAAAAGAATCGAAATCGAAACTGTTTGGGTTCATTGTACAGTTTATCGGTTGTTCTCTACTGTTATTGTGATGCACTCAATATAATATGAAATATCCATAAAATACTAATAATAATATACACTTTACTCAATGATGGAAAAGGTTGGGAACTAGTGGTCTACGTCACCCAATGAAGAGACATTTGAAGTAATTTGTCTAGTCAGCATAGGTATCTAACTGGCTTCATCACTCTATTGGTTTGTTCACATGGCGCAAATCTGCTAGTCAGTGAGGTTATGTGGATTATGGAAACAGAAGTAAGAGGACACCGGCTAGTGGACTAGTCAACGTTTACTTCTAAAAGACTGCTGGTGTTTCCATTCAGGAGTTTTACCAGTGCAAGTGAGGTGGAGGCTATGTGACTTTGTCTCGTGTGGTATTGTAATGCTGGGCTGTGAACTGAGGCATACTGTATAGCACTGTGTTTCAGACAGGGGTTCTGCTGTGTCGAGTCTCTTCAGCCTTGCCGCTCTGGGACACTTTCCGGTCTTTAAAACAAACACTGAACCTGATGTGATAATGTGGCGTCACATGTGGTTGTGGCGGTGGCTTGCAGTCACCAGTGGTTGGCTTGTCAACAGCGTGACGTTTTATTATTGCTGTTATCACGACTGCCCTATACGGACTTGAATGTTACAACAAAGTGGCACTCAGTCTGCCTCCCATTAGGAGAGCTAATGTGATAAAATGACCACTTTTCTGAAGTGGTAACACACGTTGACATGCGTATGTTCACCACTGGGGAATGTAAGCTGTAGCAGTGTCTAAGATGGCTTATATGTACGTCCATCAGAATGATTTTCAGATGATTTGACAGTTTGTATATAGGCAATGCAAAGCTTAGTAAAACAGCTCATGTAGGTCTTATAACTTGTGGCTGGTTGTATGTAATTCGTCATGATTCCCTGGGATTTTCTTGCTCAGTATTGTATCCTGATACAATTTCACGCAGTGGCCTTTAGTCTTTAATGACCACAATTGATCTAAAGTCATGCTAACAAAAGCTATCTTGCAGGTCCTTAAGTCTGTGCTATTATCTAACCCCCTGCAGCTAAATCAAGAATCATTTTCCTTCATCAAACTGAGACGCTGTAGATGTGAAATTAAAATGGATTTTTCATATTCCAGGCCTGTGTGATTCTATTTCCAACTAGATCTCTTTACTAAACAATAAACCCAATGACTCTTTCTTATGAAGCTTTTACAAGTTCATTTTACACAGTTAAATGTAACTTCATGTTTAATATCAAAATCTAAAGTCAGATATAAGGCTCTGTATATAACATACCAAAAATTACATAACCTTCAAACATATTAATTTAAAAAAAAGTCCCATTCAACTCAAAATGTGCTTTGCTTTTTGTTACTTTCCTGTTTGAGCAGAATGACATCATTTCAAAAAGATTGTTTTCACATTTATCTGCTGAGGAGGGAAAGGTTCTCTGGGCTTCATTTCAACTCTGTAAAAACATTAAAGTATTTTAATGTCTTTAAACATTTCTAAAGGGGAACTCTGTGACCTATAAACACTTAATTTATCCTCAAGTTTCTACTTAAAGTTGGAGTGCGGGACTTTTCCATATGAAAGATCTTGCCAAATGAGTTGGTCATACGCTTAATCATGTCATCAATGTTGATTAAACATATGACCACCAGGTAAATCTCTCTGTATTTCACAGTATACCAGAGTTGTTAAATGTTGTGTCTGTGACGATTTTCCTGCACTGGCACACCTGTAGTGATGTGTTCTACGTTAGCTAGTAATGACTGTTTTGCCAGAGCTGAAGGGGGGAAGAACCATAGTGACACTTGAAATTCCTGATGCTCCAGATAAAAAAGAAACTGAGAATTTGTAAAATATTTGTAGTAAACTAGCTATTAAATGGATTATTGTCTTGGAACTGTGGAAATATCTCTGTATTTCCGTAACTATTTCTGAACGAGCCTTAAAAAGTATTTTTTATGCAACCAGAACAGAGAAATCAGAATTTGTATTTATCACAGTCCAACATCACAGCAACACAACTCAGTCTATGTTAACAACACTGCTATCCAGCAGTTGGGGGTCTAACCACAAAAACCAAGTGTTTTTAGAATTTATACAATATTACAAAATAAAATATCAAAACAATATTTTACGATATTTTATTACACTCAGATTCTACATTGCAGGTTTAATACAACATCCTCAATCTGTTCGTACGTTCATATTACACATTACATGCTTGCATTACACTGTCTTACAAGCAATGTATTTAGTACTGACTAAAATTCCCAAATTAAAGTCCCAATGAGGCGATGCTTCAAATATTATGGGGGTGATGGGTTAGTTTTGTTGTCATTTGGAGAGAGAACATTGTAGCCTGCCATGCTGTTTTCCTGTGTTGCTCTGTTCAATGATACTGCAGGAAAAAGAGTCTGGTGCTTCCACTGACGACATGAATCCAGTTTTTTCAATGGTTCAGAAATTTCCAATAAAAATAGAATAATAAGTGGATCATACTAAGAATGCTTTACATTATATTGGAGGTTAATGCTGCTAATGCACTGTTAGTATGAGCAGGGAGAGTGCCATGTGTACAGCTTGCAACGGCATTGCATTCTCTATACCTACAAGGTTGCTTTAGTAACAGCCACCAAAATAAGAGCAGCGTTTGGGAGGGTGGCCCCAGTTCAATACCAGTGTAGTACAATACAACTGGTTCACTGGATCCTTCCCAGTTAGCAAGGGCTATGACATATGGAATAAAGCTTTGAGTTGTTCCTTTTTTACAGGCTGGGTTGTTGTTTTCTCATACCAGGTGGAATAATGAGGTCTTGCACATACACTACAACTCAAAAATGTATTGAGTGCGTTGGCCTTGGTTCAGGGCAGAATCACAAAGTAGTCACTGATTTTATGACTATTTTAATTGCACTCCCATTTGGAATTGTAGGATTCCTGCAGATTTGGAAACTGTCCAGGAAGCCTTTTTTTAAAGTGGGGCTTGATCATTAAAGCTTATTTCCACACTGAAAGCTTGCACTGTGCTTTTAGGACAACTATACTGTAGTTTCTAACCCCCAACAGATTTGCACATTATGAGAAGGGAAAACAAAGTTATTTTTCAATTTGGGACAATGGCTTTTTGACCTAAATAAGTAGTGTGTTATAGCAAGGCTATAGAAAATGGCTTAGCAGAAATCACAGCAATGGGATTTTGATTAATGAGAAACATTCATTTTTGTATTGACCATTTAAAAGACTATTAAGATTGCCACTCAAGCGTTGAGCATTAATTATAAGGCAGGCCTACATAAGCTTCCATGAAATTTAATGAGCATTGTAAAGTCTGGAGTAATGCAAGGAGCTTTGTAGAGAATTAGGTTGGAAATGAAGTCCTGAAACAACAGTCATATTAAACTTTTCCTGCCAAGTTTGTTTTCAGTTCACACACTAATCATATCTTCTATTTTTTCTTAGAAAGAAATATTGTTATTCACACTCAATGCTCCCAGTATATTAAAACATACTAGGAAAACACTGGAAAAGAAAAACTGACAAAATAAAGATACTGCACTTGTTTAGGGCTGGAGGATATTTAACCGTGTGTAACCGGACAGTGTTTATTGGACCTATTTATAAAACATAACAAAGAGTTATTTTCACATGATTTTATTTGTATGATAGGCTATTTGATACATCAGACAACATACAGATTATGGATAATTAAGGAATTGTTTTAGTGAAAATGTATGATAAAAAGACAATTATTAGTAAGTGAGGCATTGCAACATCAAAGTGATTATCAGGGGAGCAGGTTGCATATTTAAAAAACACAAATACCTCAATTTCTATCTTTAAATTACATTTAAATCTTTAATTATTTTAATTAAATGTTTTTAATTACAATTGTGTGAATGTCACTGTGGCAGGCATAAACGCATATAATGACAATTATGGGATTAACAGATAAATTACCTTAAAAAATATTTGATACACACATTTTCAACACAGTTTTACTGTAAAATAAAGTACCAAATATTAACGAATTACAAGTTGCCTCAACACAGTAAATCATATTGAAATATTAGTATTTATTAATATAAATGTTATTCTTACCAGAACTTTTTCAAAATTAGCAAAGACTTCATGTAAACGTAGAAACGTGTAAATCACTACACGATGGGAACCCTTTTGGATTTTGAACTGGGAAGTCTGTGTCTGTGGACATGTTTGAATGAGTGAAATACAGCATAATGCATTGTTATCACCCGGTATTGCTAGCAAGGGCTAACAGCTAACCTGGCTAGAGCTTGGTTCTGTGACCTGTTGTACTGGAACACGGTCAACACGAGTCCGATGTCATTCCCAGCTCCGACTTCGGACTGCAGAGGTAAGTGGGACGCACCTAAAGGCCCATTACTGTCTGCAGTGCTCAAATGATCCACCAGAGGGCACAAGACGTGTCAGATTGTTTTTCTAATCATGGTGATGACATCGAGGTCTCAGAAATTGATGTGGAAAATATGACACAACTGGCATTATATGAAAACTAAATTAGTGGTTATTATAACAAATAAAACAATTAGACCTTCTCCAAGACAAAATTGCAGAGAGCAGTTTGTGGCATTTCAACGCTGATGTAAGACACAGATAAAAATGCTCTCCTGATAATTTTTGTAAAACCATGTCAGCGTGATTAAGATAACTGAATTAGAGCAGTTGCAGGCACAGTCGGATACATTAGAGCTGCTGTCGGTCATCAGTGATGTTTTACCACCAGGAATCCCAAACAGGCTGAAAGCCGCACATTCACTGAGCTCCACGCGTCCGCTCTAATCAACCTGTTAAATGGGTTCGTCTTAAGACAGCTGCTACTGGTGTGATTGCAATTAAAAAAAGCTACTTCAGTGCAGACTCACAGCCACACAACAGTCCAGATGCCAAGAAGCAACATTTCTCAGATACTGGTTAGGGATGTAAGCTTCTCTAGTCATGCTTTCTACACTATAATACACTATAAGTCTCTTTGCCTAACCAATATTTCATAAATATTCACAAACTGTGCTTTGTTTCTTCAGCTGAATCAATCAAGACTAAAACATGACTGTCGTAACATCCATAATGTGGAAAATCCTAGTATAAAATCCTAGTTAAATATTCATGAGTTTACATATCCTGAACGTGGGCCTGCAAATTCATGCACTTGTGAACAACAAACAGAAATACAAAGCTTCTTAAGGCTCATAACTCCTCTCTGCTGTTTCCTTATCAGCTCACTGTGACACTGTGAGAGCCTGTAGGTCCTTTCAGGGGTGCTTTAACAGCTGTATTGATCTGTGTTAACTTTGCATTCATCAATCACAAGGTTAGGGGAATGATTCAGATAACATCGGCACGCTCTGTCCTCCCCCCAGTGGGAAATTTGGAATTAATACCTCTATGTCCTGATGCATTCTCCTTCTGCTGGGAAGACTGTCAACTTTGCTTGCAGGTGGTTACCTCAGTAGATACAGTGAGATAAAGGCTGTGCACAGTTTTGGAGTTGGTCGAACAACTTTGCAGCTCGACTATGAGTTTTTAAAGAGGAGTAAAAAAAAAAGGACAACTATATCTTTAATGAAGATTCCTGCTCTCAGGGGGCCCAACTGTTTCCCATTAACACTCTCTCAGATCCCACCACAAAGGCCTTTGCCAAGGGGCTTCCAGCGCAATCAATGATAGCACTAATTGAAATATTATCTCTCGTGCTTCACACAAATGCCCAGGCAAGCCCCCAATAATTGCACACAGATTATTCCACAGACCATGTGCTTTCTAACCACTAACTCCGCCATCTGCTCCAAAATTACAACCATGCTGCTTGCACTAGTTAAGCGCCCCTGTACACAGCAACTCTCCCAACTGTGAGATGCCTCCCTGCTATTAGTGCATGAGGGCGGGCCGAGTCTCGAGTGGCCGCCTTATCAGTGTCGATGTCAACGATCCGGGCAGGTGATGGGGTAAGATTGATGTGGGTTTCTAATGCCTGCCCACCTAAATTATATATCCATTTCCCTCCCATGAGATTTCAAATCAGATAAGAAGAACATGTGGAAGATTACATTTTGCTCCGGCAATGCTGGGAAGTCTTCACAATCAAGTGGGTAAAGAATAGTAATAGAAACAGGTTGATTGTATCAGTAGTGCAGGGAGGAGAGGGGTACAAAAAGAGGAAGCTATTTCCCACTCTACACAAGAAGTATAGGTAAGCTGATTATAATACAAACAATGGAATTCCCGTATGATGGCGAGGTCCCTCTAAGTAGGAAAATACCAAAAAATAGGAGACAAACGACTAATTAGAGTCAGACAGCAGGACAGAAAGCTGCTTCTGTTCATCACAGGGTTCATGTTGGGGATATCATTCATTGTTGATACTGTACCCCCTTTTGCTTCTTGCTTCTTCTTGTTGTCTCAACTTATTTCATGAGCCACTTGGATGCTCTTTCCTTTCTTGATTTTAGGGATCCTGAAATAGGCGTCCGAAATGTCATTTTCCGCATGAGAACCCAAGTTTTCATGTGCAGCTCCAAAACGCTCTGAACTCCCACAGCTGCAGTGACAGCAGTGCCTGGTGGCCAACACCACAGCACTGTGACTTGATCCTCTGGGCTTCTCCCAACTGCTCCAACATGTGCGTTCTCTGATGAGTGAACGCTGGCCGTGCTAAAACGGGCAGCAACGCTTTGTGCTCTGGCCTCGCTGACAAAATACAAAGTAGAGGTTTATAAAATGCCCTCTCAGACGTGCATTTGAAAGTATTCTGATCCCAGTTTGTATTTTCAGACACACGGAAGACAATCACTATCATTGACTGTGATTCCTCTGCCTTGCATGTGTCTCCATAGCTTTTTACTACAGGTCATGTGTTAAGCCACTGCGATTTTGCTCACGGCAAGCTATTTGTTACACAACTGAAATGAGAAAAAAGGCACATTTTGATTTGTCAGGTCACTATACTAAATGCACATAAACCAAGACTTTCAAAACAACAAAAAAATATTAATGTTTTCCAGATACATCACATCCAGTGTATTGTCATCACATTAGTGTCTTTAATGCAGTAAAAAAAAAATTTTTTATTTTTTTTTTTTTTTTTTTTTTTTTTTTTTTTTTTTTTTTTTTTTTATTTTTTTTTTTTCCCTTTTTTTTTTTTTTTTTTTTTTTTTTTTTTTTTTTTTGTTTTTGTGGGGGGGCTGGCTGGGGTCTTTTTTTTTTTTTCTTTTTAATTTTTTTTTTTTTGTTGTTTTTTTGTTTTTTTTTGTGTTTTTCTTTCCCCCCCCCCCCCCCCCCCCCCCCCCCCCCCCCCCCCCCGGGGGGAAGGGAGGACCCCCCCCCCCAAAGGGGGGGGGGTTTTTTTTTTGTTTTTCCTTTTTAAAAGGGGGTTTTTCCTTGCCCTTGTCGCCAAGTGCTTGCCAGGTGTCTGTTGGGTCTCTGTAATGTAATGTTAAAGAGTTCGGTCTAGACCTGCACTATTTGAAACCTGAGATAACTTCTGTTATAATTGGCGCTAATACAAAAAAAAATGAATTGAATTGAATTGAATTAAATCGGTAATCACATTACAGTTACTAATCAAACAATTAAGTCATTACTTCAGTGTGTTCGCCATTGTCAATATAATGGGCGGATTGAAACAAATCAAACATTTTGTTTCATGCACAATCACATGAGTGACTTCTTTGCTTTCAACGAAGAGGATACAGCTTCCTTCAACTCCAACACTGAAGCCATTGAATATCTGTGGCCAGAGATGATCCTGAACTGTTCCCCTATAATATCCATAAAACTGTGGAGAGGCTCTTCAGCCTGGACAGTATTGTGCTGACTCTGAGGAGGAACGGGTTGTCTGAAAAACCATTTGAGAGACTCCTCCTCATGAGGTATAGCCGCTGCTTTAGTGATAAACACATTCAATAAGCTGCACCAGTGTACTATAAAGCCATAGCTTGGTGAGAGACTAAAGTGACTTTGTTTGAGTGAGTTTGGCTTGTTAAATGCAGTTCTTATTATTTGATCTCAGGCGATGTTATGGAGTAACGCAGAAGTAATATAATGAATAGTGCAAAACGTGACTCTCTACAGAGAATAATTAGGTAAAATAATACAACAATTGAGTTGTCGCCTACCCTGCCTTAAATACAGTATCTTGTATCAGTGAGTATGCATGTCTGTGCACCAATCACATACCACGTAATTTATTAGCACTGAAATGGGACCCTCATACTTCCCACCAGTGTCCCATTCACCATTTTTCCCCCAGGATAGCAAAGTCATGACCCGCCATACTCCAGCCCTGACAAAGGCTTTAACCTGAGCCATGATCAGCTGAAAGCAACACACAAACCACTTGCTTTGTGATTCCAATGACTTCCAAATTCCAAATACTTTACAAGAGATACTGTAACACAAACACACTGTCCCAGTGCAACCATCAGTATCAATTTACCTCATATAAAAGACAAAAGAACCTATATATAGAATATGATGGCAAAAAACATATGTAATGCTTTACTTAAAATACTTAAAATTGGCTTTGGTACGATAAATGCTTCACATGTACCACACTTTAGGACAAAATGATACAAAAATCATAGATTCTGGCTAATTTTTTTTTAAAAGTTAACAAGTTTGTTATTTGATTCCTTTTAGAGGTCACAGCAGACGTCTGCTGTCTTCTCCTGCAAAATGTAAGGTTCCTTTATCATTCTGATTACATTTCCTGTTTGAGCTTTACAAAAAAAATTAAAATAACAGATGTTATGTTACATTATGTAAATAAGATGCAGAAAGTTATAATAAAATCCATAATTTGCAGCTGCGTATACTGTAACTGCTTCATAAATAATGTTCCTAACAAACCAAAATAACTTGTGAAAAGCCCGCCAACGTGAGATCTTTGCCTTTCAGCGATTTCCTCTTTACTTTAGCTCGTCTAAACTCTTCAGAAATCTTGTTCCTTTGTGTCAAAAGTCAAAAAAACATTGCAAGAGTTTGAAACTCTGAGCACTTCATGTAACTCTTCTAAACAGCCTTTGGCATTCCCTCACCCCAAAGGACGTACATATATACATCCAGCAGCGTCTCTATAAAGCTGCTCACATAGAAACAAACAGTGCAGAGTGCGAGCTGCGAGTTTCTCAAGGAGGCAGCATTCCTCAGACACGACAACCTGGTGAATGGACACAGTCTGAAGTCACTATCCCTCTTGCTTATTAATCAGCTCTCCCTGGCAAGGTCCCTTGTGGCCACCAAGTCACATGACCACTTCACTGGGACTTGGCAAACTACGTGGGGAGGAAAAGCTTCTCAAAAAGCTTATCCTTTACTTTTGTGCAACTGTAGGTATTGCTACTGTGTGATGACAGTGCATTATTTGATATCCAGGAAGTGAATGTAAAGCCATGTGCAAACTCAGGACTTTATTCAGCACATTTCCATCACCTACAGAATGAAAAATAAACAAAAAAAACTGATTCAGATTGCATTTTCGGCCCATGACGAATTTACCTGGCAATGTTTATCTGCATTTCAAATATCAACATTCAGACGTTTCCTCCAGAGAGAGAAAGGTCTGTATGTGTCTGTCTTCTACCCATATGCCTCCTCTCATGTTTTACATTTGGAATGAATTACATTAATAATCTAATTATATTCAAGAAATATGTTTTTCTCAGCATCTTCAGAGATTTGTTGTTTTCCTACTTTGTCTGCTGAATTGCCAATGCCAAACACAATGCTGAAAGCTGAAAGCCTTCAGTGAAATTCCAGCAAATTGATTGTTGACCCACACTGAGTGTGTGTAAATCAATCAGGCTTCCATTAAACTCTTACAAACTTTCTACAACCCAGAAATTAGTCATTTGTGATATGAACCTGTGAAAATACCAAACACACAAACAAAAAAACAACTGAATGCAGAAATAGAATCCAACACGGAAATTGCTTCCCACCACAGGAATGAAAAAGACAACTGGATAACAATTACCTCCAATTTGCAATTTGCCTTTCCAGAAAACAAAGCAAGGTCTCTTGTTGTTTCCAAAGTGGCAATTTCACATCTGTGGAGCAACAATTCTCAGTTACAGACACTCATCATCCTATAATGTAGTTAATGTCCTTAATATCACATTGCACCATTAAGTTCAATGGAAAAAGTTTCATATCCAAGGCAACCTCTTAATTAAAGCTGTGGAACAACAATAGGGAGGAAAATATAAAAATAGCTCTTAGTGATCAATCTTTCATTTCTGAGTCTATACTGTTGATTGGTCCTGAATTTTTCTCCTATTTCATGGATGTCACGTCTAGATATTTTCAACTCATATAGGAGAAGCACAAACACCAATTTTACCTGTAACATGAGACCCAATAGACCAGAATGCAATGCAGCCATGAGATAGGTTGTAATTTAGATGGGGATAGGGAATACGTCAAAAGACTCTCTTGCTTATTTATGTCTCTATTTCTATTGCTCTGTCTACACCAGGGCTCACACTTTTTATTCAGAAGTCGACCATTTGTAGGTGAGAAAAACATAAAATATGAAGGCTGTAGTTATCGGTCTGAAATTCAAATTCACAAAATATAAGAGCAATAGGCTTCACCATGTACTCCAGTGGGGGGGTGTTGGTAAAGTGCACTGTCATTCTGGCTTATTGCTTGTCCTGTAACAAGCGGACAAAATTCCCACCACAAACAGTCATCAGTAGCGTGAAGCATCCATCAGTTCAAACAGGCTGCACTCAGCTGTCACTGTCCTCCGGACAGTTCACCTGGGGTCAAGGCTGGAACATCAACTGGGCAAACCAGGAAACTGCCCATAAGGCCAGGTTCACTTCACATCCACTGGTTGTACTTACAAAATGTTTATTTGTTTCAGATTTGTGTAGGAATTTGCAATGCTAAAAACCTAATCAGGTGTCAAAAATGTATTCATTCATGTACTGTATATAATATATATACACACACATATGCGTGTGTGATTAGGTAAATACAACTCAGGTAGAATTTACAAAATAGTGAAAAATGTGTATTACAATTCCCCAAAGCCAAAGTTAACATTTAATAAAGTTCATTTAAACAGTTAATCAATTATCAAATTGGGTGCTAATTCATTTTCTTTTTGTGACATAAAAGGTAAAATGAGAGAATATAATAGGAATAGCATGACATTAGAAAGGAGAAAAAATTTTATGGAGAAAAATAAAATAAGGAAGGAAAAAAATAACTCAAAGAATGTTAATATCAAGAGAAAACACGGAGTGAAGGTATGAGGGAGGCAGTGTATGGCAATGACAATATGAGAGAAACATGTAAGCGTCTGTGGAAATACTGAAGCTTTCATCTACATAGCAGGGGTCAGTGGGGGCCCAACAATAAATATTTGCCCCGGGGCCCCATAGCAGGTTGATGTCATTACTTGTAGGCAAAAAAGGATACCTGCATTGCAATTAAATGAATGTAAAGGAATTATGGGTGTGTTCACATTCATTCAAACTCAAAATGCAACAGGTTCATGCCAGTCTTTGAGGGCATTCTGGGAAGTGTAGTACATCACTGTGGCGTAAAGGGAGCTGAGGCAGGTTCAGGGGAAGTGCGTCAAACAGTTACATTCCAGTGCTCCACGTTGAAATGTATTCTCCGTTTATCGCAGAAAGAAAGGACTGGGAGATCCACTGTATGTCCGAGATGGCTGTCGGAATGTAGAGCTATTTAACACATATTTTAACCAAAAAATACAGCTTACAGCACCTTTAATGTAGGTGTGTCTGACTCTTGCTTTCCAGCCGAGAAGCCACCTGGCTTTAATAGCATCTCCTAGCCAATTTACATCACATTAATTTATCACCTTTTGATATCACGCCACTGTACACAGGTGGCAATATCTACCTGCCATTGTCGGCCATCTGCCTGCTCTGCCTCTACATTCTGCTCCCAGGCTTTATGTGGACTGTGCAACGGGAGATGGGCAAAATACTCTTTTTTTTCTTTTTTTCACAGCAACAGCTCTGCCTCTTTTGCCTCGAGATCCCTGCTGAGTAGCTGTAGCCCTGCGATAAGAAGAGAACACACTCTACCCATCAACAATGATCTCAACGTCTTTAACAAAAGGCTGCATACAACCAGCACACCACAGCTCCCATACCACCAGCCCTATCCATCTCTGCTCTCTTAGCTGCTCATCCAATAACAGCTGTTGCTCCAAATTTCGATCTAACCGGCTATAATTCTCGTCTTTGGCTGACACGGGCTGATGAAGGAAGGACAAGGGCACAATACACAGGCCTGCCAGGGTCTCGGCCAAAAAAAAAAAACCCACAAGAGTTTGTGCTGCATCCTGGCAACATAGCCAGCACTGTCTTCTCCCAGCCACATACAGAGAAAGAGGGAGGGAGGCAGCCCGCTTAGACAATGAGGCTGCCTCATTACCAGTGTTTATCTTAAGCTGGATTAATACTCCAAAAAGAAACGCTGTTCTTTTATTGTTAGGAAAAGAACATGTGCTGCCTCTTTCGGGAAGTTTGATATTGGGATGTTTTGCTGTGTGCTTGATTTTGTTGTTGTTGTTTTTCTTTTCGTCTTCTTCTTTTCGTTCTTGCTAAAAACACGTCCACTGATGTCAGCATCTGATTGTTTCCCACCTACCCGTTGCATGTTGGAGTCTGTTCATTTGGTTCTTGAGGAAAAGATGATCAACTGTTGGTTCAGATCCGTACTGGTTTCAGGAAACAGTCTGAAGGCTACCGGCATATTCAATCCACTGACAGAAACAGTGCAACCAGCTGTGGAAAAGCATGAGGTGCTCTTTGTTTGAGCTGCCTCATCTCACAGACAACATGAATCAGTTCTGTCACGATGGTGAATGCTTACGACTGTGTGTGCAAAACATATTAGAAAAGAATGAATTCAGTGAGGGGCACTGTGAAGTTGACCTTGACTTATTCACACATATATTCCAACTGCATATGAGAAAGCCAGAGGACAGCATGACACCGTGTAGCCTCCTGTGCATGCTGTCAAGTGTTTCCTGGAAATTATTGCTATGTTAAAAAAAAGAAGTATGCCTCAAAATGAATCAACAGAAATCATTTCATTTTGGACAAAGCCTCCCCGCCCTCTCTCCAGTGAGCTGACGCAGCCCTACAGCAATTTTAGCCCGCGGCTCATCCCCTCGAGGTGTACCAAGAAACGCTTCGAGCACTTGTGCGAGTCAACTGCCATCCAGATGCACAGTGCTTCCTGCCATTGTGGCTGCAGCCCCCAGCCAGCCAGCTAGCAGAGCGCTTCAGCCCAGGTGCCTCTCTCGCTGTCTCTATCAATCGCTGCGGATTGTTTTTCCCTGCTCCTGTGATCGGCCCTGCTCTCTACAGCCACCCCACCCGACTAGCTCTGACCTACGGGGTCCTCTGCGTGTTCCTCTACACATTTGTGCATGAGCCAAAATATCATTACTTTTCTCAAAGGAGCAGTCATGATTTGCACAGTCTGCCTCTGTGTGCGATTATAATCAGATCAGAGCACAAGAGGAGCTACTGTAACAACTACTTTCCATTTTAAAAATAGACCCACAGTTCTGCATGTTAAAACAATGATGACAGCATACTTGGCAGCTAAACCCATATTGATACAAAGTAGTTTGAACTCAACAATGAGAAAGAAGTCACAATAATCACTTAGTATAGGAAATGTTAACTTTGTAACAGGACTAGGGATTGGTTCTGATTGCTGGTAGGAAAATGACCTGGATCTACATATCCACAATCTCTTAAATCCTTTGTCTCTTCTCATCTTTTTTTATTAGCAAAGAGAAATGTACGAAACAAGCAACTGTTTCATTTCTCACTGCTGAATCAGGCTGTATATTGGCAAGAATCTGGCATTATGATACATATCACAATATAGGGGTTACAATATATATAATATATAGTGATTTTTAAATAATCTAACTTTAGGAAATAGTATAAAGAACACCACCATATGCATAAAATCTGAGGAAAAACAGTGACCTTTCTATGCAACCAGAACAGTGGGATCTACATTTGTATTTATCAAAGTCCCTGTAATGTCCAACATCATAGCCCTCAGTTTATAACAACAGTCGGAATGTTTAAACACAAAATTGTGTGCTTGTGTTTTTGAGAATCAATACAATATCACAAAACAAAATCTTGCAATACTATATTTTAATATTTAATTACAGCTCTACTGCTATCCAATGCTTTTATGAGTTAAATGACAAACACTGCAGGCGCTAATTAACACGTTAAGTTCTTTTCTCTGTTTGACAGTAATGTTTCTGCATTTTTAGACAACAAAAGGTGATTAAATATCCAAACTAAATATCTGAGTACTTGTAAACCTTAAAAACTAAACCCAATAAGGTTCAATGCATGATTTGAAAGGATTCTGATTTAATTGATGAGCACAAATAAATTGTATTAATATATTAATTATAGAACGCTTTACATTTTATCTTATCAAATATGATCTATATTGGCCTTGTCCTTATCTGTGCCCGATTATGTTGCTGCAGTGACCCAATTTCCCTATGGGGACCATTTAAATTTCATCTAATCTAATCCAACACATCTCTGATTCTGCAAGAGATCTGCTAATATGCAAATGACTTCAGCACAATTTTGGTGCTGTCTGGAGAATGGATTGGACTTGAAATGGGGATGGGGATGTGGATGTGGATGGGGGGACAGTTTTTCTAGGTGCATTAAAAGCAGACATTTTTAATAGTGCAGCAATGTGACACAAAACAAAATGCTCTCTCTCTCTCTCTCTCTCTCTCTCTCTCTCTCTCCTCTCTCGGCTGCCTGTTTCCAGCAGTAATTTGTGCATTTTTCAAAATGTTGTCAGGTGTGCGGAGATTTCCTTTCTCTTGACACCATTTCTTGCCTGCAAAATAATGACTAGACTACTTTGCAACATAAGTAATGATATATGGTATTAACAGTGACAGTATGTGCTGAATTCCATTAAGTGGGGGTTAAAACGAGCTTTCTCTGGTCTACTAAAGCACACAGAGTGAGTGACTTGATTAATTCCATCTTTTTCTTACGCCACAGACATATCTCAAATACATAATTGGTTGAACAGTGCAAAGAGCTTTATATGCTAAAACTGTGTGCCACATAACATCAGAGTTTCAGTTTAGCTGTGTGGCATTGAGTGCAGCCTTTATTCAGTACAGCTTTGCACTTGTTGACATTGGTCAAAAGGCAGAATTGGGAAGTCAGCACACTTCAAAATCGTTGACATAAGGTAAACCTGCATGTGACCTTATGTCTATTTACCAGATTATTATTCATTATTTTTTTCAGCTCTTTATGCAAGAATCATTTGCGGCTCAATTTTTCCTGTGCAGGAATTTGACTCTTCAGATACTGGGCAGTATCTATGAAGAGAAAAGGGGCTGCTGGCCAAGTAAAACAGTGAGGTGTGGAGAGATGATGAGGGAAAATGCCCCTCCATTGACTGATTCATCCACTTCATCCTATTTATTTATTTATCAGTTTGCTTCTGACTACAAGGGTCATTATCAAAGGACAAGGAGGATTTAACAGCATTAATCTTTCCCCCAGCCCCTCTCTTATTGTAGACTAGTGATGGAGCTTGAGGAGAAGTTGATTAGGGGCTTATAAAAAGGTGCAGTTTTCATTTTCCTAAGGTGGCCTTTGTTTACATGCTTTTTTAAGCTCGCCTCCATCTAGCCACAATCTAGTTATTGGATGGAATTTTTAATGTCAGGTGTAAACAAGGTCAGAGAGACTGAGCTGCCTCACTGCTCTCCCCCTCTCCAGAAGCACAGCCCTCTTGCCTGCCCGGAGAACACATGGCTTAACTTGGATGACCTGACCACGCAGTCAATGTGGATTAAGAACTAATACTTAATCAACTTTGCGCCAAAGACCTCCCGTCCGTGAGATTCACCATGCTTCAAGATGATCCGCGGGCAGAAAAAGGACAATTGCTCAATTTTAACTGCAGGTGCATTCAAATAAAGCGCTGCGTTACAGAAGGCTTTACAGCCAGCACAATCAACATTCCCCCTTTATAGGCTCATTTTCCACATTTGCAAAAGTGCACAACCAAAAGCAAAACTAATACTGCTCAGAATTACCTTGGCAGGATTAAACTTTCAGAGAAAAGGCTGCAGCCTAACATAACTGGTGTAAAAATACACCCAAAAGCAACCACTCGGATACTTAGAGAGTCAAGCCACTGGCACCAAGACAGCTCAACTGCACTTCACTAATCGCTTCATTTAAGCTGTGGCTTAGATGGCAAGCATCCTGGTGTCAAATGTAGGCGCAAACACTGCCCGCGATGTGCATAATGCAACTGATAGAATCACAAAACATTCCCATCCAAACAAGAGTCGGAGACAGCGATAACAAGTGCTCCAAGGATGACAAAAATCCATCACTTACCTTGCTCCATCAGCAGGACGGTCATCCCGACCAGCATAGCCCAGTACAGAGGATTCTTCATGCTTATCGATCTGTTTGTTTGTCTGCTGTGTGATGTCGTCTGGGGGGAAAAAATAGCCTGCGAGTCTCTGAAAATCCCGAAAAGTGCTTTTCTTCAAGTCCCCGGTCTTGCTGTCTGACTGTACAGCATCCACCAACGCAGCGCTCAACAAAGTCCCTCCTTCAACTGAGAGGTTATTGGCAGCGGCGCCAGAGGCAAGCTAGCGCCAATGACAAACACTACTTCCGGTTAGCTTGTTTTCTCAAGTAAAAGGACGCTAAGTGGCGTTCAGTTGGCCGCGTAATTCCCAAGGTGTAGCGGCGCTTTTAATTTGAAGAAAAACTCGACCTACTTCCTGCCCTGGCCAGGTTGTTTGTCGCTAGCTTGAAGCGGCTGTTAGCGGTGACTTCTTGTGGAGGCGCTGCCGTCCGCTGATATTATTTTACTCCTGAAAAGCAGCTTGGTTACTCGTTAACATACGACGGAGTATTAGGGCCAGACTAAGAAAAAAAAATTATTTTAGAATAAAGTCGTAATGTTACGAAGAAAAGTCGTAATAATACCAGAATAATGTAATCGTTTTAATGAGAAAAAAGCTTCGATAGAGTTATCAAGATCTGACGTGACCGGCTCAACCAATCAGCAGCCTCAGCCTGAGCCCAGCAGCCGCTGTTTGTCTCAGTCCTACCGTACAGTCAACAGGTAAACTAACGGACTCATCAGGGCCGGCCCAAGGCATAAGCGAACTAAGCAGCTGCTTAGGGGCCCGTGACCACTAGGGGGCCCCCCAAGAGCAATTAACTTAAAAAAGAAAAAAGTAATACTTTTTTTTTTTCCATGCGTGAGAGTCATATATTATCAAATGTACATTCTTGTACAAAAACAAAACAAAAAAACCCCAACAACAATATGATGTTAACAGAGTGTAGTTTCCTACTGCCTCTCTGCTCGAAGTGGCAGAGCTCCGTTAGTAACGTGTGCAGAGCTCCCAACCGTGCAGTGCCGTGTGCACTGAGCATCCAGGAGCTAGGAGCAGCTGAAAGATGTCGCAAAAAAGGACTTAACGTTACCTTCAGGGGCAGAAAAAAGAAAAAGGGAGAAAGAGGAAGAGGAGAAAAAACGACAAGATAAAGGTATGTCTTGGTAATGTAACATTTGGTGTCAAGGAGATTTTCAAAAGTTCCCTGAAATTAGGAAATTAAGTCCCAAATTATTGTTGATATTTAAATTTGCTAGCTAACATTAGTTCAAAACGTCTTACTACTTATGGGTCGGTTAGATAGCTTACTATTCAAGCTAACGTAGTGGTGTTTGTGTAATACTTTGAATACGTTTATTCTCAGTGTATTTATATTATTCTGGGTCACTTTTTGGCATCAAAACAACATTTTTGATAACGTTTGATAGCCAATGTTTAATAACTAACGTTAATTACAAACGCGGTGACGTTTGCTAGAAATATGGTTTTGCATTAATGAATTAATTTAGTTAACGTTAACTTATAGTTTGAGGTATATTGTTTGCAATTGTTTGCTGCACAGTAATTTATGTGAGTAAATAAACATATTCCTTTTACATCAACTCCCTATTGTGCTCATACGTTATATGAAACTTCCCCAGGAGCACTGTTAAAGTATTTGGGGGGAGGCACTGACTCAGCCCAGGGGCAATCCACCTCCTCAGGAGCAGCCAAGGTTAATGAATCAGGTGATCAAACACTGTCACCATATATGTTTAATTTCTAGTCAAATGATCTCATTAAGATATACTAATATAAGATATAATCATATGACAAGGGACATGTTTTTCATCTCAGGTCCATCTCTATCCTCTGCTCCATCCACTGTGCCCACTGTCCTCTCTGCAACCTCAGCTCTACCTGGTAAGTTAACAACAAAACAGCCTTTAATTGCTCAGTGCACTGCAGAACATACTGAGATGAATATTTTTTTAATATAAGATAGAAGATATAATCATATGACAAGGGACATGATTTTAGACAAATCCATATTATTTCAAAACTTCTCAAGCAATTTTCAGTTGTTCCACTGGCAGTTTGTTTTCTTATTACAAGCTATAGCTGTACTTTTTTATTTAGAAAATAAGCTGCATCATTTTCAAGTTCTCACATTTAGTTTTACAAGTGTATTCGTAATGACAGAGTAGAATAAGTAGAATACGTTTATAGTAGGTGTGTGAATGATCAATAATCATTATTATTGGCAGTAATAGAGGGCCCCATGGAGGCTTGGGCCGGCCCTGGTATTGATAATTGCGTCGTTAAACAGTTTTGCTGGCTGAGCCAACAGGCTGACAGTTCTTATAAAGTTACAACTTTATTCTCGTAATATTACGACTTTATTCTCTTAATGTTACGACTTTATTCTCATAGACCTAATATTAAGACATTTATTATCGTAATATTACGACTTTATTCTCGTAATGTTACGACTTTATTCTCATAGACCTAATATTAAGACATTATTATCGTAATATTACGACTTTATTCTCTTAATGTTACAATTTTATTCTCGTAGACCTAATATTATGATTTTATTCTTATAATTTCCCCCTCAAAAAACTATTTTTTTCCTCTTAGTATGGCCCTAATACTCCGTCGTATTAACTGTGTTGTGGTGTCTTAATTCTATACATAACAAGCTAAAGAGCGAGCAAAAACAGAGAAATGTCCGTGTGACTCGGGGGTCTTCACAGGCTTCATTTCAGGAATTTCCATAGTTTTCAGCTTGTTTCCAGCAGTGAAATCGACGGTTAATTGCAATTAGCTGGAATTACAGTCGCTTGAGTTGAACTGGTCGACATGTATTCGCTTTGAAAGGTCACAAGATTTGGTGTCAGTTCGGCCATCAGCAGGTGTTTGTGGGTGCAGTTGGAAGGACCATTTTACAATTCAATATTCACATGAGATTCACTTTTTACTTATTATATAACGACCCATGGTGTCTGTAGATATAAACAGCTCATTCTAATGTAACAAAAACACAATAATTCCTATACAGGTGCTCATTCACTAATGAAAACATACCTATGAATATTATATTCCATTGATGGCAACATATCCTCCTCAATGTTACTCACTGGACCTTTAAGGATACAGTTTCTGAGGGATTCAAATAAAAGTAAAATGTATGCCAACGAACTCTGTTCTCCCCTACAGTGTTTGACAATGATTGTGTGCCCACCACAGTCGAGTAATGGCTTCTGCTGGGGTATGGCATCACTTGGAGAAACCACACGCAGAGCTGTAGTACACTGTAATGCTAGAACCCATAGTAATAATAATGGCAATTTGTTAGGTTCAGTATATGATTACATTTGTGAATGATTATTTCGGACAGCAGCGTAGCAAAGCAAAGCAAATTTGAAAATGTATTTATATTTTTTAAATATATTGGGGTAATTTTAACATTAGGGGGTTGGGTATAATTGTAGCCCTGCCACAGAGCACACAGGACTGAACATTTGAGAAAAGCAAATAAAATAATAAAAAGTAATGACCTTTTGTTTTACTCCTACTGATCAATAGCCCCAGTCTCAGAATTGATCTTAAAAGTAAATTGCAGAGCAATGGCACTACATACATGAGAAATACTGAATTCCAAACAGATGTTAATTACAAGTGACTATATGACAGCTTTAAGGGCTAGCAGGGGGGATAAAGAATAACAGCAACAACAGTTTTTTCTGTGTCCATCAATGCTCATTAAATAAAAATTCTAAACTAATGGATTCATGCCACGGGTTTACCAGTCAGAAGGTATTTCTGTCTGTAACATAGTAGAAACAGTTCACAGAGACAACACAGCATTTTGTTTTTCGAGCAATATGACTGTAAAGCCACACTGACTGCAGTGGCAGTTTTATCAAAATGTGTTCCATTCTGACTGACTCCTCGTGAAAACATGTAATTTATATGCCCCATTCATCACATAACACCTTTATTTAAAAAACACATGTAACTTTTTAATTGTTTTTAGAAGCACTCTTCTCATTTGAGGTTTATTCAGTGTTGGTACAGTAGTACAATCAGTGGATGAAAACTAAAACACTGTTCTGGTTACACATTAGAGGCTGATTTATAGTCATGTGCTCTATGACGCAGTCTATGCAACTGACCTACACCATGGAGAGCATTTATACTTGTTTGCTGATGTGTCTGCGCTGCTCTGCAAATAACACTGCCAGAATGCTAGTCGGTCTCTGTGTCACTGTGTTGTTTCTTTGTGTACTTCAAACAATGGTGACTGAAACAGAAACTCTCTCTTCAATCTGTCTTGTATTTTCCTCATTTACTGTGCCCCACCACCCATGAAACAACAGGACGAGGGAATACGAGGGGACAGAAGAGAGCATGCCATGCACTGAGGCAGCATCCCACGTGTTTGTCCGTGTGTGTGTGTGTGTGTGTGTGTGTGAGGACACACTTGTCTGAGAATGTGTGTGTGTTTGAAGAGGGATTCTCAAGCAGCATTATTAACTAATCTGGGTTTTGCACGGGTTGCTTCCCATTCTTAGACAATGCACACACACATCAAAAGGACCAGTCACAGTTGCAGTGTGGTCTGCATCACATGTAGTTACATTTCTGAGGGGGTGGATGTCAGGTTATGGTGTAGGGTATGTGACATCAGGCTGTAGGGCATCTTCACATAGTGTTAATCTAATTAACATTGTTCAACAGTGTTTTTATCAGAATCAGAATCACTGTATTAGCCAGGTATGTGCACACATACAAAGAATTTGACTCCACTTTTACCTTGCTCTCAATGTACAAACAGACTAACAGAATGAATAAAACAAGTTCAACAAAAAAGAGACTAATATGTTATTTATATATATATATCACCTGTCACCTATACTATCATACATACTATCACACTGAGGCCCTCTACAGGAAAGGACAGAGCAGGCTGTTCTTTCTGAGGAGGCTCAGGTCATTCAACGTGTGCACTTGGCTACTAAAAATGTTCTACCAGTCTGTGGTGGCCAGTGTCCTCTTCTTTGCTGTGGTTTGCTGGGGAGGAGGCATTGGGACTTATGGTGCCAACAAGCTGAGCAAGCTGGTGAGGAAGGCCAGCTCGGTGGTGGGGATGGAGCTGGACAGTGTGGAGGCTGTGACTGAAAAGAGGATGAGAGGGAAGCTGAAAGCCATCATGGACAACCCCTCTCATCCTCTCTACACTGAGCTCAGGCAGCTCAGGAGCACTTTCAGCTACAGACTGACCCAGCCCCGAGCCTCAAAGCGGTTTGGAGGCACGTTTGTAGATATACCATCTGCCATAAGACTCCACAACGCCACAGCACCCAGTACCTCCAACCCCGCTGACTAAGACTATCCCTACAACAACTTTTGACTATTTATATTTAATTTCCACTTGTACAGTTTAGTTTTAGTTTTAGTCAAGTTTAATTTTCTGCTCATATTTTGAACTCCATGTTCTACTTGAACAATGCATAGTGTATATACTTTCATATCTTCTATTATATTTTGTATTTTATAATATTTTTCTTCTTCTCTGTTTTGCACTACTTTGCCCTATTGCTGCTGTGTCAACCTGTATTTCTCCTAAGGGGGATAAATAAATAAATATCTTATCTGGCCAAGCAATGACAAAAAATGACTGTTTGGAATTTTAGGTTATTCTTAATGATATTTTTGTTTGTCATTTCCTGAAAGATTATAATAAAGTCGTTAAGGACTCATCCTGCACTGGGGGGAGTATACTAATTTTGTATCCAATGTCTTGCTTATAATGCCACCAGAGCAGATGACACACACCTCACTGATTTACTGTACAAAAGCACAACTTTATACACTTTATTCAATGATGTTTGTGAAACGATCATATTTTATGAAGAAAATATTTTCTGGTTTCCCCTCTGATGTCCTCAGCTTCAACTCTCTGTGATTTACAGTTTCCTGACGGACAGGTAGCTTTAACTACTTGTTATTGTAGCCAACCAACTAATTAACTGCTGCTAATCGATTAAACAGCCTCTGAGACCAACAGGTAATAACATTACAGTACTGAGGTCATTTGAAAAGTTTATTGATGGAAAGCTTGGTAAGTAGCGAATAGCTAACTGCCGTTACCTGGGTCAGCCGTGCAGGTTACAGAGGAGTCAACCCTGGCAAGAAAACCAGGGACTGTATTCACCTGTAAAACTGACACCATCTGTCTTAGAGATTGTGTTCGGTGTTGGGTCCATGCGGCCATGTTCACTGGAAGGTAGACAAGCTAGCTCATTGCATCTGCATAGAAGTAAACCAAAAAGCCGTAAACTAACTCAGTGCTACTGGCTACTGTAAAAGGCAATCAATAACTGCCCTTGGCTGAAGAACATGAGGAAAATATGCAGAAGCAAATGGCACTCTGCTTTCCGTTTCATGGGAACTTTAAATGATTGCAAGCATACAGTCACTCCTCTGCTGTTACTTCTGCTGCTGCTATCTGTAAGAGCTTTGATTCTGCTGTGTATGTCTGCACCCTGGAGGCTCTTTATTTCTGACTTAATTCCCAGTGGGGAGATTATTTGCAATGCTCCCTGCATGCATGTTACTCATCAGGTATGCCATACTGTTATTCTGTTTTGCCACAGCAGGGACAATCCCACAGAAAGAGTAGAACCACACCACTAAGTGAAATTCTACTTCTATTTTCAATGTAGATACATTTCTAACCTGAAATCACTTATGGACGTAATTTATTGATTTATTTTGTGTATTGAGATGTACTGAAAGTTGAAAATCAATTCTGCATAAGACTGCATATATACACAGAGTTGTGGCAATAGGGCTCAAAATGTATTTATTTAGGTTAAGGCTGTCAAAGATCCCTTTATTATTGCTGTTAATAATCATCAATCATCACAAATCTGTTTAGTAACAACATACAAGAAGAGGGACATGCAGTGTGAAACGTATGAAAATGGACAGTGGATTTGGTGTAGTACCGGGTTGTGTTGTGAGGTGGGGCCTCTGTCTGTTTGATGGGATGGAGTTGCTATATATTTAGGCTACAGTATATATGATATAGGCGGTCTATGGTGTGCCCCTCTTTCTCTGCCCCCCAATGATAAGAACACTGTAGCAGCCCTGAGAACAAGCTCACACCCCTGACTAAGAAACCAGTTGATACATGCTGGTGATCTGCAGCATCAAGTAACACACACACACACACACACACACACACACACACTCAACAGAAATCTCACCCAGTTGTTGTCTAGCAGGTGTCTGATTTAGCTAGATATCCACAGGCTCCTGCTGCCATTCCAGCTTCAACAAGCTAACAGCAGCTCAAGCACTGCAGGCCAGGTAGCCTCCAATCAGACAGTTGTATACCTCCTTTTATTTATTTTTTTACATTCTCCATGTACTTATTTCCATCTTTGTGCTGCTCCAACAACTACATTTCCCCTTTGGGGATCAATAAAAGCTTCTTCAGTAATCTTCTACATCTTATTTTATGGAAAATGCACAGTTTGTGTTGAATCATATTTTAGCGACTAACCAATATCTGAATTTTTTGAAGATTGTTGAAAATCATTGCAGCATGAAACTTCTTTGAATATATATTTGGGGATTGAGCACAAAGCCATTTGATGGTACTCCATCCCGATAAATAGTTTTCAATAATATGTACACTCAGCTGTGGCAAAACTGTTCAATTATTATAGGTGAAAGCAAAGGTCACATTTCATTTCTTAGTGGTTATGTTTCACTGACTTGATATTTCCTTAAACAGTGGCAATGACTGGTCAGAGAGAGCATGGATCAGATCAATTGTCACTGTTTTCTTTTTGTGTGCGCCTTGAGAGTTTAACTGGGTAAAATAGGTGAAGGTACACTTCTCTCACACTAAAATGTATCCATACTACGATGTTTCAAAGTAAATCTGACACGCTCTCACACTTCAAAACATGCGCTGTAGCATTATGTTAGAAAAGTTAGAGCTTTAAAATAAAGCTTTCATGGTTAACATGAAACAGTCGCACTTTAATTTTGTTTAGGCACAAAATTACTTTAGGTTATAGTTAGAAAAAGATTACATAAGTCATTTACGTAAGTCAGCTTTGTCTTTTGGGTTTTCAAACGTGACACAAAAAGCAGTGCCCTGGGTGAAAGCCCTGTGTTTGTTGGAACCATCCATACACACCACCTCCTCCATATACAGACTTTCTGGCCACAAACTTAAAATTTAGACATGCATCAAATATTTTCAACTTTGCAGCACAAGACATTTAACTGGGCCGCTTTTCAATGACACTTCAAATCAAGCAAGAGGTGGGATCTAGTTCACCACTTCCTTCCTGTTTTAATGCCATTTACTGTGCTGGTAAATAGGCTAGCTAGCTAGTTAGCTGTTTTACTGTAAGAGAGCTACAGAGCAGGGGTGTAGTGGGGGGTAAACCCAAGTAACCTCTATTATCCCCCTCTTTGAAATTAAACCAGATTTTACTCATCCAGCTTGACGTCTGCTTTGATAAATTATTTCTGTTCATCATATTTGATCGCCCGGTTGCCACTGCCTCACTCTACAGATGCGGCTGTGCCTGTAGTGATGCATCTCTGTGTGATCCTAAGGCTGGAGCCCTGCACGTCCACAAGTGACACTAATTCTGCACATACATGGATTCAGGCAACAGTAGACGGCAAACCGGAGTCATGTTAGTGGATGAGAGCAGGATGGTAAGATTAGGTGAAGCTGGCAGAGAATACCAGGGTGGGGTACAGTGTCATACTGAAGCAGAAGTGGCAGTATTTGACAAGTTGGGAGAGAGACTGGGCTGCAGTTGCATACTGATTATATAAAAAAAAATTCTAACTTTAAACTTCAAATTTTAAATTAGCCCTGGGATCACATCCTCTCAAAATATAAGATTTTTTAAAAGATATTCAAGTGTATGCCCCTACATACAATAAATGCACTGGATACATAAAACTAGAGTAAATAGATGAATACCTACATATAGGAAGTACTACCTGTGAGGATTTAATTGCATCAACCCTGGGATGGAGTGACTTCATCAACTCTCATATAGGATATAAGTATGCAACTGTGAGACACGGTCCTGCTGAGTTACAGGTTAAGTTACAACTAAGCTTGTGATGTCTCTTCTGTCTTGTGTATTTTCCTCCTTAGTGTTTTGTCAGTGTTTTACGTCCTATGTTTTTTCTTATTGGTTAAATACAAAAATAGCCTTCGAGACATGCTTTTGTGATGAAGGTTGTAGTGTAAATACATTAATATGTGGCACCGAAGTATGAAACATTAATTAGCATGAAGAGTAACAGAGAGCAGAGATAGGAATCAAGAACCATTTTCAAATTGTCCAATCCATTAAAATCTTATGCCTCAGAGCTTAAAAAAAAATAATTCAAACTCAGAATACACTGTTGGAAACTCGCAACAAGGAGTCATGACAGAGAGGAAGAAATGGTTTGCATTTCATGAAGAGGGGCGGGGGCCCGGCTGTGGTGCAGAGGCAGAGCGGGTCGTCCCCCAATCGGAAGGCTGTTGGTTCGATCCCCGGCTCTTGGTGCCACATGTCGAAGTATCCTTGAGCAAGATACTTAACACCGAATTGCTCCTGATGCCATGCATCAGTGTGAATGAGTTAGTTTCTGTTCGTTGGGCTTTGCAATCACTGAGTGAATGTGTGTGAAAGGGTGAATGTGGCACATAGTGTAAAAGCGCTTTGAGTGGTCGGAAGACTGAAAAGGCGCTATACAAGTACAGGTCCATTTACCCTTTACAACAATGATAGTTGAGAGCTACAGCCAGCTCTCAGGCTAGTTTCTACACTGTGTTCAGACTCAGATAATTAAACAGTTGCAGTTGAGGGCTACTTTTATTCAACATGGAAAATGTATCAGGAATCATACAAACATACAAGTGAATGAATACATGCAATGAAGGAAGCAATGAATACAGCAATAGGCGACTAATAAAATGAATGAGGACCATACAAAGCAGTGAATGATACCATGGCAAGATTAAATAATGTGTGGGAACAAAAGGAGACCGTCACCTGGAACTTTAACATTCAATTGAAACAATGCACCATTCAGCAGCTGAGAGAGGTTGTTTGAAAGAAGATCGCTCATACTGATGGAAGGCTGTCTTCTAACATTTCCTTAACACAAATATCATGTTGATATTACCCTTTAAGTTGTGTAATCAACTGAGGGTTGTTGGAAATCTTAAAGCAACATTATGTAACTTTTCTGCCTTAAAATAACAGCTTCACAATACTTCTGATGCTACACTGACTTGTACCATGAATCTGCCATTCCCACCCTATATGCCTGTTCTTGCACTTTATAACTTGGCATCTGGGTCGTGTGTAATAGTTTATGGAACCAACTATGTGACTGATTTTGGTGAAACTCAACTCTTTGATTTACAGAGTTTCCTGATCAACAGTTAAGTAACTGCTGCAAAATGTAGCTGCTGTTAGCTAGTTAGCTTAGCCATACTGGGTGCTCAGAGTTCCAGAGCAGTGTTGGTGCTTACATTGGTAGCACAGGAGCGTTTTCAAGCCGAGGACAGAGAGTGGCATTGGTGTCGTCCCAGAACAACGTATGGGGGATGATGGACTATAATAAAAGGCTGCAGACAGACAATGAGCTGGTCATGTTTTCAGGTGATCTCATGTCTTCCCTTGGCTCCCCTGGCTCCCCTGTCAAATAATAACTCGCTTAGAGAAGTTGATTATCCCTAGCATCTCTTTGATAAGTAAATGACATGCTTTGCGTCAATAGATCACCAACTGAGTTGAGGTTTATCTCACCATTTAAGATCTTTTATTTATTAGTTAGATTACTTTCTTAAATCACGTACTCCTTATTAATGCTGGATTAATTCAGTTATTAGGGATTTAGCTATAAATAAAAAGGTCCTCATTTATCAGCAGAAGTTGCCTGTGTGGGTCCTTTGGAGCAGAAAACAAAAGGTCTTTGTATGGGAAAGAATTACAATTCCTGCTTATGAGACTGATTAATTGGGTTTATTCATCTCCCTTTGAATGATGGTGCATACTGCTCCACCACCGTGACCACAGACACTGTTGGGAAGGAGCCTCTCGCCACTATTCAAGAAGACAGGTGGTGAGTTTCAACAGTTCTGTGTAACTATGCATTTGCCCAGGATTTTAGATATCCTACTCTGATATTTACCCTCCCCCACAATACATGCTGTTGATTTTTTCAAATGTGACTTTTCATTGGTGGGTGCACCACAAATGATATTTTATTCACCTTAGATGAATGTCTCAAAACCTTGTCTAATCTAATAATGAATCTCGCTACCACCGAGGGTTCTCTAAGCACACAGACCAACAATAGAGATTAATAAACAAGACAACCTATTCTTTTGTCAACTGCACACAATATTACCACAAAACTTAGCCTGCTTCACAAGTCCATGAAGGTCTGCTCCAGTTGTGTCTTCTCTGTCATGTGTGTCGGCCTCCAGGTCCAGCACACTACTGCCTTAAGAGAGGTTAGTATGATTACTCCATGAGTACCAGCTGAGATAATCAACTCACCTGGCGCTGCTCTCACAAGCCTATTCAGCTGATTGTAAACCACACCCACCTCCACATAAGGAAGGTACACTGACCATTAAAACCCAAATCAAACAAGCATTTCCTGAAGAAAAAGTTTCTGAACAGTTTGCACATTGATGCTTGCTGACATGATTTTAGGATGAAATGTAGTTAGTTTCCTTAATGTATTGGGTAAGTTATAGATGAAATGTAAGTTAATGGAGGATTTAAACCATTACATTGCATTCCAGTAACTCAAACAAATCCCTATAATGAGCTAATTCACAGTTGATCAGTAACCAATACTACGTATTTTGAAATCTGAATACATTGGCTGAGTTATCAATACAGTGGGACTGAATGGGCTTCCATAGACATAAATGCTTTATATAACTCATGATAATTCATAAACTGTACATCCTATTAACGTAAGTGTATGAATGGTGTGTATACTATACTAATAAGTATTTTGAGATCTGAATGGAGTTTTTACTGTATACAGGTGCAGTGCTATAAATACAGTGGGACTGAAAGGCCTTCCATAGGCTTTAATCCAATATTTAACTCATGGTTATCATATGAATGTCATCATAATGAGCTTCAGAAATTTGATCCCTGCAATACTGCGCATTTTGAGATTTGATTTAAAGGTTGTCCTGTACACAGGTGAAGTGCTATAAATACAGTGGGACTGATTGTCAGCCATAGCATACAATTTTATTATATAAACTCCCAACAACCCATTAACTGCACATAACGATAATGAGCTTATTCACAGGTAATCAGTGTATTAAGGTATATAGGTATTTTGAACTTTGAATAGAGTTTGCATTGTACACAGGTGTTGATATAGTAGGCGATGTTGTACCAATATCATTCTTAGACTTCACAGACATATATTATCACAAAATTAGTCACAGCATTTATAAACTGCACATATCATTATGATCGTATGTACAATCAGTGTGTATTAGTGAGAATTTGATATGTGAATGGAGTTATGACTGTCTCAGTGGCTAAGATAGAAATACAGTGGATATCTGGGAGCTTCATATTTCAAACAAATACAAGATACAAATCAAAGGTGTCTTTAAAACATGGTGTCTTTCTCAGAAATAGCTCATTAAACATGCAAATGTTTTTATCCGATCACTATACTCTCATGACTGCGTACCTCAGACTCACTATAGATAGTGTATATGATCACAGTCAGCCTCTCCAGTCAGACACCTTAACACAGCTGTACACTACCGCCAAAGACCGCTAAGACGACTTGATTGGCTACATTTTTCAGTAGTTTAGTGATATTTTAAGTCCATTCAACTGATTAAGAATTGAATCTGAGGATAAAGTTGAAACATTTGCTGTCTTTTTCATTCCTTTTACAGTATCAGCAACTGCACAGCCGGGTCCAAACCAACCCTTAAAGAAGTCTCCCATTCGTACAACCTGCTGTGCTGGATTTCTGGAGGCCACATTCAAAGAGTTTTCTCTCAGTGAGAAATTGTTCATCAGTCAACACTTACATTCAAGTTCGGACTATTTTCAAAACATCACATTTACGATCATGCCCTTGTGAAAATGTGCTCCCATTTAATAAGTCGTTTTTCAGTAAAACTTTTAATTTTTCTGTAATTCACCATTTTAACCTTTGTTTCCACACACCCACATGCACACGCAAAATTAGATTTGAAGCTCAGTTGTGTAATTGGACCCGTTTTTAATAACATATTAGCTTCTTGTTACAATAGAATGGGCATAATTAATGAGTGCTACCAAGCTCTTCTGCTTCTGTTACCAGATGGAGTGTGCAGTGTTGTGCAGTCACTGTTTTAGTCTACAATACATCATGAATATAGGTTTATGTGTTTGGCATGGGGATGTTTTTCCATTACTTCTGATGTTGAAAATATGGGTTACCTTAGTAACAATGACGGACAAGAAAAGAAGCAACATGTGAACTCTAGAGGAGCAGACATCCAACAGAGCATAAAAGAATTATTATGCCAGCATTCACGTACTGGAAGAAACATCCTGCTTGTATTTGTTTGGGGGTTTTCAGAACTATATTTTTGTGTATGTCCTAGGTATCAGGCAGGGGGTTTGAAATGACTTGAAATGCAAATTATTCAACAAATCCTCAAGTCTAAACAACACATTGGTTGGTTAAGGTTAGGGAGAGGAGGTATGCAGTAGGGATGTGAATCCCCACCACTGAGGCCGATACGATACGATACATTAACGATACAGTGGAGCCCCCTGCCAATATGATGCGATACGATTCATCTCTGTTCACGATGCGATGCAATTCATTAATGATTTGACAACGATTTGACTTTATACAATGCGATTCAGTTCGATACAATTCCTGATGCGATTCAAAACGATTCAACACAATACAAAGAATTTACAAGCCCACATCTGGTTTCTAATGTATTTGATACTTGATTGTTTTCTATAAAGCAAACCAATAAATCCAACTTAAAAAGAAGATGCAACTCACTATGGTACAGACAGAGGATTGTTTTATTCCTAATAAACACTAAATCATAAACCAAAAATATTTTTTTCATTACATGTGTTTTTAATTTCATTCTCTACTTTTTGGCCTCTTAATGAAAAAAAACAAGCAAACAGTCCTTTTCTCAGGTCCTAGTACACTTATAGTGTTCTCTGTCAGTAATTTCACAATATTTTACAAAACACTTATAAAACTTCCCAACATCAACAATGTGCAAATAACTTCATCATAGTGCAATGCCCATACTACTGCCTGCCAGACTGATGTGCTTGAGCTGACACTCTGGCTGGCTGGCTAACTGAGCAGTGAGAGCAGAAATCATTGAGATTTATACAACAATATAACAAGACTAGAGGTCTTTCTTTTCAAACTTTGGAGTTGTGTGTCTTCCAAGGTACGCTTAATATTTCCTCTTCACCTGTTGTGTCGCTTCCCTCCATTTTTTCTGTTTACTAACTAACTGCATCTGCGGCGCCGCGCAAAAAGATAGTGATGGTGCGTTCAAGGCGCCTCGAAAACACGGGTGCAGAGGAGATAAACTATGTAATAATCGATGTAACCATGGGTTTTACCGATGCAGACACGCAAAGAAAGATACAATGCGCATTTAGCCGACAGTTGTATCCGATGCACACTGAAGCTACCGGTGCACTCGCATCGGTCTGTCTCGGTCCACCGATTCAAATGACATGTATAGCTGCATGTTGTCATTCCACCGCTGGCTGTCGAGGTGGTGTCCAGCAAACGATGTGGGCTTCATTGATAACTGGAAGCCTTTTGGGAAAAACCTGGTCTGATTAGGAGAGACGGCATCCATCCCACTTTGGATGGAGCGGCTCTCTTATCCAGAAATATGGCGAAGTTTATTTCTAAAACCTGACAGTCCAGAGTTAGGACCAGGAAGCAGAGCTGCTGTCTTACACACTTCTCTGCGCTTTCTTTAGAACAGTCACCCACCCAAACCCCCATAGAGACTGTGTCTGTCCCCCGATCACCTAAATTATTAAAAGAAATAAAAACAAGAGTTAAACATAAAAACCTAATAAAAATTAAAACTAACTCCTCAGTAGCACAAAATAAGAGAATGAAATGTGGGCTGTTAAATATCAGGTCTCTGTCCTCTAAAGCTGTTTTAGTGAATGAATTAAATCAGATAAAGTAATTATTGTAGGTGATTTTAATATTCATGTGGATGTTAACAATGACAGCCTTAGTAATGCATTTATATCATTAATAGACTCAATTGGCTTCTGTCAGAGTGTAAATAAACCAACTCATTGTTTTAATCACACTCTTGACCTTGTTCTATCATATGGCATTGATATTAAACATTTAATAGTCTTCCTACATAATCCTTTCCTATCTGACCATTATTTAATAACTTTTGAATTCATACTATTAGATTATAAGCCATTAGGCAAAACTTCCTACAGCAGATGTCTATCTGACAGTGCTGTAGCTAAATTTAAGGAGGAGATTCCTTCAGTGTTTAATTCAATGCCATGTCTAAGTCCTATAACAACTTTAGTCCCTCTGAAATTGATAATCTTGTTGATAGTGCTGCAGGCTCACTACGATCAACATTAGACTCTATCGCTCCTATAAAAAGGAAATTATTAAAACATAGGAGAATAGCACCGTGGTACAACCACCAAACCCGCCAGTTAAAACAAATAGCTAGGAAATCTGAAAGGAAATGGCGCTCTTCCAAATTATCAGAATATCGCTCAATTTGGCAAGACAATCTTAAAACTTACAGAAAGGCCCTCCGTAATGCCAGAGGAGCCTATTACTCAGCACTAATAGAAGAAAATAAGAATAACCCTAGGTTCCTCTTCAGTACTGTAGCCAGGCTGACAGAGAGTCACAACTCTATTGAGCCACATATCCCCATAAACTTAAGTAGCAATGACTTCATGAGCTTCTTTTATAATAAAATTATTACTATTAGAGAGAAAATTAATCACCAACTGCCATCAACAGTTATCAGTGGCTCTCCAAGTTCAGGGACTTTTACTAATGTAAACTCAGAAATATATATTTAGACTGTTTTTCTGCTATCGATCTTCATCAGTTAACTTCAGTAATTTCTTCATCGAAGCCATCAACCTGTCTGTTAGACCCCATCCCAACTAGGCTGCTTAAAGAAGTTGTTCCCTTAATTGGCACTTCTTTACTGGATATGATTCATCTTTCTTTATTATCAGGATATGTACCACAGTCCTTTAAAGTAGCTGTAATTAAACCCCTTCTTTAAAAGTCCACTCTTTACCCAGGGGTTTTAGCCAACTATAGACCAATCTCTAACCTCCCCTTCCTCTCTAAGATTCTGGAGAAAGTAGTTGCCAAAGAGTTGTGTGACTTTCTACATAACAATAGTTTATTTGAGGATTTTCAGTCAGGATTTAGAGTTCATCACAGCACAGAGACAGCTCTGGTTAAAGTTAATAATGACCTTTTGATTGCTTCAGACAATGGACTTGTCTTTGTACTTGTATTATTAGATCTTAGTGCTGCATTTGACACCATTGACCATAATATTCTTTTACAGAGACTTGAGCATCAAATTGGCATTAAAGGAACCACACTAAGCTGGTTTAAGTCATATTTATCAGATCGTTCACAGTTTGTACATGTTAACGATGAATCTTCAATAAATACTACAGTTAGTCATGGAGTTCCACAAGGTTCTGTACTTGGACCAATACTATTTACTTTATGTATGCTCCCTTTAGGCAACATTATTAGGAATCACTCCATTAACTTTCACTGTTATGCAGATGATACGCAGTTATATCTATCGATCAAGCCCGATGAAATTAATCAATTATCTAAATTACAAACATGTCTTAAGGACATAGAATCCTGGATGAGCTGCAATTTTCTGATGTTAAACTCAGAAAAAAACTAAATTCTTGTTCTTGGCCCCAAAAACCTCACAGACTCACTGTCTAAAGATATAGTTACTCTAGATGGCATTACCTTGGCCTCTAGCACCACTGTCAGGAATCTTGGAGTTATCTTGGATCAGGATTTGTCATTTAACTCCCACATAAAGCAGACCTCTAGGACTGCCTTCTTTCATTTACGTAATATTACAAAAATTAGACACATCCTATCACAGACAAATGCAGAAAAACTAATCCATGCATTTGTTACTTCAAGGCTGGATTACTGCAACTCTTTATTATCAGGTTGCCCCAATAAGTCCATTAAAACGCTCCAATTAATTCAGAACGCTGCAGCACAAGTACTGACAGGAACTAGGAAAAGAGATCACATCTCTCCTGTACTAGTTTCTCTGCACTGGCTCCCTGTAAAATGTAGAATAGAATTTAAAATCCTCCTCCTCACTTATAAAGCTCTTCATGGTCAGGCCCCTTCATATCTTAAAGAGCTCATAGTACCCTATTACCCCTCTAGAACACTACGTTCTCTGAATGCTGGGCTACTTGTGGTTCCTATAGTCTCTAAAAGTAGAACAGGAGCCAGAGCCTTCAGTTACCAAGCTCCTCTCCTGTGGAACCAGCTTCCAGTTGTGGTTCGGGAGGCAGACACCCTCACCACATTCAAGAGTAGGCTTAAGACGTTCCTCTTTGATAAAGCTTATAGTTAGGGCTGGATCAGGTGAGTCCTGAACCATCCCTTAGTTATGCTGCTTTAGGCCTAGACTATCGGAGGATTTCCCATGGTGCACTGAGCTCCTCTCTTCCTCTCTCTTTCTGCACTCATTCATGTCCCATTAATGCATGTTACTAACTTCACTTCTTCCCCGGAGTTCTTGTGCTTTCTCGTCTCGCAGGTTCTTATCGATCCTGGTGGAGCCTCCTGCCATGGTCCTGCTAGATTGCCATTGTCAATACTGTTGTTGCTGTGCACCTGTCTGTCTGTCTGTCTCTCTCTCTCTCTCTTTCTCTCTCACCCCAACTGGTCGAGACAGACGACCACCCACCTAGAGCCGAAGGATCTGTCCTAGGTTTCTGCCTTTTAACATGCAGTTTTTCCTTGCCCTTGTCGCCAAGTCCTTGCTCATGGTGGTACTGTTGAGTCTCTGTAAATAATGTTATAAGGAGTTCGGTCTAGACCTGCTCTATTTGAAAAGTGTCCTAAGATAACTTCTGTTATGAATTGGCGCTATACAAATAAAATTGAATTGAATTGAATTGAATCTCTTCATCCCAAGTGTGCAGTGGTTTGGCCAAGCCTTAAACTCATGGATCTGTTTTGCAAACTGGATTACGGTGCCACTGAGAGCTCAACACACTGCATATTAACAAAAACATGTGCAAATAGCAAGGGTCAAGTTCTAAGCTTTGTAGGGGTCTCTCAAATAACTAACATTAGGGGCAGGGATAAAACTCGCTATAAAAATATACTTGAAACAACTGTATCAAGTAGACTGCAACAACCAGAAACTGCCCAGCGATATTGCAACAAAATTTCAATAAACGCCAACCGAGACCCATTATTCAAAGGGAGTCTGCCCTCTTGTGTGTCATATGAAAGTAGGTGTGCTATATAGTGCTCTATTAATGGGAGGAGTTGTAACATTCCAATGTAATGTTAATGTATTAGAGATGTATGATTTTACTGCTTTTATAGGAGGTCAGACCACTTCTTATGGGGTCAGCTCCCACTGCCTCCTGTGTAACTCGAACCCTGTGGACACTGCCTTCAGGTTTTTAATTCAATTCAATTTTATTTGTATAGCACTAAATCATAACAGAAGTTATCTAAGGACACTTTTCAAATAGAGCAGGTCTAGACTGTACTCCTTATAAAATTATTCAATTTAGCTTTGTGTATTTCCCCTGTGTTGAAATTAGGTACATGTAAACAGGGCCGCCCCCAAGGCATAAGCGAACTAAGCAGCTGCTTAGGGCCCGTGACCACTAGGGGGCCCCCCAAGAGCAATTAACTTAAAAAAGAAAAAAGTAATACATTTTTTTTTCCATGCGTGAGTGATGATGATTCATATATTATCAAATGTACATTCTTGTACAAAAACAAAACAAAAAAACCCCAACAACAATATGATGTTAACAGAGTGTAGTTTCCTACTGCCTCTCTGCTCGAAGTGGCAGAGCTCCGTTAGTAACGTGTGCAGAGCTCCCAACCGTGCAGTGCCGTGTGCACTGAGCATCCAGGAGCTAGGAGCAGCTGAAAGATGTCGCAAAAAAGGACTTAACGTTACCTTCAGGGGCAGAAAAAAGAAAAAGGGAGAAAGAGGAAGAGGAGAAAAAACGACAAGATAAAGGTATGTCTTGGTAATGTAACATTTGGTGTCAAGGAGATTTTCAAAAGTTCCCTGAAATTAGGAAATTAAGTTAATTAAATTTAAATTTGCTAGCTAACATTAGTTCAAAACGTCTTACTACTTATGGGTCGGTTAGATAGCTTACTATTCAAGCTAACGTAGTGGTGTTTGTGTAATACTTTGAATACGTTTATTCTCAGTGTATTTATATTATTCTGGGTCGCTTTTTGGCATCAAAACAACATTTTTGATAACGTTTGATAGACAATGTTTAATAACTAACGTTAATTACAAACGCGGTGACGTTTGCTAGAAATATGGTTTTGCATTAATGAATTCATTTATTTAACGTTAACTTATAGTTTGAGGTATATTGTTTGCAATTGTTTGCTGCAGAGCACAGTAATTTATGTGAGTAAATAAACTCCCTATTGCGCTCATACGTTATATGAAACTTCCCCAGGAGCACTGTTAAAGTATTTGGGGGGAGGCACTGACTCAGCCCTGGGGCAATCCACCTCCTCAGGAGCAGCCAAGGTTAATGAATCAGGTGATCACACAGTCACCATATATGTTTAATTTCTAGTCAAATGATCTCATTAAGATATACTAATATAAGATATAATCATATGACAAGGGACATGTTTTTCATCTCAGGTCCATCTCTATCCTCTGCTCCATCCACTGTGCCCACTGTCCTCTCTGCAACCTCAGCTGTACCTGGTAAGTTAACAACAAAACAGCCTTTAATTGCTCAGTGCACTGCAGAACATACTGAGATTAATATTTTTTTAATATAAGATAGAAGATATAATCATATGACAAGGGACATGATTTTAGACAAATCCATATTATTTCAAAACTTCTCAAGCAATTTTCAGTTGTTCCACTGGCAGTTTGTTTTCTTATTACAAGCTATAGCTGTACTTTTTTATTTAGAAAATAAGCTGCATCATTTTCAAGTTCTCACATTTACTTTTACAAGTGTATTCGTAATGACAGAGTAGAATAAGTAGAATACGTTTATAGTAGGTGTGTGAATGATCAATAATCATTATTATTGGCAGTAATAGAGGGCCCCAAAATCAAATTTTGCTTAGGGCCCCATGGAGGCTTGGGCCGGCCCTGCATGTAAATGTCAGAAAACCAGGTTCTTGGTCACATGTCAATGTCCATGTAGCACTGGTTCTTTGGTAAATTGTAAGGATCACTGTTGAGTCCAACTGTCATTGATTTGAACAGATAGTTGTTTCCATGTTTCACAGTTTCCTCTTTTAAAAGGCAGCCATGGTAAATGGTGCAGGATGTTTTGCCATTCAACCCGACTGAGGGGGCATATTCAGGTGAGAATGTGACATCAGAGTATAACCTCTATAACCTTATAAGTCAGAAACCATGCCAACAAAAAATATGTCCAAGCAGTGTTCATCACTGTTAACCCTGACTGTTAAGTCGTCTAATACTGCTGGTTAGTGGCCCTCTGCTTCAAAATGTAACACTGTAGGTATCCCCAAAAATCCCTCAACTAAACCTAACCAAAGTGCATCCATTTCACAAAGTTAACCAAGCAAGCTTTATTCTTATAGTCTAAAAGGCCGTTGCATATTTATTCTTGCCAACTTGAGCGTGGAGCCCTGCACATCCAAAAATTAGGCGAGAGGGGCACCTCCAGCGTCATATTTTGAAGCCAAGGATGAATTGGGAAGGGCAAGTTTTCTGTATTCGCAGCACTTTTCTCTATTTTCAGCATGTTTGCTATAGGTTGCACACGTTTCGTCAAATTGACGAAGATGTTTCCTTAAGTTGTTTGTGTTTTCTTCATTTGCATGTGTTGCCGTGTTGAGTCATAGTGTGGTTTTATGACCACCGTACTCGACTAACTGGATCTTGTTTCATCATCTCATCGGGATGTGAAACAACAGGCACCCATCAATGCAGCCCCTTGTATTTTCTAACACAGGGCAGTTTTCTGTCAAAAAGGGCTATTTCTAATTCTATCATTTTACCTGTGAGGACGGGCAGGGGCAGGGCTGGTAATGTTGGTTTGAAGCGTCACAATGCGACTGTTTCCAGAGTGGCTGTTGATTCACCCAAACTGATAAACAATGCTACCAACCTCCACCAGACAGTTTTATGGTCTTGCTCGAGGCGGTAAAATCCTTACTTATTGCTCCTTTGATAATTAGTTTTTGATTTCCATTTTTTTACTGCTACAAATAACTTTGCTCAAACCAAAAGGCTGTTTTTTAAAACGTAATCTTAACCACAGCTACACTTCTTCTGTTCCCATCTGGACCTGGAGTTAACACGATAGTACATGAAGGTAGCCCCTTTCCCTCCACACTATAGTATGTAATACTACAAATGAGGAAGGTGGTTGTACAGACTGCACTCCACTGATAAAACTAGGGCATGAAGTAAAGCCACAGCATTTTGAGGGGGATTAAGGGGCTGGCATACCCACTGTTCAAACAAATTAGCTCTGAGCTGGTGCAACCCCCCCCTGCTATAATGTTAACTTAACCCTGCAGGACATTCAGTATTCAAAGTACACATTGTCATGGATTCAGAAGGATCAAATGAAAATGAAAGCCATCTCCCCAGAGAAAAGTTAACTTAGTGAATTGATAATGACTTCAGTTTGTAATTATACATTTTTAAAAGAAGATGATAAATGACAACGGAGCAACTGAATACACTACAGCTTTAAGTACAGCAGCAGGAAGCAAGTCTGATTATGTAATGGGTGATCATGTAACCCAGCATATGCACCATATGGAAACTGCAGGGTAGCATTATAATGACTTACTTTTAGATTATGTGCAGTTAAAAGGACAACACGTTCAGAAATGATCACTATAAATCTGGTTGGCCACAGTCTGAAAATTGGCCCATGGAAAAAAATACACTGACCTACTCACACATTCAACTCAATTCAATTACAGTAAGTGACCCAGGTCACATTCTTTGTCCAGCCATAAAAGCAGGTGATGAAGCAGTAGTACTACAACATTATTGTGCTTGACTGATCCGAGCTCCAACCTGCTATTCATCTGTACTGGGAAAATAGTTTCATTATTTATGTCAACAATATGCCACTTTACCAAAGGCATTGGTTTAACATTGCACAGAGACTTTTTATAGTATGTATGTCTGTGTACTTGCTCTCTACATCTTTTCTGTTTATTATTCATCATTATTGTGTAATGTTTTAAAGAGTTTGGTCTAGACCTACTCTATTTGAAAAGTGTCCTGAGATAACTTCTGTTATGAATTGGCCCTATACAAATAAAATTGAATTGAATTGAATTGGCTGTTAGCCTCATTGTCATTATCATCATTATCAGTAGTCACCTTTCTACTATTATAGTTGTGACTGTTCCTGTTGTTATTGCTGTGAATCGGTTTCTCTCTGTCTCTAGCTAAACAGTTCACTAAAATATGTTTCTGAAACTATTTTAAGCAAGAAATAGAAATAGGCAACACAGTTCTCTCTTCGTATTTGAACAGCACTGCCTAGTTTGACAGTTTGATTGGAGTCAGTGAGAATGACCTGTCAATCAAGAGGTAGCCCCGCCCAAAAGCATATGCAAACTTTTTCATCTATTTTACTCTGAATTGGACTATAATTTACTGAATGAACATCATAATATATTGAAAAAGATGTGAAACTAGTGATTGAGACCTTAAATTCATCAGGAAACTGTTTACTGAGCTCATAAATGAAATGACAAGTTAGCTCATTCTCCATTAAAGTGAACTGAGTTATGCCAGTAATAAGAAAAGACATTCTTTTAAATTCTGTGATGTTTGAGTCATTTTAGACTATTCAGTAACTACCAACCGCTTCCAAATCACTGCTGTTCATTAATTTCACTGCTGTAGCTAACCGACAATTCAGCCTGAGGGCTGACAGATCATCAGCTCAGGTATGCTCTCACTCTTTCACCGAGCACCAAAATACCCTACGTCCCAGAGGAAACACACATTTCAACTCTGCATAACCATACCATAAATTATGTGGAGCTAAACTATAGATTACTGAAATACTAGTTGGGACGATTAAAAAGGAAATGGCGCTCTTCCAAATTATCAGAATATCGCTCAATTTGGCATGATAATCTTAAAACTTATAGAAAGGCCCTCCGTAACGCCAGAGGAGCCTATTACTCAGCACTAATAGCACTGTAGCCAGGCTGACAGAGAGTCACAACTCTATTGAGCCACATATCCCCATAAACTTAAGCAGCAATGACTTCATGAGCTTTTTCTATAATAAAATGATTACTATTAGAGAGAAAATTAATCACCAACTGCCATCAACAGTTATCAGTGGCTCTCCAAGTTCAGGGACTTTTACTAATGTAAACTCAGATATATATTTAGACTGTTTTTCTGCTATCGATCTTCATCAGTTAACTTCAATAATTTCTTCATCGAAGCCATCAACCTGTCTATTAGACCCGATCCCAACTAGGCTGCTTAAAGAAGTTGTTCCCTTAATTGGCACTTCTTTACTGGATATGATTAATCTTTCTTTATTATCAGGATATGTACCACAGTCCTTTAAAGTAGCTGTAATTAAACCCCTTCTTAAAAAGTCCACTCTTGACCCAGGGGTTTTAGCCAACTATAGACCGATTTCTAACCTCCCCTTCCTCTCTAAGATTCTGGAGAAAGTAGTCGCCAAAGAGTTGTGTGACTTTCTACATAACAATAGTTTATTTGAGGATTTTCAGTCAGGATTTAGAGTTCATCATAGCACAGAGACAGCTCTGGTTAAAGTTAATAATGACCTTCTGATTGCTTCTGACAATGGACTTGTCTATGTACTTGAATTATTAGATCTTAGTGCTGCATTTGACACCATTGACCATAATATTCTTTTACAGAGACTTGAGCATCAAATTGGCATTAAAGGAACCGCACTAAGCTGGTTTAAGTCATATTTATCAGATCGCTCGCAGTTTGTACATGTTAACGATGAATCTTCAATAAATACCACAGTTAGTCATGGAGTTCCACAAGGTTCTGTACTTGGACAAATACTATTTACTTTATATATGCTCCCTTTAGGCAACATTATTAGGAATCACTCCATTAACTTTCACTGTTATGCAGATGATACGCAGTTATATCTATCGATCAAGCCCGATGAAATTAATCAATTATCTAAATTACAAACATGTCTTAAGGACATAAAATCCTGGATGAGCTGCAATTTTCTGATGTTAAACTCAGAAAAAAAACGAAATTCTTGTTCTTGGCCCCAAAAACCTCAGAGACTCACTGTCTAAAGATATAGTTACTCTAGATGGCATTAACTTGGTCTCTAGCACCACTGTCAGGAATCTTGGAGTTATCTTGGATCAGGATTTGTCATTTAACTCCCACATAAAGCAGACCTCTAGGACTGCCTTCTTTCATTTACGTAATATTACAAAAATTAGACACATACTATCACAGACAGATGCAGAAAAACTAATCCATGCATTTGTTACTTCAAGGCTGGATTACTGCAACTCTTTATTATCAGGTTGCCCCAATAAGTCCATTAAAACGCTCCAATTAATTCAGAACGCTGCAGCCCGAGTACTGACAGGAACTAGAAAAAGAGATCACATCTCTCCTGTACTAGCTTCTCTGCATTGGCTCCCTGTAAAATGTAGAATAGAATTTAAAATCCTCCTCCTCACCTATAAAGCTCTTCATGGTCAGGCCCCTTCATATCTTAAAGAGCTCATAGTACCCTATTACCCCTCTAGAACACTACGTTCTCTGAATGCTGGGCTACTTGTGGTTCCTATAGTCTCTAAAAGTAGAACAGGAGCCAGAGCCTTCAGTTACCAAGCTCCTCTCCTGTGGAACCAGCTTCCAGTTGTGGTTCGGGAGGCAGACACCCTCACCACATTCAAGAGTAGGCTTAAGACATTCCTCTTTGATAAAGCTTATAGTTAGGGCTGGATCAGGTGAGTCCTGAACCATCCCTTAGTTATGCTGCTATAGGCCTAGACTATCGGGGGATTTCCCACGGTGCACTGAGCTCCTCCCTTCCTCTCTCTTTCTGCACTCATTCATGTTCCATTAATGCATGTTACTAACTTCACTTCTTCCCCGGAGTTTTTGTGCTTTCTCGTCTCGCAGGTTCTTGTCGATCCTGATGGAGCCCCCTGCCATGGTCCTGCTAGATTGCCATTGTCAATACTGTTGTTGCTGTGCACCTGTCTGTCTGTCTGTCTCTCTCTCTCTCTTTCTCTCTCACCCCAACTGGTCGACACAGACGACCACCCACCTAGAGCCAAAGGGTCTGTCCTAGGTTTCTGCCTTTTAACAGGCAGTTTTTCCTTGCCCTTGTTGCCAAGGTCTTGCTCATGGTGGTACTGTTGGGTCTCTGTAAATAATGTTTTAAAGAGTTCGGTCTAGACCTGCTCTATTTGAAAAGTGTCCTGAGATAACTTCTGTTATGAATTGGCACTATACAAATAAAATTGAATTGAATTGAATTGAATTAAGTAGCACCTTAACATTTCAATCAGCTATTTGTGCACAAGTACACTGTAAAATAGAGTGGTGCTGTAATATCCTCATCTCCAGTAAGGGTCAGGGCACAAATTATTACATTTACAAGATACAAAACTGTAAAATATAGATGAATATTTATAATCTCAATCAATCAGAAATCAAGCCAGAATGTCTCATGGTGTTATCACAGACTGTATAACGACTTAACAGGAACAACTTTTTAAAGGAAAAAAAAACATGCCTAAATGAACAGTGCTGCACAAGTCCTTGTTTAGGTTCGGCACTAGCCCTACATTTGTCTAATCAACATTAAAACTGAATCACTATCCATCAGCATGACAAATGTTTTTCTGTGAGCTGCCCCGCACAGTGTTCCAACACCTGCCCGTTAAATTAAACGGAGGCCGAGCCAATTTCTGCAAGATTAAATCCAGACAGAAGCTGACGATCCTTTTATTAATTCATTGTCTAGTAATTGGCAACTTCTGCGCCGACATCTACATGCTCATTTCTGTTGAGTATTGTTGATTATCCGATTCATTACTACATGATTCCCACCTGTTCTTTGAATCCTGTGAATCGCACACTGAGACATTGTTTTAAGTGCATCCTGGCAACTTACCATCATCATCATCCCATGCTGGAAATCCAAACAGAAAGTTTGGAATTTTGTTCACTGTTATAAAATTGTGGCTTAATACTGATTAGATAACTCACAACTACTTTTTTTGTAGGTCATTGTATTACTATAACTTTTACAGCTAGGGTGACTGGGTGTCCCACTTGTTGGACAGCAGCATTTTTATCCATTGTCTCACATCCCACATGATGAGACAATGTACAGTAACATATACAGTATTTTGATTGGCACTAGTTTTCAGAAGTCAAACCACTGCAGGACAGAGGCTTTTCTCAAATCTGGCTTTTATCCAGTGGTTGTGAAGAGAGCAGGGAAGGCTGTCATCACGGGGCTGTGTTTCAAATCAAACTGCACACAAACGCGGATCAAGTACAGGTTAAGCTGTCACTGTCTTTGCTACGCTATGCCCAACAGGGAAAAATGCAAGTCACCACAAAGTCACAAGCTATGGGGTAGCTCACCTGGTAGAGCTGCACTGTAAAACCTGATGAGTTACTTTAACTCAAAAGGTTTGAGGAAACTGATTGAGGTTCATTACCCCAAACAATTCAAACATGAAAGATATTTTGAGTTTTGAGTAGAAGTAACTCAAGTATTTATTGTTAAGGTAACTTCAATAAACAGAATGGAATTGGTACAATGAACTTAATTTACTTAAGTTAAATTCATATGCAGCATTTCTCCAAACGTATTTAAAATGTGTGAACAAAATGTATCTGAATAAAGTAACTTAAATGTATCTTCTTTATGCAAATGTTACGACCGAGGTGAATTCACTGTTTTCTTCCACTAAAGGAAATTATTATATTACTTGTCAAAACAATTCAATTTAATTCAATTCAATTTTATTTGTATAGCGCCAATTCATAACAGAAGTTATCTCAGGACACTTTTCAAATAGAGCAGGTCTAGACCGAACTCCTTATAACATTATTTACAGAGACCCAACAGTTCCACCATGAGCAAGCACTTGGCGACAAGGGCAAGGAAAAACTGCCTGTTAAAGGGCAGAAACCTAGGACAGATCCTTCGGCTCTAGGTGGGTGGTCGTCTGTCTCGACCAGTTGGGGTGAAAGAGAGAGAGACAGAGAGAGAGACAGACAGACAGACAGGTGCACAGCAACAACAGTAGCAACAACTACACTAATAGTAGTGACTGATGATGATAGCACTGACCACTGACCATGGTCAGTGCTATAACATATAGCCTACATTTTTATATTGACATAAAGTCAGTGAATGAGTGCCTCATATTTCTTTGGAGGCTTGATTTATGCTAATTTACTTATTTTATTAAGATGTTCACAAGCTATGCAGATTTAGGCAGAATATGATGGAAAGGAAATTCATCTACAACAAAGACTGGGAAACTATATATAAGTGAACTGTGAAACTTCAGCTTCCTTTTATGCTTACTATATTTTCTTAGAAAAGTTGCACTCAGCTTCAGAGTCCTTTACATGTTAAAGGCATAACCTGTAATTTGAATAGTCTACTGTGTGCAACTAGAGGGCAAATCATAGAGATGTTACAAGCTAAGTCAGACCAGGGGTCAGCAACCTTTACTATCAAAAGAGCCATTCTCGGCCCAAAAGAAAAAAAAATCTGTCTGGAGCTGCTGAACATATTTATAATGCAAATCTCTCTCCGGTGTTGGTTGGTGGTGAAAGCACCTGTCCACACACTGTGGAATTGTTAATTTTCCTTTGATACCTTTTGGATTTGGAATCTATTGGAAAACTCAGAAATAGTAGTCATTTGTAATTAGGTTCGGCAAAATACAGGAAAAGGCAGCAGGTCAGGATGTAACGTATGATGCACATTTTAATTGATAAAATGCTGAAACATCTTTTAATTCAGTTCAGCATTTTTTTAGTTCAGCATTGGTAACAAGTCTCACATTGTCCAACACAAACATACTCTTTGTCCCACATGGTTTATTAGGATCTGTTTACCTTATCTACAGCCTAGTCACATATGATGCTGCCAATCAGCTGTTTGAAGAAGAGCAAGCCGCACCAGTGCTGCACAAACTGCCATCACATCCATGCTTTGGTATCATGCTGTGGGTTAAAGCAGTCCTTCAAAGACTTTCCAGCTCCGTCACAAACAGCTTTCATTTGTATGCTTGCCTGCTTTGGTCCCAGAGCTCTTTCAACAAACTCTTAAGCATCTGTCATAAGCACTGGCCACATTCCCACGTGAACCAATCAATCAATCAACAAAAAAACTCATTTAGGACCTTTGATGTTTTGCATGGACTACAGGCCTAAACTTGGGTAAGATGCATGTTCCTCTTTATGAAGCTATAGGGCAAGGCAGCAAGAACTGCAGAGAATTATGATGATGAATGTAAGAAATCAAATCTATTGCATCTCAACTGGCCTCCTGCAGAGGATGAATTGTATCTGCCCTTGAAAAGACACAACTCCCCCCCAAAAGGCAGGCTCTTGCCATATAATAACTCTCCTTCTCAAACATTTCCAGCCCTCTTGGAGGGTAGATTTGTCATGGCCATGGAGGCTGTACACACTGAATCGTGAAAAAACATTAATTTGTCCACGAGCCAGAGTATCCAACCTGCTCTCCTCAGGAAAAATCCGACCAATAAAAGAATTCATTTTGTTCGATCTCTTCTCTCTGTTTGCCTTGGATGTCTGCTACTCTCTGTTCCTCAAGGTGAAGCACCTCCTCAGTGATGTTGCTGTTGATAAATAGCTTCCAAGCGTCCTTTGATGAGACGGTAAAATGCCCTGCTAGAGATACCGAAGGGCTCCTCAATATGTTATGGATGGCAAGCTCCCCAGTTATCACTTGCTTCAATTACTGGGGCCGCAGGAAGGAGTCAATAAAATGCCCGCTTTCCTGAATCTGGCAGAAGTTATGAATGCGTCCTTCAGCTTCAGGTGCCTTGTTCAGAAGACCAGCACTTTTACTGCACTTTTATAGAGACACCATCGATCTGATTGGCCGTGTTTAGTTCAGTCTGTAGATGCGAATAGAGAGTCAACAGCAGAGATTTTAAGAACAGATAGCAGAAGACCAACTGCCCAAACATTTGCCTTTAGCCTTTGAGCTCCAGAAAGCTGTAGGACCAATATCAATCAAACATATTCAGTTGCAAAAGTCAGCAATAAAAATAAAGTCTCTTTTACAGCGGCAAAATATTTACTGGTGCACTCTGCAAGAGTGAGAGCCACTAATCAGGTTTTTAAATGCCAGGCAGACTGCAAAAGAGTTTAAAGACTTAAAATTTAGTAAATAGGCAATAATAAATCATTAAAACTGCAGGCTAGCCATTAGGAATTATGGACAGGAGGACAAAACCTTCCAAATTGTGGCCCTCATCCACACTCACTCCAGCACCACCAACCCATTCACCCTTAGCTCTAATACCAACACGGGCAATTGAGAATAGTAGTGAAGAAACTGATGGAGATGGACAGAACAGCTTCAGGATGATAGTTAGAAAGGGTTAAGCTGGTACTGTATGTTGTCTTAACTTAAAAGCAACTTTTCTTTAGAAAATGTCTGGCCCCCCTTTCATGGACATAAATCTGAATAGCTCAATGGCTGTGTCAAATGCACTGTGATCATATTATGTTTTGCATGTTTTACCTCAGTAAAATCACAATTTACACATTTTTAAAATATTTGCTGAATTTCCTACTTTGCAGGTGGCCTCTGGGTTCAGGCAGGTAATGTGGTTGTTAATCCATCACAATGAACATCTCCTGGCCTTTGTGTGTTTTCCAAGTGGCCTTGTTGTCACATGGTGATGCAGCTACAAGCAGGTACTCTTTGAAAGTGTTCAGGGACACTTTGACATCTGACGTTGAATAGATGGCAGCCAAATCATAACCTTTAAAATGCAAGAAACAGCAAAATCATTTGATTTTCCAACTTCCATTCTGTAGCTCACATTGTCTTGTCCTCTCTCTGTAGTACTCTTCTTTTTTGAGCCCCTGATGACAAGTTGAAATGTCTTTTAATGCCAACAATACATTTATTTTTCATGTAAATACATATAAATTATTTATCTGTGACATAAGTCAGTAAGTAAATTGGTGATTCCATCTAAGGTTCAACCAAGGACCTTTGCATGGGCCCTCCCTGGGTCATCTGTACCCTTTGATGGCGGGCCTGTAAAAAATGCATACACAGCTACCTGAGCATACACATTCACTCAAATGTAGCAAATTAATCTTGAAAGCAGTAGAATAAAAATGTATTTTTTCATTAATGCTGAATTTCAATAACTTTTACACTGGTTCTCATACTCTGATTTGTTCTGCACCTACCACTTTTACTCCTGTAACCTGTGGTGTTAATTTGAATAACAGTGGGTATCATTGTCAGTGCTGGAAGCTCTGAGCGGTTTTGTAATTTACATGCATAAATGTTCCCTACTTGTTCAACGGAAGGCAGTGGGGTTTCTGAAAAATCTGTCAGTCATCAAGCCTTTAGTCTCAACACCACACCCATCAAGCTAAAACATGTCTGCTGCTGGACTTTTATTCCTTATTTCTCTGTGTTCAAAATGTCTGCTATCTATATTCTGCCTGATCCTGCTTTTATTTTTTTATCTGCTATGAGGTATGTGCACAAAGATCACCTGCCAATCACAGTGTGGCTACCAAATAACATCACAAAATAATTAAATGCTTAAATATGCTGCCCTCAACGACAACACCAAGAAAAAAAAACGCATAATTAATCAATTTCACTTGCAAAAAGGGTAACCTCTGCAATTAGTCATACAATGCAAATTAATTTCCAGTAGAACAGTGTTTGGCAGAAAGCGTGAAGGAGTAGCACTATTAATTTCCACTCCAAAAATCTACCCATGAGCACACAATATTCAACTGTCTTACAAGAAAATAATAAAATAAACATTAATGTCTCATTTACATTGTGAAAGAATCAACCTAATGAGAAACATGCTAGTGAGGGAGGGGAATAGTAAAGCCCTGGTTCAAACACAGGAATTAGTTTTGCTTAATGAACACCTACTCAGTCACACAACATGGAGTGTCAACAAGCACTATATAGTGGCAGGGCAATTTTGTTTAGTCCTTGAGCGAGACGTACTGTAACCTACACAACAAAAACAAAATCCTCTGTGAAAAGACTGCAGCTTTCAGTCTGAAGTGTTCCACTCCTCCCTCCTCTTCACTGCCTGGTCAGGACTTTTTCTCTGTTTGATGTCTGCATTGGCAACCAGTGTGATACACTGAAAATTAGAATAGCAGAACAGAAACTGGTGGAGATGGACGACGGAACAGCTTCAGGATGATAATAAGAACAGGTTAGGCTTGTACTGTATGTTGTCTTAACTTTGTTGATTATGTGGAGCTCCTTTTATTTGGAAATGTCTGACCATCCTCAGTAAAATCAAACTAAACATTTTAAAAGCTAACCAAGTCTGTTTCAGCTAAATGTCCTACCTTGCAGGTGGCCCTTGGCATCACAATGAACATCTCTTGGTCTTTGTGTGTTTTCCAAGTGATCTTGTTATCACATGTTGATGTCGCTGCAAGCAGGTACTCTTTAGAAAGCTCTTCCTGTTGGTGCATTCAGGGACACTTTGACATCTGATGTTAAAGAGATGTCTGTTGAATAGCAACCTATAAAATGCAAGAAACAGCAAAATCATCACAATGCTTTTCAGAACATTCACATTTGCTGCATGTCTTTAAGATCCGATTTTCCAACAGCATGCTGTAGCTTATATTGCACTGCTTTGTGGTAGTCAGTTACTGGATGCCGGAGTGGCCCTGAATGCATCATCAAGTAAAATGTCTGCTTGGTTGCTTGCAAGCGCAGAAAGCTACAACAGTATCATGACATCTACAAAGTTAAAGATTTAAAGACCCCCTCCAGACATGTATTAGGACATATACCGTGAACTTTCTAACAAAAGCAGAGTCCCAAATAGACACAGGTTTCCTTTTAGTTTTGGCTAGTTTTGACAAATAAATTCAGTTCTCCATTAGAAGCCTAGTCTGGATTTTATAGAAATCATGTGTCAATTCCTCCATTTTGTCTGTAACAATCCACAGGCTAGAATCAAAGTAAAATTAATCCAGGTTATAACTATTGTCACGTAAAGTCTGTTGCACACTGTCTGTATGTTGGGTGCCGTACATTTTTTATTGTTTTTATTCTAGGTGCTTTTGATTGTTGGTTTTGATTGTTTGTACTCTGTGCTCTTTAGCCTTATTGTTTTTATGGTATTCATGTGCTTTTGTTTACTTGCTTTTAGTGCTTTCCTCATTTGTTTTGTTTGTGCGTTTGCCCATGGGAAAGTGCTTTCAGTTACCTTAGGTATGAAATGTGTATATAAATAAATGCGCAATTACATATGTATATGAAAATGTTGTTAAATTTTTTCCTGCTGGACACAAGATGTCTCCTACTTCACTGGGAAGTCCATTCTCAGTGGATGAGCACTGGTGGCTTCAAGTTTCTACATCACACTGTACAAGTTGATACTGGACCAGGACTGGAAAAACTCTCTCACAGACATCACTCAAACATTACACTGTAGCAACAAGAAGAAACACTGATTTCTGACTGGAGGGGGGCTTTAAAACAAAAGGCTGTATATCGCTTTAGCTTGGTTTTCTCACCTTTCAGTTGCAGCAGAGTAACTTAACATTATCTGACAGCCTGTCTACCTTGATGACTAGAGTCAGTAATTCATCTGTATTTTTAAATGAACGAATACATGAGACCATGACATCATAGAACGACACATGTTATCATGTTTGAAATGCAACAAAGAAATGTAGCCGCAGACTGAATCACTGTTGTGTCGCATGAATCGGTAATCGTAGCACAACAAATGTTTATTTCTGTGAAAATATTATGAATTATTAGTTTTAATTGGGCCCTTGCATTCTCTTCACACTCTCCCAGTCACTCTGCTGGTGGTGTCTATCAAACAGTTCATTTGTGAGGCCACCAGATAAATTATTGATGCACTATTAGTACCACTCTGCTTTGAAAAACACAGCCATCTCAGTAGATAAATATGCAACGAAAGAAATCATTAAGCAGCCCGGCCAAGCTTGACTGCTACGAAGTTCAGCGAAGTGCAACAGCAGTCAAGCCCATGTGTCTATAAAATCCCCTGGATCAATTGAAGAAATCAGACACAAATCCCAGAAGGAAGGAGCACGGCTGTTTGGCAAAAAGTAAGTCACTGGGGCGAAATTGATTATTTGACAATCCTGCTTAACTCTACGTGTCAAGCCAAGCCTTATGGATTATCATTACGCTCGCGGGCGATCTCTCACACAAATAAGTGTGCTGGCCGGCCTGAAGATCAGTAACAGTTATGTCTAGCACAGCAGATAACGATGGCTGCGGTGGACAACAATCTGATCTCTACATGTCAAATTAATCACCAACAACCAGCTTAATCCACAGTACCAGCCTCCTTCCAGCCAACGTACAGAGCACATTCAGAGCGGTTTGAACAATTAACTTCATATCTTTCATTTGAGCCTACATGGAACTGTTGTATAAGCCTCCCCCACTTTACCTCACCTACTCTCACAGAATCCTTATTGCTTCTGAGACAAAAATGGGATCAGTTAAATACCAGAATCCTGTAAACATATTACAGTTTTTTTTTTAATCTATAAACAGTTGAATAACAACTGGGCATTTATCTAAATTTGTTTGTAGTAATGGAAGCCAATGTCAAACATCCACTAAAGGAAAGGGATGCCCAGCAAAGAAGGAAGGAAGGCAGCATAAAAGAGAAGTATACTACTAAACGGTAGTGTTCTTGCAATATCACAGCCACCATTTCGGTCCCTAATCTTCAGACAAAGGGTGGGGATCCAGCACCCCCACCCGGACTCACGGCTGATTATCGGACTCTTGTTCATCAGTATGAATATGTTAGTTTCATGTATTAATGTGTAGAAGGTTTCATCAGATCTGTGTGGAGAGATTATGGATGGATTACAAAGCCATGGGAGCAATGATCATCTATCACTGACTAAACTGCTGACCCCTGACTAAATTACATATTTTATGGATATTTCATATAATATTCAATGCATAACAATAACAGCAGAGAACAGCTGATAAAGTCTGAACAGTGAACATAATAACTACAGGATGTTTGTGTAAAATTTGAGATTTTGATTTATTTTGAGCAGATTATTTACTGTGAATATTGATCAGAGATGAGTTTTCCTGATATTTTTAGGAACTTTTTGACAGTGATTCTTGATTTTAAGGGTGTGAGATACAGGCATAAACACAGTATGCCTGTATCTCACACCCCTTAAAATCAAGAAGGCCTTGTGACCCCGTGTGAAGCTTTGGCGACCCCCAGGTTGGGATCTGTTCTAGAAAAAGGCAGAAACCACCTCAAGCAAGCATAAAAGCTCTTCTGCGATATTGAGGATGTTTTTTTTTAATCTTGCCATTTCCATCTAACTTTACTAATGAGATACTTAAAAATGCACATCAGAATACTGAATGGCAACAGAGCTATTGTGTTATTGTTATTGAGCCATGAAGCCCACAGAGGAAGGAGGTCAGGTATCTATCTGTTTTTTGTCATTTTATTTTGCTAATGTAATGGTCTGCCTCCAAAGAACTGTTGATCAGTGATGTTCAGCAGTGCAGTACACACAATGAGCTGATGAACAAGTGAAAAACAGCTGTGGGGCCAGTGTATTTTCACATCTAACTCTGTGAATAAAGCATTTATTCCAACCAATTTTACATCAGGGAATACAATAACAAGGCTCCAACCACCACTCTGACTCCAGGGAACACGAAGACATGGCGGGGACGGGCTGAGACAGGAGAGGGGTCAAGTGGTAGAGGAGCGAGAGGGACGTCGGGCAACCCTGGGTACGGTTTAGATTTTAAGTAATCTATTACCTGTACCAACAAAATAATACAACTCTTATGACCATTTCCATTTTACTCTTCAACTAAAATACAAAATAACCTGTGTTTTGGTATTCTCCTAATACCTTAAAGACTCGTTTCTCTTAATCGTTTAGTCTTCAGTCAGGCTCTAATATCTTCAGTGCATAGCATCTTTAACATGTGAACATTACCATTATACTGTGGGCCCACACTCTCACACACATACACTCACGTTGCAACATTAACCAAAATGTAAACCGAACAGTTGCAGGCCGGAGTCATGGCTTGGGAGCGTGGAGGCCTAAAAACTGTAATGTCCCCTTCACTTGTTCAAACAAGCAATCAAAATAAACGTGCAAGTTTATTCGTACTCAGGGAACCCGGGAACGGTCAGAGGGAGAGCAGCAAAGGCGCGCTGCTGGAAACCCGGCAGAGCAAAGAAGAAAAGCAGCGACAGTCACAGCATCAGCACACAAAGGGAGGAAAAGTCTCCACAGTGGTCCAAAAGAGCTTTCCCAATCTGCTTACAGTCACAAATGTCCTCTCCTGAATCAGATAAATCCAAAAAAATCCTATGCTGTTTCATGGCAAAGTTAACAATATGAAAACAAAGCTAATGACGTGTTGCTAATCGCGAACACAACTCGTTTTCTACACTATAACATTAAGCCACAGTACAGAAAACAGTTCACAAACTCATATGTACCTCTTGCTGATCACAAAAGTTCAAACCCTTAGGATAACTGGTCATCAACCAACATTGATGGTGATAGTCAGCTTCTGCCTTTCTCCAAAAACACCAGAGCTAAGAGGGTACGACTAAGCCCCACCCCTCTACCTGAGAATGTAACGTAAGTCGGTTGGCTGTCCAATTACAATAAAGAAAAACAAAGATTTAAATATCAGGCATGAACCAAATTAGGCTGTAAGGCTGAACACACGTGTGTAATACAGATACATATAAAACAAACTTTGCTAATTTACATGAACTCCATCCTTTGACCTCTGAACTGTAGAGATTATACATCTTATATTTAAACACACATTTTAACCTTCTAGTTACATTTTAAACAATATTAATATCCATGTTTTTAACCATATTTATACATGTTAAACCTCTCTTTTTAAACTATTTACTTTCTGATGACTACATGAATTATCCACCTCTTGAAGTCTAAAAGTATTTTAGCCAGGGCTACACACACATGCAGAATTTGTTTAAAATGTATTTTTTTCCTTTTGTGTTATGATACCCTTAACACGATCAATGTTCCTGCTTCCCGTACTCCGGCATCAAAAGGTAACAGCCGAGATGTGATTATTAGCTCCAGAAGTGCGGAGAAAGGTGTCAGGTTGGAGCCTCAAGAATCAACCTCTCCGCTCTGTGGACCATCGATTTCATTTCGAACTCAGCATATTTCAGCTGTCTCCACTGATGCTGCTTTCCTTACAGTAACTGAGCCTTACCTGCCATGACAGTCACACAGCAGACAGAGGCAGATACTTCATGCAGCAGCACTGGGAACTGAAAAATAAAATAGCCCCTGTGCTTCTTATGATTCATGCCTGCAGGCCTCCCACAGAGTAAATTGCACTGTGTCAAATGATTTGCTTGTATGCCAGAAAATAGCAACCAGCTATCTATTCTAGCAATTCTTCCAGCAGCATTGCTACAGAAAGAACAATTGTTACGATATTTCAGCATTCTGGTAACCATGCTGAAATTTAGCTGGAAAAAGAGGGCTCAGGATGATTTTCAACATACGAGTTTTGTTGTGAGCAGTGAGAGAGAGCGCGAAAGATGAATATGCCAGAGGCTCCAACTCCGGGACCTGGGGGAAGAGGATGGCATATTTAATGCCAGCATTTTCATGCATTTTATTCACCACCAGCATCTCTTGTATTGAATACAAAGAGATGGGGAGATGCCCCCCCCACCCGTCATATAAATCCACATGTAAATTTCAGTGTCACTTTTCTTTCATAGGGACTGCAAGGGGGTCTGAAGAAGAGAATGGCAGATGTGAGTGTAGGGAAGTGTAAAAATATGGCTGTGCGTTTGAAAGGGGGAAATCCCACAGCACTGATCTGGATAGCAATATTTAAGTTGTACATTTAAGATGTACCTGAGATGGAAGGAGGGGATGGAGGGATGGTATGGAGTTAGGAGCTGGGCTGTTTCAGTGCTGCAGAGCAGAGCAGACAGCTTGCTGCCTGCTAATGAAGCCCTGAATTGCGTTTGATGAGTTGACGGCCGCTGCGTTCACGCGCCTGAACGTTCTCCAGTCGTGGTTAATCTTTTTCATGGTAAATGACGCTTCCACCCGAGAGAGACGGATGAATGGCCTGACTTTTTCTGACATTTATTTGTGTTGCTGTTTGGCATGATAATCACCGCTGGCCATCTGATAGGTTAGCTGTCAAACCAGACCTCGCTAACAGCAAGGTCGGGTAAAGAGGGATTTCATCTCATTGTGCTCAACTGCGTTCTCCTCAAAGCTTAATTAGCTGGTAAATAACGTGATTGCAAGCTGATGGTAAGGATGTACACAGCTCAACAATGTCCCAGTTTTAGCGAGCACAAACGAGATTAGTTGCTTTGTTCACAAAAACTCAGCAGATCACAACAGGGACTAAGGGACGAAGTTCAGTAGAACTCAACCTGACAACGTCCTGCTGGGGTTAAGTAATTGTTATATGAGGACAATTCAAGCTCATAAATAAATTATTATTATAATAATAATGTGCTTAAAAGAGTATATAAATGCTATTTTTATTATGTCCTCAGGCAACTGGTTGCCCGAGAGGCTCAGCGCCCAACGACTAATAGGCATTCAAATGCATCTTCAAACTAGAGCTTTGATTCCGGAGCCCAGGGCGAGAAACCTACAGTTTACGCTTTTCAAAAGGAGCTAAAAGAGAAGCATCATACAGTAGATTCAGGCTTGTTCACATCCTGCTTAAAAGTTTAAAAATATTAATTTAAGAGGATTTTCATTTGGATTCTTCTGAAGATACTTGCTTTCTTCTAATGGGGGAAAGGGGAATGAACACAGGGTGAGAACAAAGTTGTTTTGACATCTAATATTCTGTAAATTTTTGTTCATCTTCCTCTGTTTGTTCCTTTTGCCTTTCGTCTTTTTCTAACTAAAGGTGATAGGCACTTCAGATATAAAGTTCTAACACAATTAAAGTCAAATGACAGATTTGAAATGATCCCCACTATTAATGCAAAGAAAATAATCACTACAGCTACACACTTTAATTGCTGAACCCTGTGTCCCTTAAACTGAAGGTAAATCTGTTATTTACTGAGCCCAAAATGTCTCAATCTGTGCAGCGGATGACACCCACTATCCTTTGATTCCGATGAGGAAAAGAAAGAACAATAGAGAAGATATCCCTCCTCCAGGACAGACAGACAACCAGTAGATGTTATAAGTACATAGAAATGAACAGAAAAACAATATTAGGTAGATATATTGTAAACATACAGTATATGAAGAATATGGATCAGGAAGAATATCAAACAACCAACGTTGACCATTATGTAACTAGAAGGACCTGAGCCACTTCTCTTGTGTACCACAAAGATCTGGAAAGAGGACAGACAACACACACAAGAGACAGACAAGGGTTTCACATTAACAATGGCCACAAAAAGTTACTCTGTGGCCACTAAGTGTTCCATGCAGGTGGCCCCCTGTGCCCACCAACTTTTATCCCCATACTGCAAGCTCAGGTTGCAGTTTAATAGTTACTGAGAGGCTGGGTGATGTCTGTGTCAGGGTTCCTGCTCTTTTTAAGAAATCATTTTCCAAGTGTTTTGTTGACAATACAGGACAACACTTTTGATACATTATTTTTCCGCTGTGTACCCTCCAGTGAATTGGCTACACTTCAGTACTTTGGCCCATTAAGTAGATTTGATTTCATTTTAGAGCATTTCAATTCTCACCTTAAATTAGCATATTCAAGACGAAGTAGAAAGTGTTTGTTGTACAAGTAACATAGCTGGGACTGGAAAACTAGTGTCTACATTTCCAGGTCTTCCAGGATGCATGGCAACCGTGCTGTGTGTTACGTTATCACGACATCTTCTACTCTTCACAGCCGAGTTGACCCGGACTGTGAACAGCTAGCTATCAGTGAGGAGTAATTGGGATTGATCTGATTGCTATGATACCCGCAGCTACCAGCTCTGCAGTTGGGAACCAGTTTCGGTAGACCTCTGGTTTTATGCTATTTTAATTGTCTTTAGCCTGACTCGTAACATTAGCTGCTAACTAGATGTTAGCTAGCTTCACCTTTGCTGTAAAGAGTACAAGAAGACATGCAGTAACCTTAAATACATTTAAAATGTGTTCTCTGTGAGCTGACTGAAGTAACGGAACTACTCCTATCATACTTGGAAAGAGGTTACCCACAAACTCACCTTTCTTAAAGGATCAGCCGGAAACACAGCGGTACAGTAAGGCTGTTGGTGTGCTAACCAGAGGAGGGAAAAGTATTCAGGTCCATTACTAATGCCAACCCCAGTGTGAAAATACACTACATGTAAAAGTTGTGATTGTGCAGTGAAATGGTCCCTGTCAGTGTTGTACTATTATATCTGATGTTCTTGGATTAATATTACTGCTGCATTAATGTGTATGTTGCATTCTACTGCTGTAGATGTTTAAAGCTCATTTTAACGACTTTTTTTGATAGCTTAATCTACAGCAATGCATCATATTCTGTAAGATCATCAAATGTTTGTACTATTTAAAAATGTACTGTATGTTATTTTTACTTTTGTTTACATGTGGACCACCAAAAAAGTGCTTTGGCCACCACATTTAGGGGCCAGTGCTTACAAATACCAGGGTTTATCCTTGCAGACTCAATGACAGCATTCATTCAGAGGGACAGAGACGAAGACATCTATTGTGATCTCTTTTCATCATATTTTTTTCCCGTCAAACCCTACTTTCTTGACTATTTCTCTGGCAAGGCTGATTCAACCTCAAATAACATTTAAGGCTAAATTTAGTTGTGATAGGCTGTCATGCTTTATAGTGCCACCATCAGGCCAAACTACTATTAGATGTTTGCTCAGAAATATGCATAAGAGAACCCATGCAGCAGCCATGGGTTCACTTCCGACCTGTGGCCCTTTGCTGTGTCATCCCCTCTCTCTCTCTTTCTCTCTCCCCCTTACCTGCCACTCATCAACTGTCACTGAGTTCAAAGTCCACCAAGTCAATTATACAGTCAGTACTCAATACAAAACCCACAGTTCAATTAACAACTAACAATGAATGAGTCCTTATCTTAACAGAAGACTGTTGGCCAATGACCAATGAATAAATCCAATAAATAAATAAATAAATATAATGGCTAATAAATCCAAGTGAAGCCTCTTGCCTCTAATAGACCACCTTAGTGATTCTCTGACAAGTCTGGAGTTACTGCCTGCACTCCGGTCATTGTGTGGCTGTCAGCTTCAGGGAATGGTCAGCCTACGAGCCGGGAGGTTTGATAGTGGCTCAACAGAGTAGAGAGCAGATGGTGTTAGAACTTACAACTGGTAAACTATGAAATACTGACATCATGGCTTGGTGCCAGAAGTTGGAAAGCTAATCAATCACTCTCAGGAGAGACTGGGCCTCTTCCACTGGTAAGTAGATGCTCCCTTTCGAGTTTAAAATGCCGGCATTGCTGGTTGATATAAATGCATCAATACTGGTACAGTGCGGGGAAGCCACCACAGACTTCAAAATTCAAGGTGCTGTGTGTGACATTTAGGAGGATCTATTGTCAGAAATGGAATAGAATATTCATAGGTATAATACCTGAAAATAAGAATCGTTGAGGTTTCTTTACCTTAGAATTAGCCATTTTTATCTACAGAGGATGCGGGTCCCCTTTTATGGAGTCCGTCATCTTGGACCGCCATATTTCTACCTTATCCCAGAAGGGACAAACCAAACACTGGCTCTGGATAGGGGGTTTTGCGGGTTAGCCACCATAGTTTCTGATACATACTACAGACTGAGCTGTATTTAGATGGTTGCAATCAGCAACTTTACCACTAGATGCCAGTAAATCCTACACACTAGTCTTTTAAAAATTCTGTAAAGTGCAAAATACAGAGAGAGAGAGATTTACTTGCAAGTGATTGGTTTGATCAGCATGTGAACATGTTTGTCAAGGAATGAAATGTAACAAATGTTTATTTAAATGTAAAACTCTTTAAGATGTAGAGCTTTTTGAAAAGAATTATGAATCATGCAAAAAACTCAACAGAATTCTCAGAAAGTAGCACAGCATACTGTACAATGGTGTGTTGAATAATGAATGAATGACTAATAACTGAAAATTGAATCTTATATATGCTCCTCCTCATTTTTAATCAGTAAAAGTTACAGTCTTGCACCTTTAATGCACGACAACACATGCATGTCAGTTTTATTCCATTAGCTACATTTTCCATGCAAATATACCCATGTGTGATCAGTTGATGAAATGAAAGCAATAGCTCATCTGAAGAACTGGTAATTCATAGGCTGAGAACAAAGTTGCACTCAGTGTGGAGTCTTTGCATCAGTCGCAGCAAACTCATGCTGAGGAAGATTAAAAATGGTGTGGTTACTGTCAGACTACTGATGGTGGGGGAGAAATCTGGAGAGTGAATGTAGAGTCCAAAAATTGGATGGAAATGAGAAGCATAGATATGATTCATTATAGAGCATGAATAAGATTAAATGCTGGCTAAGGAAGTGTTTTGACTGAGAAGAATAAATGGTGGACAGTTGGAGGTCAAATGAAACACTGATGGATCTGCATATGTGATGGCCGGGTGGACCCATTCCAGGACAATTTAACTAACCTTGGTGAGTTCACAGCCACTTTGGAGCATCAGTTCAAATAAAAGTTGTCCACAAATTCCATATAAGTTTGGCACTTATTAAATTGTGCCCCCACTTACGCTGTTCATCTTTGTGATCAATAATTAAGTTGTCCCTGCTAGTCACATACTGCACCACTCAATGGAGCCATTAACAAAGGCTTCTCTATTCAGAGCAGAATATTACGATGTGCATAATGGTCCGCTGAATCCTAATGCAGGGACGACTCAGATCTACATGCATCAAATGAAAGATGAGCACAGTATTAGAAAAGCCTCCACCAACAGGGGGGATAATGGAAAAGGCAGTGATGTTTTAAACTGAACATTCAGCTGCACGACAAAGCAAAAGCTAATAGTGCAGCTAGAACTTTCCCTTTGTCATGATTTTAAGTTTGCCTGTAGCCATGTTTCCTGTCTGACTATTCTGCAGCCTTTTCCCTACAGTATCTAGAAAGAAAAAAAATCAAAAGCATTCATCCAGTTCCAGGTCACTTCAGATCAAAATTAATGACCTTAACCCTAACCCTATGCCTGGCTGTCACCAAAAGGTGTCACTCTTCTCTAGATGTAGGGATTGAGTGAAGGAGGGACAGAGTGAGGAGCACCTCCACTGCAGATGCCAAGTTGCAGCCTCCTAGAAGAAATATAAGCACCTCCTGTCTTTTGACTGCTTCACGATGATGTCAGAGCAAAACCCAGAACACGAGGCAGCTTCCAGCGACAATCCCTGGCCACATCTTACCATTTTTTATGCCAAAGCATAAAAAAGACAACAGAAGAAAAACACATGTAATTACAAGAAAAATATTAATTTCAACCTGCAGATGTTCATTTTTCATGTGTAACATTAATCTCTGATGTTATGAAAATTACATTAAAGGTCCAGTTTGTATGATTTAGGGGTATCAAGCAATGTAGTTGCAGATTCCAACTCACTTGCTTTCACCCTCCCTTTCCAAACACCAAGGAAAAACTACGGTGGCCGTGAAACATGCAAATATCACAAAGGCCCCCCTAACTGAAATGATCACGTCACTATAAGGGTTTGTGATTAGTTCACACATCATACATGAATTGATATGCAACCAAATTAGCAGGATTCCTGTTACTTAAAAGTCATCACTGCAACAGGGTGGCTGTGGCCCAGAGGTAGAGCTGGTCGTCCACTAATCGGAAGGTTGTTGGTTAGATCCCCGGCTCCTCCCGCCATATGTTGAAGTATCCCTAAGCAAGATACTGAAACCCAAATTGCTCAGTATGAATGAGTGTGTGAAAGGGTGAATGTGGCATGTATTGTAAAAGCGCTTTGAGTGGTCGGAAGACGAGAAAGGCGCTATTCAAGTACAGGTCCATTTACTATTTACCATCACCACTCCTTATTAACAGTGTGCTACATTAACACTCAAACAAACCACTACCACAATGTTATACATTTAATTCTTTTAAATGTTTTCTTCTACATTATCAGATCTAATATCATGTAAGACACACATCTCACTTGATAAATTGCTTTTATTAACACCAAGTCTCTAAACTGTTCTTGGTGTGCAAATAGATCCATTTCAAAGCCAGTTTTATTAAATTAGAGCGTCACAGAGTGCACCAGTGTTTCCACTGAGACGAAGTCCAGACCAGTACTTCTCTCCTCATCTGATCCCTAACACTGAACAGTATTTGCTGCCACACGCCCTCAGGAGCAGTCAGTGAAGCTGATTAGAAAACTGTCTGATGAGGGTGAAGGATGAGCCTCTAGACCTCCATCATGTGGATAGAGCCTGCAGAGGAATCCAGTGAACTTCATAAACAAACTTAATCAATTGCAACGATAAGACCGTCTGAGTGAGTCTGCGCTCTCAGCACAATGAGCTTTTTTCAATTCAAGGCCTTGAATATTGGAATATTGTGGCCATTCCCACGGATACTCACTATTTCTGACTAAGCAATAATGTGGTGATAAAGAGCAGTTTCCAAACAATAAAGAATAGAGAAAGTTGAAAAATATTTGTCAGAGGAAGAGCTGCTCTGGAAAGAGAAATAATCTCCAATGTTTCTGGCATTAGTACAAAGAAGACACGTGTGAAGTCACATGGCTTGTATTCAAAACAATATCTGCTGAGGAAGCAGAATTTATTAGTAATGTTGAGTTAAGCCAATTTTAATTAACACAAATTTGCCTCAAGGGCTTTCTGCATGGCATTGAACACCATCCATCCTTAGCCTCTTGCAAACTGGCCACAAGCAAATCAATATTCAGACTCCCTCTCAGACTGAGGGGTACCGTTAAAGGTGATGTACGTGAGATTTAAAACATAAATATAGCAGCAAACAACTACTAGCTATGTAAAGGTACAGTGGTATCACTCTCCCTCTGCCTGTGTTGCTATCGCAGCCTCTCTGTGGTTTGTTTCCATAGCCGGTCTGCTACGACTGAAATTTCCACCAAATCAGAGTTGCTGATTGTTGGAACAGTGGAAAGACTAACAAATACAGTTCTGGTGAGTTTTATTTTGTTTCTGTCCACTTTGAATGAAGTTATGTTAAAATGGTAATGTGGTAAAATGATTGTTTTTGTCTATAGAGTCTGGTGGTGAGTGATAGTGAGATTATGGATATAACAAGAGGTATATCTCTGTAGGGATCCTTTTTTGTTTTGTGATCGTTGGAAAGACTAACAACAACAGCTTTTTTGTTTCTGTCCCATTGTTTTGGTCTGAACTGAGCATCCAGTGGCAAGTGAATTTCGTATTGACCTTCTAAGTTTAAATTGGCCATACCAAAAACTAAAGCATCAGTCCTTTCAACAAATGTTGATTGAAAACATGTAAATAAATATATACTTCCATGCATTTTTGTGTTTTTATGCCCTTTATGCTCAAATGACTAATGAGCAGTTGTAGAAATTAAGACTCTTGTCCATAGTGTTTTGATTTTTCCCTGACAAACAATGTCATCCTGCTGATAGGGGCATCAGATCAGAAAACCTTCTATGAGTCATTCTGGTAGGCAATAATAAATTCTTCTATTTTGTCAGGCTTTCTCAGGAAAAGCAAGGAGAGGGCTTATATTAAAAGCCTTTACTTAGTTGGACACAAGTAAACCAATGTGCCCAAATAAGAGCTTTCAATTTAACTCTCTATTTGCTTTGCTGAGAGTGCCTGAAGAAGGGTTTGGTTGTTCTTGTTTTCTTTGACCAGGTGCTCTTAAAGATAATTTTTTTTAAACAAAAATCATCTTTAACAGATAGCTGGCTTTGGTGTTTGATTATCAGTGTCATGCTCATGATTTATTGAAAAAAGTAAGTGTCATTAAGAGCTAAATTTATCTCTCTTTTGCTTTTTAGATTTGTCATTGAACTTGTTACCAGGAAACACTGTACTTTGGCTCAATGTATGATAACTTAACCATTATTTTGCCTCCGCCTCTATAAAATGTCCCCAGGCTGGATCCACACTGAGATGTTAGGGCTAGGCGTGTGAAGTTATGTGTGTGTGCTAATGAGGCAGCTTCGTGCAGCAGACCAGAATTTAGTTCAAACCGACAGGCTGAGACAATGTGAGTGAGCTGTGAGCGCTCGCAAATAAGTGTGGAACGCTTTTAATGCTGCACAGCAGCAGAAGAAAACGTTTCAGCCACAAGCTTTCCTCAGCTGCTCAGCTGAGACATTTGTGGGTGTGACCCCTATTAAACAGTAGCAAGGAACCTGCCGGTTATTAACAACCAGCTGATACAGACCATCAAGGAAAACATCATCAAAAACCAAATACTAAGTAGAAAAATAGTTGGAAGAAAATGTAAAGGTCCAGTGTGTAAGATTTAGGGGTTGTATTGACAGAATATAGCAGAAATGGAATATAATATTCATAGGTATACTACTCAACAGAGATAAAAAACTAAACTGTCTAATTCAGACACCAAGTGTATTATTTACATTTGAAATAGTTTGGGCCCCAAAAGAAAAATTTCGATTTAGTCTATTTCCACTCAGGGCAGAGCACTATACCCTTTGATGCTAAGCTTCCAGTTCTCTTTACCAATGAGTGCTGATTTCTTATGTTCTTATTAAACTGTCGCTCAGTGGGATCTTTGCCTCTTTCTGCCCTTTCAGTTGTCTGGTTGAACCATTGTACAGCATTTTGTTCTTGTACTACAAATCTTGTAATCTACAAATGCCGGCCCACAAGATGTTTGTATTTTTTTATTCTAGTTGTTTCACATAAATTCAAATAACCTCTTCATATATAATTACAATAAAAACTTTAAAAATGTGTTTTATTACAACTTCATTGTTGTTGGCTGGGAACAACACAGATGATATAAAAATGTATAGAGAGTGCTTTTTGCATGTTCTTAGTAATGGTCATATTCTTAGAATATTACCCCTTCTTGTAGTACTTGAGTGTTGAATATATATGATGAATATGACAATACCAGCAGTGGCTCCAAGTCAGTTTGAGTTTGAGACCCCAGCACTAAATCCTACACACTGGTCCTTTCTATAATCTATAATATTCTGTTCTTGTAGCAACCAGAAAAGTGACCAGTGGATTTACACACTAACAATAAAAAGTGCATGTATGTAGACCTACATAATAACTCCTCATGTTCAGAACCTGCATAGAAAATACAAAAACGTAAATCAAAACAACATAATCAATAGACAAATAGTAGTAAGAAAAACAGTAGTGAGCACATTAAGTCATAAGAAATATTGCATTCTGTCATTGCAACCAGATAACTGACCCGTTTACTCACACACTAACAATGAGAAAATGCATACATACCATGTCACCTCATCATGTGCACCTATTTGTATCCATGAAAAGACAACTAACAGCCATCTAACAGGGCCTCTCTTTGAGAACTTTGTTCTCCCTATTTCCTGCCTTCAACGGTGGTCTCACAGCCTCAATACCCATCAACCGTACACTGCAGCTCTATGACCAGCAGACTGAAAGTCGTAAAGTGGCTACAGGCGACTTCTCATCACTATTTCTAATGCCACTCTTTTGTTCAGAAATAGTCATTTCCTCTTAGTCTTACCCACACAGCAAAACCCAAAAGGACATTTCAATAGCTAGACTACATCTCCATTGCTTATTTATGAACATGCAACGCGGTATCACACCAAAGCAAGTCATACACACTTACTGTCAAACTCCTGAAGTTTGCAGACGACACAACAGTCATCGGCCTCATCTGAGACGGTGACGAGTCTGCATACAGACGGGAGGTTGAACAGTTGGCCCTCTGGTGACGCACAATGTCATGTTTTGGCTTGCCTATGCGTGGCAGTGTCACATTTACAAAATATGCTCATTCTGCAGTCAATGTCCGCAAAGCTTGCTGAGGTCACAGCTTGGTTAGGTTTAGGCACCAAATAATACTTTTAGGAATACGGTTTCGGAAAAGATTGTACTTGACAAGTCAGTGTTGACTTTTGGGACTCCAGCAGTGGTCTCCTGGGTGAAAGGCTGTGTTTGTTTGAAACTCAGCTGGAATATGGGATGATTCATACTGTGGGTGCTCACGACTCAATATGCTATTTTGTGATTTTTTGGGCTGAGACCCATCATACTCAAAACATTTCAGTTGCCAGTTCTTTTGTTTGAGAAAGTGAGCGCTGGAAGTGGCTGAATAGTGTTCTTTTCCCACAGCAGCCAGTCTTCAATTTCTCCACTAAAAAGTAGGCAGTGCCCTTACTCTGACAGAACAAAGCTCACTCTTCAGTGTTTGGTTTTCATGTTGAATACATGAACTGAGCGTTCCCTCATCTTCCTGTGGACTGATAATATCCCTCCCTGTTTAATTCTCACAAACTTTATAGAAATGGCTATACAAATACTTTGTCCTCAGAAACTTTGATCACAATTTGTAATCTCATAAACCAGCACTCACTGTTATAAAATGATGGAAAGTGCTCTTTATTTAATTCTTTTCTCCTGTCATAAAACTAAAATGGCTGCCATTTTTATTTATCTGTAACATAACTGCCATAAAATTGTGCAGTGTTTCATGCCACAGAATGAGAATAGACTACACACCAGCCAACACGGTATTTAGAATAACAGTGGTGACTTGGCCATCGGGAGGACTGAGATAATTTCCAGTTCAGCCCGCTAAATTAGACGATGCAGAAAGAGCGTTGTGGTAATCTGTCTTTCCTGTGCCAAGCCATTTGTGAAAATAATTTAAGAGAAGGACCTGCAGTGATAATCATTCCTTATTTGACTGCTGATGAGCCACACCACATTTGGGGGGGGATGTTTATTTATCTCTATAAACCAAGGTGTCAAGTAGGATTCAACACAGGAAAGCTGCCCTGCATGAGCTCAAAGACAACGAGGAGTCCATTTTTTAAGGCTGCTTTTTAAGTTATGTTCCTCAGAATGTTATTCATCAAGGACAATACAGTGTGCAGGAGTAGCACAGGACCTTACACGAATAAAAATGAGTAATGGAAGACAAACAAAACTAGAAAAAAACAGAAGAAGTATTCCAGGTGTCAGTTGCTTCGGCAGGTAGTCTCACTGTGTATTGAGCGCAGGGTTGGGACGGTTAGTTAAAAAAAATCTAATCCAATACAATTACTAATTACTGAAAAATGTTGTCATTACATATACATATTATATAAGGCAACAGAATCATGTAACCTTTGAAAATAAAGAAAAGTTCAGCATGTGCTCTGTCAAGTGTATTTTTAAAGTAATTAATATGTTTTTAAAAAATATAATCCTACTAAATAATCACATTTTTAATAAATATAGATTACCTAACTCAGTTACATGTAATCTGTTACTCCCCAAGCCTGATTGAAAAAGCTCATGTGTTTTCTGACATAGACTGAGTCTAGAGCCACACTTCCACTTCCAACACTATTCCATTCAATTCAGTTCAATTCAATTTTATTTGTATAGCGCCAATTCACAACAGAAGTTATCTCAGGACACTTTTCAAATGGAGCAGGTCTAGACCGAACTCCTTATAAATGGTAAATAGACCTGTACTTGTATAGCGCCTTTCTAGTCTTCCGACCACCCAAAGCGCTTTTACACTACATGCCACATTCACCCTTTCACACACATTCACTCAGTGATGGCAAAGTCCATCAAACAGAAACTAACTCATTCATACACACTCACACACCGATGACACAGCATCAGGAGCAATTTGGGGTTCAGTATCTTGCTCAAGGATACTTCGACATGCAGCGGGAGGAGCCAGGGATCGAACCAACAACCTTCCGAATAGTGGACGACCCTTAGTACAGTGATGCTTTGCTAGCCTGCTAACATCAGAATCAGAATCAGAATCACTGCATTGGCAAGGTATGTGCACACATACAAGGAATTTGACTCCAGTTTTACCTTGCTGTACAAACACAGACTAACAGCATAAATAAACACGACAAGAAGTTCAAAAAATTGACATAGACAAACAACAAACAAACAAAAACAATAACAGTTGTAGACAGTAGTCAATAGTGCAATCGTGCAGAAAGCAAAGGATGCTGAAATAAATATTTTATGTGCAGGTATCTTTATGTACATGAGGTAGGTGAATATGACAGTATATACAGTATACACAGCATTGGCAGATAAAAGAGAGTGATATAAATAATAAATAGTGTTCAGGTTCACTGGATATTAAAGTCCTAGGGTTATTGTACAGGGCAGTACAATAACCCAGGTAAGGTAAGACAGGTAGAAACTGTTCCTGTGTCTGTTTGTTTTGACATACAGTGGTCTGTATCCTTCTCCTCACCTATAAAGCTCTTCATGGTCAGACCCCTTCATTTCTTAAAGAGCTCATAGTACCCTATTACCCCACTAGAACACTACGTTCTCTGAATGCTGGGCTACTTGTGGTTCCTATAGTCTCTAAAAGTAGAACAGGAGCCAGAGCCTTCAGTTACCAAGCTCCTCTCCTGTGGAACCAGCTTCCAGTTGTGGTTCGGGAGGCAGACACCCTCTCCACATTCAAGAGTAGGCTTAAGACATTCCTCTTTGATAAAGCTTATAGTTAGGGCTGGATCAGGTGAGTCCTGAACCATCCCTTAGTTGGGGGATTTCCCATGATGCACTGAGCTCCTCTCTTCCTCTCTCTCTCTTTCTGCACACATTCATGTCCCATTAATGCATGTTACTAACTTCACTTCTTCCCCGGAGTTCTTGTGCTTTCTCGTCTCGCAGGTTCTTATCGATCCTGGTGGAGCCTCCTGCCATGGTCCTGCTTGACTGCCACTGCTAATATCACTAATATTATTGTTATTATTATTATTATTATTATTACTACAATTGCTATTATTACTATAATCACTGCTCATCATGTATTGGTGTTATACAAATACAATTGAACTGAATTGAATTCCGCCTTCCATCACTTTCCCCTCACTCCGTTACATGGAATTGAACTGTAGCGCCAACCAGAGGGGAGGAGTTGAGGGAAACAGGTTGTGTCCAGGGTGAGATGGATCTACGGGTGATTTTTTTCTTCCCGTTTCCTGGCTCTGGACAAGTATAGGTCCTGAATGGAAGGCATGTTGGCACCAGTGATCCTCTCTGTAGTCCTGACTGTCTACTGTAGTCTGTTCCTGTCCTGTGTGGTGGCAGATCTAAACCAGACAGCGATGGATGAACAGTGAACAGACTGAATGATGGCGGTGTAGAACTGGATCAGCAGTACCTTACACATGTTGAGCTTCCTGAGCTGGCGCAGGAAGTACATCCTCTGCTGGGCCTTCTTAATGATGGTGTCTATGTTGGACTCCCACTTAAGGTCCTGGGAGATTGTGGATCCCAAATACCTGAAGGTTTCCACAGCAGACACAGAGTGTGGTGATGGGGGGCAGAGTTGGGGGGCTCCTCGTAAAGTCCGTAATGTCCTTCAGGTGGGTCAACACCAGTCTTTCAAAGGACTACATGACTACAGATGTCAGGGTGACAGGCGTTTAGTCATTAACTCCTGTGATGGAGGGTTTTTTGGGGGCTGGGATGAGCGTTTGAAGCAGGCAGGACTTCACACAACTCCAGTGATCTTTTGAAGATCTGCGTGAAGATATTGGCCAGCTGGTCAGCACAGAATTTCAGGCAGGATGGTGACACTCCATCTGGTCCTGGTGCCTTCCTCATCTTCTGTCTCTGAAACAGCTGACACACATCCTCTTCATGGATCCTGTGTGTCAGAGGGCAGGGGTGATAGGGCGCGTAGGTAGTTGTTGGATGTTGAAGCAGAGGAGGGGTGGGAATGTGGGCGTTTCAAATTTACAATAAAACACGTTCAGCTTGTCAGCCAGTTGATGGTCTCCTGTAGTTGGTGATGTTCTGCAGGCCTCTCCACACTGATGCTGGTCTTTTCCAGAGTAACTTCTCGTTGCTGCTTTGACTTCTTTTGTGGCCTGGTTGAACTGGATCCTCACAAAAACAGATGTATGATGTCATAGTGCCTCATAGACACTACATGCTTGTACTTCCAGCTTTGGCTCATGCTTAGCAGATTTAAGTTTCTGCCAGTATGTAGGGATAAGATGAACCAGAAAGTGATCAGAGAATCCCAAGGCTGCACAGGAAACAGAGCGATAGGTGTCCTTTTTTGTCGTGTAGCTGTGGTCCAGAGTGTAAACATCCCTGGTGGGATACTTATATGGTGTCTATAGGAAGTTCATGTCTGATGCTTGCTCTGTTAAAGTCCCTGAGAACAATGAGCAGGGAGTCTGGGTGTTGTTTCTCTACATTTATCTGGTCAGCCAGGTGTAGTAACGGCTCACTAACACAGGCCTGAGGTGGGATGTAAACACCAACCAGAATAAACAAGGAAAACTCCCACGGTGAATTAAAGGGTTTGTAGAGAATGACAAAAGTATCTAAGTGAGGACTTCATGATTTGCTGAGCACTGTGACATCTGTACACTACAGAAGCGTATTGCATTCACTTGAAAATGTATTTTTTGGTTTGTTTTTCTGAGTAATTTATTTTTTGGTTTGTTTTTCGGAGTCATTTTTTTTTCTGTTTTTCAGAGTAATTTATTTTTAATAATTCAGAAAAACAGGAAAATTATTCAAAAAAACAAACCAAAAACTAAATTACTCAGAAAAAGTGAATGCAATACGCTTCCGTAGTACACCAACCTTCATTACTGTAAAAGCAGATTCCGCCTCCCATCACTTTCCCCTCACTACATTACATGGTCCGTTCGAAGTGAGGTGTCCAGGATGTGCTCACCGAACCAGGTTTCAGTGAAGCACAGGGCAGCAGATCTGTAAAAGTCTGTAAGTCTGTTTGTTTTGTTGAGGAGCAGCAGTTCCATATTGTCAGCCAGGGAGCGGATATTTACCAGGTGTATTGATGGAAGCGTAATACGAAACCCCTGCTGTCTCAGTTCATAAAGTAAAAGTGACATATGGAGTATATTCACATCTTTAGTTAGCTAACCCTAACCCCTGAAGAGCAGTTTGGTGCAGTTACAAAGCTGTCAACAGCCAATCATGTATTTTCTTTGCTTTTCTGGTACCCAACAGGGACAAATTTGTGTTGATTCTGATGGCCTATGTGGACAAAAGCAATAGTGTTTTTATGGCCCTTGTTTCAGTGATTTCAAGGGGATCTGGCTGAATGAGTCTATGGGCATAGAAATCTTCTCGCTGATGGCCTTGTTTGTTTCTGTATTTCAAACAGAGGCATCAGTATTAAATCGAGATGTTTCATAACCACTTAAAAATCCCTTGTAGAAGGTTTAGGTCTTTAATACTGGTTATAGAGAACTGTGATGGCTAGTTGTCAGTTCCCTCATGCAATGCAAGTTTGAGTAACCCTCTTCTCACCAGTGCAGAAAATAAGCCAGTTCCGCCTCGGGGTGGGAGGAGCTAGACAGGACTTAGACTTAAAGATAGACGACACAGGGAAGCTTTTGAGTGCTGACCGGAGGAATTGGATGTGGATTGGTCGTGAGTCACTGAGTTTGCTCGACTGCCGTAGGAAGAAAACCTTTATTGGGTTTTCTTGATTAAACAGATGATGCGCTCAGTTGTGGCCTCTGTTGATGTTGGACACTGTATGACTCTGCTAAAGTCACAACTGAGCAGTTTTAGCTGTACCAAGCACCTTTTCACTTCAGAAATCTTAAGTTCTCCTTACCTTACTTCGTCTTGTAAGTGGCTGGGGGGGGTCCAGCTTCCTTACTGCTGTGAAAGTTAATTTGGCTCTTAAGTGTTCATTCTTTGTGACTTGATATTAATGTAGCAACTCTATCGTGTCTTTTAGGCAGACAAGACAAATGTTTTTTAAAACTCTAACCTCTATGGGAGGATGAGCAAATGAGTTTGTGCAGAAGTCAGCCCCCCTACACAGTTTAGATATTTATTGATCTCCGGCTTCAGTCCGTCTTCTGCATGAGCTTTTTATTATTGGCGATAAGACCTCCAGGGCGCTATTATCCACACATGTGTAGTTTGATGGACAGCTGGCAGGAGGTATTGATATATAAGGTAGTGGAGGTTGAAGGGAGAGCGCACACCCATGATAAGATCACAGTTATGCGAGGCAGCTTGAACTGTTTCATGTGCGACTGATCCTGGATTTGATCTCCAGCTTCAGTTGTTCTCACAGTGGACACTCACATGCATTTTGTCCTGAGACATGCAGAGACTCTTAATTAGAAAAAAAAAGACAGCATAGAGAGATGTGCATGGGTGTCCCCTACATGGAAGGAACATGAAGCAGGTAAATCAAACTATATATGTATTAGCACTGAAGAACAAGAAGGGCTACATCCTATTTGTTAATAACAGTAACATTTCTCTCTACTCCTTTTTCTCACTCAGGGTTTCTGTTGTGTTGTGCAGAAGCGCTGCCAGGGTTGTTGTCTTGAAATGTTTGAAACACGTTTAAAAAGCCTAATGAGATGCCTCATTTAACTCTGTCTGTGTCTGGAAGGAGTGGAATATGATCTCTCTGACTGCAATAACAAATCCTAGCCTTTTCTATTGTATTAGCATAACAAGGCAAGAGTCTCTGTTTATGTATTTATTTATTTATATCTCACAGGTCTGAGTATGTAAAGCTGTGTGCAGGATTTTCATTATTGTCAGTGGAACACGCAGTATCAACTCTGAGTCACCAATTTAATATTTACATGAAATGAGAAAGTTTATGTTAACTCTGACGGTGTACTAATGAGCACCGGTGTACACTTTGTTATGTGTTTGTGGTTCTACTTGATGTACGTTGGTTTATGCTTCTCTGCTTTATCTTTATTGATCACTAATGCATCATTTCATGCCCATAAGATCTTATTTCTTAAAATGTTACAACGTATTCTTTAATTGAAGCTCAGTTTTATTCACGGGAAGGAGACAACAGAGACTGTCATTTTCAAAGATTTGAGCAGTGCGCCCTCTGCTGCCTCTTCCTGGAATAGTGCCTCTGAAATGGCTTTATCTCAATAAATATGATGATCCTCATCCTTCAGCAGCCAAATCGTGACATAAAGCTGTGTAACTCTGGGGTTAGGAGAGAGTAAACACACCTGCACCTGCTTCCACTGGCAGGAATCAATTTGTCCTCCCCATTTTTTGCATAATGTGCCACTGATTTGCATGCAGGTTGTGCATGTTGGTAAACTGTCAAAATGTGCCAGTGAGATCACAGAAGGTGGGTTTACTGTGGCTCCTGTGTCAATATTTGCTCTTCAAGTTGAGTTTTTGTGGTTTCATATGATCTTCACTGCTGCTAACCTTTTCCTCTGTGTGCTACCTTCCTATGCCACTGCTGTTCCTGTTCACATTTGATGTTAAAGTTACTTAACAGCAGCAGCAAGTGATTGTGAAGGTGGAATAGCTGTGCATACATTAAGCTGAAGCCTCTCGAGGGTATTTTTCATGCACTTTAGGAGCAGCTTGGAGTTAATGGGAGCTGTGAGGCAGGCATTACCTCGAATAATGACTCGCAAATGGGTTGAAATAGTAAACAGTATATCAAATGAAAGGAGACAGAGACACATGATGAGATGAGGTAAAAGCTTTGTAACAACAGAATGATGCTTTCTGATTCCCAGGGGAAATTATGGGTGAAATGCCCTCTAAACTACAGGCGGAAGTTTGTTTGTACGTTGTTCCTGTGAAGTTTAAAATAAATATAAAAGAAAACATCTATACAAATGATTATTTATTCTAAGTTATTCAGTGATTTCTTTAATCTTCACTACTCTGAGGAAATCCACTGCTTCCACTTTTTAGCAGATTTTAAAAGATTATTTCTTTGCCATCTCTTTTCCACACCTCCAGCCAATGTGAGGATAGGAAAAAGAGAGGGATTAGATGAAATGAATAGATGCAACTTTAATAACCACCTGGAGGAAACTGATTTGCTGAAGCAGCAGAGAAAAAGAACATCAGTAAGAATACGAGAAAAAGCGCAAAACTACTGAGGAAGATTAAAACTATAATTACATTAAGCAAGTATCTGAAGCTATTGTGATAATTTATTATCAGAGACAAATTCAAAGAGGATGTGAAAGAATGCAGTGGTAGCCATTCACAGATGTTTATGTGCCAAAAGTTGTTCCATAAGTACAGTGAGCAATAAGCCTCAGTGTTATTAGGTACACCTGTACAATCTAATGCAATCCAAACTGTTCAACCATAAGCCTTTTCCTACTGTAGCCCAGGGATGAAGGCATTCTCGTTAGGCTATGGAGAGCTGTTTGCCCCAGGCTAAAGGGCTTTTCAAGCTGCATATTCTTAGCCCATGGTATTGTTAGCCTTGAGCTAAGAGAGCTTTTCACAGTGCACTTAGCCAAGGGCTAAAAGCATTCCTCGAACCTTCTTAGCCCCAGGCTAAAAAGCTTTCACACTGGCACAATCCTGGTACATTCTAACCCCACCTTTAGATGGTAGGGATGCTGGCTGGAGCAGGGTTAGCCCAGGGTTTGCAGGGTTATCCCCTGAAAATCAATACATACAGTACACAAGGCAAAAAGGTGCCAGTATGAATAAGTCTTGTGTTCCAATGCACATTTAACACAGAGCTAGAAGACGTATGGTTTAGTTTAACTCTGGGTTAGAAGTTTATGTGAAAAATGGCTAGGTTATTCCAGGGTCAGCTCTTAGCCCAAGGCTATCCTTAGCCCCGGGCTAGGAATATGCAGGGTGAAAGGCCTAAAAGTCTTCGTTCATGATGCCAATAATGTTCCGTTTTTGCAGCCACTATCATAGAGGTGTAAATCAAACTATATGTTTTAGCACTGAGGTCGCAGGTATTGATGGTGTTATCCTGGACTGCATTATACTGAGAGGTGAATTGTACGGGTGCAGAGGTGACAAGTTATTTGTCAATTATTAACATTATTATTGATTTATTTTTTACATAATTGCAGACGAAACAGACAAGAGGGAGACCTAACACTGTTAGAAGTTTAAGTTAGCTTTGCAGAGAAACAGCCAGTAGAAATGTCCTTCAAAGAGTACTTTTTACTTTCATACTTTGAGTACATTTCAGAGCCTGTACTTTTTTACTTCTACTTGAGAAAAGAATGTATGTGTACTAAAGTAGCCACTGATATCGTAGGAGTGTGTATTGGTCGTGAATAGAAAGCAGAACAGAAATGTGCAGAGAAAGGTCAAACTAAGGGTCAAAAGCAGAAGGCAACACATCATCAGGCTCTAGCCATGCAGTCACTACACTGTATGTGGGTTACGCAAACAACTCACGCTGATCTGCAGTCAGCTTTTAAAGTGTTTTCATTTGCACCATAAAGTCATGAAACACTTCTCTAATCTATGCAGGAGGGACATTGTTGGAAAAAATATAAGTATGGGAGATACTAAGCTATTTTGGCCACCCTGTAGGTTTTGGCCCACTTCTACTTCACTTTAAGCAGTGGGACTATATGAATGTAGGCCATAGTGTGGAAATTTCCACACTAACAGTTATTTGGATGTAGTAAAGTAAAGTAAAATAGAGTATAATGGTTGACTACTTTTAGGCTAAACAATAAAACCTGAGTGTTTTATTTTCTTTATTTTCTTTTAGGTTCACACAGCAGTGGAATGTATTATTTGCTCTCGGGTTGGAGTCAGCAATGTGAGGATATACCATTCTTCTCTCCAATGAGATGTAAAAAATATGTTTTTTAAAACAATATGAAAACTTCTCCCCAGTGAATCATAATGCTGCTGACCCCACTTACATTTCTGGAGTGCAGAAGAAGAAGTGCCCTTTAAAAGATCATTTTTATGGCCTTTGTCTTTTATTAACACTTCATACAGGGAAAAGGCACAGAATAGGTGGGGGATAGAGGGATGTGACAACTCACAAAGGTTCCGGGCCAATTTTGAAACATTTAGAGAGTGTTGTCCCTGCCCTTTTCAGACTCTGCTAGCCACTGCATCAAAATGTGTTACATGCAGACCCCATGGCACTGGTAGAGAAAAAATAAACTGTAGAGTGACTGCCCAGCCTGGTCTCGCAGGTTCTTATCGATCCTGGTGGAGCCTCCTGCCATGGTCCTGCTAGATTGCCATTGCCAATACTGTTGTTCCTGTGCACCTGTCTGTCTGTCTGTCTGTCTGTCTCTCTCTCTCTCCTTCTCTCTCACCCCAACTGGTCGAGGCAGACGACCACCCACCTAGAGCCGAAGGATCTGTCCTAGGTTTCTGCCTTTTAACAGGCAGTTTTTCCTTGCCCTTGTCTCCAAGGTCTTGCTCATGGTGGTACTGTTGGGTCTCTGTAAATAATGTTATAAAGAGTTCGGTCTAGACCTGCTCTATTTGAAAAGTGTCCTGAGATAACTTCTGTTATGAATTGGCGCTATACAAATAAAATTGAATTGAATTGAATTGAATAGTCTGTTTGGAACAATAATGTGTGTCTGGTATGTTTATATTAAGTATAATGTCCACATTAAAATCCTTCCTTAGTCATCTACTCCTTCTACCTCATTAAAAATTTTGACATACAGTAAACGTAAAACATAAATTCTATTCTAACACATCTACCTATGCTGTGCTTACTGTGTGTACCGTATCTACAGTAGACTCTATCATATCCACCTACCCCCATGTACATAAAGATACCTGCATGTAAAATATTTATTTCAGCATCCTTTGCTCTCCATTGCACTATTGTCTACTGTCTACAAATGTTTGTTCATAGATATATATAACATATAAGTCTATGTCTTTTTTGTTGAACTTGTGTTCACCAACTCTGTGTTTCTACATTGAGGGCAAATTCAAATTCCTTCTATGTGTGCACATACCTGGCCAATAAAGTGATTCTGATTCTGAGTAAATCTCCACTAATAAATGCACTTCAATACGCACTTTGATACGAACAGAATGAATGCGAAAATGTAATGAATAAATGAATGAAGCAATTTTTGACTGGAGGGGAGCTTTAACAATTTAGAAAAACACTTAGTGCACAGAAAACATATCTTGTGCATTGCAATACACCTGCTGTGCTTTGCAGCAGTACAGATTCGAAATGATCTCTGACCTGTTCTCTGTGAAATCGATACATGTGAAGCAGGTTTGATCAAAAAGACTTTTAGAGCAAAATGAAGGCAAGTAAAGTGCAGCTGCGATTGCACACCACCCTCTCAAAGAGAAATGTTTGAAGGATGCCATGAGCGTGAACTCCATGAGGGGGCGGGCCTCTCTGTATTCTGGACGAGCAGCCAGGTTGAATCCGCTAATTCAACAGGCAGCGATTTTCAATGTGTTTAGTGGCTTTTCTTATGATGCCCTGCTGTGTCCATCTATTTACACACTGAACAGATCCTGCATTGCTTGAGTGAAATTGCCAAAGGGCCTCAGAGAAGGTGAAAACCTTTTGCAGAAAATGAAAGGAACGTTGCAATAGGTGAGCTTTTTTATGCCCCCTGTAGTACAAAATTGGAGCAGTTCTTCACCAGGTGATCAATACCAAATATTGGATGTGTTATTGTTTTTGCATATAATAGTCCATCACTAAATATTTACTTTGAAGTCTTTCTTGTCTCAGCTGAAGAGCTCACAGAGCTGCTGAGTTTGTTGCTGTTCCCAATGGTCACCAACAGAGGTCAGTAAAAGTCTGTCAAAAATGACACGGCTCTCTGATTTCCCCCAGGAAGTGAAGACACTGCAGCCCTGACTCTGACTGTAATTGTTGTTTTCTACAGACATCATGTTGTTTCATCTCTTCAGTTTTATGAAACAGAGCACTCACAAGACCACCAAGAGTAATGGTAATGGGAAAAAAGATGAAGAGGGAGAGTATGAAAATAAAATAAAAGAGCACTTTTCAAAACAGTATTTGCTGTATAGGCTGATAAAATCCAACAACACATCAGAAAGCATTTAGCACATAATAGAGTAAGAGTACAAAGAGCTGTTAGAGCAAATAAAAAAAGGAAACATGCAACAAAATTAATAGTTAACATTTTGGAAAATGCTCATTCATTTTGAGAGTTAGATGCGAAGGTTGATATCACTCTGTATACTGAATATTCAAGGAATCAAGATTATTTTATGGACATTTACAACGCAAGATTGTAGAATGAAATTCAGATATAGTTCCCTTTATGCTACTTTAATAAAAATTGATTCATGAGTCATAAAAAATACTAATTTGACTGCAGGCAAAACTAACCTTTAAACCACAAGGTGCTGTTTTTACATTTGTATTTGTGTACAGATTAAACAAATATAATGCCCTAATAGTAAAATGAATTTAATTTTGCTTTCTAAACATATTTTGCTAACTTGCGTTGCTAATAGACATTCTGATGCAATAACAGCACAGGTGGAACTACCATTATAACATTAATTGCTGGGTCCATTCCAGCAATTACTGCAATGCAATGAAACAATTAACAGTGTTATTAGTGATATCTGTGTTTGATCAATCAAAATGTCTGCAGTGAGAAAACTCTATTTAACTTCTTCTTTTACTAGTTCAGTGCACCAAGCAGCATTATGTAAACTTCCTGATTTATACTATCCTCCATCTTTCATCTCTCCAGCCTGACTCAGCCGTGCTGTTCTCCTCGGCCCACTTTCCACACAGCCTCTGTGTGTAATCTCATTATTGACTTGCCAGTGGAAAAGGGATTTATTTAATGTATTTGAGGAACAAACCACCAGAAGCTTAAAAACACTGTCTCCAGGGGTTCAGGATGCTGTCTGTTTTTCTTTTGGTTTTTTTGCATTGTTTCCATAAACCATTTTGAGCCTAAAGCTAAGTCTGTTTGACTGTCATCACTTTCAGATGTGACGCCTCTGTGGCTGCCAGCAGTAAGTCACTGCAGGAAGATGGGTGAAACCTGGGGGAAGAAATATGTAGTGATTAACTCGTAGTCACTTTATTCCCCTGCAGTCGGTTAAGAGAACCTGCCAGCGACTCCCATAATGCCGCTGTCTCCTCTCCTCTGAAGTTTTTAGCATTAATTTCACATTAGGGAATGAAAGTGAAAGTTTCATTAGAGTGTGTGTGTTGGTTGATAGTTAGGGGTTAATGGGTGAAAGGTCTGGTTGTTTCCAGACATGAGCGATAGACTCCAGTCTCAGCCGGATCTGCAGCAAAGCAGATCACTGCAGAGAAGCCTTGACTAAGGGGATTTGAAGGAGAGGCACTGTGCGGATATCTTATCCCTCTGCTTTTAAACTGGATGCCTAATTGGCCCATCTGTGTTTTTCAAACATGCGTTTGTGGATTCACAGTGTTGTTGCAGTTGGTGGGAATGTGAACTTTTTGCTTTCTAAAGTAAAACTTTATCAGATCTGACAGTATACAAGATACAGTCAGTCAATATACAGGTTGGGTGGACACTAACACTTTCCAGAGGAAAGTCCCAATGTGCTTTATGCAACAGAAGAAGAGCAGTGGTAGTGGTTAAAGAAGACAAGAAGGAAATCAGCAAAAGAGGATAACACAATAACTTTGATTAACAGATAATCTCTGCGAAGTGCTGTGCCTTGAAGATTAAAAAAACACTGGATGAGCTTTCAAGAATTGAGCCCAACCCATATGAATGAATGCACCCATTAATGTCCACAGCAGAGTTGTAATTCCCTTAACATCACTTAAAGTCCTAGCTGAGCAAATTACAAATCCATTTAAATGTTTCACACCAGTCAAAGTATGAGTTTTTCTTAACATACTAAGAAGTCAACTGCAAGGTATTGAAACTGTACATGGGTTAACAGTTCCCTACATCGGTGGTTCCCAACCTGGGGGTCAGGACCCCCACTAGGGGTCGCCAAGGCTTCACAGGGGGTCACAAGGCCTTTGTGATTTTAATGGGTGTCAGAAAACTTAAAAAATATACACATTCGGCTATATCTCAGCATTTCATTCATTTTTGTGAAGAAATAAAATTGTTATTTTTAAAATTTAGTTTACACTGTAAAACCAGATAAGTTAATTTAAATGTTGAAACTGATTACATCACACATTTTAAGTAAAACTAACTTTTCCGAAGTTAAAAGGCTCACCAGAATAAATGAACAAACTGAAATAATAAGCAGTATTTATAAACCATCCCACAATGAAATAGCTCCTCTGCAAAATGAATCCTGTAATCCCTTAATGACGATTTTGAAGATTCCTTGCCCATTTTTCATGATCTAGTCTGCTGTAAGGGACATTTTTAATGACATTGCATCTGTAAGAATTGCTTCACCGCTGCAGCACCATCATAAAAATTCTGTATGATGTGTTGGGAACTTTCACATAAGAAGGGTAAACCTGTTATTCTTGTCACAATAAATTGCACTTTGATTTTGGGTGACAAAATTTGACTCCCGGAAAAAGAAAGTTTCACACAAATTTCTTCTTTGCAACTTTAATTTGCAACTTTTAACACTGTCACATACAGTAATAAAGCATGGGTGATATCCATTAGCCCTTCTTGGCTAATGACTGTGCAAACTGATTTGGGAAATATGTACAATTAGATTAACAGTCTCAGAAATTGGATATACTCCAGTTATCATGAAAGTATAGTTTTAATCATCATTTTGCTGGCCATTTTTGGAACAAGCTTTAGGGGAAATGGGATCTAGCTCTTTATTTACTGTTTGCTTCATCTTCATCAATAGGCATCCATAATAATAATAATTACATCTTCAAATGTAATTAATAACTTAAGCCCTCCAGTCAGAACTCAGTGTTTCTCCTTGTCCCTACAGTGTGCTGTTTGAATGCTGTCTGTGCAGAGTTTGACACTAGAAGGATGTTTTCACATTCATCTGCTGAAAGTGGAAAGTTTCTCTGTGCTCATTGAAAATCAGATTTTAAGGGCCGGGGCCTACCAGCATGATTTGTGACATCACAAATAGTTAGGAAGTCAGTCCTGGTCCAGTATCAACTTGTACAGTGTGATGTAGAAACTTGAAGCCACCAGTGCACATCCACTGAGAATGGACTTTACAGTGAAGTAGGAGACATCTTGTGTCCAGCAACAAAACTTTAGAAATGAACAACATTTGTATATTCAGAGATTCTGGAAGTTTTAATGAGGCAGAAGGAGGAGATGACTTTTGAAGGATTCTAATGTGGAAATTAGACTGTCTTTTAAAGAAAGAATATTGCTCCAAGCAGACTATTGTATCAGTGCTTTAATACATGTCTGGAGGGGATCTTTACATTAAAAAATATTTTTTTTATCTGTATTGAAAGATCCCTATTACCTTCCCTGCACTACCATTTGTTTTCATTCTGGACTTTACACATCCTCTAGGATGTAAAAACCCCTGGGAATAAGCAAGAGCAGGCATTAAATATTCAGTTAGATTAATACTGAATATAAAGTCTTATTCACTTATTAGTTTGGGGGATGTGTGGCTGTGTTCTATTTCAGCTGTTAAGTGAATGTGGATTTGACTTGTTCCATTTCACTGGCTGTACACCAGAGGGCACTCCTGCTAAAGCTTTGAAGATGGATGTTTACACTAAGGCACTTTATAGTACACATATCCCGAGGTTTCATTACATGGAGCCAGCTCTGCTATTGATCATTCTGTGTGTTCTCCATAAACGCACTCGTGTTTGTCTCATCTTTTCTAAAATCACTAAAGTCCTTTAACTAGAGTCATCACTTCTCCTCAGCTTACTGTGTAATGAAGGTTACGATGTCTTAAAGTTAGTGAGCATACAGTTCTCCAATGGAGATCTGAAATTCAGTGCCTAAAGTTTATTCCCTCACTACTACAATGGCACAAACAAGATAGATGAGAGAGAGAAACTGTATTTGGACTTATTATTTATAATTAGGTATATTTATGTTTATCTGTATAGTAGAACCCTAACAAAAACCTTATTTCTAAAATAGTCACATGATCTGTGTTGAATAAACAAATTATTAAATTAAATTGTAGACATTTAGGTGAACAGAGTCAGTGTTATTGAATTACTCCTGAAACTTACAGTAACAGTTGAGTGAAAAACCTGAAATCTTTGGATTCACTTCACAGTGATTGTTTAATGAGCAAATTTTAAATCTGAGCATGTAAGTATTTTATTTAAAGAACAGTAGTATATTTTATTTTTGCCGATGGAGGTTTAGAAGAGTCCTGAAATTCCATTTAAAAGCAATGCTACTAAAATTAGATTGGGATTTTGAAGAACCGCTTAAAAAAAATGTTAAACCCTTCTCTGTCAAATCTTCAAGTACAGATGTGTTGTGTAAAAAAAAAAAGATTATAGAAAATGTAGAAATACTGATTCAACTTCTTTACTCAAACAAAACAGGCTCTGAAATATACTCAAAGTATAAAAGTAAAAAGAACAGTGTTGGTTTCTATGAAGCACATTTCTACCAGCGGCATGGGGCGGAGGTGGCCCAGAGGCAGAGCAGGTTCGATTCCCGGCTCCTGGTGCCACATGTCGAAGTATCTTTGAGCAAAATACTGAACCCCAAATTGCTCCTGATGCTGTGTCATCGGTGTGAATGTGTATGAATGAGTTAGTTTCTGTTTGATGGGCATTACCATCACTGAGTGAATGTGTGTGAAAGGGTGAATGTGGCATGTAGTGTAAAAGCGCTTTGAGTGGTTGGAAGACTAGAAAGGTGGTCCATTTACCATTTACCTGCTATTTCTGTGCAAAGCTAACTGAAACTTCAAACAGGGTCGACTCTGACTCGCTTGCTCGTTTAGCCTGCAATGATGTAAAAAAATAAATAATAATAATTGATAATTCACCTCAAATACATTCAAACTAAAGCCTGTTTTAAAAACAAATGGGGTAGGATATGCAGATGTTTGTGTAAAAGTGTAGGGGGTAAAAGTAAAAAAATAATACTCAAGTAAAGTATTTGTTACTTCCCACCTCTGCAAGTCTTTATTGGACTGTCAGCCCTCACTGATCCTGCTCTAAGCTCATAGTTTGGAAAGAAACTGATCAAAAGGCCAGACTGACGGCTCAGTGAGAAGGAATGGGGAAATAATTTGACATGACTGATTAACAGCAAATTCAATTATCTATGAATACGTTTTTCATATGTTCTGTATACAATTTGTCTGGTATGGCTCAACAGGTTCATCATGACTCTTCCTATACTGTTACAAGTGTTGTATATGTTAAAAATACAACAATTTGATTGGTAGTTTCAGGCAGCACAGCCAGACAACTAGTCAAGAAATATTTCTACCTCAGCTCTAATAGTAATAAATGTAATCAATACTGAAATTGTTGCAGATTTTCTCAAATTAAATAATTGATTATTACTTTGCAATTGACTACAGAAATATCAATATGATCTGTTAAAAAAAACAGATAATCTAATTTCATTCATTTGCATTTTTGTTTTGGCAGAGAGGTCAGATTGAAATGAAACAATAGCTAATAGCTACAACTCATTGCTAATGCAGTAACAGTATACAGTAAGTTCTGCACAGAAAAAGTAAAGGAACCTTGCTAGCCTGTGAGTTGCTAATGAGATAAGAAATATGAAATAGAAATATGAAATATAGGACTCTGGGTTACTACGCAGTATGGAGAAGTATGGATTTTGTTTTGAGTCATTGCTTTCATATAATTGCCCCTTTTCTATTGTATAAAATATAAGATTTCTAAAAACAGTGGCTTACATGGCATTTGGAGCAGGCAGCCAGGACAGCCAAAGTGTTAACCACTGTGTGAGCAAGTTGGCAACAATAATATCATATTATTATTCAATATGTTAAGGGAAAATAATAACATGAGTATAGATAGCAGTAGCTAGTTAATTTCCTCTTTAGGCTGATGTTTGCCAGTGGAACGTAGGACTGTGGACTGAACAGGCTTAACAATCCCAGATATAAAGCCTGTTGGATGAGGATTCCAAATGGGAAAAGAAAGTTGATTTGTATGAGCAGTACGGCACCTAGTGTTGTAAATGCTCATGAGCTGATGTATTTATGGACAGAATGTATTTTCACTCAAGCAATTTTCTAGGAGGGAGTGAATGTGGATAGCTTTCATAGGCCAACTGCTTCTTCCTGACTATGTGGCTGATTGTTAAAGGACCATAGCAACCTATCTGCATCCTCCTTAAGAGCTGGAAACAATTCATGCATAAAAGAGAATGTAATCTGAAAGAGAAACAGACTGGGTTATATGATTGTGGAAGGAGGTCGTGTACAGTTTCGGTGGTGGGGTAGAGGTGCATTAGGGTGGACTAAGAGAGCACTTAACAGTGCTGAGGGGGGCCAGTCTGAATGGGGGCACAAAACTGTCTCAGAATAAGAGCACAAAAGCAGAAGTGGCATTTCAGTGCTGTTCCTGCCCTACGTGGTAAGATTTATAGTGCTTTTTCTGTATGATGGATGACATAAAATGATCTGTATCCAACAGGACCCATATGGTGGACATTTACTGTGGAGGCAGGCTGAGAACAGCCACAGTTAGCCGCACAGGTTTTAATCCCCGGCTTTTCCAGTGGACACACACATCCCAGGCCCTACTCGAGGTGAGTGTGTTGCCGGCCGAGGCTTCTCGGCCGAGGCTCCTCCAGTTTGGCCCGTGACAGACAGCTCTGTTCATCCCCATGTGAGTGTCTGCCGCCTGTATCGACTCCCCTCCAACGCATAATTCCATTAATCAGTTCAATTTCCCTGTGGGCAGTGGTTTATTTCCGTCATCAAATGCCTGATGAAATCTTTAGACGCTGCGTATTAGGGAACAATCCCTACAAATAGCTGATAGTGTTAACCAGTCACAAGCTGCGCCGAGGCATCGCTCAGCTCTAATTTGAAGGGGAGTGAGGTGATAATGCGATGTGTCATCCTTTTGTGGGCGTGCATTAATGGCACCAGCCAAGATGGCAATTGATGGTAAATCAACTTCTTCCAGCGGGAAGGGAAGAGAGAAGGGAGGGGTGCTTGGGTTGGAGGAGAGCGAAAGAACATTGACTGGCAAACTGCAGAGCCACAGCGGCCTTTAATCCATTACTTCTCCTGATGGGGAAGGTTTACTGCATCTCAGCTGTAGATGGCATGTGCATTTCAGTCTGTCTTTTCCCTCCTGCTCTGTCTCTCTCTGAGCTGCTTGTTACGATGAGAGTTGGGGGGCTGATGTGTGGTATCCAGGATAAATGTGCTTAATGCACTCCTGTCTTGGTCATTTGCTTTTCTTAGAGGGGAAGTTTAGAAATCTCTAACAGGGCTGGATGAACATGCAGATAATGTACTACACTGGAAATACTCTTTACATTGTGTCACCGCAGTCACACACCCCCACTAATTGTAATGACCAGTCATCAAATGCCTCCAAAAGCTAAAAGAAAGCCGGCGAGCTTGTACTAAAGCTCTGTATCCTCTACGCACCATGCACAATTGATCACTCACAGGTCCACTACACAGGTAAATATATTTATAGAATTGTATTGTATTTATTTATTTTTTAGGGTTCCACCTAACACCTTCAACCCCCAACACTGGTCCCTCAGTGACCATTGATCACAATTTTTGCCTTGCTACACGGGATGCACTCAGACACAGTATTGATTGTAGGTCAAAAGCAGCAAATGTAATCTTTATTGTCAGAATTATATCCATTCATGGAAATGTTGACACATTTGACCTCAGAACTAAATCCTAACATTGCGTCCTGCTCTTGGCCCATTTTGCGTCAATATCACCAGTGAATCAGACAATATCAGTCATAACAGCAGTGATCTGCTGCAGTATTAGAGTGATAACTATTGTGCCAGCGGTGTGCAGGGATGCGTACTGAAATGGTTTTATTTCAGATAACAGATCTAGACACCATAAATTCCAGTAAAACTTGTAATAATGAGTAGGAATGAAGTGGGTCAAAATATGTCACACTCTATCTGGTGACAATGTATGCTTTATGTTTGCTTTATGAGAAGAAAGAATGCCATAATGAGCAGTATGAGTGACAGTATTTGTGGCAATCGTCATTGACAATACCCTCTCAGCTCCAAAACAAGTCGTATTAAAGCACTTTTTCCACCATGAATGGCACGAGGCTGAAGAACTCCTAGCATCTCTGTAGCTGAACCTCTTACACATTTCTGTAAGAAACACACACACACACACACACGCACACACACACACAGCCTCTGCTGGTCCCAATATCCTAGAGACACCCATGGGCCAGACACACACAGTGCAACCTCTCGAAACCCCTGCTACTAGCTTGGAGGCCAATCCTCAAAACAGCGACATCAAAGAGAGACCAAAAGAGTCTGCTGAATGCGTTGATGTAGATTTTATGTTTGTGCTGTTAAGAGTGTGAAACCTACAACGGGTTTAATGAGAGAAGGCAAAAATGCCAGTTTTTCCGTTGTCAGTTAACATTGTACTCTATCAGCAGTTCCCACCACCTGGAGGCAAACTGTGACCAAAAAGGGTAAGTCCGACTGATTCTAAAAGTACTTGTCTGTGACGAAAACAGGTTTTCATACATTGATGATATGTACATAGAGTGAAAATTGTGAGAGTAACATCAAGTTTAAGATTAATGAGTAAAGGTCCTGTGTGTAACATTTAGGAGGATCTATTGTCAGAAATTGAATATAATATTTATAGGTATGTTTTCATTAGTACGACGGAGTATTAGGGCCAGACTAAGAAAAATATATTTTTGGAAATTACGAGAATAAAGTCATTATATTACGAGAATAAAGTCATAATATTACGAGAATAAAGTCGTAATGTTACGAGGAAAAGTCGTAATAATACCAGAATAATGTAATCGTTTTAATGAAAAAAAAGCTTTGATAGAGTTATCAAGATCTGACGTGACCGGCTCAACCAATCAGCAGCCTCAGCCTGAGCCCAGCAGCCGCTGTTTGTCTCAGTCCTACCGTACAGTCAACAGGTAAACTAACGGATTGATCATTTCGTCGCCAACAGGCTGACATTTCTCATAAAATTACTACTTTATTCTCGTAATATTATGACTTTATTCTCGTAATGTTACGACTTTATTCCCACAATATTATGACTTTATTCTTGTAATGTTACGACTTTATTCTCGTAGACCTAATATTATGACTTTATTCTCGTAATTTCCCCCCAAAAATAATATTTTTTTCTCTTAGTATGGCCCTTATACTCCGTCGTACATTAGTGTATAATCACCTAAATATAATAATCATTATGTTTTCATTATCTTAGAATGAGCTGTTTTTATGTAAAAATGCTGCGGGTCGCCTTCCATGGAGTCATCATAATTCTACAGTAGCACAGATCAGACAAACCAAACTCTGGCTCTAGATAGTGACTTTACACAGTGCCTGTTCTCATGCCCAGGTTGTCACACACAATACAGATGCGAGCAGTATTCAGTTAGTTGAAATCTCAAACTTTACAGGTAGATGCCACTAAATCCTACACACTGACTTTACAACAGCTCTGCTTTCTAGAATCACTTACACTCTAACTTAGCGCCACAAAGCATAAAACATGCGATTGCATAAAAAAACAATTCAAATAAAGTCCCATGTCTCAGGACCCATTCAAATGGGGCCGCTGTGGCTCAGAGGTTATTTTGTTGAACTTGTTGTTGTGTTTATTTATGCTGTTAGTCTGTGTTTCTACAGCAAGGTACAACCAGAGTCAAATTCCTTGTATGTGTGCACATACCTGACCACAGTGATTCTGATTCTGATGTTAGCAGAGGTGGCTGAATGGCTAAGGTGGCTAATGGGTAACTATAGTCAAAATATCCCTCAAGTTCACATTCCTAAAATTAACATTCACTATTTTTATTTCAGTTAACTCAAATGTAGTTTTAGTTTAGTTTTAGTGAACTATGATAACCTTGATTAGAAGAACGGACTTGCAGAACTGTACCTGCATATTAATTTTAACGTTCCACCACATGTTTACCACTTGTACAGTGTTGTTGAGCAGCAATACATTGTTGTCCCTTTTGGTCTACAACAACCCACTCAAAAGCTGAGTTTCTCCTTATACAGTGTAAATGATAACCAACTAGTGATCTATGAAAGGAGATTTCTCTCTTACTGAGGCCAGGATCTTTTCAGCTCCAGGATGCACTATGCATTTGGTGCCTGTGTTTTGTTGTGTGGGCAGGATATCATTTTAAGTGATTCATACCTCTCCAAAGGCTCCTTATCTACCAGCCACCCAAACACCCTCGATGGTGTTTTCATCATAACTGCTGGAGCAGCTGCCATCTCTGTGCTCGCTGTTTCCACCTCCCAGCTGGGTCACCACACAGCGGATACACAGTGGTGACGGCGCATAGATACCAAATGTGCACAAAGGTACACATATTTTCACAGTAAGAAGCACAAGCTATTGTCCTTGTCTCGAGTGAATGTTTGGAGTTTTTGTAATTTACCTCATTATTTGCATTGCTCCTACTTCACTATATTTATTTGACAGCTATAATACTTTGCAGATAAATATTTTACATTCAAATATATAATCTGAAATAAAATCATAAATAATACAATGTGATGCTTTTTTATATATTAAACTGCCCAACAGTATTAGTTACTACCGGTTTGAGTTACATTTGATAGAATCAGTGTCCAGCTGTTTTAGGAAATTATATATTTGTGTGTGTCAATCTCTCTCTCTCTCTATAACTATAACTTCTGTTATGAATTGGCGCTATACAAATTAAATTGAATTGAAAATTGAAAGGGAAGTCATAAAGTTTTTATTTGTTACAATAAAAAAATGCAATATAACAGCTGACATCACCTTTAAGTAAAATAATCTGAGTACTTCTTACACATCTGATAGCCAGGTAATGTAATAGTTGTCAAAATGTGTCTCTAAATGTGTTGAAAATATGTGATCAAACTTATTTATGCAGTAAATATACCTATCTGAAGAATAGCCCATTTATACGATGATGTCACTATTTTCAGGTGATTATACACTAATGAAAACATACCTATGAATTTTATAGGATTTGAGTATTTTTTCCATTGCTGCCTTAACACGGCCTAGATCTTGGCATGTTGCATGACATTGTTGTCAGATTTTATACATTAGTCCTGTGCAGATATAAAGTCTGGCACATCTTCCCGTAAGGAAGTCATACTCAATCACTGAAATTCACCAAGAATGCCAGATTACAACACCAACTCAAACTGAGAGTTAAGCCAAAAAAACAACAAAGCAATTCACTGAATAAATCTGTCTACTAAACTAGAAATAAATATATGATTGTTAATGAATGAAGGCACATAAAGTAGACTTGGTACTATATAGAATATGACTACTGAGGTTCATATTTTCCAGCTCACATGGTTGACAATACTTTACATAGATGTCAGCATCCTGATGAAATGAAGTATCATACTTCTATTCTTTGTCATTAGAATCAGACCAAAAGTCCAAATACAGAGAAATGGGACGACAAACTCACAGAGCATCCGGCGATTGGACCTTAATATCTGCATTAATACATACACAGCGTCTTATCACAAAGACCCACTCTTCATACAGCCTTTTTGATGTACACACTAGCACCTTATTTCCCTACAAGAGGCGTCTTTATAATAGCCAATTGTTTCTCCATCACAACAAGCGCACAAACCTCAGCCAATAAAGGAATCTATGAGTAACCCTATGCACATTTCATCACACAGCTGCACTGAGTGTTCCCACAGTATGCCATCACTGATAGGCAGGCTTCAGAGATGAAGAATGAAAGTAATATGCACGGGTCCTGCCCTTAATTTGTACATACATTCTTCTACATTTACACAAAAATCGGGGGGGCGCGGGCTGGGCTTTGGTAAGATTCCCCTCTTTGGCAGCTCTACAATGAGAAAGGCAACAGCTGTTCATTTGATGCCGTCTGCACCTTTGTTGACCCCATTTCCGTCTGTGCGGTCGCTGAGACAGTGGAGAAATTAGTTGTATTACCCGCTCCCTACTGCGGCAGGTCTAGCTGTGATTCTGCCCAGATTCTGTCCATTACAGTGGCCCCTCTGTCTGATTAGCCCCAACACACTCACTAACATGCCAAATCACTGCCTCGCTCGGCCGACGCAAACCTCCTCTCACTGACAAACAGATGGGGAAAACAGCAACTCCAAGGCAGACGGGCAGAAGTGTGGATGGCAAATGTGCTTACTTAAATGCAGACAGCAAAACAAAGTTGTTTTGTTCCAGAACAAACGTCTGGAACACAATGGATATAATTGGCAGTGTATTGGCAATGATAATTTGGAAGTAAAACATGTCAACATTGTCGTTTATAGAATCCAACAGCTGTAAATATTATTTTTCAGGATAATGTCTGCTTTGAATCTTTATTATTTTAAAGGGACTACTTCTACTTCTGTTGGAACTTGGCTGACAGAGCTGTAAAGAGTAAAAACCCACAATAACTCTCTTTGAATACATAATACAGTGAGGTATCAGGCTGATGGAAGTTAAAGATGAATGTGGCTCTCTGATGGCTCCCTGTTGCTTTGAAAAATACATTTTAATTTTATTTTATCATTATTGTAGGCCTAAAGTGATTATTACATTCTCCCATTGTAAAAATGTGTAGCCTTTACACACCAAATATTTTTTTTAAACATTTTGTCAATTAAAATGTGAGTCATATGTTTCGTCCTGACCTGGCGCCTTCCTTCTATATCAGTGGTTCCCAACCTGGGGATTGCCAAAGCTGCATGGGGGGTTACGAGGCCTTCTTGGTGTAAGAAAACATAAAAATATACACAGTAGGCTTATATCTTGGTATTTTGTCTAATTCGGTGAAGAAAACTAAAGGAAATTATTTGCTTAGGTATGTATGATTGTTAAAAAAAAAAAAAAAACACTGCTCTATATCACTGGTTCTCAAACTGTGGTATGTGTACCACTGGTGGTATACAAGCTACCCCTAGTAGTAAACGGAGGAATTTCGGAAATATATATAAAAAAAAAATACAATGATTAAAATCATAAAATCATACTATACTGCAAAATTTCTAATGAAAATACTTAAACTATGAGATCACTGAAATGTGATGTCAATGTTTTATTCCTGTTTGCTTGAATCTGTCCTCACATTCTCTCTTGTTAGCTGGTATGGGCTTCTCAACATCAAAAACAAATATAGATGAGTACAGCCAAATTGTGCAGCAAAATTACAGGAACAACCCTGAATGACATTCCACACCTGTGCAAGGTGAGGTCATCCTGGCTGATCCTAGTCATACACTGTTTAAAGGGCTTAAGTTGCCTCTGTTTGGCCGCAGATTCACTCTGCCAAAATGCAGTATGTATATGATATTTATATTGTATTTATGTACCTACTTTATTCATTGTCTCAGTGGTTGTTTTGCCTATGTTTGTTGTCTGGTGATGTTGATTATGACTGTACAACAAATTGCCTGTCAGGGATAATTATACCCTTGAACTGAGTTTTGCATTTTGTTTCAATATCTTCCTGCTACGTGGTCACATTCATGAATGTAGCGTGCATATACATTCATTATTAGTTAGGAACCAAACTGTAAGATACTGAGTGGAGGTAAAATGAATGAAATCGTGGTTCCAAACAGGAACTATTGGAAAGAGAAGTGTGGACCAGGAGGACCCCTTTTCCACCAGATTAGCTCTGGTTCTTGAACCGGTTCTGGTAAGGATTCAACAATGGTTAACAATAAATAATCTTATTAGGAATAAAGCTGCCTCCTGTGTGAGCTGTCTGTAGCTGAACTGGGTCGGCATACGCTGCTGTATTTTAACGTCTGTCATAAAGGAGGTACTTGGAGAGCCTGATTTTTTCTGAGGTGGTAAATGGTGTAAAAACTTGGAGAAATACAGTTTTTTTTCCCAGTCCTCATTGTCGATGTATACTAGTCTTGAATCTCCCTAGTGAAGCCAGCTCTGGATTCCAAACCTGGGAAAATGTTTTAGTGCATGGACTGTCATTTGCTTTCACCAACACTGTAGTGCTTTATTGGTGGTGAGAAATTGGCATTATAGGGATTTTTTGGTCTAAAAATTAAGCATAGCGTTAGTTCAGGAAGGCCACGAAGTCAAGCTCAGCTCTCAATTCCAGCTACATCAGCTCATCACAGCTAATCATAAACACACATCAGCTGATTGCTCAGCTGATTCCTCCTAAGCTTCCTATTGGAAAACTATACACAGTCAGCTGACAGCTCAGCTGATTCCCTCAAGCATCCAGTTGGCAAATATCATTCATGGCGCCTTATTTAAGCTGCTTTAGCCTGCCTATCTTTGCTGCTTCCTCTACAAGCCACTTTGTAACCCACCTCCACCCCAGCTCCTCCTTTTATGTTGGGGGGGGGGGTCTCTGCTGCCGCTCTCCTTGCCTTAAACTTTTAAACATGGGAGGACAGGGAGGTGTGCTCTCCACATGTGCCACGGCCACTGTCCAGAGTGCTGATCCTGGGGCTGTCTGGAGCACTCACAGCTGATTTCTGTCTGTTAAGTTTTAGAGCTTCAGTCATTAGTCAGTCCTGCCTTTTTCTACTTTATATGTGATTTTGTCTTTGTCATCTATTTCAGCTACTATTTCATCTTATAAATTATTTAAGGGTATACATAATAGACTAAATAACCCCCCGCCATTATCATTTAATAGAAATCAATGGGTGATGGGGTTTTTTGTGTTGTCAATAAGACGTCTTCATTCCAGTCCGTCCCTAACATCTCTGTGCTGTTTATTTTTGCATTGTTTGTTTCCCTTGTTTCTTCTTATGTTTTGTTTTTCTTTATATAAGTATTATTTTTTTCTTTGTATTTGTTTTTTTTCTTGAATGTTTTCTGAAAGAAAAAAATATTGGTGATGGCAAAGACATGTCAATCAACATGTGCCATTCAGTTTTGTACTGGGGGTGATGTGACCTTATTTATATCCCCTCAGACTGTTACCTCAGACTGTTACATCAGTAATGAGGCCTAAAAACAGGAGGAACAGAAATGGCAATGTATTGTTAACATGAGCTTAAAGCCTCTACAAGAACATTTATTTTGTGTTGATTCTGGACGAAAGTCCATAGGGGCCATGTTTCTACCACCTTGTTTTGTGTTGTTGTTTTGTTATGGGCATCCTACCTGTTGACAGGAATTACGAAAAACTATATAGAAATAGCCAATCTTCCAGCTGATGGACTTCACTAAGAGTTTCTTAACCAGTTAAGAACTCCTTGTAGTAAATTTAACTACAAGAGTGTGCTCAGTAAAGTGCAGATCTCCGCGAGGAAACAGATGGTGAAGCGTCTACTGCAACACCACAGCTGTCAGATGCACCCAGTGGAAACAGCAAAGTTTTCAATTAAGTCTCTTATATAATATTTTGTATGTTTTCTTATATAGATGTATGCAAACTTGTATAGTGTCAGTTTTCTTTAAGAAGCTTAGAATAGTATCATGGTATTGTAACTGAGCGTCAGCTGACTGTATAAACTTAGCAAGGAAACAATAAATCAGAGTCAAGTCCAAACTTCTTAATTTAAACATTGCTATTTATTTAGAACATTACACGCAACCGGGCAGCTTTATAATGATAAGGAAATCTACATTTTTGAAAAAACTCAAAAAAGCTGAAATTCTCAATAAGTCAAGATGACAATGGGATAATTAATCTCGTATTTTGTTAAAGTTGAATGGATCATAACATATGAGTAATAAATCTGCAGATTCTCCGGTTTAGGATGAGACCAAACTTTTGTATGGATGTCAGTTTTTGAGCCACAACAAAGACCAAAATGTGGCCTGCAACAGACTAGGTAAGTCTTGTTTTAGCCTAGTAGTTGTTGATTACTTGCGGACCCCCTTCTGGCCAATTAAGAGGAGTGAAGAGTCAGCAGTCGTACAACATACAAAGCAGTCAACCATCGTGAATCATCGCAACCATGAGAGGTCCTTCAGCACACAGTCATAAATGTACACAAAAAATATGAGGTTTGTGAGGGATTAGCTGCGAACAGATACACACAGACACACACACACACACACACACACAACCAAACTCACAACCTCCTCTAGTCTTAAGACATTAGGACATGATGAATAAAAACACATACATTTAAAATACTGTCAATATGTTGCATCAAAACTATGCAACGTATTGCAAGTTGTAAATTAGCAACACAAAAAAACAAAATAAAATGAAAAATAAAACCTGCGCACACTTACTGCCAACCAAGCAGGACAGGGACTGGCAGAAACATGGCAGCAGCTTGCAGAGCTTGCGGGGGTCTCAGGGGTCACACAGCGCATGTATAGAGCTATTGAGATATATGACATTCACTGGGTTCATCTCAGCTGCCTGTCCGGGACTCGAGTCCAGTCTGTTAAGATGTATTGATACGTTAAAACACCAAAGTCACACAAAACAAACAAATTAATTAGCAGCAGCCCAGTGTTCTGGAGGTAAAATGATAGCGTAGATGGATGGTTCAGTTCCCTTTCCCATTCCACATAGCAGTCTGTGCAGAGGCACCATTCCAAGTCACTTTGGTCAATTTCTCTTTATATTGTTGATGAATAAAGGGAAAATAAAATAAATAAATAACATGTCCATTGTCATATTATACAGGGTGATGAAAAACTAAAACAATCAGGTCCAGTTTGGAGTCATGAGTTTTGACATGACATCTGTTCACAATGTGATTGGTTGGTTTTAATTCACGGTGTGAAAGCCTTCGATCTGAAAAACAATTATGTCTCTTTCTCACTGTGTAATATGTTTGTTCTGTGTGACATGACAAAAACATCAGTTCGGAAAAATATACTAACATCCAAATTAATCGCCTGGAAAAAAATTCCCCCAGTGTGTGAAGACTTGTAGCACACACAATGTTCCATTTTTATATTTTTTGGGTTGATTCATTGCTTTAAGCAACGCTGTCTCCACTTCAGTCAGATCACCTAGGCAGGTTTTTATAAAGTTGTCATCCATATTGTACATATACTGGTATATGGTACCACCCATAACAGGCAGTTTCCTCTTGCCAAAAAGTGATCTTTTCTGCACCAAACTGACTTAATTTCGCCCATGTGAGGTATATTTCAAAGATGAATGCTCACCTATTAACTTTTACCAATTGAAATAGCTTTAAAGGGCCAATACAAGCCATGAAATGCAGTTTTACTCGCCAAAAAGTGATTACAGCTCCTATCTTGTCACCGGAAGTTATATTCTGACTTAATTTCATTCATGGAGATTATTTTTATAAAGATTATAGCTCACCCAGTCTTTTGAACTAGTTCTATAAACAACTATTTGTAGAGATATATTATTACTGGTTTTTATTTTAGTTCAAAGGAATAACATAATTCAAACAAGATAGAATATCTTAATATAAAATGAGTTATCGTATTTACATATGTATTGGATTAATTTGGATTATTTGGAGAAGCTACCGTACATAGCCTACATTTACAATATACATTTGTCATTTAAGGTGTGAGATTGCACTGCATTTACTAAATACAGTAGCAACGGTTTATAGAGATAAATGGCTATTAGCACTTTGTGACAAAAATAATCCACTGTGTAATAATTTGAGTCCCTCCCAAATTGATAATCGTGTTAATAGTGCTGCAGGCTCACTACGATCAACATTAGATTCTATTGCCCCTATAAAGAGGAAAATATTAAAACATAGGAGACTAGCACCGTGGTACAACCACCAAACCCGCTAATTAAAGCAAAAGCTAGGAAATCTGAAAGGAAATGGCGCTCTTCGAAATTAGAAATTAGAATATCGCTCAATTTGGCAAGATACTCTTAAAACCTATAGAAAGGTCCTCCGTAATGCCAGAGGAGCCTATTACTCAGCACTAATAGAAGAAAATAAGAACAACCCTAGGTTCCTCTTCAGCACTATAGCCAGGCTGACAGAGAGTCACAACTCTATTGAGCCATATATCCCCATAAACTTAAGTAGCAATGACTTCATGAGCTTCTTTTATAATAAAATTATTACTATTAGAGACAAAATTAATCAACAAATGCCCTCAACAGCTATCACTGGCTCTCCAAGTTCAGGAACTTTAACTAATGTCAAATCAGATATAGATTTAGAATGTTTTTCTGCCATCGATCTTCATCAGTTAATGACAATAATTTCTTCATCGAAGCCATCAACCTGTCTGTTAGACCCCATCCCAACTAGGCTGCTAAAGAACTAAACTAAAGAAGTCGTACCCTTAATTGGCACTTTTTACTAGATATGATTAATCTTTCTTTATTGTCAGGATATGTACCACAGTCCTTTAAAGCAGCTGTAATTAAACCCCTTCTTAAAAAGCCCACTCTTGACCCAGGGGTTTTAGCCAACTATAGACTGATTTCTAACCTCCCCTTCCTCTCTAAGATTCTGGAGAAAGTAGTCGCCAAAGAGTTGTGTGACTTTCTATAACAATAGTTTATTTGAGGATTTTCAGTCAGGATTTAGAGTTCATCACAGAACAGAGACAGCTCTGGTTGAAGTTAATAATGACCTTTTGATTGCTTCCGACAATGGACTTGTCTCTGTACTTGTATTATTAGATCTTAGTGCCGCATTTGACACCATTGACCATGATATTCTTTTACAGAGACTTGAGCATCAAATTGGCATTAAAGGAACCGCACTAAGCTGGTTTAAGTCATATTTATCAGATCCTTCTCAGTTTGTGCACGTTAACGATGAATATTTCATAAATACTGCAGTTAGTCATGGCGTTCCACAAGGGTCTGTACTTGGACCAATACTAATTACTTTATATATACTTTCTTTAGGTAACATTATTAGGAATCACTCCATTAACTTTCATTGCTATGCAGATGATAGACAGTTATATTTATCGATCAAGCCCGATGAAATTAATCAATTATCTAAATTACATACATGTCTTAAGGACATAAAATCCTGGATGAGCTGCAATTTTCTGATGTTAAACTCAGAAAAAAACAAAATTCTTTTACTTGGCCCCAAAAACCTCAGAAACGCACTGTCTAAAGATATAGTTACTCTAGGTGGTATTACCTTGGCCTCTAGCACCACTGTCAGGAATCTTGGAGTTATCTTTGATCAGGACATGTCATTTAATTTCCATATAAAGCAAACCTCCAGGACTGCCTTCTTTCATTTAAGTAACATTACAAAAATTAGACACATCCTGTCACAGACGGATACAGAAAAAATAATCCATGCATTTGCTTCTTCTAAGCTGGATTACTGCAACTCTTTATTATCAGGTTGCCCCAATAAGTCCATTAAAACGCTCCAATTAATTCAGAACGCTGCAGCACGAGTACTGACAGGAACTAGAAAAAGAGATCACATCTCTCCTGTACTAGTTTCTCTGCACTGGCTCCCTGTAAAATGTAGAATAGAATTTAAAATCCTCCTAAAATTTAAATTACCCCTCTAGAACACTACGTTCTCTGAATGCTGGGCTACTTGTGGTTCCTATAGTCTCTAAAAGTAGAACAGGAGCCAGAGCCTTCAGTTACCAAGCTCCTCTCCTGTGGAACCAGCTTCCAGTTGTGGTTCGGGAGGCAGACACCCTCACCACATTCAAGAGTAGGCTTAAGACGTTCCTCTTTGATAAAGCTTATAGTACTAAGAGTACTGAACCATCCCTTAGTTATGCTGCTATAGGCTTAGACTATCGGGGGATTTCCCATGACTGAGCTCCTCTCTTCCTCTCTCTCTCTTTCTGCACACATTCATGTCCCATTAATGCATGTTACTAACTTCACTTCTTCCCCGGAGTTCTTGTGCTTTCTCGTCTTACAGGTTCTCGTGGATCCTGCTTGACTCCCATTGCTAATAATAATAATAATATTACTACAGATACTATAATCACTGCTCATTGTCCCCTATCGTTGTTGTTGTCGTCGTCATCATCTTCATCATCATCAGTCACTACTATTAGTGTAGTTGTTGCTACTGTTGTTGCTGTGCACCTCTCTCTCTCTCTCTCTCTCTCTCTCTCTCTCTACCCCAACTGGTCGAGGCAGACGACCACCCACCTAGAGCCGAAGGGTCTGTCCTAGGTTTCTGCCTTTTAACAGGCAGTTTTTCCTTGCTCCCGTCGCCAAGTGCTTGCTCATGGTGGTACTGTTGGGTCTCTGTAAATAATGTTATAAAGAGTTCGGTCTAGACCTGTTCTATTTGAAAAGTGTCCTGAGATAACTTTGGTTATGAATTGGTGCTATCCAAATAAAATTGAATTGAATTGAATTGAATTGGTTCCCAACCGTTTACTTTAAGGGACCCCTTTTCTATCATTGAGTAAACTGTTACCCCTGAGTGACATATTTATGGATATTTCATATTATATTCAAAACTGTACAATGAACCCAAACGGTGAACTGTGTAACTGCAGGAAGTGTCTATAAAACAAGTGATTTGGATGAATTTTGAGCAGATTATTTCATGTGCCGGCCTATTGACATTATATTGTTAACAGTTTTCATTTTAGTCCATGGTTGACATTATTCATACTACGTTATTATAATTATTACGACTATTTTCAAGAAAACCCATGTGGATTCTACAAATTAAATGTAGAACTGCAGCATGGAGCGTATGGTCTCCACCTCCATCTACCCCCCATCCATTTTTATTGACTTTATGCACAAGAAACATTTTAACTGAATACCCTTTTTTAATATTCACTCCCGACACAACAGCAGCCTAAGTCATATCGATTGTGGCTGAATTAAAAGTACCTGATGCAGGGCGTCTCTAATCCGCAGGGTCTTTTAAGAGTCACCTGGTCTGACAAATGGGCCCTTTTAAAGGCATATAATGTGTTCTTAAATTATTTTATTGATGGGAGGGGGACAGCCACTCCAGGTACCCATACAAACTGACTTAACACGCTGTGAAAGGGTCAATTTGGCCTCCATTTTCCATTTCTTCGTTATCAGCATTTAGAGTCATGCTGAGAGGCTCGACGTGAGCTGGGATGGGCTTTGAGGAGGTTTGGCAAATTTCAGCATTTGCTCGCATTTAAGAGGTTCTTCCATCGCACTAGAGATTTGCTAATAGCTTGTGTTTGCTGTGTTGTGGGCTTGTAGTTGATGTTGTGTTACATGGATGTTTTGACCTCACAGTATTGTCCAAAATATAGATATCTATATTTATCTATATATTTATTCATCTGTATAAATTTTTCAAAATCTTAAAGGAAAAGGAACAGTGTTTGGCCTCTAAGCACTACAGCTTTTTGATTAACTGTAATATCTGTTTGTTCAAGCTCAATGTGGTCTTTGTGGCAAGTGACATTTAATTTATTCAAGCTTCTTGAAACCTGTAAAAGATAAGTGACACCTGAGACTTTTAAAGTGTTGCCTGAACCCCTCAATTCTCCCCTGGCACAGAAAAATCTAAAGCCTGCCCTCTCCTACAGTAGGTTAACACACGACACAAAGCTTTTCAACCCTCCCCATGTATGTCAAACAAATCCGCTCCAAGAAGGAGCCTCATGCAGCGGCCAGCCAGAATGACATTTTGTCTTTCATAAGCCTGGCAATTTCCCCCAGAAAACGAATGATTAATGCTGAATGGAGGAGAAAAGGTGTGTAACGCTTTTCAAATCAGCAGACTCGGTAAAAGGGAGACCGCTAATTACATTGCTGTTTGTATGACCTCTGCTTAAGTGCATGAAAGCCTCCTACAAACGACAGGTGAAATTGCATTTTCAAGTAACATTTTAAAGGTCCATGTGGGCACTCTGCCTAATAAAGCCATTTGTAAATGACTCCTCTTTTAGACTCCATTAGGAAGTGGAGCAAGGAACATTTCGTCATAGGATTCAGAGTCAATAAGCATGTAATCAGGACGTCCAGAGAATGTAGCAACCAGTGAAGGGGATAATTAATGAGATTGCCTTATGAACTGCTTAATTACTGACTGTTGGCCTCCTCAATTGTCCCTCCAAGTGCTGCATTTGTTCCCCAGTTGCCATTATGGCCTGATTGACAGAGGTGGCAGCCATGGGAGAGAATCAAGACATCTGAGAGTATATTAATTGGCTATTTACACACGGAAACCAGGCTGTGAATTACTGTGACCAGTAATTAATATGTCTGAAGAGGAAAGGTCATGCTGCACTGAGTAAGCTTTGCAGTGTAAACATGATGCGCATGCGGTCGACAATTAATCTGCATCCAAATAATGAAGCAATACAAGACACAGATGTTTAGCTAGTTATTATTGTGTTTTACAAAATGTTTACTGGCTTTGATGTGCATGTGCCCGTCTGCTGATGGGCCCAAGGTCTTTAGGGAGTCCCCAGCAATAGGAGGAATAAAATAATTGAACTTTAAATGAACACGAGGTTAATAAATAGGGATGATGGATTTACAGAATTGTAATTTATAGTGATCCTAGTTGATCATTGTTTTACTCTGAGGAGAAAATTACTCAGAGGGGTTTCCTTAAGACAAAATCCTCTCAAATTGGGGGGCCATGGTCTATTGTGCATCTATTATTGGGGGTCCTTGACATGTAAAAGTTTGGAAACTCCTGTGTTAACATCCAGTCATTTCGTCATTTGATATCAACTGAAAATTCACCATACAGATTGAAACAAGATTTTAAAACTCTTCAAGTGAAAGAAAAACAAACTAATATATAATACAAAATGATATAAAGCAATTAATACGAGATTTTATATTATAGCAATTATATATTATGATATATGTATAATGCACTTGCATATTGCCAGGTGCATTATGCAATTTGCAGAAGCATGCTATAACAATTACAGACTTGAAATTAAAATAGCAAAATACAACGGAACGGAACTATGTCCACACTCACAGGCACACACACACACACACACACACACACACACACACACACACACACACAGGCATACATTTGTCTCCTTGTTTGATCATTTGCTTAATACCCAGGAAGGATAGAGAACAAGTAGTAAGATTTACGGAGGGGTTAAAGGGGGTTAAAGCATGTGAGAGTCAGGGAGGAGAACCAATCCCAGGTTTTAGAGTGCATGTGTGTGTATTTGGGGTGTGTGTGTGGCGGGGGGGGGGGGGGGGGGGTATCCAGACCCACATGAGTCCCTGCACCTCCGGGGTCCAGGTCTTGGCTTTGTATATCCTGGCCAAAAAAAAAAGGAAAACACTGTGCGTACACTCAACGGGGGGTGGAACTGAAAAACAGCCAACCCCCCTCTCCCTCCGGTGGACAACACACACATACGCAGCCAGTTAACGGGTGTGTGTGTGTCTGCTGACCCGTTATGACCTGTCCTTTCTGAAGGCAACAAAGGTGGGAGTGAAAGAGGCGTGAGATCATACACATTTAAATCAACTGGATGAGTGCTCTTATTCATGTGATACCCAGTGGGGTGAACACTGACAATGTCCTGCTTTGTCACTGCCTCCATATTAGTCCAGGACGGGCTGACGTGGCTGCAGTAACTGCCACACTGCTGAGATTAAATCATTGTTTTTACACGGTGGCCATTCTCAATGTGTGCTGTAATTAGTTCAATACCTGTTGTGCCGACTGAAAGGACTGACTGATTGATTACCTGATCCTAAAAACTGTCCACTTCTTCAATGGAACTACAGTTAATAATTTAGCACTTTGTATCTTGTATTGTTTAAAGGTACAGCAAGTTAAAAATCTAATTTAGATGTTTTGAGCCACATTTTTTCTAAATTGGAATTTCTAAAGTGCTATTAGCGCGCCCTGTCCCATGCCCTCTTAAAATTCCCATCAGCATTATTGAATCTAACTAACGTGTTCAAATGATACTTTTTCTAAAATAGATGATCGTATGGGCAGCTGTGACCACCCTGACCTTTATCACTGTAAAGTCATTCTGATTTATTGGGCATTTCTGTACTAAACATAGTCTTGGTGACACAGGTAAATGGTAAATGGTAAATGGATTGCACTTATATATCGCCTAGTCTAGTCTATACCACTCAATGGCTGTACACTGCATGCCACACTCATCCCATTCACACACATTCATACACTGATGGCAGTGGCTGCCATGCAAGGTGCCAACTGCCAACAGAACAGAATCATTCATACACATTCAAACACCAATGCACAGCATCGGGAGCAATTTGGGGTTCAGTGTCTTTCTCAAGGACACTTCGACATGCAGCGAGAAGAGCCGGGGATCCGCCAAACGGTCCTCAGATTTTTACAGATATCTTCTTGTAACCTGTTAAAGGTTTTCTAGAACAAAGCTGCCCTGTGTATTGTGTTTGACTGATTGTTACTGTGAATTATTTTGGTCATGATGATTGTGTAGGGAAAATCTGATATAGTGACAACCCTAGTCTGTATAAAAGCTTTTTTAACATGTGGTCAACGTTGTGAAACAGTCACACTTTGGTTAGGTTTAGGGAAATAATGTGGTTTAGGTTAAAATAACTGTGTTAAACTTAAATGTTAATAAAGTATCTTTATTGGGTTGACAATACACAATATACATACAACTGTCACCCAGTTTTACATTGTTGAACACAAGGAACACGTGACACATTTAATGTAACTTAAAACTTAAAATAACTAAATGTTTACTTTTGTATGTGTTTGTTTGAATGTAAAGTCTATGGGCCGAGCAAGAGAAACACTACTTTTGTTACTTTATATTAACATTAAAAACCATAATCAATTACTTTCTGACTTTATCACGTAGTTCCGGAGCTAATATGAGAGTAGCTAGTGAGCCATCGTGCTTCCTTCTCATCTCTGTTGAGAGATGAACATGCACAGTACCGGCTTCTATATGTATCCACTTAGCACCTGTATGCTAGAGCAACGATGAAACACAAGTACAGGCTGCTGCTGTAAATAAACACACATTCACAGCACATGAATCGCGTCGAAGCATTTGAGTCTTAGCGTATAAGTAGCTGGATAGGTTGCTCATGCTAATCGCTAGCAAACTAGCGAGGCCTTACTTGCTTCAGAGGCAGAGGGCATGTGATCAGCTGGAAGGTGAGAGGGTGGTGCCAGCACCAGTGTAACGAATGCCATTATGAAATCAACGATTCTGAAATCAAACTGTCATTGTTGCTTGTTTTGTTTTTGTGAATCTTTCATTTTAAATCTATTGTTGTTTTTTATCTGAATCTCTGAATATGCTGCTGTCTCGGCCAGGACTTCCTTGTAAAAGCTTTTGAATCTCAGTGGCAATATTCCTGATAAGATAAAGGTCAAACCAATGACCAATGAATAATCATCATCATCATGTCATTTTGCACGCCTAATGATTAATTCATTGTTGAGTGTTGTAGATATAGCTATTTTTTTTGGTGTGTTGTTTTTATTACCTTTTTCTTTTCCTTTTTTTACTGATGTGTCTTTGAGTTTCTTGAAAAGCGCTCTATAAATAAATGTATTATTATTATTATTATTATTATCAATAAACATCATAATAATGAGTTGAGTTTGAATAATTTCTTTAAAGGATTAAAAAAAATATTGTTTCATTAATATACATTTGACAAAATCTATGTATGTAACTTTATTTAATATTTATTTTATATTGAATACATTGCTCCACATTGACTTCTTACTTACTTGAAAAACATGACTTACATTTTAAAATCATAAAAGGTGGTTTATTTTAAATCACCCATTGCATCATTGCGCCCAAATTATCAGTGTGTCTGAACATTCTTTTATTGATTCGGTTAATTCCACAGCACAAAGGTTATATTTGAGGCTCTGCACTAATGAAAACATTAAACACATTTGAACGTTTCCCTTCATAGTAATTTTTCTACATCTACCATCGCTAACCTTAACCCCCAAAACACAGAAAATTACTTGAAACTCTTTTACTGGGCAAACAGAGGTCACTTCATCAATACCATGTCTACTAAGCGGCTTTACATGATTTCTGAAAAACTGTTTGTTGTTGATAGAGCAGGTATGAAGAACAAAATGCACCAACATAGGGATGTATGAAAACTGATAACACGAGTTATCAGTCCTCTGAAAAAGCTATTTACAACATACTCTCCGAATCTAGACTGCTTAATCGCCAACCATATCGCTACCCAATGTGTGTCTCAATGTATTTATAATTATGAATATAAACTTTTGTAACAGTAATATATATTACAATAGACATCAATGATAAATACATTTGCAAAATATGAATGAATTAAGTAATACGAACACCACTTCACTAAAACCAGAGACCAGCTTTTTCACATTTATCCACACACTACATTTTCACTTGTCAAACACCTGCTTAGTGGGTCACAAAGTCAAAACAAAAAAGAAAATAAGATGCATTTTCAGATTTATCCATGTAAGCGTGAACATTGCCTTAGTTATACCTTCCTAATTTCAGAGCCAACCCTCCCAGAGACAGGAAGTGTCGGACTCAGGAGGTGGTGTGCCCACTTGAATGGGAGCATTTGCTATTGGAGTCGGAAGTCCCTCACTGGTGTGTGGATCCCTGCTGGAGCACCCGAACGGGCCTAAGCCCCTCTTTTCTCGCTGCCCTCCCTGTGGATTACATGGCTTTCGCACCCCCCTTTTTCCTTCGCTTGCTGTCGACGGGAGTAGCATTTCACTTCTTCTTCCCATGTCCTCAGCGGATGAGGCAGCAGTTTTCAGTTTTTCTTCTTGCTCACTTGGAAGGAGCAAATGACCAGCAAGAACTCAATTAGCAACATGTTCCTTTCAGCTGGGGGTCCGAGTCGCTGCTTGTTCAGCTCGCATCAGAGATCAAGCCAGCCTAAGTGAAGTGACAGCAAGTGAGAGAAAAGGGTAAATGAAGTGTGTGTGGCGAGGGGGCGGGGGTGGGGGGAGGCAGCATCTGCCCCCATACAGATTTGCTTAATTGGGTTTGACTCCCACAATTACAGGGTAATAATGGCCTTTTCAACCCGGCCATGTCGAAGTGAAAGGCAGTTGCTCCACGCACCCGCATGCTGTCAGATGGTTTGTAGCAGGGAGCGAGCGACAGAGAGAGGGGAGAGAGAGATGGGGGGAATTGGCAATGGACTTTGGTTAAGCAGTGGTTATTGAGTCTTTGATAGGACTCCGGGAGGCCAGGCCAGCAACAATGACAGAATTAATGGGCAAGGCACGATGAGAATGTCAGCTCAGCGGGGGGCTGCTGTGGCCTTTGAGCTGCCTTCTGACGCCTCTGTGATTGTGCTCTCCACAACACTGTGAAAAGGCTTGACCTGTTTGTTGGTGGATCTGGTCTTGAATGGATTTTTTTTTTACAAGCTATTGTGTTTATCATAGCGCAATACACTGGAGTTGTCTCTGAATGAGTGAGCAAGGCAGTGAGGTCATGATCAAGAGGACATCATTTAGCTAATGTGTACACATACAGTTGTCAGATAATGACACATTTTTCAAAATAAAACTCTTAAGCACATTGCGATGATGGAAATAGAAGTGGCCCGCTAACGCAACTGTGTTTCAATGTCACCGACAACCTCTGTAGTCTCATTTAGCCTCTGGTTAGCAATTGCCTTTTTAAAGACACAGAATTCACTGACAATCTGTTCATATTTAAGGCATCTAACCAAAAACACATTCAGTGACTTTGAGGTGCAAAAATGCAACTCATTTCTGGGTTTTAGGAGTCATTACTGCAGCATTTTTTTTTCAAACATGTCTGCACAAAAATCCAAATAACAAGGAAACTTGTTCTCAAGAAGCCTATTTAACAGTAGTTTAAGATTTGTTTATCTGTAGATATTGGATTTAGGCATGTGCAAGAACAACATTTTCATGCTACGATTACAGGCTGAAAATACCACACAAAAATCACCAAACTTCTCTGACATACTACAATTAGTGCTAAATGCAGTAAAATTACTTCACACCGGTATTGTATCAAACACATGGAACTGTGAGCTGTACATTAGCATATTAGTTGTTTTGACATAATATTAAAAATTATTTCTTAAAGGGGTTTATGATCAATCTGTATTTCAAACACTAGATACCACTTGCAGTTGTAAGAAAATATTGATTTGACACTTGAGTATCACGATTTTGTTTTGTGATATTGTATCACTTCAAAAAAACACTGTACGGATTTTCGTGTTTAAACTGCCAACTACTAGATAGCAGTGTTGTAAACATCAACTGAGGGCAGTGATGTTGGATGTTACAGGGACAGTGATAACTACAAATGCAGATCCCTGTTCTGGTTGCATAAAAAGTAGACTTTTCTTACTCAGGTTTTATGCAAATGGTGGTGTTTTCAGAAACTAGAACAAATTCCCCCCCGGGGATCAATAGAGTATTTCTAATTCTGATTCTTATAATGTATTGAATCGTAACCCCTGTCTCATGATACGTATCATATCAGCAGATTCTTCCCAATACACAGCCCTATTTGCTATTGCTTTTTTCATTGGATTAGATAACGTTATCTATTCACACATGCACTAGTTTTTTCTTTCCTTTTAATCTTTCTTGAGATTTATAATCTTTACATTCAGTTTATAGCTTCATAAACTGAATGTAAAGCATTTGACTTCTACTAATTTGTACATTTTGATCAGAGAAGTAGGACTGTGCTTCAGAAAATACAGATACAGAGAAATGTGTCATGAAAGCATCAGTGTGTATAGGCAGCATGTCACTCTTTGTGCACAGGAATAAAAACAAAATCCACAGGTCTGACACACACACACACACACACACACACACACACACACACACACACACACACACACACACACACACACACACACACAAAGTTTCCAGTGTGGGCCAACTTGTATGGACTTTTAAAGCACCCTGCTGTCAGTCATGATTAGCCCTAACGATGGGCCCATTTTGACACTTCAGAATCAAGTCTTGGCAAATAGCCCTGGGAAGAGGAGCCACATGCTACGAGATGGCTTTTCCCTGATATAATTTGTGGCTGCAAATTACAAAACAGAGGCAGAAATAATGTGTAAAGTCAAGTTTGGTGAGGGAGAAAATGGAAAAATTTAGGGCTGTGTGCCACTCTAATGGATATCCTTGTGGCTGAGAGAAAATGGGACTCAATAATATGTCCTTAATGTCTGCCAGCGCTGTTTCAGGGAACGTATCAGAAGAAATGTCCCCTGCCATTTCTGCAAGCAATCACTTAATGGGACGGGCAAATCTCAACAAAATGGATGTACTGATCTATTTCTGGGCTTGACAGATGGAATGAATCTGTGGCTCTTGGAAGACAAAAAAGAAAAAGGTAGAAGGCAAAGAAAAGAGCAGGCTACAAACAAGAAAAGATAAAAACAAGCCTTTCATGATTCATTCAGCTACGCAGCATGCCTGTAATGTTTGTGTGTGGCTTAAGTGCAGACGCTGACAGGAATTTCAATTATTTAATTAGGGAGGGAAAATGAAAAGACTTAAGTGTTGTGATTTCTGCAGTCTTTCATAGATCAATCTAATGTGCGCTCACATTGGAAATCAACCAAGATGGAAGAGGGGCAAGTGAAGTAGCGTCTTCCTAAATCACGCAATTAAAATGGCAAATTAGTTTCTTGATATATTCATTTAAGTGGTTAAGTGGAAATGTTTCTCTCCCCGTCCATGCGGCTGTCTCATGGGTGGGTGTAGAGAGGCAGCGCCATCCACATGCTCTTATGATTAGAGCCGCCGTTCATTTGCTGAGAAAACGCTGAAAGCACTTGCTGCACAAATTAGCCATTTGAAGGCTTGAAAATTCAATTCCGAGGAGTTGATTTAAGCATTTAGGCAAAGCGTGGCTGGGACGTAAAGATTTAGAAGCATTTTGCCCACTAATGTCGATAACTTTCAGAGGCCATTATAGGTTTTTGTGGCCTTGTGCCTTGTGAACGGCACAGCTGGAAAATACCAGCATTTCACACTTTTTGGCTCGTTTCGGCCACCTTCACGCCTCCATTCTCACATGATCTATGAGCTGTTTTCCTGTAGAACAGCTTTGTTGTTGTCATAATGAGGATGTTTTGTCCACAATGAAAGGTCATCTGATGCTCAACCACTTGTTCAATTAGCACGGAGATGGATCGAAGCCTCTGATTGATAGGATGGGATCTGTTAGTGGGGTATATTTGGCAAGGAGTGTATATGGGGAGAAATAGAGTGTGTCATTGAATTTATGGAAGAAATGTAATACCCTGAAAAATACAGACAGGATAGGTAATAGAAATAAATAAAAACAGAAATTAGAGAAAAATTCAAGGACTCTGGGATTGGACTTGAAGAATGAGGATATATAATAAACAAGAGGATATACAATAAAGGAAACATGCTTCTGATGATCAGCTCTCAGTGCAGGGTTTTCATGTGTGACTACAAAGGACATTTTAGATTGCTTGAACACAGATTCTGAAAATAGAGATATTGTCTTTGAATAAAAAAAAAAACTAAAGTAATAAAAAAAATAATAAATAGCTGGCAGTCATGTTTATATTGCCACAAATCCTACCAATATTGCTTTTACATGTGTCTGTGGACACCATTTTCAAGGAATAATGCTGAATGTTTGCAATTATTAAAAAGATGAATCATTAAGGAACCAAATCCCAGTGTTTACTATAACCTGAGAGGCCAGGCAGTGTTGGAGTGTTATATTCTGTCAATACATCTCATATCTTACTGGTGGAACACACTGATTCCACCTGCAGCCAGTTTATGGAAGCTTTCTTTCTTTTGTTGTTGGCAACACTCAATGCAATTGCACTTATTGTGATTTTTAGAATAATCCTTGCCTATAAAACCTTAAACAACTTTAAAACTACAATGTGTCATTTGTTTCCTTCAGTCTGTAATTACAAAAGAATATTCATCATATTTTGATTGCATACTCTCACTGTGTTTTTTCCTTTCACATTTGTTGTTTCTTGTTCCTATGAATTGGTGCAAGATATATTTACCTTTAACGTAAAGTATTAGCCCCTTATGTGTGCGCTAAAAATATTACATTAGTGGATTATTGTAATTGATGCATTAAAATGTAAGAATGAACAAACTTCATCATATATTTGATATGACATTAGGTATGTGGATTTTTCAAATAGGTCAAAGTGTGCAGCTATTGCACAGGTTTTTTAACATACTACTATCAATCATTAGTAGTTCCTTTTTTTATTTTCTAGGCATAGATATACAGATATTCCTCATTTTGATTGATACACTCACATTCTTGACTGTTATATAATATATATGCAGTATAAATTCAAACAGAAAAAAAGATAATCTGTTGCTTTTTCCTTTTCAGCATTGCCATTGTGCGGATTTAGAGACATTTTATATATAATCCTATGGGATTAAAATGAGTGAGCCCTAGTTACTAACCACTAAATACAGTATGATATAGAAATGGCTGTAAAACTACAAACTCTATCAAATGATTAGTACCATTGGAATCAACACAACTTCAGTGTCAATAATATGTACTTTGATCCAGTGTAAATCTGATGTTCTACCTGGTAGCAATAGTCTACCCAATAAGACAAGATAAATATATGCGGAATCAACTATTTTGATTTTGTTATGTAAAGCCACATGTCTCAACAGTTTCCACAGAAGATTTTGTTTCCACCTGTAACATCATTCAGTGGGGCTTTTCCTTTTCCTGAACACACTAAATATAGTCTTTAGTCATTAATGGGGTATTAGAAGATTTGGGATATTAGAATCATTTTTTTGCTCTGTATTGTATCTGCTGATATGATAGGTATTACAATACATGGTTTACAATTCAATACATTTTGATATATTGCAATTTTAAAAAATCTAATTTTAGGAAAACATAAATTGACTTTTTTTTGCAATCAGAACAGTGGGATCTGCATTTGTATTTATAACAGTTCCTGTAACATCATAGTCCTCAGTTTATAACACTGCTATCTAGCTTGGCGGTTTCAACACAAATATCAAGACAGTGTTTTTGAGAATAGCTACAATATCGCAACACAAAATATCGCAATAATAACGATATTGTCTTGCAAACCTGATAACAACCCCTCCCCCGTAAGAGGTCTCAGTCAGTAATCCTGTAACTATAAAACTGAGCGATGAGTTTCTCAATAAAAAAGCTTACACTATGAAGACAAGAAGCGAGTGGGTGGATCATCTTGCTCTGACAGCAGCTGTACATGAACAAGCTCGTGTGCAGGAGGATTTCAGACGTGCCTAAGCTTGGTGACTTTACCACAACAATGCTGGCACGTCGGCCACACACTCTTTGTAATTACTCTTGTCACATTACCTTCCCGAGTGCTGCATGAGCTCCTTACCCACCAATGATAGCACATAAATGTAGACTTTCCATAACAAAATTAATCTCTCAAAAGCTGGATGGATTCAAGAAAACATGGATTTGCTCTTCTGTCACAGAGGCATATTGTCCACTTTGATGGTGCATGGGAGGATATCAAATGCCCTCCTGGCTGCCACACTCCAGATGGAAGAAAATAGGCTGTGGTCTATAAAAATGAAGTTAGATGTAAGTACAGCACTCAAATCTCGGGGAGAAAAAATGCTTTTTCTGGGGCATTTTGTTGTAGTCAATTGGTCTGAGCAACTTGCTGTAATGCAGGTAATGGAGCTACTCTTCTCCTTTCATCTTCGGGGTGAGTGTGTGTGTGTGTGTGTGTCAAAGCAAAGGGAGGCCTGGCTGGATATGGGGAAGAGGCACAACAGGAGGAAATATAGCCAGATGATGGTCAGAATGAAGGAAACATCAAGTCAGAGCACAGTGGAGGGATCTGTACTGGTGTGAGCTGCTTCTTCAAACATCTACCGGCTCCATTTACCTTCAGTGCTGCCAATCCTGAAAGGGGAATTTCTACGACTGTGAAGTATTTCAACAGGAGAATGTCGTTGTGTATAATAATAAAGCATTGTTACAGATGAATGAGCGTGAATCTCTCGATTTCTAAGTCATCACTAAAAAACAGCATCATCCTTTACAGCTGACAGACATCTCATATCCACAGTCTGTGTCCTATCCTTCCATCAACAAAATAGAAAGCTACCTCAAAAACTTCTTGCTATTCAGAACTGAGACCAAACACATTGTTTGTTGACTGTCCACATGTAGAAAAAAGATCCAGCAGACACAGAATGAGAGCAGCACTTACTTGCGATACAGAACCTTCAATATATTTTATGCTATGCACACATGCAGAGGACATGACTGAAGTAAATGGCCATTTACAAGGGAAGGCAATTAAGATATGATTTCAAAAGCATAAGCCATAAAAATGCATAGGCCTACTCAACAAGGCTTACAACAAGGCCATGGGACTGCTTCTTAAACTTCCATAAGGGTACTGCCAGCTAAATGTTCCTACATGTCATGCCATGATACAAAATCTTGTGCAGGCTGGAAATTGCATTATTATGGCCTTGGTCAATCCTGAGTCGAGCTTGGTCACCCACTGGAGCTCCAGTTTGTATGTGGGTGCAATTAGCTGATAACAGTCTTTATGGTATGAAGTTGCATTAGTATTACTATGTACTTATTAGACGTTGTATGTTTTTATTGCTAAGGACCTTTTTTCTTGTGTCCCTCATAAAGTTATAGTTATGATTATGATAGTTATGATTATTATTACTATTATTATGATTGATTAGCAGTAGCAGTAGTAGCAGTAGTAGTAGTAGTAGATAGTAGTAATAGTAGTAATGAAGAATCGAATGTAGAATTTAGAACATTCTAATTGTTCTGGCTGGACATTGTGGGATGTTTCCTAAATTCTATATGTACTGTGATTATAGATAATTTTATAGTTAATTTTAGAAAAAGTATGAATAATAGCTTTTACGTAGATTGGTACCTAAAGTGTAAGGTGTACCTAACCTATCATACCTAACTTGTGCAAGCAGCGTATACAGGGTTGTGGCGATGTATTGGTACTGACAAAAAATTAAATAATGATATATAGATATGTTAATATCATACTAATAATTCAGCGCTTCTTAAATAGTTTCTTTCCATTCTCTATTTATGGTTTTCACTGAGTTTAACTGTTCTTTTTGTACAGTTATGATTACAGACTCCCTCCACCTCCCTACATTTACATTTTGAGTGTAATTTATTTGCCAAAAAACATACAAACACACAATTAAAGTGAAAGACAAATTTGACTTATAGTATATTTTTTTATATTTTCTATAGAGATTGTGTAATATGGCTATTGTGAATTATGAATTGTGAAATTCTGATATTGTGTAGGTGGTAATATTACTGCAAATGTAACTAAAATCCATTGGAGAAAATTTACAAAAAAGAAACCTTGAATTTATTTAGTGTACATATCAAGGGAAAAAGGTCTAACTTAATAGGCATATTTAGACTCAATGAGACTTTTTAAACAGTGTGACACTGTTTGCTTTATAAATAGACAAAAATCTGACTGATTTCATGCCTGGCTTGCCCTGTACTAAAGCCAGTTCAGCCCTCTACTTTCAATCAAAACCATGCGGTCATCACTATTACTTCAGCTTGCCAAGCTTTGGCCATTTCTGTTTTTTCAGCAGATTCCCAAACCACAAAACTGGTGGGTGCTGATTGGCCGGTGGTCAGCCTGACCTATTGTCTCGCCGCTGTGTTTGTTGTAGCCCCAGCTTCTCCCTATTCACCCCGTCAAACGCTAGCACTATTAGCCTGCTGGAAATCTGCCTGTCTTGGCATTATAGGATCTTGTATTTTGTCAGGTAACCCTGTCTTCACAAACGTCTTCATAAAAGGGGTTGATTAAGGTAAGATGATGTTAAATTTTGTTAATTTAGTTTTCTTCGTGTTTTGGTTTGTTTTTATTTCTTTGTGCTATTTTTTTTACCCCATGTGGAGACATCTCCAGCCCTAAGAGCTCCACACAACTCTGAATATTAGCCATCGTATCAGAAAGGCTCATGGTTAATCTTTTTATCATTCGGCCAAAACATTTAAGATGTAGTCCCTTTATGCTACACATAAATCAAAAACAAAACTATTATTTATGGTGGAGGATGAATTGAGGAGTCTCACAGCATATTTTTCTCTTTCTTTTAAAATGTCTTTATATATAACAGTCTCAAAAGTTCCACAGAGACAAGCGTTCTCTGCAGGCGATAAGCTATCAATGTACAGATATGAATAGCTTAAGCGTTGATGTAACTGCAGTGTGGTGAACACAAAGACATTAAACTCCAGTCTCCTCTACAGAATGAAAAGTAGAGATGGAGAAAGCCTTATTTTAAACTGATTACCGCGCAGACATTGTACAACAAGGGGAAAGGATTTGTATCTATGAAATGATTGTGTGACAAACATGCCCAATATTTCTCTTCAGGTAAATTATCAGCTGTTTTACTGGAATATGAGACATTTGAAGTGAGAGTTGAAGAGTTTCTTGGAAAAAGGTTGAGTGATGTGACTGAGAGGAAGCCTCGAGGTCAGTCACAACCAAGGCCTTTGTCTGAATGAAAGGAAAATTTACTTAACTGCTTGTTCCTGGCAGAAAATGACTACCTGGAAGAATATTAAATCCAACTGGCTGACTGATTGTTAAATAAAATTATTAGAGTTTTCTACATCACACACGACATTGACATTCTGAGACAATTCAGGTGCTGGGGATCAAATGGATTTAAAAAGTGCTCTGGTTCAAATTGAGACAGCTGCTGGAAGTTGCCAGAGAGGATGCTCAGAGGGAAATGTGATCCAGCAGAAATACAGAGCTCTTCAATGAATACACAGAGCTCTTCAACGAGCATCCCGTTCAGGTTTCAGACATAACAAGATATATCTATCTGTCATCTTTCCCCCCCCCCAAAATCCCTGACAGCTCTCCATGAGAAAGAGAGGATGGCTGCAGGATATTGCATCCAGGTGGAACAATGAGCAATAGATGTATCAAGTATCAAAGCATCCCTGGACCTGATAGAGGCTGGACACGCGTGTGTGTGTGTGTGTGTGTGTGTGTGTGTGTGTGTGTGTGTGTGTGTGTGTGTGTGTGTGGCACTGGGGACGGGGGTGTATGTAAAGCCCATCTTCAGGGACTGATCTCCTAGAGAACAAAGTGGGGCATACACACACTGGCGACCCCGCAGCTCAATCCAGTGGAAATAATATGTTCATTACAACGCAATTACTGACACTTAGACCCTCTGTCCCTGAAGTGTGTGTGTGTAAGGGGCACTGACCGCTGATGCTAAGTGACCTTATGTTCCATTTTGTGTGTGTGTGTCTGCAGGTGCAGGATGTACAGCTTTATGGGTGGAGGGTTGTTTTGTGCAGGCGTGGGGAACATCCTCCTGATCGTTTCCACAGCAACCGATTACTGGATGCAGTATCGGCAGTCCAGCAACTACATGCACCAGGGCCTGTGGCGCTACTGTATGCCGGGGAAGTGCTTCCCACACAACGACAGCATTGGTAAGTGTTAGCCGAAGAGGGACTTAAGTAGATCACTGGTTCCGAACCTGGGGGTCCAGACCGCCACTAGGGGTCGCCAATGTTTCACAGGGGGTTGCGAGGTCTTCTTGATTTTAAGGGCTGCAAAAAAAACCATAATATATAGAGTAGTCCTTTATCTTATAATAATTAAAATTATCATTATTATTATTATTTGAAGAAAACTAATTAAAATTGTGATTTTTAATGTTTAACATTAGATAGACTTTATTGAGCCCACACTGGGGAAATTTACTTTTCCAGATACAACACAACAGATAAGAAAAATACATATTAAAGAAAAAATACAATAGAAAAAAACACAAGATATAATAAAATGGAAAAAATAGAGTAAGAGTTGTATGTACAATATATAGAGCTATATACAGCTTTTATACAGATACGATTGATACGGAATATTGCACAGGTTACAGGAGGAGGTAGTGGCATGGTATAAAAATAAATAATTGCACAGAACAAAAAAAGAGAGAGATATGCAGCAGTAACTTTGCAGAAAATATAATCTATATATATCTAAATATGTATGTGAACTGTACAGTACTAATGCAAGTAGTGTATTACATAGTGCAAACAGTTTAGATTATTATTTAAGATATAAATAATAAAGAGCCTTGCCCTGCCGTGCTGCGGCAGAAAAATACATAGTTAAAACAACCAAACAGCTAATAGAACAATGTCAAAAAGGAAGCCTATTAAATATGTATGATTGTTAAAAAATAAAATACACAATACATACAGAGAATTGTATAAAAAGTTACGGAAAATATCAGGAAAACTCATCTCTGATCAATATTTACAGGAAATAATGCTCAAAATGAATCCAAATCTCTGGTTTTACACAAACTTCCTGCAGTTATTCCGTCTCAATGATAGTAAAGGGATCCTTTACAGAAAAAGGTTGGGAATCACTGATGTAGATGATGAGGAAATAATTAACTTTCAGTTTAGCTCTACAAACATTTGTGAAAGATGCAGCTGTTCCAGAGGCAGGAATCATTTCATTGACTGAGCTAAAGCTCAGTGGGTGGAGCCAAAGATTCAATGTTTTTCAAAGCTAGAAAAGTTGTTGCATTTTGTAATATTCAGGTCCAGTGCCAGAATTTAGTGGCATCTAGTGGTGTAGTTGCAGATTGCAACCCCTCACTTCGCTAAACGCTAAATCCTGTGACCATGAAAAAGTTTCTGGGCTATTGTAGAAACATGGCGGTTCAACATGGCGGACTCCATAAAAGAGGACCCACTCCCTCTATAGATAAAAACAGCTCATTCTAATGTAACAGAAACGCAACAATTCCTATATTCAGGTGATCATACACAAATGAAAACATACCTATAAATATTATATTCCATTTCTAAAGATCCTCCTAAATGTTACACACTGGACCTTTAAATCTGTATACTCTACAATTACAAAATAATAATGGCTATCCTATATAGTTACACTGACATGGGAGCACTGTGAGCAGTATAACAAGACTTTTTATCAATTCATAATGTCTTTATATTTTCTAGTTTATCTTTGTAATATTTTTATTTTATTATTCTTTATAGTATTTTTACACTTCTGTACTTTTTGCACTACATTTACCCTGTCAATTTGAATTTCTCCCACAGGGGGTCAATAAGGGAACATCTTATCTTATCTTATTTAGGATTTCCATTTGTGATAAAATTAGTAATTTGCCCAATTGTTTCCTCAAAGATGTCCATCCTTCATCACATTGGCTTGTTAGCATGGCCTGAACAGGGTCACGTCATTCAAGTCAGATCCTTCACCTCTGTTGACTCGCGCTGACCCCAGCAGTGACTCCTATTGACCTTTGACTTTGTCCACAGCCCACTTAGACGCCACCCGTGCTCTCATGATCCTCTCTCTTTTGGCCTGTTTCATTGGCATCATCATTGGCATTATGGCCTTCATCCACTACTCCTCCTTTGACAGGTTTGACAAAACCTTTGCTGCAGGCATATTGTTTTTCATCTCATGTAAGTTCAACTCTGTTGGTTTTGTACTGTGTTGGTTTTCTGTTCGGTTGATTTTATCTTAATTGAATGTTACCACCACAGATTGAGACTGAAAGCAGGTTTTAGGATAGTAATAATAATGTACTAATCATGAACTAATGACTTTTTAATGACTCCATTATCAGCGCAGTTTCACAGCAACTTGTTATGTTTATAAGTCTTCATTCATGACTGAGAGGTTTCATTAAGTCTGTATTTTTATGCTTTGTTTTGCATAATTTGCAGTGGCCTTTATTTAGTATTAGTAATATAATTTGGTGTTGTTCTGTCACTACGAATCAATCCATTCTCACAATGAAATGAAAACAGAACTTGTTTAACTGAAAACTAGATAAGAAGCCAGTCATAATTGTTGCCCATTTGTACAATCTTTCTTTAAATTTTGAATTTCATTTTTATCCTGCACAGGCTTTTTAGTGTTTCTAGCGATGGCAGTGTACACTGGTGTGACTATTAACTACTATGGGAAACGCTATGGAAACTGGAGGTTCTCCTGGTCCTATATCATTGGCTGGGTGTCAGTGGTGCTCACCTTCTTTTCAGGTAAACATACAACCCAACAAACCAAAGGTTCCATCAGAATCTGTCATTTGTCAGGGTTAAGTCTGAAATTCAGCTCTGATCGTTTTCTGCTAAATGTTAACTTATTTTCAAACTATAACCTTGAGTGGACTCCTGAATAAACAACTAATGCACTCAGTGAAGTGCTTGGAGAACATGCTGTATGAAGTCACGGCTGGCAAGGGGCTGACAATATTTTATTTATTTATGATTCATTTTAGACTATATCTACATGAAAATTCTAATATAGTACACCAGATAGGCCTGTATCCACCTCTATGTATTGTCAAGGCCCCCACTACTCATGCTGCATGAACTGTGTGTAATAAAGAAAACTACAGTATGTAAGTATGTAATATTACACAATACAGCGAGTGACTTCCTCAGCAGAACACAGTCAAAGCATACATACTGGATCAATTATCAGTAAGTGATGCTTGTAGTAAGTGCTCATCTCTGAATCCTTCACCATGCTGTGGAGTACCTGCTGCTCAGCAGCCTTTGCGCTAAACTGAATATGGAAATGGTTTAGAGGGGAACAGGATCCATATGCTGAAAATACCACAATGTCCAACTGTTTTGCTGAGACTGAAAATATCAATAACAAAAATAACAAAGTAGTACAATAACTATAATACTTCAGTGATGGAGAGTTACAATACCACGTTACACGTTTTTTTCTATGATAGTTTTCCAAATTTGCATGCATTAATTGGATGCAAAATAAACAGCAAAAGAATAATGTGAAGTGTCTAAGTGTTTCGACACAGCACTGGGATCTAATCAGTTAGGTTGGTGACTTTGATAGGAAATCAAAGCTGCTCCATAGACTCAAAGGAAAAAAACAACTACATTTTTACTGTCTTAGAATGACATAAAAAGCCAATTTACCAATGTGATTTTTTATTTTTGAATGAAAAACCTTCAATAACTAGTCACTGATGATCAGGGCCCAAAAATAGGACACACAGAGTTGTGCATATTGTGTGTACAACAAATATATAGAACTGCACAATTTTAACATAAGCATACTTTATATGTCCCCAAAATTCAGTAAATCACGCACATTGCTTCTCCTCTTACTGAATCCATGTCAATTCAAGTTACATTCCTGATGGATAACAAAGACCTAACCTCCCTTTGCTTCCAGGTATCTTCTATATGTGTGCCTATCGGATGCATGAATGCCCCAGGAGTGCTAACTCTCATTAGAAGAATTAGAGCATCATCCAGAAAGAAGCCATGGATTATGAGTGTGTAGATTCTCACCATCAGTGTGGATGCAGAGTTTGCGATCAAAGTTTAAATGATTTCAATAAAAGAGTGGGAAAACATGGCTCTTGTATTTTTATTTAGACGCTGTGCATGTTCTACTCAATTTCTTTGGGTGATTTTTTGTTACAGTCAGTGGTGTAGTGCAGGGTATACGCAGCTATACTATACATTACTAAATCTGCAAGGTGAATTATGTTTCCTAGGATGGCGAAGGCATGACATAGTTGTCCAATTTGGAGTGAGGAATATTTCATTCTAGAGTCATATGTAGTTTTCTCACCCTGTAGTCTGAGGGCCAGTATTGATTCTTTTGTGGCTAATGTTGATTTAATAATGATCATTGCTGCCTCAAACAAGCTGCAGTAGTTAAGTAACAATGTGCAAATACTACTGGTCCCTGTTGGAGTGACCAAACTACAGCAAGACCTGTCACTGTTTATAGAAAGATGCATTTATCCATTGCTGGATGGGCTGGGTTTCTTGGGCTAGGGCATAAATCAAGAGTGCACCCACTTCTCCATGCATCATTACACTAGTGGTTACAGTGTTTTTCTGCATTTTTGTCAGCTGTCCAGCTGTGTTTTTTTACTAGGGTGCTCCATTCATGCTCCTTGCCCTTGGCCTTATAATAAATACTGTGTGTCCATAACCATGGAGACTTATTAATCTGTCCTACAAAATATAGGTACAGACCAGTCTGCAATGAAAACACACCCTGGAAAACAAAAACCTAAATGCAATTATGTCTGAACACACATCTACATATATATTACAAAATAATATATATTTTTTTTTTATTTGAAAACGTTTTCATAATGATTTGTTTTTTGATCTATGGGGGAAATAATGGAGAAACACAAAAACAAAATACACCCTAATATGCCTATGAAAACTATTCTAATCCATCGTTATGCAGGAATTCAACGTTTTATCCCTAACAATTGCCGTGAATAGATCTTAGAGCAATATTATTGAAAAAAAGTCTTACTAAAGATATATAATACCATTAATCAAGATTCTGTTACTAAAAGTCGTTGTTTTAAGCTTTAAAATAAACAAACGGTAGTATGTTTTATATTACAGAAACACTAGGAATGCACATATACTGTATGGATTTCTATAAATATTTGTGGATACATACATTTCCGCAAATACATTTGGGGGGGGGTCGCTTTATTCCTTTGCTTTTTCGCTTTTGGAACTATAAGCCTTTTTTTTTTTTTTTTTTTTACACAAGGCACTACTGCAGAGCTCTCATACAAACGTGCCACTTAACGGAGTGACGCACTGCCTGGCCGGCTCAAAATCTTACTTAATGAAATGGCCACAGAAAGCCGCTTAACCGCGCCTCAAGAACGGATCCTAAAGACGATTTCATCACCATTTGTTTCATTTACTTTCTAATTTCCCCCTAAAAGCAACTTGTTATCCTGGTGCGCTCTATAAAAGGGATTGACGCACAGCCAGGTGCACCTCCATCTGCTTTGGCCATGTCTTTAAAAGGTCTTTTCTTTCCTGCTGCTATTCTTTAACATCACCTAAAAAAGCCAAGATAAGTGTTTTAATGTATTTTGACTCCTGGAATCTTATTTTTATGAGAAATCTGCCAGAGAAAATAATTTGATTTGTCTCCTGAATGATTTTTCAGACTAATCCATGATGGAAACGGACAGAATCTTACTGTAATGGCTTTTTAGAAGCAGCATCATTTGTGAATGAGTTATTATAGAGCAGGTAGAACTGCTGTACAGTCCCCGCCGTGCCAATAGGTGTTTGATTTGCAACCATCCCGCTAATTTACATTTTGACACGTCCATTTAATACAAACCTATGCAAACTAATGTAGCAGAGCGGCGCTTTTTCCAGCGTAACTGATTCCCAGTAATTAATTTGTTCTCCCTCCATCTGATCAAATGGAAATCCTGTCCTCCAGCCAAAGGATTACAACTTCCGCTCTAACATCTCCCTTAATTGCCTAATAGCATTGCAGCGTGAATTCTGCCTACATTAAGACACTTTCGCATTAAGCGGCCTGATTGGAAATGTGATGACAACACCATATCAACAAATTACAGCGCACCGCTTTCTTTGGCAAACGGGCACAGGAGCGGCACTTGTACTCTCCCAGATTTTAATACCGACAATTACAGCCAATTTGGGCGAAATGACTAGACAGACCTGTAGCAGAACAATCCTCCTGTGACACAGGCTACATCCCCTGATTCAGAAAGCACCAACATGGAGGAAGAGTGCAGAAGTTCTCCGAGTGAACAATTACTAACACTGTGTGGTCGCGTGTTCAAGTTTGCAGACAAGTCAATATAAAGTTTTGTGTCCAAGGCCATCATCGGGTTTATAGAAAGTCATTCTGAACAGGGGTGGAAATAGAGAAATATTCACAGGGTGTCCAGAGGTTGGCATGGAGACTTTAAGGGCTGGCAGAAATAGCTGCTCATTTAATCACAAACAATCACATATATCAATATCCCTCAAATGAAGATAGGCTATCTGAACTCAAAAACATTATTGTTTACTTGTTAACTATCTAAAGGTTTATTTCCAGATTTATTTCTAAATAGGCCTACATGTATTTTTTTAATATATCTTAATCACTTTAAACTCCTAAAAAATACGGCCATAACACAACAGTAAATTAATTACCGTTTTTTAACACATCATTTTTATTATTTCATTATTTTTGTTCAAACTGACAGCATTTGACACTAAAGTGGGATAGATCCGCCCCTGAGGATGGATGGAAGTGGGACAATACGCTGCATCATATTTATCTTTACTTCCATTCCTAAAAATCAACAACGAGCTCATCATAAGAAAGTATGTGACTTAAAAAAAAGGTTATGACATGACTATCGGGGGCGTGGCCACGCCATATTCAACAACCTGGAAATAGATGTGGCGTTCTGAAAAATGTTTGACTGATGATAGTTTGAAATTGTAATCTGCAGCCGCCGTTAAAAGGTGATCTTTATTATTATTAGTGTTGTTATTTATATTATCATTGTGTATTTCATTCATTAGGCCTATACTTGAATAACCACTGAATGTGTTTTAAGTGTCCTTGTTTGACTGCAGACTCATCTATTCTGTGTTTAGTGTATTTCCTTTTTCTTATGTAGAGCTCTTAAGCTATTTAGAATAGTATTACGAGGGGCTGAGACGTTTGGATCATAATTAAAAATGGCGCAGAAGGTAAATTATCAGAAAGTATCCCACAGTATCACTCACCATATATGAACTGTCGAAAACTTACATAAACTATAAATATAGATATATAATTACACAGCGATGCCACAAGAAGTAAAAAAAAAAGCTTAGACTGGATGAAATGCAGACAAATGTGTAAATCTGTGTTTTAGCGGCCATGTGCAGCAGCGTATAAACACTGCAGCAACAACACCATAAAGCACATAAACTCACACTGACAAGTATCCAAAAGGATTCTTTTATGAGGACAAATACACTTCATATTATGTTTAAGTCACCACTGTGCACCAGGTCACCATGGCTCCTTCCAGTAGTGTAAAATAGTGAAAAATGCCACCATAGCAGTAAACGGATTTTTTTATCCCCGCCGGACTACACCAACTAGCCAACAACAGTGAATGAGCAACATACTGCAGCTTTAATTCTGGCTGCAGGGTGGAAGAACACACACACATTGCGATAGGATCCACCATTATTTGGAATGATCGTTTTTTTGCTTCACAATTTTCATTTTCACTGAAATACAAATACTAAAACATGACCTTTGTTGCAGTCTGTAGAAAACAAACATGCTTCCTTACACCTGGAACATTACTGCAGCTCTACAGTCGCTACTTCATTACAATGCTATTAAACAAACTCTAGCTTCTGCGATCTGGATATTGCACTTAATCATATTGTTATTTCAGTAATGTTTCCATTCATTGTACAGCTCTAGTTTAGATACATCTGCTTTGTGTTCATAATTGCCGGAATTTAACATTCAATACTGGGTAATTAACTGTATTTGACAAACTGTATTTGGGCTAAATGAAGAACCCTTCTTCCACGAGGCCATTGGCGAAACAGCCCGGTTGCTAGGCGACCGCATAAGCACCACTACGAGCGGAGACTCTCGGTTGGATTTCCAGTCGCTGTTCAGATGAACGCTGATGCTGTCACAGGTGCGCCGCATCTCTGGAATCTGTTTGTTTCTTCTTTTTTTCCCCGACCAGCCTCGAACGCGTCTCAGCCAATCAGAAGGAAGAACGCCTCCCCCCACATCGCTCCTCCGTCCATACGCAGCTCTAATTGGCTGACGAGCAAATCAATTTCCCCCAATCCGCTACTCTCTTTGAATAAATAGTTGTCGGAAACGCGCCCTCCCACTGATCTCTGTGTAATGCTCGGCGTAGTGTCATTCACTGATCACACACAGGGGCTGCATTTAAGCCTGGGAGACCTGGGGGGGAGAGCTAGATGCTGATGCTGGTTTAAAAAGCGAGGAAAAAAATAAACTCCCCAAAAACTACCACCATGAGTATGAACTACGCGTCTGCGGCGCCCACGCAGAGGTCCACGTCGTTTTTCATTGAGGACATCTTATTGCACAAACCTAAGCCGCTGAGAGAGGTCATCCCCTCTCCGTTCTGCGGGACCCTCGCCTCCCGGATGCCCATCCTCGAGTACGGATACCCGCTGATGCCGACCCCGATACTGGCGCCGCATCCGCACCATCCTCTCCACAAGCCGGAGCATCACCAGTACTTCTTCACATCTGGTAAGCCTGGGAGAGCCGGTGGGGCAGAGGACCGGCCTTCAGTGAGGAGGGAACTTGTGTCAAATATGGACAAGCTAGAAACTCTATACTTACACACATAAACGCATTTTTCCTATTTAAATAGGAAAGCCAGTGTCAATGCTTCTTAATCTCTGGGCTAACATTATATTACATAGAGGCTATCTTCATTTGTACTGATAATAATTGTACTGAATAATACAACAATAACCTGCACTTTATTCGGTTCGAGCTGACTGCATGTGTAAAACTAATATTAGATAACACCTTTTTCATCTTAGTTTATGTCTAATTCTTGGTGCACTAAATAATTCTGTCTAAATAATAATGAATTATGGATTTTACATTCACAAAAAAATATATAGCCTATTTCTTTATCACATAAATCACCAAACGCCTCATCAGCTGCAGTGAACTTCTATTTGCTGCGATATGTTAAGAGTTTTTGTTTGTTTGTTTTGTTCCCTGTCACCTTGCAGGGATGCAGATGCCGGCCCTGTTCCAGCACCACGCGGAGCTACCGGGGAAGCACTGCAGACGCAGGAAGGCCCGGACGGTGTTCTCCGACTCGCAGCTGTCCGGCCTGGAGAAGAGGTTCGAGATCCAACGGTACCTGTCCACCCCGGAGAGAGTGGAGCTGGCCACAGCGCTCAGTCTGTCTGAGACACAGGTAAACACACACACACACACACACACACACACACACACACACACACACACACACTGAAAGCACCGGGCTAGAGCAGGATGCATCAATGTGTGATGCCTCTGTGTGGGGCAAATGGGGTTCCTCAAATAAACAAACAAACAAACAACAAAAATACACGAATAAAGAATATTTTTAAAAAATCGCCAAAATGTTATTTATAGCTATTAAATATACTACAAAGCAAAAAGATATATGCAACAAATGAGAGCAATTCATGTTGTTTCACTCTGAAGATTTAATAAGGTTTACGCGTAATTGTGAGTTAAATATACTCAGCTGATATTTCAAAATGTACAGGTCACTCTAAATACACAATAAATCCTAGATTTAATATCATCTTTATTCCAATTTCTTTTCTAAAGATAAACATTTGAATAGTTTTGCTTTTATATTGATTTTGATTTTTGGATTTGTGTAGCTCACAGGCCAATATGGGATACATTAGGGATCCTTTCTATAATAATTCACACCCTTCTTACCCACCTCCCAGGTAAAAACGTGGTTCCAGAACCGGCGGATGAAGCACAAGAAGCAGCTGAGGAAGGCGCAGGACGAGCGGAAGACGCCCGGCGAGCTGGAGCGGTCCGCGGACAACTCCAGCGAGAGCGAACTGAACGACAAGAGCGCGGAGGAGCTCAAACACGGACTGGAGGCGGACTCGTACATGCTGGATGAGAACGACGACGACGACGTGGACATCGAGGACGACATTTGCTCCCCGGACCATCTACTATAGTAGGCTGCAGAGTCGTTTTGTACCCGGCGGCGACCCTCACACTGTACATGTACTGTAGATAACACTGACTCTCTTTCTCCTTCCATTACAAATATATAACTCACTGTTTTACAAAAATATTAACAATGTTAATATTTATTCACACATGCAGAGTGGGCCTATTGATTTTTTACAGTTGCCCCTTTTACTCTATGTATAGAATTTTCGTATTGTTATGTCTGACAAAACATATTATTATTATTATTATTATGATTATTATTATTAGCAGCTAATATTACTAAAAAGTCTACATTTGTCCATTTTGAAATGTCACTCTATTTTAAGGCTGACATTGTGTACAGATGATTATAAATAATGGATGCTTTGGAAGATAGGCCTATAGACGCATCACGCTGCCCCATCCTTTTTGCACTTTTATCCCAAACGAATTTCTCTATTCTACTCTTTTACTGTTATTATTAATATTATTTCTCAACTTGTCTACTTCTGATATTTTATTTGTAGTTTTGTCCATATTGTTGGAAGTTTTGTAAATCAAAGACACTGTGCGTCAGTGGCTGCCATTTATATTTTGTCTGTAAATATATATATATAGTATATGAAGCATGAATCCGCTCTATTTATTCTCTTTATTAATGAAATAACATTGCATTAATGCATTATTTAAGTTGCACGTGTGGTGCCGTTCTAACGGCCAGGTGTTGGGAGTTCTTTGCTCGGCTGTTGGAAGCACACAGATTCGGGGGCAGTGTCCACAGCGTGGAGCTTTAGTTGTGAATGCGAGGGCTGCTTGTTCTCCACTGACTCTCCTGCGCGGTGGCTCGGAGCCCGCTGTGCTTTAAGCCAACAAACCAAAACGCAAAAGACAGACAGCAGACATTACACACAGCCAGCCGCTGTCAGAGCCTTACTCCCAGCAGACTGCCCGGGAATAAGAAGGTTTGTATGTATTCCTCACTAAAGTGATCATTTCCAGTCTCTTCATAAGGATATTTCTAGTTAAATTAGCTGAGAATGATTTCACTGCACAACAGGAGGTCGTTTTGTCCATTTGTGAAATTATTTTTATTAAAAAGGGCAAGGATTAGGCATTTTTATTTTGTTTTTGCACAGCAGAAGCTGTTTCTAATATTTGTACTGTATTTGTTTGGATCATTGCTAGGAGTCTTTCAGTGGTAAAGGCTTAATGGATGTGCTTAAATGCTCTCCAGAAAGTAAATCATTTCGTTTTTCAGAATAAAATAAATAATAATAAAAAAATATTGAACACCTGTTTATGGCAGAAAAGTGTCTCCGCTAAAACATTTGGTCCTACAGTAAAGAATCACCGATCCAGTAGCCTTCTATTTTTCATTAAAAAAATAAGATTTGTTTTATTTTTATTTTGAGTCACTGCAGTCAACAGCACTGTTAATAAATTAATAGAGGTATCTATTTGACCTAAAAAACGTTGTCACCCAAAAGCATGAGAATTTAATATTGCAAGAAATAAAATGTGCTGAAAGTATAGTTTTAAAAAATGTGCATCTAATGTATTCCTTGTGCTAACATAAATCTTTAATATAGAATCCACTGTCTTTTCTTTTTCCTTTTATTAAAAAAAAAATCAACACTAGCCCAAAATCAGTTATGAGTACACATTTATTACACATTTAATTGCTGCAGTAAAAGACAACTTTCTGAACATTGTTCATGGAAAGAATGGAACAAAACAGAAAAACCTCAATTGAACAAAAAGACAAAACATTTGTCATTTTATTTAAGGATTTGTCCTGTTGAGTAATTTGGTATTATTTAGAACTGGAATTTACAGTAGCAGTGCAGTATTCCCTGTGCCCTAATTAATATGGGGGATACAAAAAACATTAAAATAATTTTTGAGCTATTTCAGTGTTATGTAGTTAATTCAAAGATAAAGCAATTTATCCAAGCTGCAGGACATTGCATTCTAATCATCTTTAAATAATCTTGATCAACAGATGTCCAGCATATCGACAACATAAAATCCACTTTGCCACACTCGAGTGTGTGCCCTGTGGTCCATATAAAGCTACTGTCACACTGTATGAGACTGTGGGACCTGAGTGCGTTATACTAAACTATTGTCCATTTCTTAGAACAATGGAGGGCGGTAAAATATTAACTAACTATTCATTTAAAAACATGTGTGCAAGAGCCACACACATGCACATTTTAGAATCTTCTTACATGTATTAAATTGTTTTACCACATGCATCTCCTACTGGGCATTTGTATTTCATACAGGGTTTCCTGCCTTTCGAAAAGCAATTCATGTCATCATCAAAATGTGATTCTGATCATCAGGCAGCGGGGGAGAAAAACTATGTGGAGAATAGGCCATGCAGAAGGTGATCAATTAAAAGATTAAGCGTTTTGCAACACATGGACGCATCTGCATTTGGCCCTAATAGCAGGGCCATCAGCTCATTTTCAGGAAGCCTGCCGCCTACTGAAAGCGTGCTTCTCACATCAAAGCATCCACGTCTGCCTTAGCTTCCCAATGGGCAGAAAGGGATGCTAATTTGGCCCCCTTCATGTATAGCGGTGAAAGACTCCTTCAATTAACTGGATTTCAATGGCAAAAAACGAGTAGGTGGGACCTAAAAAAGATGCAAAGAGACTCAATCTGGATAGGCAGGGTTTCTCATTAAATTAAAAAGGGCTCGGCCATTTGTTTCCAACCGTGCATCTGAGGACTTAACACTAAAAACACAGAGCTTCAAAGAGTCCATGATGGGTTAAATAGAGACTATAATCTAATTAAAATATTGCACAGAGGTAAATCGTGCTTTGATAATGATCTGAGGGTTCAATTAGTAAAATGAGCTGCTTGAGAGTGTTTTGTGTTGGGGAGGAGTTACTACTAAGAACATGGCTACAAATCTGTCATCTGTCATTTGAGCAGGATTTCCTACATCGAGGAAAGAAATTTAATCTGACACACAACGACAAGTGTGTGGATTAGTGTGTAATGTGGTGAGACAGGGTTTCTGCAGGTTTCAACAGGTTCAATTTAAGACTTTTTAAGACCATTATGAATGTAATTTAAGACAAAGTACAAAGGATATGAAGGAAAACCGGTGTTTGTTCCATGTTAGTTTCATACTCTAGTTGTTACAGCATGATCAGTGCTAATTTTCCCCAAAAACACATTTAAAAGCGAGAATGAAAATTACAACTTCATACAAGTAACGTTAACTTCATTGATCCAATCAATTCTTACGACCATCACATTTAAGACATTTTAAACAGTATGTAATTCCTGCTGCTAGGGCTTCTCTCAAATCCAAACAATAACAAAAGACAAAGTTTTGGAAAGTTGTGAAGTAGCGTGGGATCATGGGAGTTGTTGTCTTCACCCAATTATCTACAGAGGTCTCCTCCTCTCCAAAACAAACAGACCCACTGATTTGAACTTCTACCTTAAAAATCACTGTTTCTCCCACACTGTTGAAAAGACAAAGGACATCCCGGAGGGGCTGCGAGCTAAAAGGCACCAAGATCTAAACAGTGGATGGTAAAAATGTGGCTTCAGACTGGATAAACAGTCAATGTATCACAGCTTCTGACAGACAACCACAACGCTGACGCAGGCACAAAGGGGATATGACGCCATTGACAGGCGACTGGTGAAACTCAGCGTTACCTGAATGACAGGTTTCTCTGAGTTTGAACATTGTTGGAAACATTTGGGATAATGGAAGAACACAACTCAACTACATAAAGAACATAGAGCTAAAGTTTATAAACGTTTGATTGAGAGGAGACAAACTGATATATAATAATAAGGAAATGACCTGCCGCTGCCGTAAAGAAGAGAGTGGATTAAGCAGCAGTCCGGGATAGTTGGAACTGGATCGTATAATGAAAATGAAAAAGTGCTGTTGGTGATTCTATGATTGCTCAGTGTCACTGTCACATACTACTACCACTTCATCACTTTCATGAGTAAGATCAGTAGGTCTTGTGACGTTTATCTCTTCCTTGCCGATAACACAAAATCTGAGACACTATTTAATATCTGTCTATATTGAGTAGGGACAAACATACATACAGTTATATCTGATCATTTGCATATAAAATATTACATATAAGTGCAACTGCTAAATTTCTATTTAATGCACTTAATCTACATTGCATACACAGGTTCTAATCTTTACTGTTCAGGATAAGATAAAGGTTACGGCGGGGTGTGTGTGTGTGTGTGTGTGTGTGTGTGTGTGTGTGTGTGTGTGTGTGTGTGTGTGTGTATGTTTAAATGTATTGTTAGTAGTTCACCTTGATGATATTAATGTAGGGTACCACCATGTTGTTTGTGTTATATTATCATCTGACTTTCATCATCTACCATAAGCACAAACTTTAGGACTTTATGTGCTGAGAACAGCACCCTGTACAGTCCATCCAGTGCATTCCTTCTCAAATCTGATCTGGTGACACACAATGTCAAAGGCTATACAGGCTATACTGTGTACAGATATAACCATTAGCTATCTTTTCATACATATTTTGAAAACAAATGTAAAATGTAATGATCTGTGGATGTAACACTAGGCCTAGCATATTTAATTGGGAAGCATGTTGTGTCCCAAATCTTGGGAGTACAAATATGTATGAGAGCCAGGGTTCCATGGACTATTGACGTGACCTGCACCTTGCCTCAGACAGCATGTACTTTTCTGAAGAGAGCCACAGCCTGCTTTTCTTCTTCATGTCGTTTTCTAAGGGCTTCCAGGGTGGCTGGCTGGGACACGTCCAAGCCCTCCAAGTAAGAAGCGTGCTCGGTGAAGCCTTCGGACGGGTGTTTCTGTCTCTGTTTTGGTTGAGATGGTACAAGGGGTTTGGCTATGGTCTTGGCATATTCCAAGGCCTAAGATTGAAAAAGAGAGAGATGAACGTATATTAATGAACTCACTAATTACAGCAGTCAAATTTACTGCAGTCAAAAATGGTTCTTCAGATATATGTGTAAAACATGTATCCACAGTGACACTGTGTCATGGTTGTGTTTCTCTAATGCACTCCTCAAGGTACATGCTATTGTTGTATAACTTTACTATAATCCTCCCTCGCTGACTGCGTAACTGTTTTATAAAATTCACATGAAAGTCCTGTCCTGCACAGTGAGGTTAGCAGGCTAGTGAGCTTACCTATAGTAACCTATGCTGCCTGGCTAACCTGTGCATGGAGTGAGTGGAGTTTAGAAGATCGAATCAAAATGTGTAAACAGCCTACTACTAACCAATCAACTGTCTGGAAAATAACATCACTCCTACAGGATCTGGACAGAAACTAACATTTATGGCAAAGTGAACAGAAGCCTAATAAAGAGCATCATGCTCAATCTTGGTTTGCCATGATAATACATAGTATCACAAATATAATAAATGCTTGTCATAAGACCATATATTGCAAGACAGTTACATCGCAATATAAATATGTGAACGTTCAAATATGTGAGATAAAAAAATAAATTATGATAGTCTTTTTAAACAGCAGAGGGCTCTATCTACTTACATCCCTACCAATAGCTGATATATTAGTCTAATCGCTTAACTCTAAAAAAGGTCAATTTGCTACCTGTTTCTTATTTATAGACTTAGAAATTGAGAAAGCACCGTCAGACAAATGGCAGAGGTATGAGGCCCTTTTCTAAAGTTGACAATGGTTATATTTTCTGTTTCTCTTCTACAAAGATAAGGAAATATGCATTGTTTTGTATGTACAAATGTAGTTTGTACCCTACCTCAGAAATATAATATAAGATTCTATAATTTAAATGGTAACAGTAAACGGACCTGTACTTGTATAGCACCTTTCTAGTCTTCCGACCACTCAAAGCGCTTTTACACTACATGCCACATTCACCCTTTCACACACATTCACTCAGCGATGGCAAAGTCCATCAAACAGAATCTAACTCATTCATACACATTCACACACCGATGCACGGCATCGGGAGCAATTCGGGGTTCAGTATCTTCCTCAAGGATACTTGTGGCAGGAGGAGCCGGGGCCACAGCCGCCTTTCTTTTAAAGATAATATATGCAAGAGAAAACACATGTTGTACATTTTTGTCTGAGAAATACAGCAATCTTTCTCAGTCATAATTTGTCTTTAATCTCATTTTGTTATAAAAATCGTTAAAAGATTATATTGTGAACCCAGTATTGTGAATTGTACTTAATTGTGAGTTGTGAGTGTATCATTACAACCCAATTTGCAAACCAGCTGTGTGAAACCAGTTATCCAGGATAAACAATGCCATGCTTAGTGAACAGCATGCCCTAGATAAGGCTTTGTCAGACAGGTTGCAGGTTGGTACCATGAGGCTACACTCTTTGTCATTGTTTAGTCGCAACTTGTCTCAAACAACCACAAGCACACATTCTGAAAGAGACATGTGCAAGGTTTCACACACAAACACACACACCTTCATCCTGGGAACTTTCTTGTCACTGCCTTCCGGGTCCTTGGCCGGTAGAAAGGGAATCCTATTTATCTTTTTGTTCTGCTCGCGGATCACATTTGAATACAGCCTCTGTCGTTTCATTTTCTCAGCATGATGGTGGTGAAAGAGTGAGACAGGGAGCGAGAGAGAGGAGAGAGAGAGAGAGAGAGAGAGAGAGAGAGAGAGAGAAACAGAATATAAAAGGGGTTTAATTAACTGAACCATTTCTCCCTTAAGGCCCTTCTCTTTGTCTATCCCCCTCGGCAGAGCCTCTCCACACAGCCTAAAAAACCCAAACACAGCGAGCCATTCAGCGGGCCTATCAACATTTACACATATCATTCACTAATAGGCTTGGCCCTGGAGATGCACAGGGCTCAATCTAGTGTAAATTGGCCAAACATGCTCACTTTTTACAACTGGGGGATTAACAAAAGATATATCAAAGCACAAAGAGCACTTAACTTCTTAGAGGTACTCTCATTTGCTTTGTAAATGCAATTTTATCGGTGGAACAGCACGGGAGCCTTTTAATGATAAACTAGGACAATTGGAAGAGGCTCAGTGGATACACAATGATACTAGTGCATACTGCAACCTACAGATGGATTTCGGCATCATATTTATGAAAAGCTTGCATAAGATGGATAAATGCACGTAAAAATATATACTGGACAGTTGATATGGAAGCCACAGGGGCAGAGTTTAGCTTGTCTCTGCCCAGTGGAGACAAAGAGTGACTCCACTTTGTTCTCTCTCTCTCTCTCTCTCTCTCTCTCTCTCTCTCTCTCTCTCTCTCTCTCCAAACAATACTACAGTTTGTTTTAGCTTTCTGTTTTGAGCTTTTTCAGGGAAAAACACAACCACGTCTGAACAACTGTACCACCCTCGAAACAATTCAATTCAATTCAATTCAATTTTATTTGTATAGCGCCAATTCATAACAGAAGTTATCTCAGGACACTTTTCAAATAGAGCAGGTCTAGACCGAACTCTTTAACATTAATTACAGAGACCCAACAGAGAGCAGTATAACCAAATTATACTCATAGATAGCCCACAATTCACAGCCCTGTGGATCAAATGACAGGCCTGCTCGCTGTGTTATCCAAATCCATCTTAATTTATCTTTGCACTTTCTGGATAAATGAACCCACCTAATGGTACACAGGATCACTAATTTCCACACTTACCATTCATTGCGTTTCAAGCATAGACTGTATAATAAATAATGGATGGAGCTTCTGGGTCTGTGAAATAAGGCCAATGCGGAAGGACACTGGTAGGTCAGGGACAATTTCTGCTGATGACACTGACATTGCAATCGCAGGTCAGAACTTACTGTCTTTTCAATGACACTGTAGTCTGGACCCAGGCCTCGCAGATTTATATCAGACTTCAGCTGCTTGTAGTCTTTAAGACTGTATGCCTGGAAGAGAGAGAGAGAGAGAGAGAGAGAGAGAGAGAGAGAGAGAGAGAGAGAGAGAGAGAGAGAGAAAGAGAGAGATTGACATTTTGATATATTAATTTGAAGCTGACATTTGTTGCTCTATTTGTTTGGACGGCTGGCAAAATGGCACCACGGCACAAACAATAAACTCCCGACTGCAATTTTTATCCACTTTGATGTCTGTCGATGGGTTAAAATGGTGCATTGAGAAAAAAAGTCACTAATATTACACCAAATGACACAGACAAATGCTTGACAGACGACATGGCGTGACAGAGCCTCAATGTGAGTGACACTGTCTTCACCAAACGTTTTGTAACACTCCATCCTTATTGTTTGGCTGTCTCACTAGCTTGCAGAAACAAACAAAAACACTGATAAATCAAACATTATTTTGGACTCCTCTGCGCTATAAATAAGTGCCAGAAAGTGCTCAGTAATTTGAGGAAGATTTTCACTACTGCTCATATACTGTATGTGGAAGAGGCACACTATTGTATCCCCAACTACAATATAGACGCTGTGTTTGGAGAAATATCAGACAAAAATAAAAGCCTCAGATGGCATTCTTTGGGACAAAATCTGATCAAATGGGGCACTATGACCTTACATGCATCTAGTTTGGACATTTTTGACATGATGGAGCTTGATTCTAATTCATGCTCGGCCGAACACATGTTTTAAACCACACTAGTGATGTGGCTCCACTAATGGCAATGTTGGTCTGTCAGTCCATCCAACATCTGTCAGTTGGTCCAGACTGAAATAACTATTGGACTGTTCTTGACACAGACATTTGGTATAGACATTCAATGTCCCCAGAGGATGATGGGATGATGCCCTGACATAATCATTTTTCAGTGACATGTGTCAACAGCTATTGGATGGATTGCCATGAAGTATCCACAGTGCCCAGAGGATATATTTTGGTGATCCTCTGACAATTCCTCTAGCACCATCATAATCACCACCATTTCACTCAATACCATTGCAATCCGTGTTGAGATGGGTTGAGATGGGACCAATGGCACCTGGCGCTTAACCTAACCTTTATGCCCATGCCAGAAATCTTGGTGTCTTCTTAAATGAAGCTTTAAAATTTGATAAGCAAATTAACACTGCTGTTGAGCAATATTGCCAAATTCAAACCGTTCTTCCCTTTAAATGACCTGAAGATTGTCACAAATGCCTCACTTTGCACTCGATTGGATTACTGCAATGCTCTTTGTGAATTAGTCAGTCATTCATGTCTCGGTGGCAGCTGGTGCAGAATGTGGCTGCTCAACTACTACCAGGTACAAGGAAGAGAGAATCTCACCCTGCATTGGCTACCAGTCAAGTGTAGGATGAGTTTATTATGTGTTGATTCTGGTGGGCCCTGAGGACAAAAGCGGTTTCCCCAACACCTCGTTTCGTCTGATGACTGAATCCGACACGATGGCAAGCATTTACAATAACTATATAGAAAAAGCCAATCTTCTCACTGATGGTCTTGTTTGTTTCTGTAGGTCATATAGAAGGATCAGTATTAAATTGAGACTGTTTCACACAACTAAAAACTCCTTGCAGTACATCCAAGATATAAACTTCAAAAAACACAGTGAAGACCTGAACACAAGCTATATTCGCTGAGCCTTTACATTAGAAAAGGACACACTTAAAACAACCAAAAAGCTAATAGAGCAATGACAATAAAACACAGAATTTAAAAGAAATAAAGGTAACCTATTAAGTATGAGTGATTGTTAAAAGTTTTACAAATATATAATACAGAGACTTGCATAAAAAGTTCCTAAAGATATCAGGGAAACTCTTCTCTGATGCAATATTCACAGGAAATAATCTGCTCAAAATGAATCCAAATGGCTCAATTTACACAAACTTCCTGCTATTATTATTGTGTTCACTATTTGGGTTAAATGTACAGTTTATCAGTTGTTCTGTACTGTTATTGCATAAATAGAATATGGAACATCCATAAAGTATATCACTTAGATGGCATCAAGAAGTTGAACTGACTATCCAATTTAGTCAAAAAAAAAACAGAAATCTATTAGTACTTTACATTTGTTTGTGTTTTTTTTATATATATATATTTAAAAAATCAATTGACAAAAGACTACAAATGGTATGAACTTTTAAAGGATTTTGCCTTGGTACCATACAGCAATGTTTCCTTATTAGGCTCTGATATGATGCTGAAGTAATTTTTTCAGGGACATTCATGGTGAGCTGAAGTTGCGGTTATACAAGTAATACGGGCAGAGGCACAAAGAGATGTACTGTATACCCCTTCCTTTGCAGGTGCTGGTGATGTGTGTGTGTGACCATGGGTGCATGCGATCCACAAGCTGCCCCAGACAAAAGGGAGCTAATCATTCCAGATTGTACTGGTTGCTTTTTGGAAGGAGGATTTCAGTTTGCTTTAGCCATTGGCCGTGGACACAACAGGGTACCTTTCTTTCCAAGCCCTCTTCCCTCTCTCTGCAACTCCTAAGTCACGCTCATCTGCTTTCATACCCAGGCACTGCAACCAGAATGCTTTACAAATTGAGCCTGTAATCTCATCAGACATGATGGCTAACATGGTGGAGAGATGCGAGGTCAAGGGGTGAGGAGTGGTGGGCACCACAGAAGGACTATGTGAGGGCTCCAGTGTAAATACAACTCCAAGCACTTAATCATACTTTCTAGCTTTTCTTGGGTTCATCTAACTCAATTGATGGTTGTTAACTGGTATAAAAGGTATATAGGACATTGCACTTCCCAATAAAAGTATTGCTTTTTCTAGTGCTGTCAAATGATTTAAATATTTAATTGCGATTAATCGCATTAATGTCATAGTTAACTCGCAATTAATTGCACATTTTTATCTATTTTAAATGTCCCTTGATTTCTTTTTGTCTCATTATTTTTTCTCATTTTAATGCTCTTATCAACATGGAAAAGTGGATCGGCTTGCTTTGTGCAAATGTTGTTTTTATTGAAAAATCATCTGTTGTCGCCTGGCTTTGACGAGGGGGCAGAGAATTTGCATCAGCTGTGTGCTTGGCCATCAAGTGGTATTTCCGACTGGACATGCTGTGATGATAGCTCAGTTCACAACGACAAAACAAAACACACAGATCACTTTGGTCTTGTCAATGGAACCATTTGGCAACTTTTTTTATTCAGAATATTATTGGCATCCATTTCGGCGTCTCGCGCGCCATCCACTCAAAACGTAACGTCTACTACTCTTAAACAAGTGTGTGCGGCGTGCCTGTTGTTTTGTTTCCGGTCTTACTAGATCCGGTTTGGTGTTGTAGTTTTTCTAACGTTACTAGTTGTTGCAACAGCATGTGAAAAAAACTACAAAGTGTGCTAGGCCAAAAAGAACCTTAAATTCATGATAAAAAAAATTGACGCTGTTAAAATGGGTTTGCGTTAACGCCGTTAATAACGCATTAACTGACAGCACTAGTTTTTTCATATTAATGTAATTCAGTGTTGTGCATGAACACATACGTCTGAAAGTGATAAACACTGGTGAGCTGCCACGAGAGTAAACGACACACACTGTTTTATGGCACCTGGAACGCAACAGCGTGGCTAGTTCCACATTTTCATGCAAACAGTCCCCCTTTCTCACAGCAGACATTTTGACATAAAATAGCAGGGTAAAGGTATTACCAATGATACTAATTAAGGTTATGTTCCATTTAGTGTAGAGAGCCTCTCCAGTGAGCCAACATGCACAACAGCAGCATCCTGACTCTGTTCACCTGAATTGAACGGAACCTTAATTAGTATCATTGGCTGGTTAGATTTAGGTTTTCCATCTAATTTAAAATCACTCTGAATAAAGATTGTGGGTCAACCGTTGACATCGGATGTGAGCATTACAGTCTGGTGTTTACATATGAAGCACCAACCTATTCAACAATAGCTCTGTGGCACGTGTTTAATCAGCATAATGTTGTCAAAATCTGTTGAACACTTACCCCATGTTCATTAATCTTTTCATTTTTTTTAATAGGTTGTTATTTCTTATTTTTCTGCCATCTATACGTCCAATAATGTTCAGTTCTTTAAGAGTTTGTATCAAAAACAAACTCTCCACAGCTTGGATGCTGCCAATTCCAACGTCCCTATGCATTTACTTCAAGGTGGAGGACATGCGCAAAAAGAACACAGCCAGAACGTTATCAGGTGTAATTGTTTAAACCTTTTCATAAACCGATCAAAAGAAAAATTTGTAACATGTAAACTGCCCCTCTGCAGCCAATTAAAATTTCAATCAGTTTGAGCCTTTTATTCAGATTTTTATTGTGTTTGGGCTTTTAAACTGATTACAATCGGAATGTTGGGCTCTATGTAAACATAGCTATTGGTCACCCCTGTGTTTAATAGCGCCTGGTGGGTCGTAGCCCCTTCAGACCCGCCTTATGTTCCAAGGTTGTGAAAAATATAATAATGACTTTTTCCCATCCTTAATGCAACCAGAAATGAGAATCAATAAAAAAAATGTTTTTAATCAAAACCCTTTAATTGTTATTTTTCTTGTCCATTTCAATGGACATCGGGTCCAAACAATTCTTAAAATACCAACATCATATGACAACATCATACCTATTTTTTGTCTGTTAAATGTTGCAAAAAGTAAAAAAGAAGCCCCTGTCAAGTGACGTCCATTGTAATGGACACAGGGTCTGAAGGGGTTAAAAAGTAAGTCCGAACGTCAGCCACGTAGGCAACGAATTGAAAACAACATAGAGTTAAAGCTTCCGACCAGTCTTGGGAAATATCTGCGAGTGAATGATGATCACAAGAAATCATTACCAAAGGGTTAGACCAGGAGCCAACAGCCGTAAAGTTCCTCCACCCAAGTGAAACTCAAAGCATTTTGTAAAGGACCAGTTTTGAATGTAAACTAGTTTTTGGGACTGTGAAATTAGTTAAAAATTGGGAACTATGAAGGTAAACCAGTTCATTTTAACCTGCGGGAACTGAACTTTGAACTAGCTCTTTTGAAATGTGAACCTGAATACACATATAATCCATCTGTCTTTGTTCATGCTTGAATTTCCTGTTTGCCTGCAACTGGCATTCTGATGAAGGAATGAAGTGAAATCGGTATTAGTTCCATGTCGGTTTCCTTTGGTAGTTGTTGCACCACGATCAATCCAATTTTTCCCCAAAAACACAATAAAAAGGCAAGCAATAATTTAACTGTATACAAGTAACGTAAACTTCACACAATTTTAAACACATCTCAAAATCCCCCCGCACCCTGGAAAAATATCAGTATTTTTAAGTTTGTTTGCACCAATACTGGGGATAGTTCCACCAGTGAAACTTAAAAAGTACAACATGAAGCATTTCTGTCACAGGTACTTGCATTTAAAGATCTCCTCCAGTCATATATTAAGACATATATACAATAAACTGCTTGAAACAATAAAACTCATCTACCCCTACCTCATTCTAAATTCTCTGAATATACAAATGTTGTTCATTTCTAAAGTTTTGCTGCTGGACACAAGATGTCTCCTACTTCACTGTAAAGTCCATTCTCAGTGGATGTGCACTGGTGGCTTCAAGTTTCTACATCACACTGTACAAGTTGATACTGGACCAGGACTGACTTCCAAACTATTTGTGATGTCACAAATCATGCTGGTAGGCCCCGCCCCTTAAAATCATTTTCAATGAGCACAGAGAAACTTTCCACTTTCAGCAGATGAATGTGAAAACATCCTTCTAGTGTCAAACTCTGCACAGACAGCATTCAGACAGCACACTGTAGGGACAAGAAGAAACACTGCTTTTTGACTGGAAATGTTAACCAGAATTAAGTTTGACTTTAGTTTCTAAAGCTACAGCATTACAATCCTAATATGACTAGACTGTCTATGTAACTACCACTGAAAAGGCAGGATGGCTGAGTCACTTTCTACTCAGGACCCACCTGCACAGCTCAGCCTGACAAACCAGAAAGGGAGAAAAAACAAAACAACAAAAGCCAAATCATTAAATGCAAATGGGCATCTTTAGTGGCCCTGCGCCTCACAGACTCTCTCCCTTCTAATCACCTTATCCTCTAACACATCTTCAAATGGCTTTTCAGAGCCTGTGGTTTATATAGTCATCATCTTATAGCAATTAAGTGTATCTTAGTGGAGCTAGACAATTAACCTGATGTTTTGTGCCCTTAGTCACCAGAACACTCCTGCTGGATTAAGCAGTCCCTGCATGGAGACAGCTGAGGGGATTATCTGGGACTTCAAAGGGGCATTTATTTGTGTAACCTCTCGTGTACGTGGGGATTAAAGGGGAATGCCACTCAGCTGAAGAATTCATGTGTCACTTTTGTTAGCTGAAACTGCATAATGAGTTCTTATTTTTCCAACTTGAATGCGATTATTCAGTATGTGTTGAGTGAGTTTTTTGGTCCTTGAACACAGTTTAAAAATGCATGCTTATCAAACAAACACCCAGATGGAGGCTTTTTTTTTTTTTATCTGTGTGACATCCCAGATTAGATGGCAGGCATACAGAGGTACAATAATAAACTGATTAAACAAAAATATTACTGTTCTACGACAGAAGAAAGATTCAGTATCCCTCTATTAAGGACACAAATGAAGCTCAGAGACACACCAACCTTGTAGGTGAGTCTTGCCCTCAGCTGCTTCTGTTTCTCCATCTGTACCAGGTAGCCATCAGAACTGCTTCTATGGATGACGTAGGCAGTGCTCGCACTCTGATCGGGACTCAGCTCCGGCTCTTTCCCTGTCATTGAGTTTCCTATAGGAGGCAGAACTGGGTAGGAGCCTGAACCCAGAGACGAAGTGGTGGTGGGCGTCCTGGGGAGGTTTTGTGGAAATTGCTTTGTGTGAACGTCATTTGGACTCCATTTCTGGTGCTCCTCTTCACAGGATAATGGCCACTTCATGGCAGTTGTCCTAAAACACACAATTATTGGTGCACAAAAAATGAGGGGTCCCATGATAATAGATAAGCAGGCAAAAAAGTTCATTATATTCTACATTGCCGATATTTTATATTCATTTTTATATAGTGTATCAGACATACTTTTCACCTCATTTTCTCTGTCTCAGAGTTAGTGCTGTCATTTGACACATGCCACAAGAATGCTGTAACATGTCATTATTTCAATTAAATTTTTCAATTAAATTTTATTTGTATAGCGCCAATTCATAACAAAAGTTATCTCAGGACCCTTTTCAAATAGAGCAGGTCTAGACCGAACTCCTTATCAAATTATTTACCCAACAGTTCCCACCATGAGCAAGACCTTAGCGACGGCGGCAAGGAAAAACCGCCTTTTTAAGAGACAGAAACCTCGGACAGACCCCGGCTCTAGGTGGGTGGCTGTCTGCCTCAACCAGTAAGAGAGAGAGAGAGAGAGAGATGGAGAGGGAGAGTGGTATGTTGTGATTGCTCTAATGCAGTGATACTCAACCTAAAGGTCCAGTGTGTAGGAAATGTGCAAAAATGTGAACGTCCCTATCTAGAGCCAGTGTTTGGTTTGTCTGTTCTGGCCTACTGTAGAAACATGGCGGACTCCATGGAAGGTGACTGCATCATCTGTAGATAAAAACAGCTCATTCTAAAAGGTGATTAAACACTAATGAAAACATACCTATGAATATTACATTTCCGCCAGTAGATCCTCCTTATGGTTACAGACTGGACCTTTAAGAACCATGGGCCAGATAGGGTGCCGGTTGTTTTTTTTGTTGTTTTTTGTTTATTTGTTGTTACTTGGGAAGTGATCTGTGCAGTGTGCAAAGGCAGTGACACTATCTGCGAAAGGTACGCTCACACTTGACCTGCTGCAGTGACTGGATTTGCCTCACAGGTGAGTGAGGGCAGCAAACATCCAAAGGTTAACAATGAAAACAGGCATTTCAATGAAAAATGGACAGATGAATTTGTCTTCATTTTGCCAACTCATACCAACCCTAAACAACTGTTTAATTTACCAAATGGATATCAGGTGTCATCACAAGTCAAACATGCTACGTTCCCTTCTGCTAGCACTGCAAGAAAAGAGAATATTACGACTTCGTAGTTGTCTTATTCTGCCACATCAACAATCCGATGTATCTGGTAAATATTCTGTTCGTTGTTGAGTATCCCTGCAGTTGTGTATCCAATTCTTTTTTTTTTTTTGTTCCACCTTATATGCTCTGTTTGTTCTAATTACGTGAGGCGGTGATCCAGTCATCCCAATGAGATCCTAAAAATGTAATTCTCATCTCTGGTCAATAAAAAAAACAAAGCAGTATAAATGGTTCACCTTTTCCAATGTTCAGGGCTACTCTCCAAGTTTCGGTGGTGAAGTTGTACATTTACGCCTGTCCTAAACATCTGGGAGGACTTTGCTGGATTTGTTTGTTGGTATCCAGGGGAAAATGCAAGTTCAACTTCAGATGCAGGGCTCCAGTGAGGACAGCCGTGAAGAGATGCTACATTGATGGCGGCATCCTGGCCCCCCTGCTGGAGTAACGGAAGGAGATGGGATGAAGTGTTAAGGTTGATGTTGAGGTGAATAGTGGGGGGCAAAGGTTGTGATGAAGTCGTCATCTGAGGTTTCGGCTGCTGTATTACAGCGGCTGGTCTTGCTAATGGGGAGCTCAGACTGTCTCCCCACTCAGCTCTGACCCCCGGGGCAGGGGGCTGTTGCTGTCGAGGGGGGTTTGGGGATTCTTTCCTCTGGGCTTTCTTCCCTTTGCTGATCTGGGTGACCTGGGGTTAGAATAGGATAAACAGTTTGAGGATAACATTCTTTTTTCATTGATGTAGAATCTCAGAGGAAGCACAAACATCCACATCCAGACAGACACTAGGCACGTATTAACAGATGTTGTCACGATCATACCCAACTGGAATACTGGGTTTTTAATGCCAGTAAAAAAAACTATGAATATGGGTCTAATTTTGCCATTGTGTCTAAAACTCCTCTGCATTTCTGTGAGATATGCTAACTCTTATTTCTGAAGGTGGTGTGGAGCACAAAGCATCAGCTCTAAATCCACCCGTTTACACCACAAAATCAACAACAGACAAACATGAGCTCTAAAAAAGGGGCGCAATTCTTTCCCGAGTGTAAGAAAGGGCTGGCGCTCTTCTTTGCATGATCTCACCAAATTATTGAGTGGGTGGTCTACGAGCCGGTGTCTCATGCATCTAATGCCTCTGATTTAGCAAACAGCAGCTTTCCCCATTCCAGTGGGAAAATATTCACACTCCCTCTGCTTGGCAGCGTTGAGGTGGCTACTCAAGTGCTCAAAATAATGATGTTTCTTCTCTTCTTTTGTAATGTTTTTTGTCATCTCTGGTGAGCCCCACACTCCCTGAAGGAAATTAAAAGCCAGTGTGATAGTGGCACTACTGTGCAGCAGCTAGGTAGCCCTTGCTGTAAACTTGGGCAATCAAATTTCCTAAGCTTCCAATGCTGCTAGACATTTACACATTATTGTTTAGGTTGACATGTGAAAAGAATAGGGATGTCTTACCCTCAACTGTTGTGATTTCTGGAGCCATCTCAGCTTGGGGTCTGAACTGTCCTCATGACTTTCTGTGCTGGCTGTCTGTAGAGTTTCATGCACCTTTAGACAGATAAAGAGAAAGCAACAAGCTGATACAGAAGAATGTTGAAACAAAAGTTCTTTATATTTCTTCTGTGAATACGCTGGAAGTGAAGCCTTTACTGAAGCCCATTAAAACCTACACAACAGCACCTACTCGGGGTATCAATACTGCATCCATTTCTATCAATGCCTGTCTTCTTCGACCACATCGTATTACATCTATATATTGGTTCAGCTGTTCCTAATGTAACTGTTTGTGGCATGGAAATATGTTCTGTTAATGCTGTAATGAAAATCATTTAGTTAACTTCAGGACTCCCCTTGGCGGCAGAGGACCATCTGAGTGGATCGATGATATTGACGGACTGAAGACTTTTTCCGCTGAATGCCACTAATTCTGTGAGCTTGAATAGGTGAAGGTCACAAGGAATGAGTGGATCCAGTTGTAACACACCCGTCAATAAGTATGTTTGTGATTGAATCTAATAGGCTGAGATGGCACTATTATGTTAGAAAAACCACCTAGACCTTATGCTGCTTCGATATGTAAGCTGCATGATCCTTCGGCTGTAGCTTTCAAGCAATTTTTTATGCTTTTGGTAATTAACTGAACCAAATAAGGGATTTTTTTTTAAATGACACAGACTTGTAGCTTTTGGGTGCTGTTTCAGCCGATCAATGAGGAGACAGCAGTTGATTGAAGATCAGGAGCAGGCGTCAGTGACTACTGCATGTCCAGCAGTGTACTCACTCACACACTTTGTGCCTCTCACCTTTACCCATTCCCCCTGCCATTGCCTTTTGTCACCCATTATAAACATCCCAATCAGTTGGAGCAAATGATCATGGCTGTATTGCATTTCGAGCATGGTAAGCTGTGTAATATCTTTTCTACTAAATTGGAAGGCCCGTAATTGCTTCTCTGCAAGACGATGTCACAACAAAGTCTGGCAATTGCGGCTAGCTGTATTACCTCCTGTACCCGGGAAACATCTGCTTTTCGCAATGAAGACTTCAAAGGATCTGTGGATCTTGAATTGCATTTAGCTGCTATTGTGGCCAGCCCAGGTAATCTTGATTAGGTGTTTAGACTGAGGCAGGGTATACAGTGGCAGAGAGCTCCCCAGAGCTTTGGTCTAAAGCTATTAAAAGATTGTACATTATGTTCCCCTGGCTTTGAAGTGAGGGCCTGCGAGAGGAGAAGGGACTCTAAGGGGTGAGTGCAATAGCAGAAGATTGATCTGCTACTTCTGTCTTTATCAAAGGAGGCCCAAGCCCCGATGAAGCCAATCATTGCTACCGCCACTCTGCCACTTGGCCGGGCTAAACATTTGCTGCATTAGGAAATTGCGTACATTTAATAACATGTCTAATTATCACAAGTTGCCTTCAGATGGCCGCACTCTTCAAAAAACCAAATGGGGTATTTTAAAAGGGCCTAGTAACAACTGGCTTGTCTGGACTCATATTGATTTGTGAAACTGATGCGATTTGTACATGGAGTGTTGCTATCTTCTGCAAGGAGCTACGGACGAAGAAGGGTGGGAGGAAGCAGAAAAAGCTTTCTGATAAGAGATTTGTGGTTATCCTAATTGTGAAAAGTTGTTTTCAGATGTCCCTCTCTCTGACCTTTAATATTACATTTTCCAAAAACCTTATACTGAAGGTAGAAGATAACATATGTTACTTCTTTGATCTTCCGTATTTCATTTAGCGTGTGTGAAAATAAGCACCAAAACAAGAGGCCAGAGAACAAAACTCCAATCTGACCCAGAAACATCTCCAAAAGATACTGTCTTCAGAACCAACTAGAAACTGTGCCTCTGTACACTCAACAGAAGTTAGTTGTGTATTTGATTTCACTGTGCATTTAACAGTTAAACAACATTTACCTTGTGTCACTTAATTCAGTCTTTATTCAATTACTCAATTAATTCTTTTTTCTTTTTTTTTTAAACCTGCCTATGTTTTATATGTCATACGTAACTGTCTACATTCATACAACCCTCCTATATGTGAATTCTGTTTTGGGGTGGATTGTCCCTTGAAGCATGTTAATCAGTAATGAACTGCACTTTTTACATTTTAATTTATTTTGGTGCCTGTTTGTAAAATGACTTTAAGATTTGTTGATATATTATGCTGTTTTCATAACATACCCGATTCATAGATTAATCCTGCAATGACACAGGAAATAGACTACATGCAAATTGGTGCCCCCTTCTTTTATGCCCTATGTCCCCCATTAAGAAAGACATGTCTTTGGGGAGACAGGGCAATGGAAAACTAATAAGCGAATTCAGAGGGAAAATGACAAAACACAAGGGTTCAGGAGAGGGAAAGGCTCTGGCTCTGTTTATCATTGCACAAAGCTAACGGCTCTTGACTATGTAAATGGTGATGATATGAGACATTGTAGAGGGATGGGGCTCAGATGGGGGAACAAGGTTGGGGTATTATAGCCAGCAAACAGTCTTGTGGCCTGACAAATGGGGAATGCGGGCCATCCCGACCAATTATGCCACTGTGCCAGGTGCAGGGATGTCTAAGAGCCTATTGGTAACCATGCGTCTCTGATGTTCTTGTTGTACACATCAACTCATAATAAGCACTGCATAGCCAGACATAGCCCTTTTCATATGGTGGAGGAGAAGGCAGATGAAAACAGCTATGCTCCTCTGCCAAATTAATTTTCCAGACTGGGTCAGACCAAACATCATAGGATATTCTCTTAGTTTGTTGTCTGAGATAACAATAAAAGGCATATAGATACCAATAATATAACTAAATGAGCATAAGCTTGGCTGATGCAGAATGAAAAAAACAAAAAGTCTAGGCTTGTTTTCTGCATTCAAGCAACTGCCTATTAATAATGCCTTCTAATTAGAATAAGATTTCCAGTGTAAAAAACTGTATAAAAACTGTATAAAATCTGTATTATTAATACAGATCTCTTGAAAATATAATAATAGCCAACTAACCCCAGAACTGTTTAAGAGTGTTTAAGAGTTTAAAAATATAGTAGATTCAGTATATTTATCTTCACCACCAAACAATGATCTGTAAGACCAAACAGATCACAAAAACATGTTTCAAAAACTTAAAATGGATTTTTTTAAAAGCTATTAATTTATATTGTATTCCAATATTTTGAGTAGTCTGTCCCCACTCAAACTTAACCTTAAGTCATGTAAGGGTAATAATAGCTCAGCTGCCCAAGAATCATTATCAATGCTAGTGCAGCTCCTGGTGTCTGTTTCTGTAATTGCAGCCTCTTTCAGGAGAGGACTATGAGTGACTATTACAGAGCTGTTGGAGAGTTTGCTGTCACATTTTAAAGATCGATAAGACCATAAGCTGATGCTATTCGTTGAGAAAACTCTATATTCTATACACACCTTATTCTCATTATGAGGAATCTCCTGCTTAAGTGCATGCACCGTCACATAGGAGCCACATTTCGACGTGTTGCGGCCCAGGGTTATTTTATTACGTTCCACTATGTCCTCTGTGAGTCTTTCAAGCTTTTTGTTCATCAAAACCTTCGGACTCAGCAACGTGGATGTGCTTATGTGTTCTGTTTGAGTGGGTCCTGCTTGTGCGTGTCTCAGATCTTGCTGGTAGTGGGTCTTAAATTCTATCCTCTCAGGAGCCCTGCTAATATTTTCAGCAGCATTGTCACAGTTATTTTCACACATCTGTTTGAATCCTCTCTGTGAAGTGTTGTCACTTTCATTTTTAGTGAAAATGCTGGAAGGCCTTGAAAGGTCACCCCCTGGTGATCTGAATTGTAAAGCATGGTTGTCGTGGTGGGAAGTCTGACCATTTTGTGGGTGTAGGCGGTATGGTTGCTCAGACTCACTGCCGGCCATATGAGGAGTCACCACAACAGCTGAACCTGTGTCGACGATGTATCTGTATCCTGCTTTCATTACCAGTCCCTGCCTGCCACCACATGCCTGACTAGACTTCTCTTTAGGGACTTGGTAATATTCCTCGACGGACACCTGTGGACTCTCATCGAAGTGGCCAGCTCCCTTCAGGTTGGTCCTCCAGTTGGGGTCATATCGAAGGTCAGAGTAGGCATCATCAGAGAGCAGGCTGTGAGGTTAAGGACAGACAACAGCAATAAAGACATGCTCAATACAACTAGCCAGAGACTAATTTCTTCTTTTTATAGCTATAGTTATAGCTCTAATGGAGATGAGAAACTAAATGGAATCATCGAAGAATATGTCCATATATGTATAGTAGAGTTTTAATCATATTATGAGTAAATGATTTCATTGTTAGTAAGCAGCTTTATTAATGACATTTCCATATCCAAAGATTTTACAGACCCCTGAATGCCACATACGTCTGCAGTGAGAGGTCAAAGGCACAAGAGGCATTACACCATTATTAGAATGATGATGTCCTCAAACAAAGAGAGCTAGGCCTTATCACAGACTTCTGAAATTGAAACAGATGAGGGGGATTATGAGCCTGTATTTACAGATAATTTTCGTATTTTCACCTCCAGGCTCACTAATGAGAGTGTATTTGAGAGCTACTAGCGGGGGAATGGTTCACAAACGGCAATTTTCAGCTTATGAAATGGCTTGAAAATTGCAGGCTAAAATGCTCTTTCTGATGGTGATGAAAAGATCTCATTAAAATAAATAGCAGAGAGCCTCTTTGTTGTGCTTACTGGGAGGACGAGGGGAGCCTAATTCTCCTGCCATGATGCTGTGCGTAGGGGTGTGTGTGTGTGGGTGTGGGGGGTGGTGGTGTGGGGGGGTTGCCAAGGTGTAGGGCCCTTCACTTCGATGAGGCCAAAAGGGTAAGGGATGTCTCTCTAATGACTCAGACTCAAACAAGTTGGAGAATGCATTATAGGCTCCATGCAGCCGGGCGTGATGCCTCTAACACTGGCAAAACACCACAGCCTATTATTTCTCACCCAAGATACGGACACCTAAATACAAAAGCCAATGAAATATTGTGACAAACACTGAATGGGAAAATGAAAGAACTGGTCATAAGGATGATGCTCAAATATCCTTCTGCAGGACTTTGAGTAAGATAGGTGTAAAATATAGTGCAGAAGGATGAATGGACTTGCTTAAATAGGAATCTTTTGCTTGAATGAGGAATGCCCGTTGGGTTTGTAAACTATGCAATGGAAATGCTTTGAGGACTATGAGAACATGATGATGGGAATAGGACCGTGTCTACTGCTTGGCTCTATGAAATGGAGCCTTTTGTGAGAATATGTCATGGTCATTTTCCCCTGAAACAATGTAACTTTGGAAGCGGACCCACACTTGGTGGGCATCAATCTGCACAGGTTAATGACAGGAAAATTGAGAATGCCCCTTTTCTATTTTGGAGGGAAATGACTATTAGGCGCTGTCTGGACGAAAGTGGATGGGAAACAACAGTGTGAGTCGAAGAGGGTGCAAAAACAGATGTGGGGTTGTTCCTCGCCACAGATGCCTGCCTCTGCTCCATCAAAAGAGAGAAAGAGAGATCTCCTTTACCGCAACAATGATGCTTGTTAACGGACCACGAGTGACCACTTATTGTGATCCGCCCAAACAAAACAAAAATCTAATTTCCCTCAAATGAAAGCCGTTATTCTGAAAGCACCTGAATTAGGCCATTCTCACGACAATGTACCATCGGGCCTGCATCTCATTAAATAACTGACACCATTTCATTGTTAAGTGATGAATGAAGGCTATTTATCTTTTATCAACCATGTGCTGTTTAAAAGTGAAAGGTTTGATTGCTGTTGTGATTCTCATCGTATTTCATCTCCGCAGCACTATTATCTGCTTAATTTTAATTAATTTGTCACAGACAGTGGAAGTGACTGTCCAGTTCAATTGGCAAACTGAACAAGGTCAGGCACAAATCTCATCCTGGAGATTTGCTTATATAATTCCACATGTTTATGGAATAATTGATACACAAGGCCACACACGTAATGCAAGCAGTCAGATTTTTTTCACCCCACTCACTCTATGACCACCTAATGTGAAACTGAGTTGTAACAAAACATGAATAGTTATTTTGACCCTTTTTTAACCAAGAAATAATGACTGCAGGTTCAGCCCTTAGCAATTGTTCCACTAAGATGTATTACTGCCATCCAGTGGTCAAACAGCATTACTCTATATCAGAATTAGTCATACTATTCTTGAGTCACTTAAACCAGTAGTTCCCACCCTTTTTCCCTAAACAGAGCCCTTTTTCTATCATTGAGTAAACTGGCTTTGTGACACATTTTATGGCTTTTCCACATCATATTCAGTGCATAACAATAACAGTACGGAACAACTGATAAACTGTACAATGAACCTGAACAGTGAATACAATAACTGCAGGAAAGACCAGAAATTACTTTTCCTGATATTTTTAGGAACGTTTTATACAGTTCTCTGCCTGCACTGTAAAAATCAATATCAAGAAAGTAAAAAAGTCTTGTTTCTGTGAAATGAGTAGTCTAGTCCCAGTGTTGGAAATGAAGCAGCTGTTTAGTTTCATTGTTTTAAGAAAAAAATGCTAAAAGTAAGAATGCTTCTGGTGCCTTCCTTTAAGACAAAGTCACCCTTTTTTATTATGCTGTTTGAGGAAATTGTGTTTATTGTTAGATTGAAGGACACCGCAAACATTCAGGCCATAGCTACATCAAGGATCCCCAACAATGCTAAGTAAATGTGGTCTTCAATGCTCTGAACTGAATATAACAGAAGAATTTACTCAAATTATATTACATTACTTAAGAGAATAGCCTAGTGGGATACACATCTTACAGAACTTTATTTAATCTACCCCTGGTAACTCTTTTCTTCTGACATCCTCTTGTCCCTCTTCTTCTTCACCTGCTTTCTTTTACACATCTCATTTACTATTTGTTCCTTTATTCTTTGTCTCACTTGTCCGTTTACCCAATTAAAGGAAAGGGCTCCCTTAATGAAAAAGTTTGGGAACCACAGATAAAGACCCAAATCCAAATTTTGTGCTATGAGATTTTTTTTAATCATTAAAGTAGGAAATTTACTTGCACTAATTTGCATATCAGTAGAAATTTTTTTCAGGCCCAACAAATAAAGTCTTTTATTTAAAGTTTCTTGCTTTATTGTTATCAATAACTAAAATCTGGTAATAGGCTTTTGTCAAAATATTGTTTAAAAAGTTTGGAAAACATGCCATATATGCTGAAAACCTAAATTTTACATTTTTTCCTCATAAAATGATGATAAAAAAAAGATATCAAAAACCTCTGAGGTCAACCTCTGAGTCTAAGCACTTTTAAGGACCTCTTTATTGCTCTGGATATCCAAGCACTTTCAAGGCCCGTGGCAACCTTGGGAGTGTATATTCCCTAATGTTACTTTGAATAAACTAAATTAGTTGCTATTTGTCAGACAGAGTATATGTAACTTACCTTGTTCCTTCTTCTTCCATTATCTGTGTATCCAAATATTCCGTCTGTAGCAGGGTGGGGTCCCTCCTGGCCTCAGGGTGTGCTATTTGTTCTAGGCTATCATAAACCTGAAGATCTTCAGTTGCATCATCATTTGCATCTTCATTCTCTCCATCTGCATGCTGTAAGTTGTCAGCATTCTCCTTTTGGGGCGGTGTGTATTTGTTTTGATCAACAGACATTTGTAGCTGCTGTTGGTAAGCTCTCTCCTGGGCCAAGCTCTCTGTGTCCGACTCCACAGAGTCCCACTGGTTGGCCACAACTGCGAGCCCCAGAGAAGGACACTTCTCTTGCTCAGTCTTCAACACCTGACGCATCTTTTCATGTTTGAATCCTTTATCCATGTTGTATGTGGACAGTCTGATTGAAGATGGTCATATATGGGGTCGCTTACCATCACTACAACCAACAAACATAAAAACATACATTTATCAAGTAGTTAAGTTATTAAGATGAACATCAGATTGTAAGAGCTGAAGCATTTTGGGCATTCATGGCTTTGAACTACAAATTTCTGTCTGGGTAAAGCGCAGGTCTTAGATCTGAAGGACAAAAAACGGATTACATGTACCCTAGTTACAAAATAAAGGAAACCATAATCTATTACAGTTACATTTAGTAAGAATGGAGATTATTTAGATGGATTACAATTTTAAAATTAGTTTGTTCAGTTCAAATATCAAATTCAAATTTGTTCAGTTTTTCACATTGTTGATGCTAAAACTCTTTTTCTGTTTCCATTTTATTTTCTCCAGTTACATTGTTCTGTTGTCTAATAGAATATAATATTATATAATACAAATATAAAAATACTTCTTTTTGACATTTTATTTCTCTTGTCTTTATTTACATATTTAATGTTGAGGTAATCAAAGTAACGCAAAGTAATCAAGTTATGTCACTTTAATATTGTGATACTTGGACTAGGTTACTGAACATTATTAACAAGTTATTAGTAATTGTATTGAATCACATTTTTAAAGTAATCCTCCCAACCATGTTGCAGATTTAATATTTCTGGGCTAGTGTAAAAACATCAAAATGGCGATTTCCGTGGAAGGTGACCCACGGTGTCTGCAGATAAAAGGCTCATTCTGAGGAACAAAAACTTTCAGGTGAGTATACACTAATGAAAATGTTCGTATGAATATTATATTCCATTTCTGACAATAGATCCTCCTAAATGTTACTCACTGGACCTTTACACCCATGACCCTTTTTCTGACAACCTCAAAAAAAAAGAAACAACCCAAACTCTTTGTTTGTTTGTTTGGCTGTTAGCAGTACCTTCTAAATGTGGTCCATGTCAGATTCCAGTGTGAATAGACCCACATTAAGTATGTCAGTCTAGAGTGACATAAAAGTCACATGAATTCTGACATGAAGATTTACACTGAGGTCACATATTGACCACTATGGGCCCAAATCAGAATTGAAAAGATCAGATCCCATATGACTTATATATACATATATATATATATATATATATATACACATATATATATATACATATACATATATATATATAAATAGACTTTTTTGTGCTTCTTTGGGCTGATGGATTCTTGCAACTGCCATTAGGAGCACTAGGAGGAGCCAGAGGGACCCCATTTTTCCATAGATTATCTGTCTCGTGTACTACTGTCAGGATATAGTGAAAGATTGAGCAAATATGACAAAAGGTTATTTTTATTAAAAAAAAATACCTACTGCAGCTTTAACCTGATGATTCTTTTTCTATTGCCTGTGTGGCTGAATGTCTAGAGTAAAGACGTCAACATTGTTTCAAGTGAGAGAATACTAGCTCCTCTTTTATACACACTATAATGCCCCAGCAGCTGGTCTTTCCAGCATCAGATGAGATACAACGTTACAGCTTCATTTCTGCAGCAAGTTTCTAAACGTCACCCGGAATATGCTTCACACACTGAGGCTGGAAACAGACATTTTGACTTGTCCGAGTAGGAAAAGCATGTTACTCATGACATTAACGACGTTCTACTCAAGTTTTCTGAAACAACTAAAAAGGAATTCCGCCATCATTCATTACATTATTTAACGTTTCATCTGCGTTTTTCCTATTGTGGGATTTTAAAATGTCCGCCCTGAACAGGTGTCTGATGCACGGCTAATACAAATCACTGATTGGATAGTTAGCCCTAAACTCATGCCAATTGTTTTCAAGGAATACACATTACATCATCTTTCTTTCTTCGTATAAGACTTCGTATACTGTAACTGTACTGCACGTTGGAAGATGACGGGGAGGAAAACGGCCAAAGTCGCGTTACTATGTTTTGCAATCGCTTAATATAACAATAGCATAAAAGCTAACGTTAGCTATCTGTCAGCTAGCTTTACAGCTATCATTAGTTTTATTTTGCCAAACGACGCTATCGTGTAGGGCCAAAAACAAAGAAATTCAACTTCAAACCACGTGAAATTACATTTTTTGTATTTTCAGTGACAATGACAGAAGCACAGGGTTGTGTCGTGTTAATTAAACAGAGTAAAAAAAGTCAACTCGTTCAGATACTGACCTGTTTTCCTGTCAGGACTCTCAACAGCAGTGCAACCATGGAAACGCCGACGCAAACGTGCTGCCTTCAAGTGCTCTTCATAAAAGCTCCGGCTTTTTAACTACGGCTCACACAGACGAATACACCATTTAAAAGGGTGAACATTCGTGGCAGACGAATGGTCAAAGCCGAAAAAACAGGTGCAACTAAAAATGATTAATGACTCTTAAAATTAATAGCGGCTCCGGTCCACGAATGCAGCTATGTTATGTGTACCGCGTATTCGTGCGGTAGGGCCATTCGTTGATGTAGCAGCGGTTGTTACACACAATTATTGCATACCCTGTCTTGTCTTTCAAATACTAGCTTCAAAAAGCTGCAGTTAATTTACATCCGTCTATTACTTACTACAAGCAGTGGTGTCTGGACACAATGGCTTCACTGACTGCAAATGAAAAATCCCATTCATTATACCTGCATTGCATGACTCCATCTTTGCAGTCCAAAAAGTGTCAACATTCAAACCTCAACTAAAAGCCAAGTCGAACCAAGCAGTAGTGCAGCTGCTATAGCAACTTGCTTTTTATCCAGTTTCACACAAGAGTGACAGTGTGGGTTAGAAGATTGTTTTTATTGTCAAGGCAGTGACATCTCATACAAAACACTAACACACATGAACTCACAGCTCAGCTGTGCCAAATACAAGTTGTTCCCAGTTGTCGCATACAATGCAATAAATGTGATCCCTGAACCCGGTTTTATTTTATATTGCACTCTTTAGCTTGTTGTAACTTGTGCTATAAGAGGGTTACTTTCTTAGAAAACATCTCAGTAGCAGCCGAAGTGATGGAATGTTTAATCGACCTCCTCAATGGTTGGGCCAGAGGATCCACCACCACCAGGAGCTGCACCGCCGGCTCCAGGGAAGCCACCAGGCATGCCCTCTGGCATACCACCAGGCATGCCACCGGCACTCTGGTACAGCTTAGTGATGATGGGGTTGCACACCTTCTCCAGCTCCTTCTGTTGATGTTCATACTCATCCCTCTCAGCAGTCTGCAAGACAAAATACATTTTAGTATTCAAGAACATTTATGACATGTGAAATGTTTGTTTTTGTCATGAGAATTACCTGGTTCTTGTCAAGCCAGCTGATGACCTCGTTGCACTTGTCCAGAATCTTCTGCTTGTCGTCGTCACTGATCTTACCGGCAAGCTTTTCATCCTCCACAGTGGACTTCATGTTGAAAGCATATGACTCCAGGCCATTCTTAGCAGATACCTTGTCACGCTGGACATCGTCTTCAGCCTTGTACTTCTCAGCTTCCTGAACCATGCGTTCAATGTCCTCCTTACTGAGACGACCTGGAGGCAAATGGCGGAGTCAGAAACTGTGGCACACTACATTTGAGACTCTGCTTGAAGTCTGCTCAAAACTCACCCTTGTCATTGGTGATTGTGATCTTGTTCTCCTTGCCAGTGCTCTTGTCGACAGCAGAGACATTCATGATGCCGTTGGCATCAATATCAAATGTCACTTCGATCTGGGGAACACCACGAGGAGCAGGAGGGATGCCCGTGAGCTCAAACTTTCCCAGGAGGTTGTTGTCCCTGGTCATAGCACGTTCACCCTCATAAACCTGTTGGAAGTAAGCAGGGTCAGATACTTTCGACATTGTGTCTACAGTTCAGCGGAGTTTATTTCGCTCAGACATCCAAGGAAGGATTTGGGCCATCTTTGGTCTTGCGACCTCTGGTGGAAACTACGAATGGCAGGAATAAACGTCATCACTGCGAAACTGACCAACATGGACAATATTATATTGAGGTTTACCTGGATAAGCACACCAGGCTGGTTGTCGGAGTAGGTGGTGAAGGTCTGGGTCTGCTTTGTAGGAATGGTGGTGTTACGTTTGATCAGCACAGTCATGACACCTCCAGCGGTCTCAATACCCAGGGACAGAGGGGTGACATCCAGAAGCAGCAGGTCCTGCACATTCTCTGACTTGTCCCCAGAAAGGATGGCTGCCTGGACAGCTGTAAATAAGGGTGACTAGTTAGATCTTGAAAGAGACAGACCAGTTGTAATCGGGTAGATATGTTTGGTTAATAAGCTAGACACTCACCAGCTCCATAGGCCACAGCTTCATCTGGATTGATGCTCTTGTTGAGCTCCTTTCCATTGAAGAAATCCTGGAGCAGTTTCTGGATCTTGGGGATACGAGTGGAGCCACCGACCAGCACAATGTCATGAATCTGCCCTTTGTCCATCTTGGCGTCACGGAGCGACTTCTCCACGGGGTCCAAGGTGCCACGGAACAGGTCAGCATTGAGCTCCTCAAAGCGAGCCCTGGTGATTGAGGTGTAGAAGTCAACTCCCTCGTACAGGGAGTCGATTTCAATGCTGGCCTGGGTGCTGGAAGACAGGGTGCGCTTCGCCCTCTCACAAGCGGTGCGCAGACGACGGACGGCCCTCTTGTTGTCGCTGATGTCCTTCTTGTACTTGCGCTTGAACTCTGCGATGAAGTGGTTGACCATGCGGTTGTCGAAATCTTCCCCACCAAGATGGGTGTCTCCAGCCGTAGACTTGACCTCAAAGATACCATCCTCGATGGTCAAGATGGACACGTCAAAGGTGCCACCACCAAGATCAAAGATGAGCACGTTCCTTTCAGACCCAACCTAAAAGTCAATAGGGGTTTTGGTTTAAGGCTACTTAATTATGATACCTCAATTTTGTTACGTACACTGGATACCATGAAGGTATAAACATAATTGCTCCGTTTTATTTACCTTCTTGTCCAACCCATATGCGATGGCAGCTGCAGTTGGCTCATTGATGATACGCAGAACATTGAGGCCAGAGATTGTGCCGGCGTCCTTAGTGGCCTGGCGCTGAGAGTCGTTGAAGTAGGCGGGTACGGTAATTACAGCATTGTTGACAGTCTAAAGGAAATAAGTCAAATTATCACAATGTGTTGTATGTAAAGTGTGCTTTGTCAAGAATTATGCAAAAAACAAAAGCCAAAACATACTTTTCCGAGGTAGGCTTCAGCAATCTCCTTCATCTTGGTCAGCACCATGGACGAGACCTCCTCTGGGTAGAAGGACTTTGACTCACCCTTGTACTCAACTTGAACCTTGGGGCGGGTGTTGTCATTGATGACATTAAATGGCCAGTGCTTCATATCTGACTGCACAACCGCATCGTCAAACCTGCGACCAATCAGTCGTTTGGCATCTGAAAAAGACAGTTGTGTTTTATTAAATCACAAGAAATATGCTCCATTGTGGGCTTGCATATGTTTAAAATCACTCAGACATCCAAGGAAGGATTTGGGCCATCTTTGGTCTCGCGACCTCTGGTGGAAACTACGAATGGCAGGAAAAGCATCATCACAGTGAACAAGTGCTTTAATAGGTCACATGGGACCATTTGAGATTTCAGTGTTATGTCATTCTTGCCTCGAGTTTATAGGCAGGTTGGGTTGCACTTAGGTGCTTAACTATTATGATTACAAGTCACTCGATTACCATGCTGCCAATTTTCAGCAGGTATGTGTGGCAAGGACGACAAAACCACATCCCATTGTTCAACACTGAAGTCTTACCGAAGACTGTGTTGGTGGGGTTCATGGCAACCTGATTCTTGGCTGCATCCCCGATCAGCCTCTCACTGTCTGTGAAGGCCACGTAGCTGGGCGTGGTCCTGTTGCCCTGGTCATTGGCAATGATTTCAACTTTGCCATGCTGGAACACACCAACACAGGAGTAGGTGGTCCCAAGATCGATACCAACTGCTGGTCCCTTCGACATTTTTCCTGAAGAAAAAAAAAACAAATGTTTGTTTAATCTCATGAATACAGCATGACTTCCAGGATTCAGTTTAGAAACAGCCAACACTTTTAGCCTGTGACTGACATACAAATACCAGTTAGAATACATGCATTTCAGGAAGGCAGCCCAAGAAATTTGTGGCAGGAGAATCTTGGTTTAGAAATGTGAACAAACTTAATTCAATTCACTCAAGGATACAAACAATTCTTCTGCACTTTAAAAGCAGTTTTAGTCAAGGGTATTACACTTACATAAAACTAGGTGTGAAGTTTTAAGCAACCACACTTAAACTATGTAACAAACAAACCAATACAAGTTAGTCCATTCATTTGGTCATATTTGACACATGCCATTGGAGGCATTGGTGCCGTTAGGACTGATGTCTGCACGAGTATGTACCAATAACCACCACCCCCGATATTAAATAAATATTGAACTTCTAAAATTACAAACTAAACTGAATTGAAAACCACAGCTAAAAATTAAATTCCACACGTAAGTGCTTTAATGTGTAAAAACATTAGGCCAAACCACGCTGCGAAAGATTAAGCAACGCCAGAGCACGGCGCCAGTACTGGTCATGTGACAGACGTCAAGTTCCGTACAGACGCCAGCGTTAAGACCGGAAACGAGATTAAGACTGAAAGTTGTACTGTGTACCTTTATCTTCTATATGAAAGCAACAATCAATGAAAAATTACCCCGGAAATGTTTTAACCATAAAATACTTTAAAATGTTGAAAATTATAATACTCTTCACAGTTAAATTAAGGCACGTGTCGATAATGCTTTTGTTCTGAAAATAACCGGAAATTCCGGCCGTCTTGAAACTGGCTGTTCGAGAACATTCTCGAACATCTGAGAATCCCCACCCCCACCCTCCCCCCTCCCCCTCCTGCTCCTGCTAAGGCGCTAACGTTAGCCAGTGCTCGTGAGTACAGCCCGGTTACACGCATTGAATTATACTCCTAGTTTACATGTCGCACCAGTTCATGGAATCTCAATTCAATATCTTAAAGTTCACTTCGTATGTCGGCCTATGGCGACGGTTAGCAAAATGCTAGCGTTAACGTCCCTCACGCCATTGAAACAAGCCACGAAAATATAAGCACTTTGGCTTAAATACATACATATCTGACTCGTCCCAGAGTGACTTACCGAATTGTTGAACCGAGGATGACTTTAGGTGTTGGTTGGAATGGACAGCGGCGAGGGTGACTTGTCCTTGCCGGTATGAGAAGGGAAAGGAGGATGGCCAGTTATCGGAACCTTATATATTACCGGCAAAGCAGCCAATCAGACGTCGAGTCTCGAAGTCTTTCCTCAACGGGCCACCAATGACGCATAGTATATTTGATGACGTTAATAGTCGTCCAGCCTACTTCCTGGTTTATGATCCGTGTTTCATAATCACTGTGAGTGACCGCATGGCTCAAGACGGTAGCTTTTCTGGAGCTACAAGGTGTAGTTAGTTAGAACCTTCCATCCGACGTTTTATATTTATATATAGAAGTGTTTATGCGTTTTATTAGTCAATAAAATGAATCGATTTCATTGATAAATTCCATTTAGGGAATTACCGGGGACGTCTAAGTAGAGCCCAGGCGTGGTTGGACGAGGGCTAGCTGATCTAGCTACCATTGTTTATGGAAAATTGAAAGAAACACTGAACCGGATTTTTGTCCCTTAATGATTTCGTTTTATATTACCTAACATAAAAACCAAACAATAGGGGCAGCCTCTGTTCCCAGTCTTTAAGTGATTGCTGTTTCTGTTAAACTGCTCTACTTGCTGCCTTATGGTCTGTAGTGTTAGCTACCTGTTATAGGAGACATCTGGAGAGTATATTACACTGATTCTTGTGACTGATATTTTTATGAAGATGTTTCCTTAAGTTGTCATGTGATACAATGATGTCACTGAATGGAAAAAGTCACAAGAGATAGAGATAATATCTGAAAACATGATTCATATTTGCCCTAAACATACTCATCCATGTTCAAACAAAGTATGCTATTATGTTCTAGCAAAATATAATTTATTGGTACATGTAAAAAAATATATATATACACAGTATTTGTACAGTACTACAGTTACAAGCATTGTGTTACCATATTGTTTTCTTTGTAAACATACACTCTTTTTGTTACAAGTACAGTAAAAAAGCTAAAAAGCTTACGATAACAGTGCACATGATATTGCTGACATTATAAATTCTATATTTTACAGATTGCTATAGCTCTGTCTCCTTTATGTCACATTTAGCAAAAGTTGTTTCCGGGGTTTGACGTTGAGAAGTCTGCTCTTCATTTGCACTCTCTGTCGCTGCCATCGCTGCTGTGTTTACCACTGAGGTTATCACTGGTGGTTCTTCAACAACGTACTGTGTGAATGCCGTGTTGAAGATCCCTGTGAGAGTGAAAGCAGTTTTACAATCAGTGATTCATTGAAGGAACACGTTACTTCTTTACACACCCGCACTGTTTCTGTGGAAAGACAAGTGACTCACCAGCGACTGTTTTGTCATGCTGATATTGAACATTTTATGTTAAATATGTTTGTTAAAGTTCAGTTTCTGGAACTGAATTAAGTAGACCAGCCTTGAAATTAAATGCAGTGGCTTTAAGCTGATTGTGATAATTCAGCACATATCAAGTCAAATGTAATTACAGTTACAAAAATAGCCTATTTTTTCTCACAGGCATTTCAATATGCTTGGCATGGTGTGTCAACTAATGGGACATTGGTCCTCGATGAGCCATTCATAAAACAATGAGAATATACAAATATTACGGGTGTAAGAAAATATCAAAACACTTGATTAGCGCAATATTTTGTTTTGTGATATTGTATATTGATTTTTGTGTTTAAACTCCCAACTGCCAGATAGCAGTGCTGTGAACGTAAGGAGGGCTATATGATGTTGGATGTTACAGGGACTGTGATACTGTGTCATTTTTACTCAGATTTGGGGATGTATTCTTTATACTATTACTATTGTTTTTTAAACATCGCAATATATTGAATCATAACCCCTGTATCGTGATACGTATCATATTACAGATTCTTGCCAATACAAAGCTCTAACAAAGATATGTACAAAAATACAGCTACACATTGATGTGCACATACAGAAACAGCACAGGGTTAACTAGAATTTTATATAAAGTTTTTGATATATATGTATTTTTTTTCCTCACACATAAATCTGGGCAACATTATTCAAGTGGAAAGCCTGTGCCTTTTCCCCCAAGGCTGCCAACAGTGAAGCCATGTTTTACTAATAATCCCATTAAATCTCAACCCCATTGTGCAACATTTTCAGCAAATGAGCCATGTTTTAATTCACAAAGCGTGTCATGGAAGCAGTAGGAACTTCTTCAGTTGGATTACAGTATCTGCTGGCACAAACGTCTTTCAGTACATTTCCGTGTTCCTTCTGCTCACAAGCCATAAGAGTGCTGAATCATCTGCCTACCTCTTCGCCTTTGTCCTTGGGAGTTCTTGTCTTCCTGGCTTGATTTTGATTTACTGCTCTCTTCAGATGGATCAGAGTCTTCATTCTCTGTAACAATAAAAACTGTAATATGTTTTTTTTAAATACATTTAAAAAAGAAAATAGCTTTGTGGTGCAACTACACAAACCCAGTAATAAGGAAGTCTACATATTTTACTGATCATTGCAGCAGTTTCTAGTGGGAAGATATGGACACACATAAAGCAAAGGCCAGAGTAAAACCAGCACAAAGGATCTGCTCTATAAATGTATGACCCTGACTACAGTTCAAATTAATAGCTGCTTCAGTGTGATGTTGTTAGTCTGAGGAGCAGATAATAGGAATATATGGTCTGCTTACCTCTCTTCCAGGCGATGTGCGCTCTCCTCAGCTTGATGGCAAAGAAAGTGACCACCACCAGAAGGCCGCAGATCAGGCATGTCACCAGGAAGACCAGTAAAGATGAACCTCCTCCACTTCCTGTCCGCATCTTCGGGTCATCAAAGCTCCCTGGGAATGGACAGCATGTTGTTAGTTACTTCAGCAAATCTTGAATCACTTTTTAAAGCCTATTACATGTTTTACTATGTGGACAAAACAAGGCAGGTATCTTATTATCATTTTCATACCAGAGGAATTTTAGTCTCAACCATGCAGACACTGGTACTGTACCTGTTCTGTTTCCCTCCGTACTGTTATAGGATGTGATCTCTGTAGTTGCAGAGACAGATGTCCAGCCTTTAAGGAATTATGGAGAAGGAAGATGTAATAATTAGCACAGGTTTAAATAAGCTGATTCAGCCCACTCAATCCTGTTCCGAAATGGAACAGCTCAATTGTGGTTGTTAAGAATTACCACTAGATGGCATCAGAATAGTTTTGCACATAATATTACAACACAGTACACTGGATGTCATACCTGTTGAGCTTGTTGCATTGCTGATGGTGACATTCCTGCTGCTGGTTGAGTCTAATAATACAGAGGTTGTTGAATTATCTACAGAAAATGAAGATAAAAAAGCCTCATTAGAAAATAGAAGTTAGAAAAGGTCAATTCTATTGCATGAAGACAAGAAGATGAACATTATTTACAAAGTTGTTCTGTGTAACTTTTAATCTCAGAACGGATTTATCTCAGACAAATTGTCCTATTGTCTTTAAAGTTAAAAACTTCCTGGGTTCACATATGTTCTTCAAGCTGGGATCTCAAACATTTGACAATGCTCTGTACATCTCGGAAAAGTTTATCACCTACACCAAGTGTTACAGTTCCAGCCCCGGTCTTGAGCGTACACTTACTGAGTTTCATACTATAGTGTGAGACTTCCGTCACAGGAAACAGATCTTGTGGTATCACAACTACAGTGAAAGCTAAGCGACTGATCTAAAAGCATTGTGATCGCTGAGAACAGTTTCCATCCTAGGGGCTGATAGTTTGTGTAATGTGTTAAACATTTATTATACAAAGCAATAAATAAGGCGTGTAGCAAAGGGTAAACACATTTACGGTTAATATATCCACACCATTATTTAAGGTGTAGAGTCAGTTTCCTCTTTTAGATACTGTGCATCTAAATAAATTCATGTAGATATATTGTACGTAATGTTTTTTATGAATATTGAGCCTTTGAGGCATGCCATCATTTACTATTTGAACTGATATGACATTATTATAATGAATTAAAATAACTTTAATTTTCTTCTGTGTCTTTTGTGTCCCATATATCATCTCTGCACATCATCTGATGTGGACTTAAAAGTGCGATGGAAATCATTTCAGGGGAAAAAAGGGTTTCACTTACCACTGGTGGCGAGACGTGCGTCTGGGGTTGTAACAGTGTTCAGAGGAAATCCAGTGGGTGCCGTAACCGTCTTTGGCTTGTTGGAGGAAAACAGCTGATTGGAGGGAACAGCTGAGAACTTTATAGAGCTCTCTGAGGAATGCCCGTTCACATCTGTGGTTGCGAGGTACACTGTTGTTTTCCCAGGTCTGAACCAGCTGGTGGTTGTTCTCGGCCCCTCTGTTGAGCCTGAAGGTCGAGCTGTAGGTGAACTGGTCGTGGTAGTGCGGAGGGACTTTGCTGCTGTGCCAGAGAGGGGGTTTTCTTATTATTAATAGGCAGAAACGGCATTGAAAATTAAAGTGAAAATTCTTGCTGACATTTGAACAATCTGCAAATCACACATCTGTTTTTTCAATTAGAATACAGGAAACCAGACTATTTACAACATTCAAAAAGAGGAAATTACATGGGGCTGTTTGGTGGTTGGTCAAGTTTCAAAGTCTGGTGCTGTGGACAGTGTCATGGAGCAATTCATGAGAAAAAACCTTCCCAGTGCTTTCCCTGTTCTGTGACGACACAACTACAATTTCACTGTTCCTCAAATATCACCATCTATGCAGAAGTACGTTATGGTAAACAAGTTCTGGTTAATACAAGGGCTATTTTTACTTCGAATACGGGCTTTTCTAAAGAAATAGTTACTAAAAATGGAGCTGCAAGACAGTGAGAGATCATTATTTTAATGAATTGTACTCACATTCTTGTCCAATTTTGACAAAGTTCATCAGAGGTTGTGAGTGCAGAGCTGGGTGGCGAACTAGGCATTTCACAGTGACTCTGCTCTCCACTGATTGGACACGTAAAATAGCCATTGACACATATTTTTTATCTTCATGTAGGACTTGGTAATGAGCTGTGGAATGGGATAGATTGGCATTAGGATCAGTTTATAGACAGGTGCTTGCCAGCCTGACATTGTCAGACTGATCCACAATGCAGATTTGTCTGATTCCCAGGCTACCAGCTTGCATCAAAGAACAATCACAATATGATATATTTAGGACCCCTTGAAAATTAGATGCTGCATCTCAAGTTACTATCCTTTCAATACATTCAATGATATTCAAATTCGATATGACATTGCTCATAGCTTTGATCAAAATTAATCAAAAAGGAATTTCAAAGGTCATGGATGGCATCGAGGCTTGAAATAACATCTGCCAAACCAAAACCCCACCAAACGTGGGTTAAGATTACTGTAACTGTGGAAGGTATCGTCATAAAACATGAGCCCACTCTGTGGTTGTTCTAATCTAGTCTAGTCTAGTCTAGTCTTTTGTACACTTACAAAAGTGCAGTTGTGACGACCACTACAAAGTGCTGGGTGTTCAAAAACAAATGTACAAGCATATCCGCTATTTTATGTGCACAAAACTATTGGATACAATGCCACATTAATCAGAAGATTGTTTCATCTCAAAACAGCAGTGCTGTATGACAAAAATATCTCATCAAAAAGAGAGCCGAGTGCATCTTTAAGTTAGAACATTATGGCCCTGGAGGATCAGAATAGCCGTGTGCAAGTTGCAGCACAAACAAGCAGCAAAAGACCCAGCTTAATATCTCCTTTCCACTAAAGCAAATCTGGTGCTAGGCTAGTGCTAGTTCCGGATTTGCTTTTCCCCAGGCTAGAGAGCCACCATAGAACCACGTCATTACATCACTATATATGTTTCATATGTTAGCTAGCTATTGGTCAACTAACAATGCCCAAGCAAGCACAATACTAATTTCTCACATCACTGTCACTGACCCCAAAAGCAACATTAAGGTTACAAACAATGTTCATTTGATGTTACAAATGAAACACTAATGTGAGAAATGAGTAGCTCTGCTTGCTTAGGTAATATCACCGTTACGTTTGTAACATCTATGTTCCAAACAGCTACAGCTGGCTGGCCACAAGTCGACCCTCAGCTCTTGTTGTAAGTTAAGTTATTGGTTTTAGCAAAGTGTTGGTGCCGCACTGGAACCAGTTTTCCAGGCAAAGAGTTGTTTCTTTGGCTGTTGAAACACAACCAACTGGTTCCAGGTTAGGCACTGGCTCCAAACCATGCCGCCTTGGTGGAAAAGGAGTATTTGTGAGTCTAATCTATGTTATGTTAGCCTCAATGGATCACTTTGGTACACTTCTTCATTAAAGTGTAGCTTTTTCGCAACTTTAGTTATTGCCAACTTACCAAGAATTTCAGGCCCATGATTGAATTTCCAGAAGATCAGGGGAGGATAGCTGTTCCCCTCGGCAGAGCATTTTATGTCAAATCTTCCGTCATGTTTTGTTCTTGTTATTTTGGGATGACCTTTAAAATAATCAGCACAGCAAACGTTATTATACTATCGTGAAATTCTCATTTAACTAATAATACAATAGACCTTTTTCACAGCAGCCATTTTGACACGAAATACAAACACAGATGTTACCATTGATATCAATTAAAGTTCCCTTCTATTTATTCATGTAGTAGAGCCTTTCCAGTATGTCAACATGCACAATAGCAGCACCCGGGCTCTGTTTGACCTGAATAGAACAGAATCTTAACTAGTATCATTGGTAACACTTATGATTACCCTTGATTATTTCACATCAAAATGGCTGCTGTGAAAAAGGTCAATGGTCATGGCAAGTCATGGTTATAGCTCTAGTAGTACAGTTACTAAATCACTGTCATGTCTGGTCTTTGTCTTTTGACCCAGTCAACTGCAGTATTATACCCACCTAACACCGTCACCTCCACTATCTTCTCTGTTATGTGATCGCCGTACTGAGAGCATGTGTAGTTGCCGCCATCTTTAAAGGTGACATCGGAGATACGGACGTTGAATTCCGACTGAGACAGTTTGTTGATGCTGTAGCGCTTGTCCCTTACACCTGGGGACACTAGGAGCGTAAAAGAGCGTAAAAAGGTCTGAGAGATGCAATGCAATTTTAGCCCAAATATCAGACAGACATCTGTTTTGCTGCTTATTGCATTTATTGGTGTGACTGAAGAGTAAGATATGTCATCTTCACCTTTACTGTGCTTGAAGAACATAATATATCCTTCAGGATTCTTCCAGTCCACATTGGTCTGGTCAGCATCGGTGATTGGACATTTTAAATCAACTGTCTGACCTTTCTTCACAGTCAGACGCTGCCACACCGCCAGCGAAACTGCAATTACATAAATAGGAACATGAATTTCTTTGACAATTCACACTAAGAGCACACTGAGAGCACAACAACATTTCATGACATGACCTTTTATGAGCAGTTTATGTATGTTTCCCTCCCTCGCACACAGAGGTGTCCAAAGTTGAAACCCTGTTTCTCACAGTTTGACTCATCTGTGCCACTGTCCTGGGACTGTGTGTGTGTGTGTGTGTGTGTGTGTGTGTGTGTGTGTGTGTGTGTGTGGCGCGTATACACACGCAGAGGTGGTGTGACAGGTAGAAAAAACTGTTCTTCACTCTACTGCAGCTAAAGAAGAAGCCCCCCCCCCCGATGTGAAAGGAAGTAATGTGGTCAGTCCTTTCATGGTGAAAGAGAAAGTAATGGGCGGTGTAAGAGAAAATCTCAATATGCTGTGGGTTTTTCACGGGGGCTTTGGGTGCTTTTTCTTTCCTACGGGGTGAGAATGACGAGCTGTTTGGAAAACACAACTCACACCAGCGTTGGGGGCAGTGGGCTTAAAGGACCCGAGGTCATCAAGACTTTTTGATGAAAGGTGTTATGTGGAAGATATTACCGATATTGAACTGTACTTTGGAACAAATGCATGAAAAACACAGAAAACAACTCTGACAGCTCTAGATTTTAGGCATTTGGATTATTAAGGCCTGATTTATAAAGAACACTTCAAGGAAATTCACAGGAAATATAATATGCTGGTACACCTCACACAAAAGTAAGTAAGTAAACAGACAGATATATGCAGCATATTTATATGTAAACATACACACATACATATTGTACTAGAGTGGCAGAATTCAATGAGTAAAATAATAATAAATACACAATAACATATAATAAAATGAAATAAAATTGGATGAGAATCCAGATGAGGTTGCAATTTATCATAGCTACTGATGACTACATCATTAGCTTTTCATATAAAATATCTCAAAAAGCATGAGCTCAGACAGCAGTGCTCACTGGAGACAAATGCAATCATTTGATTCATGAGAAGCATCAGAGTTTGTAATTTCCCCCAATAAAACATCAGATTTTGAAACGCCACACATTGCCATTGAAAGACTTGTCGTCCAGTCATTTTTAATCAGATACAGTTTATCGTCTCCTTTCTGCATTTACTTTTTACAACAAAGTCAAGGAGTATTGAAAGTAAAGAACTCACCCTGTATGAGTAAGACGAAGACGCTGAGCCGTAGCAGTTCCATATCTGTCACTCACGGGCAATAACACTTCTACTGTGCTGCGTTTCCTCTTCACTTCATGTATTTGTACTGCGCTGAGGGACCTTCCATGACATCACTGCCCTGTGGTTTCCACAGACTTTTTGATTCAAGGGATTCTCATGTGATACCTACAGAAAAAGCACAAGGTTAATAGTTCAGGATTAGCTCCCATTTCTGAAACTGAAAGCTACCCAACATTAATTTTATGAAAAAGATTAAATGCTTAATATTCAGTATCTTTATTTAACTATTTTTACAACAAAAATTATAGGTAGATTGTATGTCATAACTAAATGGAGGAGAGACATTGTTGTTATGCTCTGCTGAGTCACATCAGACATATAGTAAACATAAAGATAGATTTCAGGGTGCTTGTTTTTGATAAATAATATATAATGCTTCAACACAGAGATCCTAAAGGTCTTAATTAAATGAACTTCAGGTTGGGGGTCTTTTATTCACACCACCAAGCCACAATGTTGTTTTTCACAAGTCTATGGTTTCCTGAGGAGAGGTGTAGCAAAATGTCACCTGTGTCAGCTGGAAAGTTTTGTGAAAGCAGAGAGGTGTGAAGTGACAAATGGAAAGTAAATTTATTCATACAATACAAATAAAATATAACTCATGTTCAGTATAATTAAGCCATGCTAGCGGTGTCACTCTGGGGATGAGAGAGAGAGAGAGAGACAGAGACAAAAGTGCACAGCAACAACAGTAGCAACAACTACACTAATAGTAGTGACTGATGTTGATGATGTTGATGATGATGATGAACATGCAGAAGATGATGACGACAACAACAACGATGGGGGACAATGAGCAGTGATTATAGTAATAAAAGTAACTGTAGTAATAATAATAATAATAGTAATAATAATGATAACAATAATATCAGTAATATTAGCAATGGCAGTCAAGCAGGACCATGGCAGGAGGCTCCACCTGGATCCATGAGAACCTTTGAGACGAGAAAGCACAAAAACTCCGGGGAAGAAGTGAAGTTAGTAATATGCATTAATGGAACATGAATATGTGCAGAAAGAGAGAGGAAGAGAGGAGCTCAGTGCATCATGGGAAATCCCCCGATAGCCTAGGCCTATAGCAGCGTAACTAAGGGATGGTTCAAGACTCACCTGATCCAGCCCTAACTATAAGCTCTATCAAAGAGGAATGTCTTAAGCCTACTCTTAAATGTGGTGAGGGTGTCTGCCTCCCGAACCACAACTGGAAGCTGGTTCCACAGGAGAGGAGCTTGGTAACTGAAGGCTCTGGCTCCTGTTCTACTTTTAGAGACTATAGGAACCGCTCTTTAAGATATGAAGGGGCCTGACCATGAAGAGCTTTGTAGGTGAGAAGGAGGATTTTAAATTCTATTCTGAATTTTACAGGCAGCCAGTGCAGAGAAGCTAATACAGGAGAGATATGATCTCTTTTTCTAGTTCCTGTCAGTACTCATAATGTTCAGACCTGGAGGTCTGCTTTATGTGGGAATTAAAGGACATGTCCTGATCAAAGATAACTCCAAGATTCCTGACAGTGGTGCTGGAACATGCTTCTTGGAAGCTCTTTCCCCAACACTTGAACGGGTTTAAACAAATCATTACTGACCTACAAACTTTAGACGTTTGCCTATATTCTTCCTCGTCTGTGACGTTTTACATTTTCAGTTGGACTAAACAGGAAATAACAGCATATTCTGTAATTTCTTATCTTTGATCTCCCTGTACAAGGGTAACATTTAACATTCATGGAAGTAAACCTAAACAAATGTTTGGTTTGTCAGAGGGGCTTTTTAGGTATTTATTTGGATAGTGACAGGAAACCAGGGGGAGAGAGAGAGAGAGAGAGAGAGGACATCATGCAACAAAGGGCCCCAGGTTGGAAAGGAACCCTGGCTGCTGTGGTAAGGACTCTCAGTATATGGGGCACACGCTGTACCAGGTGAGCAGTAACAGTTAAATTTGATATAATCTCATAGAAGAGTCTTTTTAAACAAGTATCGCAGTCAATTAAAAGTAGAAGTAAAGTGTTTGGTATGGTCTAGGACAGGCAACCTCTCCAGGGGCTCCCTGTGGTTTTGATAAAATATTATATTTATTATTGTTGTAGGCCTTATGTTATTCTAACATTATCCAATTGTAAAAATGTGCAGCCCTAAAATTCTTGAAAATGTAGCTTACTATACTATTCTTAACATCCTGCGCCAATCTGTTTTGCTAAACCTGAACAGCAGTGGCTGCTAGACTTGAGTCCTAGTTTACAGATTATTTGTCTCATGTACTACTGTCAGGTTATAGTGAAAGTTTCAGCAAACATGACCAAAGGTTATTTTTTATAAAGGTTACCTACTGCAGTTTAAATCTGCCAATCTACATTATAGACAGATATACAACAATCATATCTTATCAGATAGGAATCTTTGTTTGTAATAGAGGAAAAGGACTGCAACATGTTATGTAATGATGCTAATGCAGCAGCACTGTGCGTCTGCAGTTTGACCTGTGAAGAAGGATTCAGGTTGTGACTGAGACTCATTAGAAGGGCATACAGAACACAGTAATCTATGACTGACAGTGTCTATAAAAGCTCTTGTAGTTTAAATATAAAATTGAAATGAACTGAAATGAATAGTATTATTACATGATATGTGATACAATAACAATATACAACAATATAATATTCAGACAAAATATTGCTGCATATTGCTATATCGATAAGGAAACAGTATATTGGTTATAATTTGTCCAGTAATGATGCCAATACAGTATATTGTACTTTAGTATTTAGGCTGTGTCACTGTTAAACATACAGTGGATGTACATGAATGTACATTGGAAGCAGCAACTGTCCGGGATTTAGCCAATCATAGGCGACAGCTCAAAGCCAACAGGAAGACTGAATCCAGAATGTGCTGGAAGCTCACTGCTGTTCTGCAAGCTGATTGGCTTACGCACCATTGGGAAGCTTTTACAGTAGCAAAGCGGCCGGCATCCTCTGCCTGCAATCATCTGGTAGAGGAGACCAGAGACAGACTGCAGCTGCCCTAGGCCACAGCATCATCAAGGTAAGAATCTCTCTCTCTCAATAGGATTATGCATAGTTAGCCCAGTTAGCCCTTGTATGTGTAAATGCTTCTTACTGCCAAATAACACTGACAGCACATTTTATGTACTATTGGGTGTCTGTGGAACTAAATAGTGTGGTTGTAGTGACATTATAAATGCTTTTCTTCCTTTCTATCACAATAATATTTGTAGAATTTTATAGTGTGATTACTGTGTTTACAGCATATTCATTTGCCTACATTCTTCCTCTGATATAATTTTATCACAAAAATTAATAAGTTGATCACTTGTATTTAAAGTATTAATAAACTGCTGTGGCATTACTTCAAGAATACTCAGCTCAGGGAGTCAGTCTCACCAATTCATGCCACTCAGCGCAGAGATGTGGGACCAGCTAGATACTGCAGGCAACTTCTTGGGGGATTGCAGGGATTCCTGATTTATGTATCAGTTGCCCAGACCCACTCTCCACGCTGTTTCGGTTCACAGTATATTGTGTTTCTACAGTCTAAGATGGCTGCCTTACACTGACCCGTAAACTGATCTGATCTGTGGTAGACCCTAGGCTATTCTATTACATAACACTATATATAAATGTCACCTGAAAGGTGGCCATTACAGTTAGGGTTGAAGAAAAATTAGGCAGATTTTGTCCTCTTTAAATGTCCTAATAGGTAGGTAACAAAAATGGCATTCTGACATTTACACAATGTGTGGGGGTATCTCATTAATCATACTTGTAAGATATGACTAAATCCAAAACTACTGGATTTACATATCAACATGTGCAGACATTAAAACCCTGCTCTCTTTGAGAGCCCGCAGCTGGAATAACAATAACTATGTGTTGTTTTACTTTCTCAGAGAGCAATCATGTCCAAAGGACCAGCAGTTGGTATCGATCTTGGGACCACCTACTCCTGTGTTGGTGTGTTCCAGCATGGCAAAGTTGAAATCATTGCCAATGACCAGGGCAACAGGACCACGCCCAGCTATGTGGCCTTCACAGACAGTGAGAGGCTGATCGGGGATGCAGCCAAGAATCAGGTTGCCATGAACCCCACCAACACAGTCTTCGGTAAGTTTACAGCATTTTGAAACAATATATGTTATTAAATATGTATTTATTGCAATGATCGTGTGCTGTCACTGCCAGATCACTAAGTGAATGATTGTAGTGTGTTAATATGATGTGAAAATATTAAGTATCTGAACTTATATCTTTTAATGTTTTCCTTGGATTTCAGATGCTAAACGTTTGATTGGTAGACGATTTGAGGACCCTGTAGTTCAGTCTGACATGAAGCACTGGCCATTCAATATAATCAGTGACAGTGGACGCCCCAAAGTGGAGGTTGAATACAAAGGTGAAACCAAAACCTTCTACCCAGAAGAGATCTCTTCTATGGTGCTAACAAAAATGAAAGAGATTGCTGAAGCATACCTTGGGAAGGTAGGTTTCCGAATAATAATGTTGAGACACTTTTTAAAGTACTGCCACAGTATACTTAAAACTCTCTCTTCAATTCTTTCAGTCTGTGTCAAATGCTGTTATCACAGTGCCTGCATACTTTAATGACTCTCAACGTCAAGCAACCAAGGATGCTGGAACTATCTCTGGTCTAAATGTGTTGAGAATAATTAACGAGCCCACTGCAGCAGCTATTGCTTATGGCTTGGACAAGAAGGTGAGATTTAGGTCAATAGTGTGTACCATGATTTACATCCATGTGCACCTGTACAACTGTGCTCAGATTTGCTATATTTCCCAGGTTGGGTCTGAAAGGAACGTGCTCATCTTTGATCTTGGTGGTGGCACCTTTGACGTGTCCATCTTGACCATCGAGGATGGTATCTTTGAGGTCAAGTCTACGGCTGGAGACACCCATCTTGGTGGGGAAGATTTCGACAACCGCATGGTCAACCACTTCATCGCAGAGTTCAAGCGCAAGTACAAGAAGGACATCAGCGACAACAAGAGGGCTGTCCGTCGTCTGCGCACCGCTTGTGAGAGGGCGAAGCGCACCCTGTCTTCCAGCACCCAGGCCAGCATTGAAATCGACTCCCTGTACGAGGGAGTTGACTTCTACACCTCAATCACCAGGGCTCGCTTTGAGGAGCTCAATGCTGACCTGTTCCGTGGCACCTTGGACCCCGTGGAGAAGTCGCTCCGTGACGCCAAGATGGACAAAGGGCAGATTCATGACATTGTGCTGGTCGGTGGCTCCACTCGTATCCCCAAGATCCAGAAACTGCTCCAGGATTTCTTCAATGGAAAGGAGCTCAACAAGAGCATCAATCCAGATGAAGCTGTGGCCTATGGAGCTGGTGAGTGTCTAGCTTATTAACCAAACATATCTACCCGATTACAACTGGTCTGTCTCTTTCAAGATCTAACTAGTCACCCTTATTTACAGCTGTCCAGGCAGCCATCCTTTCTGGGGACAAGTCAGAGAATGTGCAGGACCTGCTGCTTCTGGATGTCACCCCTCTGTCCCTGGGTATTGAGACCGCTGGAGGTGTCATGACTGTGCTGATCAAACGTAACACCACCATTCCTACAAAGCAGACCCAGACCTTCACCACCTACTCCGACAACCAGCCTGGTGTGCTTATCCAGGTGAGGACCCTGGTGGACAGTATTCAGTTCTTTGTCCAATTCATAGTTCTAGCAGATGTTACTGTTACTGAATCATTATCGAGTGCATTTCTGGGATGTTTAAATGACTGAAGTGACATTGCATATTGTATAAACAACAGGTTTATGAGGGTGAGCGTGCCATGACAAAGGACAACAACCTCCTCGGCAAGTTTGAGCTCACGGGCATCCCTCCTGCTCCTCGTGGCGTTCCCCAGATTGAAGTGACATTTGATATTGATGCCAATGGAATCCTTAATGTCTCTGCTGTAGACAAGAGTACTGGCAAGGAGAACAAAATCACCATCACCAACGACAAGGGTACAAAAAAGTATATCAGTGCTGCTTAACTCAAATACAGCTGCAGTGTTATCCCAAAAAGCATAATTAAATGCTAATCTTGCTTGTTTAATGACAGGTCGTCTCAGTAAGGAGGACATTGAACGCATGGTTCATGAAGCTGAGAAGTACAAGGCTGAAGACGATGTCCAGCGTGACAAGGTATCTGCTAAGAATGGCCTGGAGTCATATGCTTTCAACATGAAGTCCACTGTGGAGGATGAAAAGCTTGCCGGCAAGATCAGTGACGACGACAAGCAGAAGATTCTGGACAAGTGCAACGAGGTCATCAGCTGGCTTGACAAGAACCAGGTGAGAATTGATGATGATTATTTAAAACATTAAAGCATATGGACAACATGAATATCCTGTTTTTACCCTGTGACTTAACTGACATATCAGCACGTCTAATCTTGTCTGCTAATAAAATTTAGAGATAATAAATCCTTGGTCAGGTATAGATTTATACATACAAAGATATATGTCTCTCTGAAAGTTGAAAGGGATGAAAAATGGTTACTACATATATACATATTTGTTTTGAAGATGCAGTCACTGTCTAATGATCTTAATATATATGAAAATTGCTAGTAGGTGGATTGACGCCAGAGTTAGTAGTGAAGATGCAGGATGTTTTCAACATGTGAGTCGATGAATTATAGAGCCTGACCAATCCAGGATTTTCTTTAGACCATTACCAATTTTAGAGGGGAAAATTCACTCATTACCAATATGACGGCCGATTTTTGGAGCTGGAATGAAAATAGACATTTTTCTATGTGGATTTGCACCGATACGACTCTGCAGAGGTACTCAGAAGGCTGCTTTCTTAAATAAATAACTTTATTGAAGAATATTTAAGTTAAATATTCTTTAACATGTTAAATACTTTAACATATACTTTGTAAACCAATTCTGGTTGACATTGTTGCTTCTTCTCTCTTACTCTTTGCTGCTTGCCACAGTATTGTAAATCGCAGCGCACTCTGCTGGATAAATGTTGTAATGACACCCATTTATTTTGCATTATATATACTGGGGAAAAAAAGTTTTCATATCAGCACAAATCTGATAACATATACACCGATTCTGATACTGATATCTCTGCGAAAGGGCCAATATCAGTCAGGTTTTAATAATTTACTAAGAGGTAAGCAGTGCAGATTGTATTGTAATTCCAAATGTCTTAGAGTTTGTAGGTTCACACATCTGCTAAGCCATATAGCATCTCATCAAAGACATGGTGATTTCATGTGTAGTCTCTAGGGTTTTGTAGGGCTGAATTATCCCCATCTGTGTTGCAAGAAAAACAGTTTAAACTAAAGTGAACACTGAATATGAGAATATCTGATTTGATTTCTTTGCACTAGACTGCAGAGAAGGATGAATATGAACACCAGAAACAGGAGCTGGAGAAGGTGTGTAACCCCATCATCAGTAAGCTGTACCAGAGCGCTGGTGGGATGCCCGGTGAAATGCCAGGCGGCTTCCCTGGAGCTGGTGGCACTCCTACCAGTGGAGGATCCTCTGGACCAACCATCGAGGAAGTTGATTAATCGCAGTGTCTGTCTCATTCATATGTCCCTGAATGCTAAACAAGCATGAATATTCCCAGAGATCTAATACATAGACTCATGATACTAGGAGATATTTTCTGTGTGAACATATCAAGATCCTAAAGAAAACACTGTCTGCAAATATGTCATGTTTGAGCCCAGAACAGTAAATTATGACAGAAGCATGTTTCTTTATGCTCATGTACCAAATACACCTCGTTATCCAGTGGACTGAGAGTTCACTGTGAACATGTTGGGAACTTGGAGCTATAAGTTGGAATATTTTACATTAATATTGATATAATATATCTATAATGAAAATGACTCAAATCTAAGTACAAATATGACTGCAATATTGCATCGCAGAGGTTCTTGATTTTGAGATTCTATTCAAATTCTTTGAGATTTGAGACAACATACTGTACTGCTAAATGAATTAGAACAGAATACTGTATAAAGACAAATACAATTAATACCATTATCAATATATCAATATATATTGTATCTTATAAAGGGATTAAATTGGAATTTACACTTACTGTGGTTTCAGGATTGCCATGGGTACATATGTCTGTGTCTGCCGCAAACTATCTTGTGTTAAGGTTAATTGTATTGTTTTGTAAAATGGAAACATCAGAGCTATTTACCTTCTCTTATTAAGTGTCTCCCTACCTTGCCATCCGCCAGTTACACTGCCTTCTGTTGAGCTGAGGTCGCTGATCTTTTAAGGAATCCTACTGACAGAAAAAACTGAAACCAGTAAGATTTCTGACGTTTGCAAGTTCATATATCACCTCATTTAGGTCTATGTTCCCTATAGCTATGAATACAACATGTTTTATTCATTGTTTGAATTATTAAGACTGAGAAAAGTGTATAAATAAACATATTGTTTAAGATATGCGAACCTCATCAGGCCCCATTTAACCCCTGATGCTATAGTAATATACATTAGCAATCATGTTAAAACTGTATCTACTGATAATTTAGAAATTATGTTTTGTTACACAGGATTGTCTTGTAGCGATAGTACTTGTTAAAGATTACTTATAATCATAATAATGTTTTCTATCATAATATTTTAAATTAAGGTAAACATGTTAAATGTCCCTGTACTCAGTGAATTCCAGAGGTCATTAAGTATCAAATTATGATTATGCTGAGTCTTAAATTGGAAAATAGTTTCTGCAGTAGCTGCTGAAAAGCTGTAAGTCTCACCAAAGCTATAGCATCTGAATCATCTGCTCATCTCTGGATTTCAATTTCAGAGAGGCTGAATATGGAGAAAATAACAGAGCAGAGACTTTCAAAAGCATCAACATCCTCAGAGGAGACAGTGAAAGGATGTTTCAGGACAATAAAGATGTTCACTTATTTTGTTGGAGAGTAATCCTACACACAAGACAGATAATTACCAGTTTGATTTTATGGCCAATACAAACCAATGCAATTCAATTCAATTCAATTTTATTTGTATAGCGCCAATTCATAACAGAAGTTATCTCAGGACACTTTTCAAATAGAGCAGGTCTAGACCGAACTCCTTATAAAAGTGTTTACAGAGAACCCAACAGTACCACCATGAACAAGCACATGGCGACGGTGGCAAGGAAAAACTTCCTTTTAACAACTATCTATACTAATAGTAGTAGCAATGAAATTCCTCTGCTTTGATTACTGGAGAAATTAGGCCCAGATTTGAATTCCAAGCCATGTTTGGCCCTACATTTAACACAGATTTCAGTTGGGTCAGTTCTCAGGTTGATGCACACTATTAGAAATTGTCCTTATATTAAAACAATTTACCTTCAACTGCAGAATGAATAGCCACCAATCAGATAGTCAGAACTCTCCAACACATTCCACAGGGCTCCTAACAACAGCTGTAGCTGTGAACAAAAGATGACGGTGTGAGTAAGCAACAAACAACCATCATGAACCAAAACTGTACAAATCTTGAGCAAAATATTCATCGTCATTGTTTCCATGAAGAGTAGTGATGTGTCGTTGATGACCGAGTCAGCTCCTTTTAAGTGTACAATAGGATTTTCACATGTCATAGCAGAAAACTCAGAGGTGTATTGATGATAGCTGCTTTCCACTTATGGGAGGTCCTGCTTTTGTGCGTTATGTCACTGTTACTGGAACGCTTAATGGAACTGTGCCATTGTCACTGTTATTAAGTCAACCTGTGTTTTTACGGCTTCAAAAAGTCAAAATGTCTGCTATACAACCAGTAAATGTCTTCTTCCTTCTTTTTAAAAGAAACTGGGCTTATACGAGACAGAGTAATGGGCTGTTCTTAAAAGGTATTTGTAAAATATGATCCAGAATCACCTCACTTCAATAATAAAATTAAGACCCAATCATGGTGAGACTTATCAATTCAATACCAGTTAAATAACAATAAAACTTTCAATACATGTGTAATAGTTTTATATTTTTATAACAAGTATAATGTAAAATTATGGTATTTGAGAAGAAATAGAATAATGACACTGAATAACTTGAGTAACATGCACACATACCAATCATTGGTCAAAATATTTACTAGAATTGTTGAATTATAAAAGCCAGAAGTGGTGCCAAATGAAGAGCTGATTGACAGCCAAAAGAGCTACTCTTGCTGAACTGAGCCAAAAGATCTGGTTCACTAACAGTCAGAATTCCAACCCTTTACAGCAAGGGTACACATCTTTTACTTAATTCTCAACCTATGTATGAATGAATGAATGAATGAATGCATGCATGCAGGATGTATCATGAATTCCTGTTCACCATCCACGAAATGATCAAGTCTGAATGACTGATTTTCACACTTAATAGATAATCAGTAACTGATACTTAACCAAATTACCGGGATTCTAGTTACCTAAGTTTATTTCAGCACCATGCATTTGTTTCATATTTCTGTGAGAATAAACCCAGTGGTATTGTTAACACTTTTACAACATAGTGGACAACAATGAGAGAATGATCAGACATCTTTAAGCACCACTGCTTTCAACAACAAACAACGAAAAGAAAATGCTATGCTGTAAATGTGTCAACAACATTTGCTATTCTCAAAAAAAAAAAAACTGAACCTGATGGTTTAAATCATAAAGGCTGAGACCATTCATGGTCCTGAGATCAGTTTAACCCAGAACCAATTTAATATCAATTCATGTTGTAACTGAATTAACATTTGTTCACTGATGACCTATTAAGTGTGAACTAATCACAAAGTCATAGTGACTTGATCACTTCAGTGGTGAGCAACAGGAATGAATGAATGATACTTCCTGCATTCACTCATGCATTATGAGTCATGCATTAGTTAAATATTAGATAGGGTATATGATTTGTACCCTCTTTAGAAACGTACTTAAGTATAACATGAAATCCAAGAATTCTCACTGCTTATATAAACCGTGAACTGCAGCACTGTACATCCCAGCAGATCTGCAGCCCGTTCATGCGCCGTTTGTTCTCACAAAGACCAAACGACAAGTCCCCGGATGAAAACACCAAAAATAAGACTGGGTGTATTTGCCCAGTGCCAGAAGGCTACAGGACATTTATTGAAACAACATGACATAAAACAATACAACTTTGCACGTTTTGTAGCAGCATTGCGAAACTAAAAAAAACAACCTCTCCCTTCACAATTGGTCCACATTAAGAACTGATGTTTTTTTTCCACGGCCTTCATCATCCCCAGCCTTCAGAGAGCGCCTCCATTTTCCAGAACCAACACCACAACAGTGGCGACTGAGCAGTTTATGACTAGTCCCGATGAGAAGCGAAAGCATGTTTTCACTGTAGAAACAGCAACACCGAACGCTGCGCCCCATTCCAAAGGTTGTTTATCCAAAAAACAAACACTGATATGAAAAAAGTGGCTGGCTCCGAGGTGAGCCCTTGGTCCCGGCTGAATCCGGGTCTGCGGGGGGGGGGAGTCTTTTACTTGCTCTTGGCCGGTTTCTCCGTCTTTTTGGGGAGGAGGACAGCCTGGATGTTGGGCAGCACTCCTCCCTGAGCGATGGTCACACCTCCCAGCAGCTTGTTGAGCTCCTCGTCGTTGCGTACGGCCAGCTGGAGGTGCCGGGGGATGATCCTGGTCTTTTTGTTGTCCCTGGCGGCGTTGCCTGCCAGCTCCAGGATCTCAGCGGTCAGATACTCCAGCACGGCAGCCAGATACACCGGAGCCCCGGCGCCGACGCGCTCCGCGTAGTTGCCCTTGCGCAGTAGCCTGTGGACTCGACCCACCGGGAACTGGAGTCCGGCCCGGGAGGAGCGGGACTTGGCCTTTGCTCGGGCTTTGCCTCCGGTTTTCCCTCTACCAGACATTATGATTAATAATGGGGTTATTGATCAGGCGAAAGCGCTGCGAGACGGCGGATAGAGGAGCTTGGACCTTTACGTAATGGAGTTGTGCGTAAACGTATATAAACCACAAAGCCTGCTCCCATTGGACGATTGAACCTGAGACGCACGAGCCAATGGCGCAGCGCGTCCTCCGGTAATGACTGTCCTCTGGAGAGGGATGCTCCAATCGCAGGGAAGGGATGGCGCACGGTGATTTGCACAGACATGTTATAAATGAGGGACTAGAGAAAGAGGCGGGGTCCCCAGCTGTGTCCCTGCCTGCTGCCTCACTGACGTTTACACGAAAGAGAAAATGCCTGATCCTGCAAAATCAGCCCCTGCGCCCAAGAAAGGCTCCAAAAAGGCCGTGACCAAAACCCAGAAGAAAGGAGACAAGAAGCGGCGCAAGAGCAGGAAGGAGAGCTATGCCATTTACGTGTATAAGGTGCTGAAACAGGTGCACCCAGACACGGGGATCTCCTCCAAGGCCATGGGCATCATGAACTCGTTTGTCAACGACATCTTCGAGCGCATCGCCGGGGAAGCGTCGCGCCTGGCGCACTACAACAAGAGATCCACCATCACCTCCAGGGAGATCCAGACCGCTGTCCGCCTGCTGCTGCCCGGCGAGCTGGCCAAGCACGCCGTGTCTGAGGGCACCAAGGCCGTCACCAAGTACACCAGCTCCAAATAGAGGCTGGACACGGAGGGGGACAACAGTCACCAAATCACCACCAAGACGATGTGTAGCCCCCCTTAATGTGTCGGCTGTTTACTTACCAAAAACTGCGTTTGTGATTTTGCACCATTGACGGTTTTGTGAAGAGACTGAATGCCAACTGAACCCAGGCCTTATGCTGAACGTCTTGAGATTCATTGGAAGTGTAGCCTGCCATTTTGTTTTAACTTAGTTTTTTTCTGAGCTGTGTACCGTTTTTAACAAATAATTTAATAAATCCAGAACGAATGTAAGTCGGTGCTCTTAAAACTGAGTGTCCTTTGCTTTGCACCATTGTAATGCTGATTTGTATACATGCACCTCAGAAAATGACCGGCAGACTCAACTGTATGTAATGGCACAGTGAAAACAGAGTGAGATTAACGCTGTCACTTACTACCAGTGAGTAGTTTTGCTTCTACCTGTAGTCTGGTGGTGGAATTAATTTTCTCACATCAACTAGTGACACAGCTGGGGGAAGAGACAGTATTATGACTGGAAGTGCTGTTATAGAGCGACACCTATTGGTAGCTGGAGTTAATGTGGGGAAGGGTGCAGGTGCATGTACACATTAGGGTTATTATGGGGCAAGGACTCATAATTGGGAGCGTTTGCCAGTTAAAATCAAAACCAAGCATTCAATCCAGTGTTATTCACAACTGCCTTCTATATGCTTCTGTTGAGCGGGAGCTAATAATGCTTGTGTTCTGTAAATATCTGTCAAACTATGCTTGATATGAGATTTAAAAGTGATAAACTGAATTATTTGTGTAATTAAATGTCTTCCCATTTTTCCAACATACTCCCTTTCAGAGGGAATAAATGAAGACGGGGCAGACAGTGCGGTTGCACTGAGGTCCATGGGAGGGGCAGGGGTGGATCTAAAGAAATATTCATGGGGTGTCCAAAGGATGGCATGGAGATTTTAAGGGATATCCGTTGATTTAATCACAAACAATCACATATATCAATATTTGCTTGGAGAAGTCCCCAAATGAAGATCGAAGACAAACATTATTGTGGCACATTAATAAAGTTGAATATCTAAAGGTGGCATTAGAAATCAATACATTGTTTACTTTCCAAATCTTCACACATTTTTCCAAATGTCTGCTTCCATTAAACATAACACTGAATTGCCTATCAATCAGTCTGAAATGTGGCCATAAGAGATCATTCAATTAATTTTAGTTTTTTAACATGTTATTTAAAAAATGAATAAAAATGAATGTGTTAAATTTGACAGCATTTGACATGAAACTGGAATGGTAAGGGGAGCAGGGCCATAAAGCTAGAAGTCCCATGCACAGGTGATTCAAATGGCCTCGTCCTGTGTTCATAATGATAGTAAAGCCCTACTTTTGGTAGCTCACCTGGTAGCTCACCTGGTAGCTCACCTGGTAGCTCACCTGGTAGCTCACCTGGTAGCTCACCTGGTAGCTCACCTGGTAGCTCACCTGGTAGCTCACCTGGTAGCTCACCTGGTAGCGCGTGTGCCCCATGTACCAAGGCTTACCGCAGTGGCCTGGGTTCCATTCCAACCTGCAGCCCTTTGCTGCATGTTGTCCCTTCTCTCTCTTCCCCCATTTCCTGACTCTCTTCAACTGTCTTTGAAATTCCAGAATTCATCATGAAAAATTGTCCAAATAGCAAGGAAGCTTCATATATAACAACCAATCACAAAACGTTGGATAAACCGATACAGGAAACAATCAGGAAACTAATGGAAACATGTCTCAGAAGTGATAAAGGCAAAGAAATATTGCCATCATCAAGTGCAGTAAATCCTCATCTGCTCATATCATAATCCACAGATGGAGAATGGTGTACATATCACATACTGTAGTTATGGCTGTACTGATAGCATCTTTATGTAAAAAGGGTGGGCATAAAAACAGGAACACCTTAACAATAATACAATTCAATTAAGTAGCCAGACAATAAATCCAAAATCATAAGATTATATAAATTCAGGTTATTGTTCGATCCAACAACATTAAGGTCACGTCCTCACTGTTTTATCTCGGAGATTTACATTCTACAATAAATAACTTTTCCAGCTGATTCCAGTATTTTTAGACATACTTTATATTTAAACATACTACAAGGAGTACGTTTTAACTGTTAGGAAACAGTCTTAATTTAATTCTGATGCCTCTGTATGACTTACAGAAACAAGCAAGACCATCAGCAAGATCATTTCTATTTCTATAGACAGGATTCCTATTGTTAATAACCTGCCACCGGCTGGGATTTGGTCAGATTCCACTTTAAATCAATGAAACGAGGCAGTAGAAACACTACTGCTTTTGTCCACAGGGGCCGCCAGAATCAATACATAATGAAAGTTCCTTGTAGCTGCTTCAAATTTGATTACTTTTCAAAATAAACACCAGAATTGAAATCCTGTGTGGACAGGGCTTTGAAATAGCATTTACATTTTCATGTTGGGAAATAAAAGAGTAAAGTCCTCTTTACCGGTCCATCATTTTAGATGTTTAGTCTGTCAAAAGTTTAGGAAGGTATGTTAGGTTATAAACGGTTGTTGATTTACAGATTAAACTTGCAGAAAATACACTAAATTAACTTTATTCTGCTCAAAACGTATGTGGACATCTTATATCCTTATCGTCTTTACTTGGCCAATAAAGAAACAGAATATGATAGGATTTAATTTCAAGTATTGCCATTTGCGTTCAATAGATCTTAGCCATATATGATTAAGGACATCGGTGACATTAATTGATGGCTAATATTCCACAAAAGCAAAACAGAATCTTTGTGAATTCACACAGATCCTGTTACCGCAGCGTTACAATGAAAGGAGCAGCTCCAATCAGGAATTAACTGGATGTTAAGGTTGTTGTGCCCTTAGGTGATGGAAACCAAAGACAATGTTGGACAGGGAATATAACCTTAACAGGTTCAAGTTCAAAGTCTTTCTTTAAGGAGAGGACCTGCTCCTGTTTCATAGTCTTTCTTTTGGGCCAGATTGAAAGAATGGAACTTTTTTAAGAATGGATTAAATCTTGTACAAACCTATAGATTTCTCAGTAAGAAAGTTTTTGTCAATAAAACAACGAATATTGAGATGGATGTAGCAGATGCTCCAGATGTGAGAGAACCAAACACGAGAGAGGAATTTCATGTGACATAGAAAAATCCTAACACGATGTCCCCCTCAAGCTTCAGTGGCCAGGATTAAGGAAAGGCAGATCCTGGAGTCACCTGTGCTAATAATTCACTCACATACGATTATGGCTGCTGAATGGGGAAACAGACGGACAGGATATCTACTTAATGCTAAGCTCCATGTGTAAGCTCATCTCTACTACCATTGTTCAGATCAGGTCTCAGGGTTCCTGGAGGGGATCTGGGAGTGGGGGGGATTTGTGGTTCGGGTGACAGATGTAGGAGGTTTTTGTTTGGCAGGGCGTGCCTTTCTCTCCAAGTGTGAGATGGTGGCGAAGAGACCTAATTTCTGAACAAAGAGTGGTAGCCCCTGGCAGAAGTGGAGGGGTGTGAAAAAAAATCAGCACTTAAGTGGAGCAGAATTTATACCATCAACTTTTTTAGGTGCTCTTACGTAAATATGGCCGAAACAATACAGCAGGTATTAATGTTTTGTGATGTAATGTCTTCAGGATAGGTTGCCTTATAAGTAGGTAGATAGGTTCTTACAGATATTTAAGGGTTTTGTAGTTTCCTATGGATTTTGTTCTGACTGTACATGCCTACTTTTAAGATATTTTTGTAAAATTCACTGAATTGTGAGAAAAACCCTCTTTTCTCATCCATATACCAGTTCAAAAGAAGAAAGAAAAGAATCCCAACAATGATCTTTTCTCAACCCTACTAGTCATTTCTTTATTTTCTCTTTTAAATCAAATCCATCTGTGATGACATAATTTATTGTACATTAGGACTCTTGCCTTACAAAAACAATGGCAGTTGAGGTCATTGTTGAAATGACAAGTTAAATTTATAGCTACTATAGCATAATGTTCCACCAGACCAAGGACACTCCATATAGGTTCACCTATTGTTCCGAGTCTGTCAGATGATCCGGTTGTTGGGTCCAACCAGCTAGTGTTGCTCTCTTACCTTTCCCTTTCTTCTCAGTGGGCTTCCTGTGAACCCTTTTTGGCTGGAAAGGAGGCCACTATAAATCCTGAAGTCATGAAGGTAAGAGCAGACACAGCGAATACAAACTGAGGTGGGGCAACACAATCTGGACACAAAAGGTAAGAAAATCTTATCAAGAGAAATCTCATATTATATTAGTTTTTTAATGGTTATAAGATATATTGATTTTATTGTTTCATCTGCAGCTTGTACCTTTGATTTCTTAATTTTATATGTTACAAAGCCTTCCAAAAGTCTATACTGCTTCTATAATCACTACATTTTAGTTTTTAAATGTCTCATCTTACTGCAAAAATGAACCTAAAAAATAATATATATAAAGTGTCACACATTCAGAGCAATGAATGGACCAGTCCCAGTTTGCTCTATATTTCACCCAATGATGTATGGTAGCCATGCTAGAAAAAGACAAACAGATCAGTATCACGCTACTACAGGAACATTTATGTTATAACAAGATATGTTCACGTTATTACAACAACTTATCACATTATAACAAGAGTTTAACTTATTGTTATAACATCATACATTTCTTGTTAGAAACTTGTTTTGTTTTAACAATAAACTTAACGTTATAACAAGATAAATAGTATATTGTTATAAAAAATTCTTATTATTATGTGAAATGTACTATTTCAAAACAATAAGTAATCACACGAAGCGTTTCATGTTATAACAAGCTAAATAGTGTATTGTGATAAAAAAAAAAAGTTTCTTGTTCTTATGTGATAAATTTGTAAGTCATAATAATGTCAAAATATATTGTAGTATATAAAAAACATAAACTTATATAACAATAAACTTTACATGTTATAAAGTGAAATAGTTCAATTTAATGTTTCTGGTGTGACAGCAATAGGCTTCCATAATGCTGCTACAACTGCTGCTGCTTCGACTCTTTAACATGATCCAGTGGAGAGGAGATCACTTCTGATTTCTCTCATCTACTTTTACCAGCAGTTTGACAAAAATGTGGCTGGCCCTTCTTACGTATTACCTTGCCACACTTTTTCTCGCCCAATGTCAAAATCCATGCATCGGACACTCCACATTCAAGAGTCCAGGTCAGTAAAACTATCAGTTCTCACTTTCTCATCCTTTCCTTCCATCCGCATCCTGCACCCTCCCTTCCTTTCACACTTGTTTTTCTTCTGCAAGGTAGTCTGGCTATCTGAGGAGTGTGTCTTTATGGGGATGACGGAGTTTGAAAATGGAGCTTGTTGTTGACTACTGGAGTTTAATATAACATAAGCTACAGTATATGAAGGTATCATTTTCCTCGAGGGACAAAAAAATGGTTACAAATGGAATTAATATTCTCTACTGCATGCAACCATAGCTGGATGTTTTCTTGCTGTTTTGCATTGATAATGTATAACTGAAGTTATAGGGCTAAGATAAAAATGGTGGCAAGATGGGGTAACCTTCAAAAGGTACTTTGAGAAGTTTTATGACAAGTGTATCTGAATATATGTAAAATTGCCAAATTTTGGAGCAACAAATTCACAAGTAAGGCACATATAAAACTGTTGCAACACAGTACAGCACTTTGGGAGCCCAGTAAAGCTAGCCGACTTCAACTGGTCAAAGCAACAGAGGAACTTTTTAGTCCAGCACCAAAAACACTGAATTCTACATTTCCAGTAATGCAACTTGATAGCGTGTTGGTTGCGTGGGAGGAGCACTGGTTCTGAAAGTATTTTGCCCCATTCTATATTCCCATTTCAAATTTTTTTCTGGAAGATGTAACGATTCTACACGTAGTTATGATGATCAGTTTAAATTTGTTTTGTTTCTGGCAGACAGGTCTAAACAGAGCAGTAACCTCTATGGCTGCCAACACGGAGGTAACAAAAACACTGCAGTTCCTCTAACGGCCACTTGAGGCTGGCTCCAGCAGTGAGTCAATCTCCATAAGGCCTCATATTAAAATGCCCAACTCTAAAGCAGAAATAAACATGTTACAGCCTGCTACAAAGAACGGTTTTAGTCTCTATAACTACTTCATGACAACTTTGTACAGGTGGTGAATTTTTATACAACTCACCTGTTTAAATAATATTAAGGCTTAAAGTTATGCATAATTAAGGGTGTGGCCCCTTTGAGTGACAAATGGGTGCCGTCACAGTTGGCTGTTTTCAGTAACCAGGCTTCATTCAGACTTTTCAGCTTTTCTTTGCCCATTTTTTGAGACAGCCAGAGCCGACCACACTGAGCTTCACACTGGCTCTTCAGTAACCTAAGCTGTAGGAAACCGTAGCAAAACTATTTTCAAACTGACCATGCCCCAGGAGGGTTCCAACACTTCTTTTCAACTCCAGTTTGTGAAAAAAATAACCCTAAAGGCCAATCCAAAACCTAATTTATCAGACTGTAGCTGCTCCAGAGCAACAGAAAAAACCATACAACTGTTTTCACAGATTGTGCAGTACTCCTCGTAACAAACACACTCAGCATGTGGAAATAAATTGGGGGGGAGTGCCCCTTTCAGAAGTCAGTTCTGCAGTAATCTGTCCCTTGGAGACAAAATCCTAAAGTCTAGTCTCATCCTCGCTCTGTTCAGATAACTCAGACATTGAGGTCCTCTGTGGCTCTCAGAATGTGGATCTCCAGATCCTCCTGTGTCCCATCTACTTCAATGGATACAATGAGTCACTGCTGGCCCTCAACTCAGAGCACTCCAAACACCAGTGTAAAGGGACTCCGGACTGGTCGGTGGACCCGCCCGTTGTCAGATTCAACTTCTCGATCACAGAGGAGGCCATTTCAGCCTGCTCCAGCGAGCTGACAGTAGGTTATCAAAACCTGGAAACACCCAGCAGATCACACAACAGTTTCCTACTTGACAAACTCAACATGTTTTCCCTCAAAGGTCACTGAGGAGGCGGGAACAGGACTGTTTGCAGACTTCTCCCATGTCCAGTACATAACCATCTCAGGCATGATTTGCTCTAAGGATCCCACCACAGGAGCCATCACCTATCACCAAGAGGTGATGTACAGGTTCTCTTGCCGCTACCCGTTGCAGTACCTGGTCAACAATACTCAGATGAGCGTGTAAGTTGCATTTGAAGTAAAAGTGCACGCTTAATTACTATTTTCTGTTTTTCTGTGCCCCTCATGATACATTCCTAAACTGTGTTCGTTTTGCCAGTGAAAGATCAATTATTCTTTGGTGTTGTGGTTGTTAGTAAAATTTTTCTGTATTAATCCAATAATAAAGTTTGTTTATAAGCCTCATTTAATGCTGCCCTAACCCAGAAGTATTCTGTCATACAGGAAGAGATGTGTTTTACCAGTTTTTCCAGTTTGGAATAAGTAGAAGGAGAACTGAGCAGTGATACCCACCTGGACTCAAATCCATGGTTGAGTCATTCATTATCCTTTCTATTATCACTAAGAGGTGAAAAGAACAGGCTACATCACATAGTAAACCTGGCCAGTACAAGGCGAAAAGGTGTTAAAAGGATATTTTGGGTTTTTTGAAGAGGGGTTGGATGAGGTACTTATGCACAGTCAGTGTATTACCTACAGAAGATGGTGGTCAGCCATCAGGAGTACCAACACAGAAGCCAAGCAATGTACTGCTGTGGGTGGGGGCATTATTGCACATGGGTAATGTTGTGCTGTCAAGTATTCAAAGTTGTCATTTAAAATTCAAAAACTGGGCACCCGTTACCTCAGTTGGTAGAGCTGACCACCCATGTACGGAGTTGCTGCAGCGGCCCAGCTTTGAATCCGACCTGTGGCCCTTTGCTGCGTGTCATCCCCTCTCTCTCTACCCACCTTTCCTGTCTATCTTCGGCTGTCACTATTATAAAGGCAATAAAAAGCCCCCCAAAAGAAACAGTTTAAAATTCAGAAACTCAGATTGCAGTTCCTGTTATGCTGCTCGTAGGGGTCTCCGATTACCCTACAATACAATAATTCTGTTTTTATTCTGTATTTCACTTTGCTGTAAGACAAACGTTCTCTTTGGGAGGGTAAAGTGGAAGTTGCTAATTCGTGTTAATTTAAATTTATAGCCCCTACAAGGAACTTTCCTTTTTTTGTTGATTCTGGTGGCCCCTGTGGACAAAAGCGGCAGTGTTTCCAGTGCCTTGTTTCATTGGATTTAAGGGGAATCCGACTCTGTGGCAGGCATTCAGAATAATAGACTTGGTGATGGATTGATATAGCACCTTTCTAGTCTTCCAACCACTTAAAGTGCTTCACACTGCAGTTCTCATTTGCCCATTCACACACATTCATACATTGATAGCAGAGGCTGCCATGCAATGAGCCAACAGCTCATCACAAACAGAAACTACTCCTATTCGTACATTCACATATGCATGGCACGGCATCAGGAGCAATTTGGGTTTCAGTATCTTACATAGGGAAGAGCCAGCGATTGAACCACCAACCTTCTACCTCCTGAACCACACCCACCCCCACAACTACAATTATATAGAAATAGCCAATCTTCTCACTGATGGTCTTGTTTGTTTATGTTGGTCACATAGCGGCATCAGTATTCATTTATATATTTTGGGGGGCTTTTATTGCCTTTAATGGATAGGGACAACTGATAGTGACAGGAATGGGGTGAGAGAGAGGGGATGACAAGCAGTAAAGGGCCATCGGTCAGACTTGAATCCGGGGCCACTGCACCCACTACATGGGTGTGCCAGCTCTACCAGGTGAGCTATCCGGGCGCCCTGAGTCATCAGTATTAGACTAAAAAATAATCTCTACACTGGACAATGCATTTGCAAATCACTGATGACAGTGTGATTAGTTAATTCCTCACTTGCAAATGGGAAATAAATGGATTAAAGTAATCACAGTAGCTGTGTGTCAAATTAAATCAATAGAAATGAGGGTAAATGTATTTAGCTCTGGATAGTAAGGGTTAAGTCATGTTTTTGATTTCTTATATTAAAACATGTTTGTGTGAATGAACCTCAGCTCAGGTTGACTATATGTAAGAAAGAGTCACGTTATGGTCCTACAACTTTTCTCCCTCTTATTTCCCATCATTGGGTCTCACATTCGTCACATTTAGATTAAAAGAAATTATGTAAATAAAAAAGAAATGATCAAGTTACCATATGTGGTTATGCTTCATGGAACAGCCAGTGTCCTCAGAGGTGTCAGTTACTCCCGTGTCTCGTTTCAGTAGGGCTTGAATCTCACCTTGGTGTGTTGTTCCCTTATGCATCAGATGAAAGATGACCTGGTTGTTGACAACTTGGGTTTTTCCAGCAACAATTTCCAGCTGTTGACAAAACATTTTTTTGTCCAACAGGTCTGGGGTCAGCCTGGCAGTCAAAGACAATAACGGAAGTTTCGTCAGCACACTGAGCATGCGACTCTACGCGGTAAGAAGAGTGAGGTCTCAGCAGAAAATCAAGGAAACCATGTACAAGAAAAACTACACTGTTGCTCCTCTAACTTCAGAAGGAAGACATTAAATCACACACTATTACTGAAATATATTTGGCAAAAAAGCCCCCAAAACAGCTGGTCAATATAGTCTGATTGGCCAATATAACAAAGACTAAGATAGCCACGGAATTATTTTAGTTGAAATGAATGATAAAAAGACAATTAAGTGAGCCAAGTGAGCCATTGCAACATCCAAGTTATTATCATATGATATATTATATTATATCATATAATATTATCATATATAAAATGTGTCTGGAGTCAATCTTCATTGAACTCTTAGCATGAAAGCAATTGAGCATATTTCCCAATATGTCAAACTATCCTTTTAATCTTTCAGTCTAGGGCATTTATTGAATATTTACGGTTGTTGGATATGGATTATGGAGATGGGATGGCTGGTTATGGCAGAGGGAAGGTGGAATAGAGGATGGAGGATGGTAAGGCAGTTCATCCCACAGATGAAGGGAGGGAGAGCTGGCTGCAAACAGACCAGGATCTTGAGACGTTGGAAAAGAACAAAACACAAAGAAACTGAATACTAAAGACATGACTGTGTTTGCCTATGCTTCGGCTTGAAGTACATTCTGAAGGTTTACAGTAATTTATGCTGACTTGGAGACTCATCTATAATTTCAGGCCATGAAATGGTCATAAAATTACTGAATGTCTTTAAGGTTTCCTTTATTTTATCATTTTAATTACTTAACAGGTATATAAAGAAGAGTTGAGTTTCTTTCGACATGACTGATGACTTGCTGGATTAAAACTGAAACATTGCTATGGTCCATCTCCTCTGTCTGCTAATGATGAAAATACTATCATAGAGCAATGCTTATCTAATTATAATAACATGGCTCTGCATCATGTAGCCCAGACAACAACTTTGGCATGAACCCTGCCCTCCAGTGGTGTGGAGGGCTGGGCAACTTTAAGCTGATACTGGAACTCAAAGAACTTGTGTATCAATCTAAACAACATCCTTATCTCTTTTCTGTTATTGGGCCTATAGGACAAAAGCTACTCTTCCGTGCTGCAGATTCCACCAGTAGGCCTGGAGCTAAAGACCAGGATCTTTGTAGAAGTGAAGGCGTCCAACCTTACAAACAGGTACTTCACACATGTTTTAGCTGAAGTAGACCAAACATGATTTGCACAATAAAGAACATACTGACATTTCAATCTCAAATATCTGGTAAAAAATGACTAACTCCTCCTTTGCAGATTCAACGTGCTCCTAGACCGATGTTACGCCACAACCTCGCCTTTCCCCGTCAACACCTCACATCACGATCTCTTTGTTGGGTGGGTTATCAGCGCACAGAGATACATAAAGTGAAACAACTTGACTCAGTTTTAGAGAAGCTTTTCAACACAGGGACAATGCTTATAAATAAAGGTGCACTAACAAGATTTTTCCACATCAGTTTCACAAATTACAAAATACAATATGTCTGCTTTGAACCTTCCAGGGGGATGCTCCATACGGAAAAATCAGAGTTAATCAACACTTTTGGTCCTATTCTTAGTATTCCTATTATATATGCAAGTTTATGAAAAACCTCTACAAACAGGAGGGACACGTTATCAATCTGTTTAAGTGAAAAAAGCAGCTGTGAACAAGGCCCATGCTAAACCAGAGGGCATCCCCTCTGCTGTTCAGAATCTCAAAATTTTTGTCAGACTGAAACCTGGTAGAAACCCCTGAAGAACAGGACAAAAACATAACCATCTGTCCTCTTCAAGGTGTAACCGAGATGGCCAGACAGTAATGGGAGTCAACGGACTGCAGCAGGAAGCACGCTTCTCCTTTGAGGCTTTCCGCTTTATCCACAATACAGACCAAACTTTCTCCACGTACTACGTGCACTGCGCTACCAGGCTCTGTGTGAACTCCTTCTGCCCAAACCTCGTTCAGGTCAGATTCTGCCTCCAGGTGCTACACACATCACAAATGCAAACATGTCACATACATGAATTGAACCAGTCTGCAAAACCCTGCATTACATTCAATGTTTTTTTATTCCAGATTTTTACAATATCTACCCATGGCAGATACAGTTTGGTTAAGGTCAGAAAAGATTGTGTTTGGCTTTGACAGGATGCAAACACCCACTCTCCTGCTACATACCCCTGCTACGTATAGCACACGCTATGTCCAGTGGCATGATATTATGCTATGAATCTAGATGTAAAGTTTCATGTACAGTAGTTATTGTATTTTCATGGAAAGCTGACATTTGACTGCTACTCAAATACAGCCCAGTCTCATGTCAAAAGGATTAAGAGACCCGCTAATCCGCCAGTGGGTAGTGTCAGTGTATATAGAGCAACAAGAACATTTGGAGAATGCAGGGTGGATTGATGGTTCAAACAAACACAGGACTCTCACTGATGAAACCGCTAAACAAAAGTCAACGATTCTCAGGTACCATCCTTTCCTAAAAGTAAGCAAGTAGTTTTGTTCCCTAAACCTGACCTAACTGCCTCTTCAGCAAGCTTTATTTGAAAATGTAAGCAGATATTGCATATTTATTAGTGCTAACTCCATCACAGAATGAGCATGTGTTGAAAACGTGATACTGCCTCGCCTAGGCGATGTAAAATGTGACGAGTAAGTTTGTATTTAATGCTTGGCATGATACTGGTTTGCAAATACTATTATTACACTCTAACAGCCTAGGGTACTTTATTTCTCCTAGAAAACTGTCCAAAATGATAATCACTTGATTCACCTGCAGAACTGCACCAACTCGAGGAGGCGCCGAAGTGTCAGCGACAACCAGGGCACCAAAGTCAGCGACATGGCCACCATCACCTCAGGCCCCATCACTACCCGCCTAGACAACGGTGAGGATGGTCTTGATAGGATGACGCCTCAGAATCTTGAGATAGCGAGAAGTAACGAAGAATCATACCTGTCAAATATCAGTCTGCATAAGTTGATTGGAGGGTTGTTTTGGTCATGAATGAACTGAAGGTTTCTCTTGTTCTCTTGCAGGGTATCTGATGACATCTGGAGGTATGCATACACTGTCAACATGAGTTAATTCCCTGTACTTTTATCAAACAAAACAGATGACGAGATCATTGACAACAACATCATTAGGTTATCCTGATCATATACACACAAGTTATTAAGGCTCACAGGGAATAATAGGATGCAGTGTGAGTGAATTTATCCAAAGTCAATGGTTGGACAAAGAATCCTTACCTGCCAAATGGGGCCTCTTCCTAGAGGCTGTCCTGTCACTGCATGAAGTGAGTGAGAATGTCAGATTTCATCTTTTTGAGAAGGGTCTATTTGCAGTCTCACAGAATACATGACACACCCACTTTACTACACAGATAGTGTCCTGGATTGACATACTTATTTGAACCCAAACCACAATCTTTTCCTAAAATTAAGAGGTACTTTAGGTGCCCTTTAGGGGTGTCATGTAGAAGGCGTGTCCTGTAATACTGTGTACCCACAGATAGACCTAGTTAGAATTTTTTGACCCAGTCCCCCCCAATTCTGGTGTCAGAAAGGTGTGGAGGAGTGGGTTTCTGAATTAGTTTAACCGTCCGACAAGCAGTTCTGATGGAGCATACTGGTACCTTAAGCATTACAATTAGAACAGAGGAAAAAATGACAATGTGAAAACCCAGTGACAATGTCAATGAACAATGAACCAACAAATAATTATTAACTTATCATTATCAATGATGCCTTTCAGGGTAGTTTCCCCTGAAAGGCATCATTGTTCCACTTGGTTGTTAATACAAACAGTGAAGAAAGTGTGTGAGAAGAATTGTTGGATTGACTGTTTCGGAAAGCTAACAATCTTTCTATACCGGAAAGGTGTGAGGAGAAAGGGGTTGTAGACATTGTTCCGAATGCATGATCTGGCTAGCACTTTGTTTGAAGCATAGCTACTGACCCCCTTTGAGGGAGCCAGCTGAGGCGGTTCATCTGATTAGAATGTATGTACTGGAAGGATGATCAGGGAAACCAACTGGCTTCTGAGCTAAATACATACATGTAGTACATAAATACAGTTTCCATCATGCTCATTGATATATAAACTGTACATTGCTATATGTGGTCTAATCCTTGGTGTTTCTTTCCTTTCCCAGGTGCTCAGCAGACTCATATGAACAGCAGCATGCTGGCTGTTTCAGTCGTGGCAGGCATCGTCGGAGCCATCTGCCTTACTCTGGTGGCTTTCATTGTTCACCAGATGTACAACTCTAAAATCAGTTTCAACAAAACAATCCTGTACCCACAACAGTGACAAAGGGTGAATACATCTTGAAAAGGATTTTGTCATGTTTCATTCTCTCATACTATATGGCCTACAGTATCATGGGAGCATTGTGATAACTGGGTGAGAGCAAAAGTCTCTTTCTTCTGCATTAATTGTTGGTCTTATACAATAAAGGTTCCTTTAAATAACCATACGATAGTAGAAGACCACAAAGTTGTATCTTTTAATATATCAATTTAACTTTCATTTAGCCTAGAAAGGATTTTTAACAGGTTAACAAACAGTCTCAGTTTAATACTGATGCCTCTGTATGATCTACATAAAAACAAACAAGACCACCAGAGAGAAGATTTAAGCTTGGAAGAGCTATTTCTAAATCAATGAAATCAATGAAACAAGGCAGTGGAAACACTTCCACAGAATCAATACAAAATGAAAGTTCCTTGAAAGAGTCTCATATTTACTGTTGTCTGACAGGATTCAAGTACTTAAGTACAATTTTGAGGTACTTTTAGTTATATTTTACTTCATTAGCCTACATTTCAACAGGATATGTAGTACTCCACTTCAGTTATCTGACAGCTACAGTTAAGATTTTATATAAAAAACATGATAATCTCATGAAACACGGTAACTACAACTACAACCTTTTTGGCTCATTTCAGAGGTTCTAATGACACATATGGATTTGAAATATATGAAAGTGTTCCCAATTTCTTCACACCACTTTGCACAGTTTAAAAAAAGGGTTTTCTGATGCATTATATCAGTTTGGCATTACTGCGGTCTTTAATAAAATGCTTCTATATGTCTGCAGTGGTAGAAAGTAACTGAGTAGATTAGGCTCAGGAAAAATTCAAACAAACAAGGCGATGGAAACACTACCGCTTTTGTCCACAGGGGTCTCAATTTTACTGTTGGATATATTTCAGTGATATCAAGTTAATCCTCTCCCACCAACAAAGCAGACAGGAACAACAGCACACACATGCACTCTAACTATACATTACAGCCTTGGACACTGCTTTAGGCTGTATTCATGTTATACTGGGTAATGGAACTGAGGGGAATGGTTATTTGTTACTAAAGCAGGGTGATAGGTAGCTCACATTCAGGGTTTTTATAAAAAAATACTTTTATAACTATTAAAGCTTCAGAAGTCTATGTATTTTTGAATCTAATGAATGTGTTTGACAAAACTGTAACTGTCATTATTAATGGTGAATATTTATGGTGTTTCTTAATGATCCATTTAGAAGATGTCACAAAACTGATATATAAAGCTACAATACTGTACTTTTATATTGGTATTTCTAAAATTAAAACATTTATTATTTTGTCTACATGTGTCATACCTTTCATGAGTGCATGCAAATAGGTTATTTAATTCCCTCTAGAGAGTTTGGGCTAGCTGTAAAGCCTGGAGAAAAATCTGTTGATCTGTCTCTTTTGATAACATGATCTTTGGCTGTTCGCTGTTTTATTTCAGGTCAGTCCTTGTGGCAGTGTGTCAATGTGACACAGGCAGGTATACATTCATCACTTACTTGTCTTAACTCAGTGGCTGACACAAAGGGGTGACGCAAGACATTCTGTAGGATCCATGGACAAAGCCTGGGACAGTAGAGGTGGCAAAGGAAAAAGAGATTTCAACATAATATTAATTTCCTTACAGGAGGAATAAAACCTATAAATTGGCTTTATCAATTACAATCACAGGACCACTTTTCATTGAGACTGCAAACTCAAAGCAACTTTTCACTTTCTCTGAATTTTACATTTTTTAACACAATAAATTGTAAATGGATTTTTTCAATATTTTAGGTATGACAGTACAGATATGAAAAAAACTACAAAGATCAGTTTTTTTTAAACTTTTGATAAAACATTTCAGTGACTGTGATGCAATTTAGCAGGAAGCTAGCTGCCATTAAAATATTCAATGCTAGACTTAATTGCATAAACCTCCAGTTAGCATTTAAACGTTAATGAAAACTGAAGATAAGGTATAATAGAGTACAGCAGTGGAAGGATATCAAATGGCCTGATTTATGTATCAGCCTTGGAACAAAAGGTTGAACAAGACATTTTTTTTCTTTGTCAACACCATCAGGTCAGGTATTTCAGTGTATTTTTTACTTTGTCATTCCTGGGCATTTTTCTGGAACAAAGTGAACAAATTACAAAGCTGAGTGGTATTGGCTTAAAGGGACAGTTCACCACAAATCAAAAATACATAGTGTTCCTCTTACCTGTAGTGCTATTTATCCATCTACATGTGGTTTGAGTTGCTGAGTTTTGGAGATATCGGCCTTCTCTCCAATATAACAGAACCAGATGGCACTTAAAAAAAATAATAAATTTGAAAAAGTCAGCAGCAATGTCTCTTTCCAGAAATCATGACCCAGCTCCTCAAGATAATCCACAGACCATGTTGTGAGCAGTGTCATATGGGAACTTATCTGTAAACATTAACTGTGTCCTCCTCTGTTGAGCTGTAATGTTAGCTAGGTCACCTAGCACCACTGAGTTTTTCAAATGTAGTTTTTTTATGCCGCTTTGAGCACCACGAGCCGAGCGCCATTTGGTTCAGTTATATTTATTTGTAGGCTGATCACTCCAAAACTCAGCAACTCACACCAAAACAATCTTGATGGATAAATAACAAGACAGGTAAGAGGAAAGATATGTATTTTTGATTTTGGGGTGAACTGTCCCTTTAACAACCCACACGCTCCTTTAGCTCTCTGGTCAGGGCAAGAACAGTTTCTAAACAAACACAAACACTGGACCCTGGGTGGACCCTGGGTGGACCCTGGGTGGACCCTGGGTGGACCCTGCACCCAATGCAGCCACCCTGAAGTAAGATCAAGTAATCATGTTTATACAACAACAAGTTGACAAATTAAAAACAAAAAAAAAAGATTTTTATTAACAGTTTAGAAACACAACATTGTTTTTCATTTCTAACTTTTGTTTTCTTCAAATCCCCCCTTCCAATAAGTGCTGCAAACACAGAAGCACACAGCTGACCCACCCCCAATTGTTGTAACGGAAAAATGGAGCCAACATCAGAACGTGAATCTGCACCATGGGGCACATTGAGGTAAAGAGCAGTGACGACACTAACACACCAACTCTTCTACGACGTTTAGCAGCTTATGAGAAAACATGGAGTTTGACCTCTGCCACCAAAAGACATTCAAGCTTGTACTGGCATCAGTAGAAAAATTCATGCGTCATATTAGTTCATCCAGCTGTATCAGAAGTGGAGCAGAGTAGAGACACAATGTTGACTCTTCCCTATTTGGCAGCTCAGTTTTAGTTCTAGTTGTCAATCTGCACATAGAGGAGCACCTGAGCAGTTAACCACCACCATCAACTGCTACATGACAGACCCCAGCAGTAATTAGAAAAAAGAAAACCTTAAATGAACCTTAGGGGGTTTGTAATGTCTTTTTGGCTACGTTCACACTGCAACCTTAAGACTCAACTCTGATTTATTTGATGGCATTTTTTGTTTGTTTTTTGATTTGGGCAGATTTGTCTGCAGTGTGACGTTTTCTACAAAACTACCTTCGAATTATATGGCCAAATAAATTCTGGATTGGAGCAAAGGAATTCACGCATGAGGAATCCTCCAAAGGACTCTAAACCACCCCTCACCCTCTGCTGTGGCCAGCACCGTTAGGTAGTGCACTCAATCAGGGGCCATGAAAAGTCAGTGAAGGTGCAGGTGTTAGGACAAACAGTGACAGTGATACAGTGCCGAGGACAAGGCAGGAAATGACAAACCAGAGTATAACAACACTTATCCGTGTCAAACATCCATACAGTTAAACCGATGTGGCCGAGCACTGCTTCCATCTCCCTCTGTATCAGCATCGATGTCATCATTCGTTGGACACGGGAAGATGTTTCATTTGAACCTGCAGACCTGCACTGCGTCCTCTTGGGCTTTATTTTAGTTGAACTACTTCTTCATGGTGTTTAAGTGTCCGTTGCTTACAGAATCCATGACAAACAGAAGAGATGAAAAGCACAGAAGAGGAAAGGGGAACAAGGTGACTGGTCTTCAATCCTTATCCAATCAGGTTCCAGCGGTTCAATACACAGGGGCATAAAAAAAAAAAAAAAAAAAAAAGAGAAAACAACCAAACAAAAACAGAGAGTGAGAAGGAACTTGAACATTTATACACTGTCAATAAATATAGTGATTTTTTTCCCCAGTTCCAGCTGTTATAATTCATCTTCTATGTGGTTTTCAGGTTGGGCCTTCTCTGTTGGTCCTGGAAATGAGGACAGAGAGAAAAAATGAATACTGTGTGTATGTGAGGTTAAGTCAACTCAGTTTATCAGAACAGAAAAACAGACGCTCTATAGCGAGTATGTTCTCTCTCCAGTCCAGAGCTACAAGTGGCAAGTAACTCAAGGCCATGTTTACTGATTTAATAAGACAGACAAAAAGCTGTTGCTATGGTAAAGCCTGTTAGCAGAGGCTGAATGGCTGTGACATTTGAAAAGGCCTTGGCTGGAAGAAGAGGGAACATGCAGACCTGGTTCTGCTAATGTTCAAATACAGTATGCATGTCTGACTATGACAAATGGTTTCGGAGCTGTTTCTGAAGGCAGTAGAATCATTCTTGAAATGTTAGACATCAAATAGGCCAGTCTATTATGATTATGATCACTTATCTTTAACCCTCTTTAAAACGTAGTTGTCTTTTCAACATAGAGGAGCCTAGCACTTAGCATATCTAAGTAGAGGAAAGGAGAACGTTCCAAAAGGGGCCAGACTTAGGAAGGGTCAGTTATTAAGGTTCTGTTCCACTCGGGTCAGTCAGTGTGCTGTTATTTGTGCATGTTGGCTCACTGGAAAAGCTCAGCTATACTAAATGGAATGCAGCCTTTATTAGTATCATTTGTAGCCACTGTGTTTACCCTACTATTTCATGTCAAAATGGCTGCTGTGAAAACCATTATTTGCATTTTCTATTGGCTAGGCAATTACATTTCACATCTGACATGCCAGTGGGAGAAAACTGTATGTGAAGACTGCTGCCGTCTCCTCCTGTGACAGATATTATTATGTAATAACTTGTCAAAATGTAAAACAAATGCTACTTTGGATGAGATGTGAAGGTAATGCTTTAATGTCATAAATTACATCACATTATTATGCAGGACCTATTAAGTTTTCAGCAGGTCAAACAACAGAAGCACAATCGAACCAATTTCATGACATTTTGGTTTTTGTTATTACCTTTCCTTGTGATCAAATTTCCCCTTCTGCTATGACTAACTTGTTTTACTATTACAATTTGATGTTCCGTATTTGAGAATTGAATTAATGAGTAACAACTACATTTAGTATAATAATATACTAAGGAATAGCACCACAGAATACCTCTGTGTATGTTAATGTGCTAATTAATGTAATAATGAAACTTTCACTATATCCTGGGAATGAGACTCAACAATCAATCTTTCTTGGGTCTAATTAGTTTCATTCAGGCCCAGTGGATTCTTGCCAATGAGCACTACAACAAGCCAGAGAAACAGGATTTTTTCACACGTTATCTCTCTCATGTACTACTGTCAGGATATAGTGAAAGTTTCATCAAATGTGACAAAAACATTTTTATGAAAATTACCAACTGAAGCTTTAAGTAACAGAATGATTGACATGCTAATGCAATCCATCACAACAGTCCAGAAGTAATGTAATGTTCCGTCTGTGTAGAGCCTGTGTCAGTGAGGAGATCGTTCAGTTCAGTGGGGATGTCTGAGCCTGTAGTTTAGTGTTGTATCTGCCCACTTTTTATTCTGTCCACCCCCTAAAGTTCTCCGGTATCAGCAACAGGTATGGCAGACCGACCTGTGGTTGTTGTTTCTTCTGTGGGCTGTGATTGGCTGTCTGAGTCTGTGTGTACAGCGTTGTCGTCAGTGGGCGGGGCTTCCCCTGGCTGCGCCTCGTCTGGGCTTTCTGCATTTTAAAGAAAATATACACGAGAAGTTATTTGAAGCCTTATTACAGTTCTAATTCTGTTTTCATATTTACCCGAGAACACTAATAGTCACAGGTGAGTTTTGCAGGTTTGACCCACCACTCTTTGTGTCTGTGCTCTCCTCTGTGGGAGGGATGACTTTCTCCTCCGCCGTATTATTGGCCTTGCTGCTTTTATCAGAGCTGGTGCTGTTCTTGGCTTTGGCTTTAGCCTTTGGCTTGGCAAACTTGGCTTTGTTGAGCAAGTAGTTGACCTCTCGATCCAGCAGAGCCAGCTTGGACTCGATGTCTTTGGACAGTAGGATGGGACGCTCCTTTGGAGAGCGTTTCTCCTGCTCTGCTACCGTCTCATTCTTCCACGTCTGGAGCACACAGAGACAATTATAAACATGGAGGTCAGTTTACACCCTACAAGGAGAATTACTCAGCCTGTGAAAACAGTTCTGCCCTACAAAGAGGAACTGCCATTGACTGTCCATTCAAATGCATTGTAGGTAAAACAGCAGTTTTTTGATTATTAAATATGTATTCTTTAAGTAATTTCTATGGCTTAAAAAAACATGACTAATTATTTGACCGATGACGCCAAAAATGCAGATTTACCTTTGTTTTACCTTGAACAGATATACAAGCAGTGCTGGGGCTGGACAATATACAATATTATCGCATATTGTGAATTTGCATCATTAGGATAATCAGGAATCTCCTCAAAGTGACTTGAAAAAGCTGTCTGGCTTGCTAGGATACAGGCTCGGCCCGTTGTATCCCCGACAAGAAAAAGTTCAACTAGATGTGTGGAAATACTATGGATGGTGGGGAGATGAGGTTCCTATCTGCGTTGCAACAAAAATGTGTTTAATTAAAAAGTAAGGTAAAGTGACTTACAGTTTTGATGATTATTGCAATTATTTTGGCTAGAATAATTGTGACATAAAAATGTCATATTGTCCCATCCCTAGGTAGTGAAAAGGCAAAGTCATCCCTAGTCATAAGCCAGTTTTGATCAGAATTGTAGCTACTGAGGTTTGGCTTTGTAGCACAGTTAAAATGACTTTTCTGATGATGTCACAGCAGTGTCATCAGGATTATATCAGCTTGAACTAGGAGGATCTAAATAAAGTTACTACTGAGTTGCCTTATGGGAAATGCAGGATCAGGCATTTTTGGAATTTGACCCATACTAGAGATTAAAAGTTAGGCTCTCTCTGCTGCATCAATGTTGAGCATTCTATTTTAATCTGTCTTTTGCAAGTCCTCATTTAGGGAAATGAGTAAGGCAACAATCATCCAAAGCAGTCCTCAATAGTATGATCACAGAGTGACAACCTAAATTCATTCACCGCTTACCGTTGTTTCATTGATCACTTTTTCTAACATATTCAGCTCAACTTCAGTGAAGATTTGGTCATCCTCAGGAATCAGTTTGGCACTCCTTTGAAAGAAAAATAACATTTGTCAATAGAAAACTACTACTACTACTACTACTACCCCACCATAAAGTCATCTCCAGCTTCTTTACATCTCCGTTCTGACACTTACTTCAAGAAGAAGCTGGAGGTATTGAGCATGCTCTCCAGGGCGGCCAGGCGGTCCGGCCACTTGCGTCGCTCCTCCACCCTGAAAAACATGTCCTTGCACAGGCTCTTCAGCTGAGACAGCTTCTCTCTCAGCTGCTTGGTGGTGGCCGTGTAGCCGTCCTCGTCCATCCACTCCGACACCTCGCTCAGCTTGGCGGAGATCTGCTCCTTCTCCTCCTCCGACACCACCAGCTGGTAATCCTCCTGGTACAGCTTGTCCTAGAGAAAGAATTTAAGTATTGTGTGTTTTCTGGGACAAGGCACATGTCATATGGTCCCATATCACTATTAGAATACATCCTGTTTTCTCTCCTGCAGCCTAATTTCTGATTTCACTGGTTGGGTTTTTACATTAAATGATTTAACATCTTAGAATAATGTTGGCTTGTATTTCCTCCAACCTGCACTGGCAACTCCGCTGACCTCAAGGTATCTCAATGGAAATGGATTTTATCAGTACCCATGATTCTCGGTTTTACATGTCCACTTTATGCTAATCCAATGCAGTTTTAGGCAAAAAAACAGCAGTTTTTTGTATGCACTATAAATGTAATATTTTCAATAGTGTATTTGAATTTTTCTGCATATTGGAGTCTACAAATAGTGTTGGAATTGCATACTTGGGATATGACTAGAGACTTGTGGATTCAATGAGTCCAGCTGAATTGTATTCATGTGTAATGATGTCAGTCCCAATAGTAGCAATTACATTGTAGTGTGACCATGTTTTGGTATAAAATGACCTCTAGGATAATCACAGCCTCATGAAACAGTACAAGCAAAAACGTGACCCCTAGGATGGATGGCTTTCCTAGCTTTATTGTCAACAAAGGGCTCTCTGAGCAATTTCCAGAACAGAAGTGCCCACCATGCAATCCCCATAATGTGCAATTCTTACAGAAATTTCCTTTATGGTGTTCCTCAGGGTCTTAATGTGGTATTCTGGATGATTTTTGATCAATTTCCAAGAGGTCAAAAATGTTTACTAACTAACTAAATCTGTGTAACAAACGGTATCAACCAGTCTTATAATAATAATAATAATAATAATAATAATAATAATAATAATAATAATAATATTTATAAGCGCTTTTCTGAATACTCAAAGACACTTTACATAAAAACATAAAAGCAGCAAAACAACATCAAATAGTAAAACACTAAAAACACATCAGACTAAGCTAAACATTAAAAGCAATTTTAAAAAGGTGAGTTTTTGTCAGAGATTTGAATGTGGGAGGTCTGTACAGTCACGGATGTGTTTGGGGAGAGTTCCAGAGGGAGGGGGCAGCTACAGAGAAGGCTCTGTCGCCCCAGGTTAGGTGCTTGGTCCTGAGTTATACACTCTAAACTTTATGAATATGAACAGACACCTAAAAAACACATGTTTATTAGAGATTTATGACTAGCAAAACTTGACACACAGTGAGCTGCATCTAAAATGAATCTGCATCTTCCCAGCTTTCAGATGAAGTATACCACTTCTATGTGTCACATACTGTTGACCTGGTACCGCCCCCTAATGATCCCTTGCCCTCCTAAAAAAATAGTGTATGGTAGGGATGTGGTAGTGATGTTGGAGTTAAAAATGTAAATAATCTTCTTTTGCTTACCTGTGTCTCAAAGATAAAAGCTTCCAGACTGTTCAGTGTCTTTTCCCTCTCCTGTTTGGCCCGGTCTCTTTCTGTCAAATCCTGCAACCTGAAAAGACACAAAGTAGTTTTAGACAATAACAAAGACCCAAACAGTACGAGAGCTGAAAAGAATGGAAAATGGATGCTTTACTTCTTCTTGGAGGAAGTGACATCATCTGCAGTGGGGTCAAGGATGTCGTTGATGATGAGTTCCACTGTGACGTCTTCAGAGATCTTGCTCTTCTTCTGAGGTTTAGCCTTCTTCTCCACATCCTTCTCTGCCTCAGCGTTTTCAGATTTATCTCCGTCTTTCTCCTCCTTCACCAGCAGAAATGTGGTTACTTTCAATACTGAGTCTGTCTATGCTAGTCTCTCTTCAATATATATTTTCGACAAGTGCTGTAAAAAAATGTAGAACCACATAAAACAGGTCTTACCTTGGCATCAGTCTTGCTACCTGCCTCCTCAGTCTTGTCCTGACTTTTCTCTTCCCCTGCACTTTTTTCAGAATCTTCCTGTTTCTCCTTGGCGGCCTCGTCCTTCTGGGCCTCTTCCTTACCATCTTCGTCCTTGCCGTCCTTTCCAGACTCTGGAGGCACTTCCTCCTCGTCCTGGACACAAAAAAAACCACCAGGGAATGAGGTTAGCTACAATGATGTCAGCCGAGGCATGCGTGAACAATGCCGGCCCTATACTTGTGTGCACATTCATTTTTATCAATAACGTTGTATATTCTAAATGAATGTGTCTCTGATTGACTGAGCTGTGCCGTGTACAGAGCTGCGAGTACCTGGACAGGTTCAGTTACATTTGGGGCGGGTTCTGATGATCCTCCTCCAAACAAGGTAGAAATTGTGTTGCCCAGTTCTGAAAGACAGCAAAGTGTTGGCTCAGTTATGTAATGAGTGAAGCAGGCTGTATGCATGAATCGAGTGAGTCTTGTTCTAAAAGCTGTTACAAGTCAACAATCAACCAACAGAATCGCTAGTGATCGTCTAATAGTACTGATCTTGTATCTTAAATAATACAATAGATGCATCATAGTGGATCACAGCGCTAGGAAAGGAGGTACGGAGTTCTAACTGACCCATCTATGCAGTTATTTTGGAGCAATCAGGTAATTTAATCAAAATAAACAAAGACTTTGCTGCAGCTGGGGTTGGAGCGGGTTGTTCACTAATCAGAAGGTCGGGGATTCGATTACTGACTCCTCAAGCAATGTGACTTAATCTTTCCTTTTCCACATTGGTCCAAAGTGTGTGTGAGTAAGCACAGAATTACTGTGGGGCCAAAGCATTGTATCGCTTTATAATGCATTTACAATTTATTAATGTATAGTATAAAGCAAAGGGAGAGAGAGAACCACTCATCTACAGATAAAAGCAGACTGTTTTACACATGATTATCATTATGATTCTATACCCTTTACTTAGAAAAGGACTAGTGTGTAGGATTTAGTGACATCTAGCAGTGTAGGTGCAGATTACAAGCAACTCAATACCATTCGCCTTCCAAATGCAAAAGGCCCGTTCTGGGCTTCTATAGAAACATGGCCACTGTAGAAGAGGACCTGCTTCATCTGTAGATAAAAATGGCTCATTCTACAGTAACGAAAACATTGAGAACACGTCTTAGAACCATCACCATCATCCACAAAAAACCAACAGCTTGCTTTGCACTGCCTCATTTGAATGAACCTCCAACTGGTTTGTTTTTCCCCTCCCACGTTTGCACTGGACAACACTGTGCAAACAGCACTGCTTATTGCACCTCCATGAAGACAGGGCCTAAAGTGCACTCTACTAACACTGATCTTACAGATATATGTTTGCAAAAACCTACTAGTTAAGGTCGATTCCTCTTCTTTCTCCTCCACAATAGTTTCAAAGACAGACTCCACCTGTAATTGAAAATTACAGTAATGAAATGTTAACTTGATTGACTGGTACAAATGAAAGAGTTTAGATTCTGTGATTATTCAAATACATGATTAGTTGATTTGAAATGCATTCCCTTCCTTACATAAGCTTCTTTTACAGTCATTATTTAGCTGACAAATAATAATAAATATACTGACACAGACAGACTGCTTCATAGTGCAGTACACAGGTATCGTTCTTCATTCATTTGGGGCATTATGTTATGTTTCAGCTCAAAGAATAAAGAAAGATGTAGTGTAGATTTAGAAACTGAGCTGGTTATTATGTGATTAATAATAATAAATCCTCAGATGTTTGTTCACTTTCATTAATCTCCTTAGAGTTAAGCACATTTTCCTTGAGTCAAGTGTTTCTGGCTTTGATATCAGTAAGCCTCACTGACCACCATGGCAACCAGGAGGGAGGGCAGAACAGCAACACAGTCCAAGTCTAACCCAATAAGTCTGTAGGTAAGAAGCACACAAATACTGTGTCCTTGCAACAAAAAGGCACTACCAGTCACTGGTTTGAGTGTTCAATAAAAAAGCTGAATTGGTCAGAAAGTTGAACTGACCCGATCCAACAGGAGCACTCCGCTTTCATCCATGTTGAAATGGGCTTTGATGCCTTTTGACTCTGCGTCTGTGTGTTTCTGGAAGCTGCTGCCCACTCCAGACAGCTTGACTGTGGTCAGGTTCAGAGAGCCAAACACACTGCAGAACACCAGCAACAGGAAGAGAGGAGAACAAAGCTTATATTCAAATACATGATGGGTCAAAACACAGTTGAAAATTCAAGTATTCTGTAACGATCAGTCATGAAATCTCATTAACACTGCTTAAATTATTCAATTTCTGTGCAGACATATTTTTTCAAGAGCTCCGTGAAGCAAAAAAAATAAAAAAATAAAAAAATAAAAGCTATAGCGAGCAGCTATCCAACCTGATGTCCTCCTGACTCAGGAAGCTGAGGTCGCCGTAGTTGATGTCAAAAGCAAAGTCAGCATTGTAGCGGTTAAATGTGATGACCTTGCGCTGGGGGTACGGCGCCATTCTCTGGAAGAGGATACGTTTGTTGTGTTTCACAGTTTTAATTCCCTCTTCCTCTGTCTCACGGGTGAACTCCACCTAAAGGAATGAAATCACACGTGTTTACATTCAGAATTTAATTTTACTAGAGCACCGACTGACGTAGGATTTTTGAGGCCAATGCCCATTATAGAGGAATATGTACTGATTATATGGTAGAATAAAAATGTTCTATGTAGATTTCGCAATTATATAACCATGCAAAGGTACTTAGCAGGCTGCTTCCTTACACAAATAACTTAGCTACCGTGTTAAACATATACAACCAATTCAGGAAATAAATACTGCGAAAATAAAAATAAAAAAAACTATAAAAACTACAAGCCTCTTTTTCTGCATTATACACTGGATAAACAGTTGTCATATGGGTGCATATCAATATATACACAGATATCAATATGTCGGCAATAGGCCTTTATCAGCCTATAATATTGGCCCACCGATATCGGTCTGACTCTAATTTTTACATCTTATTTGGCGACAGTGAACAAAGCAGGCCCTTCTATTTAGATTTTAGCCCTGCTCATTAAACACTGCATATCCATTCTGGCCAAGAAAGATATAAAGACACTTTGGTGGCTTGAAGATACTTGATTGTTGAGTCACAAACAATAATTTTCCCAACAACGACTAATATAGTTTGTCTATGAACAAAGCTGTTGATAGCGGTGATATTTAAATGTGTCTGCAGCAGCAGTGAATGACATGCACTGACCTGAATGGGGAAGACGGCTGCGTCTCGGACCAGGAAGGGTTTGACCTTGAAGGCCTTGCTGAGGGCAGCAGCCTGGTACACGGCGCCCATGGCTGCTGCCTCATCTGCATTGATGTTCTTCCCCAACTCCTCTCTGCTCGGAAAAAAATGCACAATTACAACTGCAGGTATTCTCAATCCAAACAGAGCTGCTGGAACGTGTAGTTACGTAAAGTGCCGGTTATCAAATGAGAGCAACATCACTTACTTCCCCACAGCTGTGAGCAGCACTTCCTGGACCTTGGGGACACGGGTGGAGCCCCCGACTAAAATCACCTGCTCAATTTCATCCTATTGGCAGAAATACAAGAACTCAGATTCACAGCAGTAACACACACATCCATTATTTAATACTGACTGCCCTATGACAACACTTCATTAGTCCTTGCTTTAAGATGGCCTCAACAGTTTTTGTCTTAATGAGTTTTGCTTTTGTCTCTTTCATTACTTTGTCACACTGGGTGTAACAGCTGATGGATGTATTCCTATTAAAATAATCCAGCAGAGCAAACCAAGAAGCCCATTTTGACCCCAAGTTTGTTTTCCAATCATATTTCATAATTTTATGGTATTCCGACATTGTTCTGTAACAATAATTGTTTTAATTTAGCAAAGCAAAACCGACAAATCAGCATTGGATTAGGTCACTGTGATGTTTGAGCTTCACTGTGCACTTTATCTTTTTAAATCCGAGTTTAACAGTTGGACATACCAACACTTCCAGTTTTTCACAAGTGTGTTATAATTCAAGTCATGTATTAGTATGGTCACAGTTTTCTTTAAGATGCATCCTGGGTCGCCTAACTGTATAAACAATAAACGGTCCAAACATTTTGCTATTTATTTAGAACAAAAATAAAGCAACGTTGCGGCTTTACAATAATAGAATAGATATTGAAATCTACATTTTCGGAGAAACTCACAAAAGCTAAAATAAATAACTAATATTAACTAATAGACACAGACACACTCGCACAACCAAACGCATGAGCTAATAAGTGGTGAACTGCAGAACAATACCATGTCGTATGTCTAAAGGAGCCTATAGCCTGCTGTCCATTGGGCTCTTTTCCTATTCTTATTCTATTCAGCTTTTCTGTCCTACAGCCAAATCTAACCACAGGGAGCATTAAAGTTTCATCTCATCCTGTCATGTGGAACTACCAAGCTGCACTTGATCAGACTTGTGGAGCCGTGTGGTGAGAATACTGACCAGCTTCATTTCGGCGGCAGCAAGTGCGTCAAGCACCGGGCGAGGCACTCTTTCGAAAAGATCAGCACACAGCTCTTCAAACTCAGCCCTGGTCACCTTAGCTTTGAAGTCAATGTCATCCATCAAACCTTCCACCTGAAAATACACATTGTTTATTTCTCACCAAGTTACCAAGAAACTTTTTTTCCCCCACACAACCAGCAAGATGGACAGAGTTGGGGGTTCACGTCCCTGGACTTACCTGAGCCATGAAGTCAACGTTTGCACTTAGCACTGTCTTTAGCCTCTGAGCCTCTTTGAGGAGTTTGGCCATGGCCCGGTGGTTCTCCCTCACATCTGTCTTGCTCTTCTGCTGCGCGTTGAACAGTTTAGCCAGGTGGTCCCGGAGCCGCATGTCCATCTCAAAACCTCCCAATCCACGGTCAAACCTTCAGCCAGGACAAAAGTAGCACACCTTAGTCCAAGCACTGAATTTAAAATGTGGTTTTAAACCAACTGTCAAAAGCAGGAAGCATTTACTATCTTTTAAACTCAGAGACACTTGAGGATAAACAAACACCCACATGAAGCATCTTTAATCCCATATTGGAGGATATTTAGAGCTTTAATGGCTCAGGCAGGATGAGCCATTTAAGCTCCCACTTGTTAAGAAAAAGAAATTCCAAACAAAAACCAGGTTTTGTCATTAAAACATGATAATTATCCCTTTACCTATAAGTGTCAGTGGGCAGCCAAGTGTGTTGGGCATTATTTTATCACACCAGCTCCTGGTCCATGTTGAATGTACCAAACATTTATGTATCCGTTCTCGACTCTTTATTGGGGCATTCTGCATATGGTAATTCTAAATGTCCTGGCCTGTGCACCAAATGTAAACTCAATTCATCAGCATACTCAGGCAGGTAAGAAGAGACTTGGCTGTCAGCAGATGTTTCATGAATCCCACACAGGATTTTCTTATCTTCCAAATCCAAGAGAAAAAATCTGAAAACATTCATGTAAGAGGCTCATTGCTGAGATGATGATTGGAAATAAAATGTATCCCACTGCCGCATTTTACTGAGAAACAAAACTCCACAAACAAAAACACCTAAACAAAACCAACTTGGCACAATATCACTCTAATTAACATGTCAATTGTTACACCTGGGAGGCAGACTATCTGCTTCTTCTAATGCTGCGTACACTTCAGCTGGAGATCGATATCTCAGCATGCTGTCTGTGTGTGGTCTGTTCTCTGTATGCGTCTTCCTGTTTTCTGAGTTTCAGACAGGATGGGGAGGGCCAAAACAGAAAAAGAAAATCTCACAAAAACATCCTGGACTTATATTATGATTACCTACTCTGAATGAAGCAGCTCGGTAGCTGGCTCAGTGGGGACCACAACTATCATTTTTAAGAGGTCAGTTATTATGTCTGTTCCAAACACTGTATTTATTAACAGCAGCAGCGAGTCGGGTGATGAAGAATCACTTCTGTATCCTAGCTGACAGGAGTGAGGCTGGAGAATTAGGGACTGCTAGCAACTACACTGTAACAAAAAATGCCATTATGAAATCGAAACGAGAAGAACTGGTGTTTTGCAGCAACTTTTTCCGTTTGTTTTTTTTTCCCAGACACAGATTGTTATTAATGGAAACCGATGTACATTTACAATAAATATATTGTGCACTGTATTTTAATGCAGATATTGTATGTGTTACCCCATTACATTTATTTGATAACTGTTTTTTACTTTGTATTAATAATGTGAATCGGCAAACTTTAGGTCAACTAATAAATTATGTACCATAGATGAAGCTACCCAGCAGTATAAAGCCTCTAAAATGAGCTTCACCTTTACCAGCTGCAACATGAAAGTGATAAACTCATTAATGTATCCATCATTTTGAACCAGTAATAGAATATATATTATTCCGAAATGGGCCATTGTGCACTTTTGGTACTTTAAGTGTATTTTGATGCTAATCATCTTTGGGCGCCCGGTTAACTCAGTGGATAGAGCTGGTAACCCATGTACTGAGGCTGAGTCCTTGCTGCAGCGGGCCAGGGTTTGAATCCGACCTGTGGCCCTCTGCTGCGTGTCATCCCCTCTCTCTCTGCCCCCCCTTCTTGTCTGTCTTCAGCTGTCACTATCATAAAGGCAATAAAAGCCCCAAAAATATTTTTAAAAAATTAATAAAAATCTGTCATCCTTATAAAAAAAATAAAAAATGATCTCTTTTCATGACATGTAACCAATCAGGTAGTGCTGTAGGCGGGACATTAAGCAAAATTACAGAGTGGTGACTACAGACAGAGAGGCAATGCATCAGAGCCAAAATTATAATAGTAATAATTTTAAAAATAATGTATTTAATCGAAAATCAGATAAAAGGATTAATGATCCCAATAATCTCACAAACACTGAATATCGGATCTGATAAACGGTCTTTTCTTTTTTCTTATTTATTTATTTAATATTGAACACTTTTTTGACTGCATATGCACAACAAAAGACAAAATTAACCGTAACCCTAACCCTAACCTTGCATTGAACCAATGTGTACACCTAAACCTGGCCACATCTTTTACATATTTCAAACCCTCTTTGAGACAACAGGGCTGCTAGTGAGAGCCTGGTCTCTCTGTACCATTAGACACAATCAGCACTCTGCTGACAAAAGCATTCTCAGTGGCGATGCCACTTCATGGATCAGTGACTCACCCGACACCTCGGATCTGTAACTGAGGCTGGCTGCCAGCCTCCTTGGTTTTGACTGTCTGATAAGAGACGATGGTGGCAGTTGTGCTTCCAGACCCCATGTCATAAAACATCACATTCTGAAAGGGAACACAGTTACAGATACATTAATGTCAAATATAGCCTAGACATAGAGCTGCTTTCAGAAATCTGAACAATCTCAAATATCTAATCACGTACTCCTCTACTACATGGTAAGGCTGTCGATCTTCTATGTTTTTGTTATTGTCAACAAATCCCATAAAAAAGACCAAACCCAACAGTGTGAGTCCATCTAGCAATACTTTTTGACTTCCCAACCTGCTTGTGGCATTCTCCAAGCCCATTGGTTCCTACTGAAGATGGAAGTAAGTAATGGCTGCTCTAGTAAGTATTTGGGGCAGCAGGATGTAGTCCAAATAAACTACAGTTTATCGTAATAAAGGAAGATTACTTTTATGATAGAGCAGCTGTAGAAAGACGGGGGGGGGACTCAGCCTTGGTAGATGGGGCACAAGGTCTACCAGGTAAGGTACCAGGGTGCCCCTCACTGATGTGATTTTAATAGCTTTTGGACAACAGTGGAGCTCTATGGCACAGAAGAAGAAAACAAATCAGGCTTTGGCTACTGGATGGTACATGCATTCATTGTTACCTTGGCTTGATTAACATGGGATTTGTTGACAATATTAAAAATATAGACTATGACAAGACTGACTGTTTAACATGTATTGGGAGTACTGCTTTGATGTGCACCTTAGCTGTGTTGTCGATATCTTTCCTCCTGAAGACCCCGTAGTTCAAGGCCACGGCTGTGTTGTCATTGATGAGCTGAAGAACCTTTAGACCTGCCATCTGTGCAGCCTGCAGGACTGCCCTACGCTCGGCCTGGTTGAAAAAGGCTGGGACGGTGATCACTGCGTCTTTGATTGGTTGCTCTGTGAGTTGAAGAGGAGGAGAAAGGGGGAAAAAAATAAATGAATGTCCTTCACATATTCAAACGTGCCATACAAGTAGGCCTCTCCTCCCATGTGCTAACTGACCTGCGAAGTCCTGAGCCAGTCCACAAGAATAATTGAGCACCATCCCAAGGAGCTCCTCAGGTGTGTACTGTATTTCTCTGGCAGAAAAAAAAGCACAAAGGAAGGTTAGAGGGCCCTGTCTAGAATAGTGCTGTGTTCCTTTCTATAATCTATTGATATTGTTTTTGCAGCTGATACTCTGGTACTGATGTTTCCATAGCAACTGCTACCCCTAAGGATAGCTACAGTAGCTCATTACCTGTCATGTTATTAGACACGATCTGTGACAGTGTAGTGCAGCAGCATATTACTGTATATGCTATATGGAGACAACAACCCACCCTTGTGACTTATGAGGTCAGTGGAATCAATACTTGTAGGCATTTACTGTATGAGAAGGGAAGAAGGGAACAAATAAAGAGACTCACTCTGAGTTTTTAAAGTAAACTGTGCCTCTGACCGGGTCCTCTTGCAGCTGGTGCTCAGGGAAACGTTTCTGGTAGAGCGCCACCTGGGGGTTGTTGTGCTTTTTGCCCAGTAGACTTTGGAGGTGTCTGTAAACAGTTTTGGGGTTCTTCACAGACTGAAATGTAAAACAATGTGACTGTTAAAAGCAAATAAGGAAAAGATGAGTATTATTTTTAGGTCATTTGAATGTTAAAGTCCCCCTCCAGTTAGAAATCAGCGTTTCTTCCTACTTCCTGTTCCTACAGTGTGCTGTTTGAATGCTGTCTGTGCAGAGTTTGACACTAGAAGGATGTTTTCACATTCATCTGCTGAAAGTGGAAAGTTTCTCTGTGCTCATTGAAAAGATTTTAAGGGGCAGGGCCTAACAGCATGATTTGTGACATCACAAATAGTTTGGAAGTTATTAGGCTTGTTCGAGATGAACTGTGCCTCGCCTGGAAAGTGAACGAGATCAGGTGACAAAAACCTGCAGTCAAGTCCAACAGTTTACAGCAGCCTAAAATAAAAAAAATATTAAAATCACACAGAAAATCAGGGAAACGTGAGGTTTGTTGTCAAAACTAGGATAGCCAGGTAAAAGCCAGGTGTTTCCCATCAAGCCCTGGGTCTTGCAGTCAGTGGAAAGTAACTGCTGCGCCTAGCTGACGAGCTAACTGCCGCATAATCTCGTGAGTCAGCATTAAGTCAGACATAAAGCTAACTGGCATGTATTGTGTGGTGATCGATTCTGCACAGGCTTGGCTCATCTCGAACAGGCCTCATCCTGGTCCAGTATCAACTTGTACAGTGTGATGTAGAAACTCGAAGCCACCAGTGCACATCCACTGAGAATGGACTTTACAGTGAAGTAGGAGACATCTTCATTCAATCAAACCCAATTTAGGACATTTGAGAAAAAGTCATACCACTCCCAGTGCACTGTCTCCAAAAAGTCTTTCATTTTCCTTGAGACATACAGCCGTGGGTGTTTTCCTCCTCGACTCCCTGAAAAAAAAAAAAAAAACAGACATGTTCTTTCACTCTGAAATGTTATTTCATTAGAGCCACACAATTAATCAATTAATAAGGCCAAGCGCAATATGCAAATCAAAAAAGTGAAAATGAAAATTGTGATGCAAAAATTACACAGCAACTGTTAAAATAATTGCAAAATTATTATTTCATGCTGTATAAATCTCATATTAACTCAGCATGCTAAAAGGTGTGTACACTGTTCCACAATCACAATAAACACTTACTTGTTGAGAACAATCTCCATCGGCACACCAGGTTTCACTATCGCTACTTTCATCCACTCACTGCCCAGGTCGACTGACATGACGGCTACAGTCGCTGCAAACACAAAGACACGTGTTACATAAGTTGAAAAGGCAGACTGGTAAAGCCTGAGGTACAGCAAAGTTCCATTATTGATCCAGCTTATCCATTTCCAAACAGATCAATAATAGCTGTAGGTATTAGAGTTGTAAAGCTAGGCTGTAGCTAAAAAAGCCAGCCTGTCTTTACTCAAATGGTTTAAAGCACTCCTCCCTGCTACAACCAGGGCTTCATGTTAGACAAATGTGTTTGCGTATGTCGATGGATCATGTTACCTGTGTGAGAAGGCAACATTGCCAGAACAAGGCAGAAGACCGCCGCCAGCGCCAGCTTCCTCCCCCCCATGATGAGCTGTGAAGATGAACAAATGAAAAACAATATAATCACTTGAATGGATTTTCACATGTCCCTACTTGTTCATATTTGATCAGAGTGTCAAAACCTCAGCATTGAAATATATCTTCAGGAACCTCATCGTACACCACCATTAGAGCTGTGACAATGTGAAATATTTGGATTTATTGCTTTTCTTTGTCGTTTATGGCAGTAAATGAAGAGTCTGTGGGTCTTGGACTGTTGGTTGGACAAATTACGCAATCTGAATACGTCACTCTGGACATTTTACAGACTAAGCGATTGAAGGATAATGAAAATAATCGTTGGTTGCAGCCCTAACCATCATCATTCCCAAACACCTTTTATCTGCTACTCACACCTAGTGTTGTTTTTGGCAGCCTGTTTTAATTTTAGTTTTAGTCTAGTCTTTGTGTCAAACTGTCATTTTAGTTTTTATTAGTTTTAGTCACGTTTATACTCTTTTTAGTCTAATCAAGTTTCAGTCGACTAAAAGTCTGAGAATTTTAGTCTTATTTTAGTCAGAATTATCCATGCACGGATGGGTATGAGTTATACCCATCCATGCACGGGCACCGTGGACATGCCTTTTGTCCACATTGGTTGCTGGTCCTTTTTCATTCATTATGTGGGAGCAGGTGCAACCCCCATGAGGAACAGGATGATTCCCCTCTTGAAAGGCCCAACCTGCTCCTTTTGCCACTGCACACAAGCCTTCTCCACAAGTAGAGACAGGGACACTTGCATCACAGGCAGTCTTTTGATGAATCACTGTTTGTTTCCTCCTCATTTCCTCACTGCTAATGTAACTGCAAATAAGTTGAAGTGGGATCAGTGTGCCACTTCCAGGTAGTGCCATGGCCTTTGCCCGAGGATATGCAAATCATCTAAAGTACCTGGTCCAACCCACATAGGTGTACTCAGTTTCCAAACACGTGGCATTGATACCACTGTCAAGCTCTAATGTCTACAGGAAACCACTCTAAGGAAATGATGCGTTTAAGTGTCAAAGGGACAAATGAATGCACACTGTAGCCAAAGCTTCATTTACAGATACAACATCCGGACCACTGTGTGTGTGTGTGTGTGTGTGTGTGTGTGTGTGTGTGTGTGTGTGTGTGTGTGTGTGTGTGTGTGTGTGTGAGGGAGACAACAACAGGCAATCTGCAGAGAAACTTCTAGCCCCCGCTGAGCCAGTGACGCATGAATGCAAAATGGATGCGCCTCAAACCTTCATCCTTCCAACAACAAAAAGATGCAAATAAATAAGAAGCTGTAGTCTTTCAGCTGCTGGATGAACTGGCTAGTCACACGAGAAGTTGCGGATGTGTTTTAGCAATATAGCTAAGTTAGATAAGTTACTACAATTACTGTTTAGCGTTATACCATTAACCATTAAGCGTTCAGTTCCAACATGTGTCGGCATTTCCAAATCCAATCCAACACTATTGAGCCGGAAGAGAGAGCTCTAACATAAGTTGACAGCTACTGTTAGCTAGCTCTGTGTCTGACACAACCATCTGTATGAAAGCATGATTGACACACACTGTGCTGTGGCGTGAACTTACCTTTCCTCAGCCGGCGCAAGTGAAGCTGTGAAGGGGCTACCAACGGACTATGGTTTCCCGGGGCGGGTTCCGAGGTTAGTTTCGCTGGTTCTGACCTAAATACGGGGCGTCTTTGTTGTCACACTTAGTAGTTTTCAGTTCCCCTTATCACCGGCTTGCTCTCAGCGGTCGGGCCCGGAACGCGGCGTCTCCTCATTGGATCCACTGAAGCCGCTGCTGGGAGAGGAAACTCACGTCAGGCTAGCGAGAACAAAACATACTGTTTCCGGTTAGCATTTGAGAGCAAAACACACTGTGGAGAAACAGACAGGTATTGCGACCGACAGACAGACACTCTACAATGTCTTCCCAGTCAGGAAACCATGAAAACCTTTAAGTCATTTCAAATTACAGCTAAACTATTTTTAAAAGGATAGTGTGTCCCATTAATGTAAGCTACGTGCTTTTGTTTTGAAGGAAAGACCCCCCTTGCTTCCGGTAATTATCTTCTGTTGTCTTGACTCCTGGTGCGACAACCAGCGTTGACCCTCCAACACAGAGCCCGCCCACCTCGCTCCACGCACTACCCCGTGATTGGTCCACGTGAAGTGAGTGACTTCGAAAAACGATTTCTGGCTGTATCCAATTGGTCCACGTCCGGATAGTGGGCGTAAATTGAATGACGACATTTCCAGGTGAAGTAAACCACATGCAACCTTAAGAATAATTGATTTAGTTAATTATTTATTTGCTCAATTTATTTATTTTGAGTGAGCTCAAGATAACTTTCATAAATATTTATTAATTTAATTTCCTAAATGTGTTTTCAGTGTAAAGGATGACTTGTGCATAGGTCTGCTGCAATACTGTAGCAAAATATGTTAAAACAGTATTTACAAATAGAGATATATTTACTTTGTTAAAGCTGTAAGTAGAAATCCACTTAAAAATATCTTATTTGCAGTAAACTTAAAATGAATCAAATGAGATTCAAATTCATTTTGCAAAGCTCAAGAGAAGCCTCTCTGGATGTGACTGATAATAGAGGATTATTACAGTTGGTTCAGAATAAAGCAGCATGTGTAACTCTTTCTTGTGGGATGAGAACAAACATTTTGAGAATGCATGAATGTCTCTCTTGGCTTGAAGTGAAAAATAAATTACTGTAGTCACTGATGGTTTTTATAGGAATATCATAACAACAAAGACTCCATTTATGTTCTACAAAAGACTATCCTTTAGCATGGACACAGTTATTTTACAAGTTGTTTTACTTTACCAAAATCCAGTGCAACTCAGTTCCTAATCATATTATTCAACAAAATAATATATATGGTTTTTAAAAAATACTAAAAGAGCACTATTTAAAAGGAAACTAAGTAATTAATAAATACTCTTTGGTGTGAGAAGGTCTCAGGGGCGATCTGGTGAAATGTTGATAGTTATGTTAGATGATGAGGATATTTTTGTTAATTTATGATAAATTCCGTCGGAGCCAGTTTTTGTTTTTGTGTTTATCTATAGAGTGTGTTAACTATAATTGTCTTATCTACAGTAGCCTATATGTGCGTAACAATGTGTTGTGTCGTTGTATTGTGATGAATAATGTGTATATTTGTATTGTCACCATATGAACTGTGTGCACCCCAGGAAGAATAGCGACTGTTATACAGAAGCTAATGGGGATCCACCCACTCCAAGAATGAATACAGGTACTTTAGACAGATGCACATAATAATCTACTCGCTCATCACTAATTATATGGTAATATAATATATGATGTCATAATATAACCAGTTATGTGTATTTTAAAAAGGGCCACCCGCAGATGAGACAAACTGCAAAACCCATAAAGGCCAGAAAAAAGGCTACATCAAGAAGATGCACTTAATAATGACTTCATTCACAATTTTAATCAAGTTCAAATGACAGACAATAATTATAATAATAATTTGACAGATGGTTGAACTATTTTTGATATGTGCAAGGTTACACAATCAGTACAAGCAAACACACCGAAGCAACATTCTCTGAGGTGTTAAATAAGCAAGCTTTTAGGACGCAGTACTACATGTTTTAAACTAAAGTTCATTTATACAGTCCCCAGTGAATCATGACTCTGACTAGGAACACCATTATGCAAACAGGTCCATCACAGGTACTAGCGGGCAGCTGCATTTGCTGCAAAATAAAGTGGCATCCCGTGCAGTGAGAGGCAGCGCTGATGTGAAGCTGGACGGCTGCTCAGGCAGGATTCAGACGAGCTGAGGTTTCTAGCAGTTTCTCTTGGTGTGGATGAGGAGGTCTCTCTGCAGGTTGACTTCTAGGCTCCCGACAGTTTTGCTGCCAGGTGGATCAGTGACCAGAGTCAGTTTGTTAAAAACTCCTCGGCCAAAATAGTCAGCCACAACAGAGAAACCATCATTGGAGGTGCGTAACTGTAAACCACAGAAAAGACAGGAAAAGTTGCATTTACTCAAACATTCCTGTGGCGCCCTGAAAGGACGTCACTCTGTTAAATGCCTGTCAACTCATTTCACCTCCTCCGCTCGCATTTTGGATGGGAAGAGCTAAGATGCAAGGAGAGGAGGCAAGGAAAGGAATCAAATATGTACAAAAACTGAGAAATAAGAAAGGCCGCTTTTATCAACAATTGGTTTCCTTACAACAATATAAAAGGGGATTTCAATGAACTTATTTATCGAGATAAGGAAAAAAGAATCTCTAGAATCTGCACCCTACAGTGCATTAAGAGATGTTTCTGGTGGAGTGGTATGTCCACCTGCTCAGCCTGTTAATCTGAATTTAAAATCAATTACAAACCAGTTTGCAGTCTCTTCTTTGTGGATATGACACCCTGCTTCTCCGTTCTCCATATGCCTGCCCTCAAACACTTTGCTTAACTTTATAGATATAATTTGGATTGGGATGGTAAAAATGAGACAGAATATATTAAACAGAACGTGGTGCTGTGATACTGTTGCACCAAGCACAGACACAGACTGTGATTTTATGCTCTTACATTAATCTATGCAGCTGGCTGTCTGTGCAGGCTCTCACAGGCATAACCGCAACCTGAATGCTTTATTTACGCCTCACGTCTACTTTTTGGACAATACCTAGATGCCCAATAAAAAGACACTGAATAAATATATTTATCCACATTTTGCGACCTAAGCAGAGTGCGCTGCTCTCTAGACTAAGCTAACTCCCATTTTTCCCATCAAGCCATGGCCTAGTGCTGGCTGTGTGGTTTTAATGTCCATAATGCTATTTTGTTGGTGTTTGTGTCTGTTCAGAACATTCTGGTTTACAGTGGCAACTGGCATTTTTGTGCTGGTTTAGTTTTAACCATTATCGAGGTGGCTGTTAAATTTCTTCCAGCCATCTCAAGCAGCCATGATTGTGCAATATGAAAACTAAAATGACCGCCCAACTCGCAACGTGATTGACTGATCTCGTTTTTGGTGACCTTCCTTCTAGTAAAAGCTATTTTTACCTGTCTGTTGAAGTGGTCATGCAGGTCGCGTTTCTGGTCCTGTGCACGCAGCATGTCCATGACTTTGCGGTTCTCTGGAGTGCAAGTTGGGCACTCTGCCTCACTCTCTGCGTAGCTTTCGAAACAGTGTTGGTGGAAGGAGTGGCTGCACAGGAAATGAACAGACGGCAGCTCCAGGGGGCTGTTGCACATGTTACACTTGGTCTTCTGGAATATCTTGGCACTGTGGGGAAAATTATTGGGATAAAGATTGACACTGATATTGGGCAATCTGTGACTCCTGCGGGTTACATCAGCCCAAAGGTGTCTAGGCCTCACCCGTGGCTGTAACTGACAGAAGCAACCATAAAAGTTACAGAATTGCAGTAAGAAACTGGTAGAACTGGCAGCATCTATCCATAAAAACAAGACTTCTCTCCTTCATGTGACCCACCTCGTTTTAAGCTCCTGGATCTCTGAGCGGAGGTGAGCAGTTTCTTCGCGGTACTGGTGGATTTTGCGTTCGTCGTCCTCTATCTGCTGGCTCTCCCTCTGCAGCTTGTTGATGAGGTAGTCCTTGATGACGGAGAGAGTGGCTGTAGAGTTGTGTGCCAATGTCTGCACCACTGCAGCAGATCAGGAAAAGATAATCACAAATGTAATGTAATCTGAACCTTCTCAATCTCCATCTGAATTGATTCTAATGCTGATTGTGTTTGTTTTCAATCATTTGGATCCAAATCCAACAAAAACCATGCATGAAGTGTGAAATAAAATGTCCACCAGCTTACCGAGTAATGGAGGCATCAGGTTGTTTTGGTCAATGTGATGTAGGACCTCACTGATGTAGGCCTTGCAGTCTTCTTCTTTTCTGGCAAAGTATCCCAGTGCCTGCTCCCAAAGGCAACCCTCTTGGTCCCCGAAGCGCTTGCAGGCCTCTATCACTTTTCCGTACTCCTCATTCTGCATGTGGTAGTGCATTATCTGCTGGTACCTGAACACAAATGCAAACCATATCCAGTTTATTCAATTGTTACTGATGTTGGATCAAATTCATTAGCTCAACAGGCAACAACACTGAAATATATATCTCTCACATTCATCACCACAGGTGGTCTGATAAATAAATTAGATTCAGACTTGATTTGACAAACCATCATTTGTTCACTAGTTATTACCAATAAAGGTTGCACTGCTGTGAGTGCTAATAATCATCTGATCAATCATTATTAATTATAATGGATGGCAACATTGACTTCATTTAAAACATTTATCACAGTTCTGTGTGTTTGATTACCGGGGATGGTTGTAGAACTCATCATTGTGACCACACTCAGGAATTTATATGCCTTGAAACTGAGCTTGGTAAATCAGATGAGTGGTTCCCAACATTTTTCCTTAAGGAACCCCTTTTTTTGTCATTGATTAGTGACTAAGTACCACATTTTATGGATATTTAATTTTAGGCTTTTTTTTTTTTACAAATTCAGTGTTCATGCTTTAATGCAATTCATGAGCTCTTTGGTTGTTTTAAATGCATATTTCTCCTAATGCAGGGCAAGACTGTTTATCAGAGAGTGAAGGCTATGTAAATATAGCTTGTGTCTTTTAAAAAGGTTTGCAAGTTTAGATCTTAAATAATAAGCTAAATTTTAAAAATAACAATTTCATTTAGTTTTCTTCACAGAAATCAATAAAGTGCCACACACACACACACACACACACACACACACATATATATGTTTGTGTGTGTGTGTGTTATGATATATATTAATATGTGTTTTTGGAAACATATTCATGATCTCTATTAACTGGCTTCATACATATTCAGACATTGCTGCGTCTCCCTCACTTACAGTTTACCCTTCTCATAAAGGTAGAGGACACCTTCTTTGAAGTTGTGCATCTGGCAGAGGACCAGGGCCTTATCAAACACAGTGTTGTCACTCCTCAATAGCGACACAGCTTCTCCCTGCAGGACCTTTTTTCTCTGCCAAAACATGTGCATTAAAAAAGTTAATTTATTCCTTCTTAAACAAAATGTCTGCTCCTTTCTAAAGAGACATAGTCACTCAGCAATCTGTATCATAAATGTATTCTGCAAGGTTTCGTGGCTAATCTGCATGTTTTGGACTGACCCCAGGGTCCTGTTCGTGTGCCCAGTCTTGCAGCCGGAGCTCCAGCAGTGTGTCATACACACCCTGAGGAGAACGGGGGTCCACCTCAATCATGTGCTCCAGGAAGGCTTTCAGTTCCCGAGGGTTGTTGGCAAAAATTGGGATAAATTCCTCAGAATTGGCCTTCAACCAAAACAAATATAAACAGCTGTTCACAAGAAATATTAATCTTCATGTCTTACATATGATTACTTTGGTCATTTCAGGACCACAGTGGTATTCCAGCAATCCTGACAAAAATAAAGTAGTCTCAAACACAACAAAGATCAAAAGCGCTGCAGGCTGACCTTGTTGATCCGACCCCTATCCAGGCTGTCTTTCTCAGCAGCATCTCCGCTGGGTTGGTAGTTGGTGCATAAGCCCTTCAGGAGTAGCGTGGTACCTTCGGGAACGTGGTGCATCAGCGTCTTGCCGTAACGCTTCATGTTGCTCTCAGCTTGTTCGAAAGGCAGACGTCCGATGTAACGCAGCCCTTCCTGATAGTTCTGGGTTTTTGGAAGGAAACACAGGAAAGCCCTTTTCACATGTGGAAGACGCAACATTGCTGCCTTCATCAATTCAATTTAAAAGTGATAGATGTTTTTCATTGAGACAGGTCTTTATAATCATGTTCCTTATGGCCTCATTCACGGGGGGGGGGTCGAACCAATGGCTGCTGCAACAAGGACTCAGCCTTGGTACAAAAGTTTTAAAATCTAAAAAACTGATTTTTTGAAATCGGGTTTTATCACACATGAGGAGAAACTTCACAGATTATTTTCTCTTCAATGTCAAACAGGCACACACTACAAGATTTGGCAGTTGGGACCCCCACTTGGGGCTGCCAAAGGTTCACAAGGGGTCGCAAGGCCTTCTTGATTTTAAAGGGTGTAAGAAAACTTTAAAAATATACACAGTAGGCCTTTATCTCAGCACTGAATTGAAGATGAACCTGTCTGAATATCAGGTCAACCACAGTAAATATTTACTCACTTTAGCCTGTCAAGGACATACAAGAGACAACAGCCCCAAGAGATCATCTAAACACAATCTGCCTAGCAGGGGTTTGTAAATCAACATGCATGCTTTTTACCTTGAGGTCTTCCAGCTGGATCTTCAGGTACCACTCATGGTGCATGTGTTTCTCAGCCAGGAAAACAGCGTGACTATGGTAGCCGGCCTGCCGAAGAACCTTGATGGCAATCTCAACATCAAAGTGGACCTCACTTTCACTGCTCTGTTGAAATACAGTGTGGGAGGACAATGGCAGCCATTAGCGAGCTGTTCATTCGTAAAGTAGGCTTTAAATGATGTGGTGTTGTGCTGTTAATGAGAACCATCTGTTCTTTGATGGAAACCCCTGTAGGAGTTCCTTCACCTTTTCCATTTATATTTATCACCAAAACCTACACCCTCAGTCACCTTAATGAACTCCTCCAGCTTGGAGCTGTCCTTCAGCTTGGTGTAACAGTTGAGCAGCAGTGTGGTGTGGTCTGCGTTGGCCAGTGACTGCCTGTGCAGAGCCTGCAGATATGCTGTCAGGTTGTGGATCCTCTGAGCGTCCAGGAACTTCCTGATGACGTATGATGGCTCCAGTTTCCCAATGGTGCTGAGGGAAAACAGGGACATTTTCTGGGTGGTGTAATAGTGAACCAAATGCTCAAAGAGAGTTTAAGGCCTGGCAAATGTTAAATGATGTAATTACCGAATGTACTGCTGGATGGCGCCGTCATGGTCCCCCTTAAGGTAAAGGTGATCGCCATACTGTCTGAAGATCTCTGACAGTCCGTCACTGTCCAGGTGCTGGCTCTTAGCCAGGTTTATGGCCATCACAAACAAGTTCTTTTTAAACAGCATCTTAAAAAACAAACAAGGAGGTGACAACCCTGCTAGATGATCCACAGTAATGTTGGTCAGTGAACAGGTTCATGGGAGCCAACTCTTCATTACTGTTCCTTAAACAAGTTATGACTCATCAGTTAAAGAAGGTGGTACCCTCTAGTCTGGACTCACCTCCAGTTTGGTCTGTGTGTCTTTCTCCTGAAGAACAACCATTTTTCCATCTCTGGTCAGGATGTAGAAGGAGCCCCACTCTGCCACAACGTCAATGACATCATCAAAGGAGGCACTGTAGGCGATGAACTTGTTGTCCAGATCATAGATGGTCAGAAGCTGTTTGTCTGATGGAGAGCTCTCCCTGCTGCCAAACTCTGTCCTGGGTAGAAAGGTAATGCTGTCAACAGTCTCAGAAACATGTGAACATCTTATTCATTGCACTTAAGATAAATATTTTTCAAGCATGTCTGCACCCCAGAATGTGACACACAGCGCGTCGTTTTCAAGACAGTGTTGAACAATAAACCTAGCATTTGGCTGGACTATGCGCGGTCCATGTGCTTGTGAGGATGATCCTGAGTACTAAAATAATGAGGTAAAAAGTAATCCCTGTGAGTAAAAAGTCAGACTGCTCTGACTGCAATGTTTCCAACATCTTTTTATACTTTCTGATTATTTGTTTCAGGCAGAGCACAGCTGAGCACACCCACAAAGTACAGGGACCTGCTCAGTCTAAGTTTTCCAATGGTTCTGCTCAGGAGTCAGGACCAACCCTTCATTTTTTTGTATGCAGAAAGAATTCTTTGTGGTTGTGAGAGAAGGTTACACATTTTCTGTTTTTTTCTCTGATGTCTTGCAGCTTCTCTGCCTCAGGGATTTACGGAGTCTACTGATGGATATTTACTTGTAGCTGCTCGAGGCACTAGCATTCTGAGCGCTCAAAAGCTGCTGTACTAGAGATGTAACGTTAAGTCCCAGTCCAGGAGTCAACTAATAGGACGGCTGAGTTAGCTGCATGGCTAACCAGATAACAACAGCAGCTAGTTAGCAGCTAAAGTAACTAAGCAATAACAACAAGTAGCTAAGGCTAAATTTCCACCAGGACTCCATAAATAACTCAAAGTTGAAGCTGAGCAGCCAGATGACATCAGAGGGAAGACCAGAAATATGATCCAGTTTCAGTGAAATCAGTTAATACAGTTAAAAAAGTTGTGTGCTTTCGTACAGTAATCAGTGTCCCCAGAAACACTCCACTCTGGTGTGTTTGCCAATCAGAAGAAAATGGGCTTTTATGGAGGGTTCAAATCAAGTAGAATTACATTTTACAGAAAATGTATCCTCTAGAAAGTTAAAGTGTTAATTACACATACAATTAACGTCACTGTGAATGCATTTATCACAGTAAAAAGAATTTTGGACAGCTCTGGAAAATATACACCCAATGTTGAAAAGACACGTGTGTATGTGTCACACACTTTTAAACAAAATATGCAGCTAGGTTAACATAGGTGATCTGAGTGAGGGACAACATTTTCCAGGGCAACACAGATTATTTCCAGGATATTTGGTCATTTTAATCAATTTCCATGTGTTTTTAAGACTGGAAAACTAGTCTCTAAATTTCTAGCTTTTCCAGGACGTGTGGGAACCCTGAAATAGGTAGGAACTTAATTTGATGGTAAGCGCCTTAAGAAGCTCCAAATCCCACAAATACTAAATACCCCCCTTTATCTGTGGAATGTGTTTCTGTACATATTTTACTTTGAATCATTTTTTTTATTTCAACAATGATCAACACGCCTTCATTTACTCACTGAGTGCTGTCCTTACTTGTTTGGTGACTTTGCTTCCCTGATGAGTAAAAACAGATACCCACGGTGCCAGTGGGCCAGCAGCTTATGTCCATCAAAGGCAAAGCAGGGCCCTCGCTCATCAGGCTGGTACAGGTACACGCATTCATCACCAGCCACAATGAACTGGGAATCCTGGGAGGGATCAGCCAGGGAGGAGCAGCGTAGAGCACATCCGTGTGTATCCAGCTCCACTTTAGGATACTCCTTGATGGACAGGGTGTAGCACTGAGCAAGCAGAGACAAGAAGGGAGTGAACAGAACATCAGAATAGATCTGCAACAATTAAATTAATTAAAAACACATAATACTATCAAATACTTAAAGTATGAGATCACTAAAATGTAATTTAAAGTTTTGCATTTCCTGTGATATTTTGTTTCAATATCAGCCTCGTTTATTAATGTGCGCATATATCCACGTAAGATAGTGAGCGGAGGTACAATGAATGGTTCAAAAACTGTTAAATATGAAGATTTCTTGCATTCCTCCGTTTTATATCAAATTAAATGAAATATCTTTGGTCAAGTTAAATGTCTTGTTTTTTCAGTCCAAAACGACTGAAGAAACAAGACATTTTACTTTGACTTTGATAAACTAGGATGGACATTTTTCGCCATTTAAGGAAATAATCATTACATTAATGAATAATGAAAATAATAGTTATTTGCAGCACTAGTGTTCTGGGAGTCACCAGACTTACATGGACTTTCTCCAGAGTGGCCACAAACAGATGGGTGACCTTTGCCACTTGGCGGAAAGCGAGGCCAGTGACTGGGCTGGTTCCCTCGTGCAGAGTCAGAGTTTTACTGTGACGATCTCTGGTGATGTCACCTTTCGTCAACACCACGCTGCCGTCTGTGAAGCCTGTCAAAAGACACAGCATCCATTACAGACTGGGAAGAATGGGTGAATGGGCAGAAAGCAGAACCTTTCTTTGCGTCTTACCAATGGCCATGAAGTTGAGGTTTTCATGCACACTGAGGCAAGACACTTCAGTTGGTTTGTTGCCAGGAATTGCAGGGAAAATCCTTGTGCAGAGAGGATTTCCACTGTCTCTCTTGTCGAGGTTCCAGACCTTCACCTGAAAAATTGGTTTAGTGGTCCATTAAAAACACTGACATAGTTCTGTGCTTTTGGCTTCTCTGGAGGACCGCACACTTACTAGAGGGTTTATTCCGTGTTCATCCTGCCCCACCGACACAAGGATGCTGTGCTGCTTCAGCTGGTAGAGATGTGTTACCCGCAACTTGTAGGCCTGAAAAGATGCCAACTGCAGGGAGCGAGTCAAAAGCCATATCTTGCCCTCCATATGTAACATTATGGAGGTTAAGGACAATTAAAGTACAGTTGTAGTAAGAGATGCAGGGCATGTATGCCATGTGTGGCATTTCAAGAGGGGTCATTCCTGTAGCTATCAAAGCTAGACTGTCCATCACTGAACACTTAACAGTTAAAATGAATTCCTTTCTATTCGAACCCTATAAACCAATTATATAATGTAGTATTTGTGGAAGGCAGTGTAATACACTCCATACACTTGTTCGGTCATTAGGCTCGACTAAAATCTTGGACAGCTTATCAAAAACCACTGGAAAACAGTGTAGTGCATGAGACAGTCCAGCTCATAGCTCATAATAGTATTTGCAAGAATCCACCAGGCCAGAATGAAAACAACCAATCAGAGCAGAGAAGAAGACGTTCATTGTTGAGTCTCATTCCCACCTTATCAAATATGGGTGCTGGGAATGAGACTCAAGCCACCAGCCCAAAACTGATTGGTTGTTTTCATTTGGGCCCCAAATACCACTAGGAGCACTAGGAGGAGCCAGAGGAACCAGATTTTTTTCACAGATTATCTGTTTTATGTACTACACTCAGGATAGAGTGAAAGCTTCAGCAAATATGACAAAGTTATTTTATAAGAATGACCTACTGCAGCTTTAAACCGGATCAGGCGCGCTGCTGTCGCCTGCCAGTTAAGGCAGTTTGATAAGTTAACTGTAGGGGTATCAACAGTCGTCATTTAGTGTATTGCTGTTCAATGTATAGAATGTGATTCGGCCGAAATGCAAAGCAGCTCCCGAGGACACATACAATCTAACGTACAGTCAGTTTTATCACGTGTTCTTTGCCGAGCAGCGAGTTAATACTTAATTTGAATGTTTTTAAACAGAGTTTGGTGTGACGCTGTTTCAAACACCAGGAAACGGAGCACAGCCTGGCTCTACAGTTTAGTCTTTAGCTCTTTTCTTCAGTTCACTGTTAATACAGTTTGAGACACCTACCAAATTACCTCGGTTTGAAGTTTGCTTTCACATTTGCTGATTCGGGGCTAGCATCAGCTGTCAATAACATTAGCTGTGCTAGCTAGCTAATCAACACAGTGCTGTTAAAGGATATCTCCCAGAACAATGTGACCCCGGCCGGAGTCACACGCCGATATTCCGCTTGGAAGGGCAAAGTTTTTCCCATTATCCACAGGATCCTTCACCGTGTCTTTATCAAAGAAGACGAATTTTCTCCACTGTAAGAACGCTGCCATTTTGTTAGCGTTAGCACAGTAGCGTTTAACAGGGCGTTGTCATGTGACACAAAAGTCACGTGAGCGAACCGGTGTTCCGACGCTTCCGAAAAATGCTTCAACTACCTTCATTTACAGTTGTGTAACGTTATATCATAAAGGTTTAACTCCCAGTATTAGAGCATCTGGATGTATGTTTTTTATTACAAACAAAACAGTGCTATTTAAGTGTACAGTTAGAATATAGAGAGAATGTTTGGATTTACTTCATTTGAACATTTATACGACGGAGTATTAGGGCCAGACTAAGAAAAACAAATTATTTTAGAATAAAGTCGTAATAATACCAGAATAATGTAATCGTTTTAATGAGAAAAAAGCTTCGATAGAGTTATCAAGATCTGACGTGACCGGCTCAACCAATCAGCAGCCTCAGCCTGAGCCCAGCAGCCGCTGTTTGTCTCAGTCCTACCGTACAGTCAACAGGTAAACTAACGGATTGATCATTCCGTCGTTAAACAGTTTTGCTGGCTGAGCCAACAGGCTGACAGTTCTCACAAAATTACGACTTTATTCTCGCAATATTATGACTTTATTCTTGTAATCCCCCCCAAAAAAAAAGAAATGTTTTTTTCTCTTAGTATGGCCCTAATAATACTCCGTCGTACATTTTAAAAAGGTTCAGTGTGTAACATTTAGGAGGATCTATTGGCAGAAATGGAATATAATATTCACTGGTATGTTTTCATTAGTGTATAATCACCTGAATATAGGAATCATTCTGTATACATTACCTTACAATGAGCTATTTTGCTTTTTTTTTATGTACAGACGCTATGGGTCGCCTTCCATGGAGTCCGCCATGTTTCTACAGTAGCCCAGAACAGACAAACCAAACACTGGCTCTAGATAGGGGCCATGGGGCCTTGAGGTTTTTTTGTGACTTTCGTGGCACCTGTAGAGTCTCCTACACAGTTCACAGCCAATTGTCAGTCCCAGGTCATTAAATGCATACGTGAGTAGAAAGTGGGAGACTTGTGGGTACCCATAGAACCCGTTTTCATTTATATCTTGAGGTCAGGATTCAAGGAATCCCTTTGGAGCAGAGATGTTAGTTTAGTTTAGCCTAACTTAACATTATTTACCCTTTTGACAAGCTAGCATGACAGGGTTGGTACCAATGGAGGCATTTATGTCATCTAGTCTGCTCCAGCCTCTGAAAGAGTCTGAGTGGAATAGGTAAGGGTAATGGGGTGGCAATCAGATTTCAGCGGTGCCCAGATCCCCTTTCTGGAAACACCCCTGGTGGTGTTCAGTTACTTGTAATCTTATGGGGCTTCAACTGTGAGAGAAGAAGCATATATTTTTATTGTCTAACCTGAGTATGAATTCACCTCAAAAAATATGTTTTTCTTCTTGTTGCTACAGTTGGATGTAGAATCTATGAAATTGGTAAATGTTATCCATTTCTAAAGTTTTGCTGCTGGACACAAGATGTCTCCTACTTCACTGTAAAGTCCATTCTCAGTGGATGTGCACTGGTGGCTTCAAGTTTCTACATCACACTGTACAAGTTGATACTGGACCAGGACTGACTTCCTAACTATTTGTGATGTCACAGATCATGCTGGTAGGCCCCGCCCCTTAAAATCCCAAAACATCCTTCTAGTGTCAAACTGCACATACATCATTTCAAACATTACACTGTAGCAACAAGAAGAGAAACACATTTATGACTGGAGGGGGGCTTTAACAAATCTGTATAAACAAAATCTTTTCACACAGATGGACAGATGTAATAGATGTTATTTTAATAGGTGTTCAAGAAGTAATAGTTGCGTCAGCATAAAGTGTAAAAGGAATAATAGTTGCATCAGCAAACAGTGTTATGACATAGGAGTTGTGGGTGGGGTGGGGTACGGAAGGGGGGTGGGGTGGGTGGCTGAGGGATCCCTCACTAAGCAGGGGTTCCAGTAAGGCAAGGCTGCATTTAACAACTGGGCTGTAACAATAAAAAAAAACAAAAAAAAGAAAAAAACATATCCGTCATGATTAACATTAGCATAAATTAGATGAAGCACATGTTGTACAAACTATCAGAGGAAAGAGACTCACAAGATCTGGCATAACCCAAAACAAACCCAAAAGGAAGCCATGATCTACATTCCAGTAAAGGGTAGATAATCTTATACACGTTCATGTATAAATGGATGCATATTCAGTTGTATATTTTATTGTTTTTTATTCAGCTAAACCTATAAAAAGGAACAGTAATAAATATGTTGAAACTCAAGCATTCAATTGTTCTATCTGATTGCAGGAGCGTCCCTGTTTTATAAACTGTCCTGAACATACTTTCACTTTTACTGCAAAGGAAAAAAAACAAAGTAGCAAACCAGGGAAAGCTATTGTCCTACCTCTCACAATGCAAGAATCTCTCAGTTATCAGTCTCATGGATGCTCACAAGGTACAGGGAGTCCTTTGGACTTAAAACCTCCACACATTTCCACTGAGTTCGCGGCGCAGCAGCTATCCTGTCATGAGAACTGTTGGTTGTAACGAACTATGCACCTAAGGAACAGTATACCATCATAGCATACATACAGTACAATCAAGACTGAATTAGAAAAATACAGGTACAAAATGATTACATTCAAGAAGACAGTACTAGCACAAAAGGGTATTTATAGTCATTTAGGTAACTAATATAGGAACTTTATAGAAGCATTTTCTAGATAGAAAAAGTGAGGGGATGGGGGAATGACAGTATTATGGCTGTTTGGTAGATGTGTGGATTTGTTATTGACTGGATTCTCGCATATATAATAGTTAAAATGCATAATTTCCATAGAGTGGGTAAAAATTATATATTTTCTTCAAAGACCATGATCATTTTGGTTTGGGTCATAAGGTGCAAATACTGTATATTAAAAGAGGCATTAAGTGGTGCCCTTTTGTTGCACTTCATTCCAACTTCTGGGCTCAAACACCAAGGAAATCCCATTAGATACACAGGATGAATTGTGCTGATAGTTACCTGAAGATATAGTTACGCCTAGAAAATGCAGTGCAACTGTTCTAATAGCTTTCTTTTCTTTTTTTTTTAAAACAGGATTTTCATTTGAATCTACCTTTTCCTTTTCTTTGGCAAATGTCAATAAACTCACTTGCTATAAGCAAATATATCTCTGTTTTGGGGGAAGACAATTTCTTTGTCTTTGCAAAGAACCACACTGATGTCCACCAGTGAAAGAACTATACAGTTTACTGCTCGGATGACATCATCCTTGATGTAACTTCTCTCATATCTGAAAAAATATATATACCGTTTATTATTCGGATTATCGTAAAGCATACTGTGGTTCCCCTAAGCTTAACTGGGAAACATTTGCAGTTAGTTTGTTAGATTTAAAGGACAAATTTAGAGAAGAGTTATAGATTTGTTGCATGTACTGCTCTATTTGCACACAAGGGTCTACATAAGCCAAACATTATTACCATGTAACAATGCCTTGATTTAGGAAAAATATTATTTCAAGACGCATGAGTTCTCTAGGACCCATTCATTTCTTATTTGTCTGTCCTGTCTAGTGTCCAAAAGCACTCTGAACACATCTTAACACATATCCAAGAAATATTGATGCAGTCGCAGTCAAATACACACCTCCAAAGGTGAAAAGGCAAGCTCATTGTCAAGAGATGGTGCATTTTTATCTCAGTGCCTGTTTTTGCTTAGCAGATAAGCATTGATGCATTCATCACCTATGAGCTTGATCTTTCTAAACAACATTCTTGATCCAGTAAACTTGACCTCAGGAAAAAAACCCATTGAAGTTCATAAAGACGACCTAGTTAAAAGAACATCGTCAAAGCACACACATTAACAGAAGAATGATCAAATAGAAAACAAAGAGCTATTAAACATAGAGATGTGACTGAATCTAAAATTTGATAAATTAAGTATTGGTCTACACAGAGGAACAAAAGGCTGCTGGGTAAGGAGGTGAGGGGTATTGCTGGGGAGTCTGTGTAGCTCTCAGTTAACCTCCATTAGCCTGGAGCTCCTTACCCGGAGCAGCCCAGGTTCAAAACCAGCTCTCTCTCTCTCTCTCTCTCTCTCTCCCCCTCCCTCTCTCTCTGAAGACAACAAACCTGCAGCTGAACTGCATCAATTCTTACTTTTCCCTCACTGCTACAGTTGATAAACTGTAAACAAAAGTATGGCCAAGACAGAGGCATGGAAATGGAATGATTCTGACCAAACATTGCCAAAACAAAGCTAAAATAAAGAACACAAAGTCGCATCTAAATATAAATACTTCTAAAAAAAAAAAAAAAATGATAAAAATAAATCAACACACTGATTACATGTGACCTCTGAGTAGACCATTACTTGGCAATACAATCTCAAAAGGCCAATAGGAAACAAATGGGGAAATTATTATCAAATGCCTTGTCTCCATTAGCTCTGAGAGGAACAATAGCATAGTGATCCCACACATTAAATCAATATTATGTTTTTCTATCAGAAAAAGGCAGAAAATTTCAATTATTTCTGTATTGTGTTTTAGTTTTTTTTCCAAATTGCTCATTTTATGAGACATGTAGATAAAAAAATTTCATAAAACATTTAGACTGACAAACTCCTGATCTTCCTCAGAACCGGAGGACATTGAAGACACTGTTGAGAGGCTGTGGTGTAAGACCACTGTGACTGGTGGAGACAAGGCATTTTATTACCCTTCCGAGAGCAACTCAAACTTCGGCTACAAATTAGTGCAGTGTTTACGTAATAAACAAAAATAAAAACACTTTTCTGTGAAATAAGATGCACACAAGGAATTAACCTCTCTAATTTGCTACGCAAACTGCAATAAGATCAAGTATTGACAAAAAAACTGCATTTCACTATTCAAAAATGTTTACACTGACTTCAGGACTGTGATGGCATTGAGCAAGAAGCTGGTTGAGGGCTTTGTGGTGGCAAAGCGGGTCTAGGAGGGAGGGTTAAGGCTATATTTGAATCACTTTCACACAACATCCCCATCACGAGAGGCAGTTTTTAAGCCGACCTACTGTCTCATAAGCTTGACGGGGACATTGAACCTACTACTTAAGGATAAACAGGACAAACACCCTCAGCTATTAGTCAACTCTAGTTCAGATGCAAGGGTCTGCACAGGTCTACTCTTACACATTCAGTCTAACATGATTATTTGCAGCTACCACATACTGTTTTACAGTAGCATCATCTTAACATACACATCAAATACTCAACCATGATTTCTTCATAGTTTGAGTACACCACATCAGTGTACCGCAGGGAAACACTAAGCAAGTAGTTGGCAATGGAAGTCTATCCATCATGATCATTTACCCTGGTTAAAGTTCTTTTGGGTTGAAGCTGGAAGGAATAGACGGGATAAGAGCTAGTCAAATACAGAGGTATTCTACCAGAGGTGGAGGGAACTCTTCAGTAGGCGTGTGTGAGGTAAAAAGGTAACAGAAAGCTGTGTTCGTCTAGAAAACGAATGCAGTGTTGGGTTTTTTTGCCCTACCTAAAATGCTATTTTTAAATCGCAAGACCTTAAAAACGGCCTCTATTTGACAAAACGGTGTACAATAAACCCATGACAACCATCTCTATAAGGGAAGCCATGCACTGGGGGGGGCAGCTTGGTTCTTTCACAGGCCCTAACAGAGCATCTAAGGGGGGAGTGGAGAGGAGTTCAGAAAGGCATCCTCCCTCAAACCAAAGGAAGGCTTCGGGGGAAAACACTGAGATAGTAAGGAGCAAGGAGGAGGAGAGGCTCTCTTTCCTCCACCATGAACCCGAGCTCAAGCAAATTCACCACAAAGGGAAGGTGGAGTCTGTCCAAAGCTTCCTGATCAAGTGTCCCTTTAGCGTGGGGTTACCGCTGAGGAAATAAAGCTCCACTGCCAATGTCCATGTTGTGGCTTCTCAGAACAGCAACAGAGTTTCACTGATCAGCGCAGGAGATGAGGACCGGAGTCTGGGTAAGCTCCTTCTTCTGACTCTCAGCCAAGCCTCTCTGACCTCTGAAACAGAACATTGAACAAGACTTAAAGAGTGTGTTCACACTTCAAACCGTCAGTGGCTTCTTGATATGTAAGCAAATGTAGAATCTACACAAGGCATTGGTTTTAAGTACTGTCCCTGCTCTCCTTTGTCAGAACTGAGGTGCAGAGTATTCATTTACAATTTCACATTTTTCAGTAAAATGTCATATTAGAGGAGAATCTCTGTCCTCTGACACTGAATAGATCATTTACACTCAATTATTCTATCTATTGTATATTAAAATGCTCCAGTATTAGTAAAAGATTAACACACTTCTAAACAATCCACCAAATAAGCTAAAGCCTGTGCTTATCAGCAAAACGTTTGCAAACTATAAGTCGAGTGTTGTCTATAATATCATCTATGGGCATTGTTGTGAATGGACATATATACCATAGCATATGTTATAATCTACTCAGCAGTGTTGTATAGAAGCCAGGCTGTCTACCTGTGAACATTTTCCATGGCTGCTACCTCAGCGAGGGCTGCCAAGCTGAAGAAAGCAGGTAGCTCTTGCGGTACGGTGCTCCTCTCTGCCTCTTCTGCTCTGGGATTACTGTAGCACCCTTTATCATTGCATAAATTCTGTTGGGGTAATGGCTTCTTATCCTGTTCCTGGGTCGGGTCCCTAGTTTTGTCCTCTGTAAAGAAAGTAAAGATGTGTACAATTCACAGTAAAGCCACTAAAAATGATGTAAGCAGAGCATTTCATTTGCATTTCTTTTTTTTTTCAGATTTCTAGGAAACAGGAACTTGAAATGTTAATACTTTCACTAAAAGAACATTCTTTTTTTTCATTCTTATTGAAGCATTTTGAAAAATCTGCAAGATACAACTCAGTTGCTTCGTTTTCTACAACAGATACCAGAAAGGAGAACTTAGAACTAATAATTTGGTAATCAAGTAAGTAAATAACTGAAAATAGAGAGAATAAATGAAATATAAAAATAGTTTTAACAAAAAGATAATACATGAAAATAAAACAAAAAGTTTTTTACATCTCTAATTAGTGTCCATTTATTAAAAAACAAACAAAAAGTGGTAAACAAAGACATGACAAGCAAACTACATGTCATAATTGCAATATCCAAAATATTGACTTGGGTTTCATTAATCTGTATGTTGATAGACTTTTAATTTAAATCTTTTTTTGTGTTGTCAGCTGAACTTTATTGGATATTTTACTCGGAATGATTGGCCTGAAGTACTTCCTGTTTCAGGTTCCTTAATGCATGAATGTTCTTAAAATGCAGCTCAGTGAGCTGTGTGAGTAGTGAAAAAATAATAATTAAGTGAATGTATTTACCAACTGATAATATAAATTCAATGAGCCAAATTATTGAGTTGTGTGTTCACTTTTTTTCAAAATGTTCCATTTAAAGCACAGTGGTGAATTCTGGCTAAATGAGAAACGGATACAGACAGATTTTTTCTTCCTAATCAGTCTATCAATCCATCATTCATTCATTACTCACCCTCAACTGGAGACACGCTGCCATCAGCTGTGCGCACCAAGTGTGTGATCTTGGTCTTCCTTGCCTTCCTCTTCTGGCTACCAACTAGCATCTCCATACTAGTGGTGCCCTGTACATCTGGGCACATTATGGCAACAGGGGCACATGATTTGGCTTTTGAAGCTGAATCCAGCGTGCTAGAATCACTCTGTACCACTGCTGTGGAGAGAAGGTTCAAAGTAGATTTGAATTATCTGACCTTTGCACACAGACACAGGCTTTATTCATTTGTTTAATATGACTGTGATTTAACCAGATGATTCTGAATATATCCGTTTCTTGATTATTAAAACAGTGCAAGTTGAAACATGCCAGTCTCGTACATAAATTTCAGTATATAGTACATAGATTTCTTTTGAGTAATTCAGCATAACTAGATATTCAAAGTGTACAGAATATGTGGTAATAGGTGACTGTAGTGCTAGGCGATATACCAGATGAACCAATTTTTGCCACTCAGAGCCAGAGTCTTTGCAGTAGTGATTAGGGTTGCCTGGCCAACTCAATCACGAGCAGGGCTCGTCAACCATGACGTGAAACCCCCTTTTTATAGCTTCAAATAACGAATTAAAACCAAACTGATCAGAAAAATGAACATACACCAGCATGATAAGAACTACCTTAAATGCCAGAAACCGTCTTAGGGAAAAATTTATTTGACGTGTAATTAGATTTTTTTAGCCCATCTGTTAACATAGAAACAACAGGCTTTATGACCTATACTGCAGTCAGCCACCAGGGGGCGATCAAGACGTTTTGACTTCACTTTTAAAGAGCTATCATGCCATCCATCTTTATATATGTCAATGATACATACATAATGCTGTTAAAATGTTTTTATATTCCATGTACTCCTGACAGTAGAAAAAGCCACTATAAACATACTGGTTTATAAAGGCCCAGTCATGCAAAAAAAAAAAAAACATTTTAGATATACCATGAAACCACCAGAATCATATAGTGACACAAATATTTCATAAAGTTTCTATATACCGCCCAGCACTAGGAATCTGTTAAATATCTCTGCTTTATAATGCACAAACATCAACATTCTAGTTCACCTTTGTCCACTGCACCTGGTTTCTCCTTTTTGTGTTTGTGCTTCCTAACAATCTTGTGGAATGAAGTCTTTTTCTGAGATGGAGATGAACCTGATATAGCAAAAAAAAAAAAAAGAAAAAAAGAGCATGGAAATGCTATGTTATGTTGCTGTAACAAAGAGAGAGCTGGTCCTGAACACCACAAGTGAGGAAAACATGACTCTACAAACGGTGGGCCATGGATGAGATGAGGGGATATTAAAGAGCCCGTTTATACCTGGTATTAGAATGCATCTTGGGTGATCTGCTGTTTGATAACAGTTCTAAATACAAATATGAACGACCACCGACACGCATTCTGATCCGATCCCTCAAACCACTTGCTGAGGTGGTCTAAGACGCATTTGAACACATATCTTTTGTAGTGTATACTGTAATGCGTCCTTGGCCACATAGAACAACGGCCTACTTAACTTGTACCTGTAAGTACAAACAAGAGACGCTTTGCAAAAGGGAGCCCGAAGCCCACTTTACTTTCGCTGGCATTAATGTCTTTCTTTGTCATCTGTGATGTGATAACATAATATTTCCACAAAGTTGAAAAAGCAAAATTAGTCCTGCCCATAAAGTTCAGTTAGGCTATGAATTCCCACAGTCCAGCAACATCTTTCCTCCAGCACAGGTAAATACGAGGGGGTAGTGTGTCACTGAACTGAAAGAAAGGACAGTAATGAACACTGACTGAGAACATTTTGAGTAGGAACAGGGGTAGTCACTCCAGACACACGTACAGAAGCAAGAGCAGTCACTGTATAATTAGTGGAGAAATCTTTCATTTTGTTCTTACCTTTTCCGGCTTTACAGACTTCCTCTTGGACAGTGGAGCTATCGCTCTTCTTCTTCTTTGTGACAGCTGTCCCCTTCTTGTCAAATGTCATTGGGCTATACTGTGGCAGGCTGTTAAACTTCCTTTCAAACTCCTCCTCCAGTTTCCCTAGGCTGACAAGTGAAGTTCACAGTTTACATAGTTGAGGATATAATCGAAAGCCTAACATAACCATAAAAAAAAGGCAGTCTGTTAAGTTATACAGTACATTTCCCTACAGAGAGCTGTTAAGTAGGTCTGGCCCTAGTCCTGCAGGGGAAACGGTGAAAGCGTCAGAACTACCTTTCTCCTCACTTTACTAAAGTGAGACGCCCACTCCACACAATTACTACTGGGTGGCATAGTTTCTATTTCAATTCCAAATGTTACTCAGTTGACTGTTTAAAAGGTGGGGTAAGCAATTCTAGGTCATGCGATTCAAATCCATTACAAATTTTTTTTCAAACTCAGTGAATATCTCCTCACGGTGCGCTAGCTTTACTCTCAGTGTGTGCACTGAAAATAAAATCCGGTTTTCGTACACAACACTAACTTGTTATTCCAGCCCGGACTGCGTAGCGTTAAATGACCTGCCCATGGACAGCTTACTTTCTAGTTTGCCAAGATCTGCTCGGAGCTGTCTAAGTTTAACCACTGGTAAAATAAAGGATCTGTTTCTGTGTAGAAGAATATCCTGCAGGAAAACCTTTCATCACCAGCAGGCTTGTTAAGATATTTCACTTAATACTATTATTAATTAATATATTTACTGTCAATTAGGCATTCAGAGTTGTTATCGTAACCATAATTGTTGGCATGTCTTTGGCCTAACGAGAGGTGATGAAGGCCTGAGACCTTGTACACGTTTCTCAAATCTCTACAGAAGTGGTGTTGAGTACAATTACAATGACCGACAGTTAGAATAGCCACAATTACTCAAACATGCTGGAATTTTCCTATAAATTCTTGAAGAAATCAATTCTGTCCAAAGGGCATCTTAAAGGTAACAAACTAAATGTGAACAGCAGTGTATCTTTAAATCCAAGAAATGTGATTATTGACTTGTGTAGAATAAGTAACAGATTGAAGTACATTTACAAACAATATATACTGTCAGACATCAGATTTTAGTATGTTAAATACAAGGTATACAGACTGACCCCTGTGAAGATTCATCTTTGGACTTGGACTTTTTCAGCTTCTTGGGGTTATTAGGTCCCATCTGCGCAACTGTCCAGCTGTCGTCACTCCAGTTTGCATCATGATCAGAAGCACGTAAAGCTCCTCTTTTACCTGCAGACCAATGGAAAAAGATCATTCACCACACACACAGACAGGATTACACATTCATCAGTTTGCACTGGAATCAAAGTGGATACCTCGGTCAATATTGGCTCTCAGTGAAGTCAGCATTCCCTCAGAAACAAGAGTTTTGTACAAGGCGCCTTTACAGCTCCGCTCTGATTTCCTGGAGCCGGAGCGGCTCTCTGTGTTGGACTCAAAGGTCCCATCGCTTGACCTCTCCTTCCCCTTGTCCTCCTCTCGGAGCTTAGCAGGTGAGGCGCTGCCCGGGGAGTAATGAGGTTCTGCCATGCTGCCCTGGAGGTCTGTGTTTCCTATACTTCCTTCTTCTGATTCTGCCTTGGGACTGACGTCAGCCATCTCCTCCTTCATCTCCACCTCAGAGGAAGTGTACTGCCCACACTGCCCGCTGTCGTCCTCCATCTCCTCCTCTTTTTCTTTGACGAAGGTCTTGACTTTGGGCTTACTCTTCTTTTTGGACACACCACAGTTTCCACCAGTAGGACTGCTCTGGATCTTTTTCTTGGGCTTCTCCTCTGTGTCCTTCCAGGCCCCTTTGGCCACTGCCTCAATGGTGCTGAAGATGCTGTCCACGTTTGACTCTGCATGGTTACACTTCTTGACGATCTTCTTTGCTGAACAGGGGATGTCATCGTTATCATTTACCTTGGCCACCTCTTTTTTCTTGCTCTTGTTTTTGACACGTGCATTTTGGCTGCTGAGTTGCGGGGGAATGGCATCAGTGGAGGTAGAACTGACAGAGGAAAGCAAAGGTAGGAGGGCCGATGTGTGAGAGGAAGGAGGACAGTCGTCAGTGCCTGCTTTCTCTTCCTTGAGCTCCTCCTTGACTGTAGTTTGCTGGAGAGAGGCTGAAGAGGAGCTGTCCTCAGGCTGAGATACGACTGTGTCCATCTTTCCAGCTTCAGACGCTAAGCACATCTTAACAAATACAACAAAAAAGTTCAATGTTAAAGTAATGAATATAAAATAACAACAATCAACGCTCTATGTTCAACAATACATCTCTACATTGAATTTCTAAAGTTTTTTCTAAACTGATCAGAAATTTCTATTCTAATTTTCTAATAATTGCTTTGCTATGACTAAATGTTTTATTCCTCCTATGGGTGATAAAAAAAAAACTGTAGGGCGCAAATGTCATGGTTAAAACTTTATCTCATATATTGTCATATTGAAGTTTTCAGTGTGTGTAGATAAGTTCAGGTGGCAGTGTAACAGTTACTAAAAGGCTGTGTGTTTATGTGATTACTACAGTGTCTGGTACTCTTCACAGCAGAGTTGAACTTTTAATTGTCTTTACCTGACTTGTAGCTACTTATCAACTAGCTTTTCACAGTCTGATAACTACTGTAGAAACTACAAGAAGACACAGTAATAATATTACATCAACAGGGATTTTTTATTTATTGTCCGTGGCAGCAAACACAACACACACCCTTTCAGTCACTATTATACTGCAACCTGAACTCATCTATACACTTCATTGCTGACTTCAGTAACGGAACTATTCCTCACACACTGGGAAAGACTAACTTTCACAACACACACACACACACACACACACACACACACACACACACACACACACACACACACACACACACACACACACACACACACACACAGTGTGTGCAGAGGGTTAACTGCCTTACCTCAGCAAGCTGAAAGAGAGCAGACTGTCTGCATGGTTTTCCTTCAGGTGCCGCAGAGAGAGATGACTGTGAACATACAGTAAAATTTTTTGATACCTGTTGTGTTTTTTATGACATCATGTGCTCAGGTTTCTGCAGATGCTATTTTCATTCAGCAATATTTACTTTCTACATCACATTTCACCATGTTTATTGTTATTGTGGGTAAGATTAAACCTGCACCACAAAGCAAGTTTAGTTTAATCTCTTTAGGCTTCACTGACCCCAAAATCGGTACCTTAAATGACATGAAACAGTGACACCCACTGGAAAATGTGGTTACAGCAACAAAATGTGATTATATTAAACAAGTTGAAACAATATGATCACACAACTAGAGAAGAATAAAAAGTAGTAACAGTAGAAATAATGTCTGAATTATTAAATGTGTGGGAATTATTATATTTGTGTTGAGTATAGAGTAAGTATTGTTTCTTTCTGTCTGATGATGAAGAAATGAATATGACTATGCAAAAGTCGTAGTAAGTAAGTAATGCAATAATGTTTCTGCTGCCAAAGCAGAGAAGAGAGGATAGAGGAGAAGAAGAAAAGCTGTTAATCCCAGATAAGGTCCTTCTGACTGAAATGTTACATTGTGTGAATTATTTTTCTGACAAAAGACAACAAAGTGGCCTTGTGTTATTCTGAGCTGCAGTGATGGAATTAGAGTGAAAAGAGATATTGTTTTATGGCTGTATCGATGATTTATGGAGTGATAAAAAGAGATATCCAAATTCCCTCAGTAAAAACCTTTAACTCTAATATGCCAACACAATGAAACAATTTTGAACCTGGCTCTACTCGATGTTCAGATTTCTGTTCTGGAAGTGTGCAAATTAGCACATTTTTAATTAGATAATACCTTATTTACATATTTAAACATAACATTTCAGAATACTGGTAATACAAAAAAAACTTAATGTTATTAACTGGGGAAGTATCATGGTGTAAAGTATCATAAGTTACCTGTAGTGTCCCCCCTTAAAAGTTAGCCAGCTTCATGATACAGAGAAACCTGAGTTAAGCCCAAAGATAGCTGGATAACACACTGATCTCACTCAGTGGTACAGGCCCTTAGTGTTTTTGTTGTTTTTGTTGTTGCTATTTTAACTACAGAGGAGAAGGTCTGTAGAGCACCTTTGTCTGTATGTTAGCAATCGTTTTTCATTCAGTCATAATAACTTGCACACCATTGATGAATTGAAATGCAGTCATACCTCTGCCAGTGGGGAAAGGGCAGACTTGACCCTACTTTCAGTAATGTCAGGCACTCTGTTCGGTATTGTCCCAGACAACATCTGTGGATTGAAACAGGGGAAGCAAAGACAAGTCAGTTCTGCCAGAAGTTATTAAATATCAAATCAGTGTTACATTGGGTTCAGCCAATCACTATTCAAGTCCTCAATCTTTGAAGAAAATTGAGGAAAAGTGTGCAATTTATTAGCACAAATTTTGTTGTCACACATATACACACACAGTAGATTGTCATTATTGATGCATTAAAGCTGCAGTAGGTGAGTTTTATAAAAATAACTTTCTGTCATACTTTCTGAAACTTTCACTATATCCTGACAGTAGTCCTCTGGCAGTTTTGAATCAAATCTACAACTACTACTACTACACTCAATAAGCAACTATCTTTTATCGGCTGTGATTGGTTGTTTTCATTCAGGCCCAGTGGATTCTTGTAAATGCTATCAGGAGCACTAGGAGGAGCCAGAGGAACCTGATTTTTTCACAGATTATCTGTCTCGTGTACTAATGTCAGGATGTAGTGGAAGTTTCAGCAAATAAACAAAACGTTATTTTTATTTTAAACTGCCCATTGCACCTTTAACGTGTAAGCATCACTTTAATGCTGCAACTGGTAATGGTGTGACTTATTTGAACTACTCTATATACTGCTGGGTCTGTCATTTCATAAAACTGAAATACTCAACTATCTCCAAACTGTGCTTAACTATGTACTTAGTTACTTTCTACCACTGGTTACTACAACACACCATGTGCAGGACTGGCTAAAATATAACTGTAAATTGTAAATTAGAGCTGCAATAATTTGTCAATTAATCGAAAGTTATCAACTATTAAATAAAGCACTAACTTTAATAATCAATTAGTCGATTTGAGTTATTTTTTAAAGAAAAGGTGTCCAAATTCTGTGATTTCAGCTTCTAAAATGTGAATATTTTCTTTAGTCCTCTATAACATTAAACTGAATATCTTTGGGTTGTGGACAAATCGAGACATCTGAGGATGTCGCCCTGGGCTTTGGGAAACACTGATCAACATTTTTCATCATTTTCTAACATTTTATGGACCAAACAATTAATCAATTAGTTGAGAAAATGATCAACAGATTAATCAATAATGAAAATCATGTTTAGTTGCAGCCCTACTGTAAATGGTGATGTACATACTGCAGGTCTTATTGTCTCTGTGTAGTCGGACCACATCAGTGAAAACACAACTTCAAGTATCTGGTCTAAAATATACAGAGTATAAAGAAAAGGGAACGCACCTCTTCCTCATCCCCTGGAAAGGAGCTCCCTTCGCTGGCGGTGTCAGGTAAACTAGGTTTAGTGCTGGAGGGGATCTAGAAAGGTAAACAAAACTGGTGTTAGTCAGTCTATTAAATAAAAAAAGTAAAAAAAGCATCATGTAAAAAATAAATGTCTTTGTGTTACAGATAAACCAACATCAGCAATTAGTCTTTGAGGCCATCCACTGGAGATTAGAGATGACAAAAATCCACCCTCTGGTGACCTCCAACAGTGACCTACCTCTCTGTTTGTGAGGGCATGTTCCCCAGCTAACAGCAGCATGCTAAGGCCTCCCATCTTTGTAGGATCTGAAGAAGAATTAGAGTAAGTTACAAAAATGATCCTACAGTTTGTCAAGTTGTCACTAAACTGACATCTTTTATTATACACACCTGCCATGGCAAAGTTTAACTGTGGCATGCTGTCAGTTTTGGGCACTTTTTTGGCAGTGGTGGAGTCCTTGGTGGAGTTGGAAGAGAAGGACCAAACTTTTTTGCGGGGGTTGCTGACAGGCTGACAGGAAGGACTCTTAACTGGTTTGCTGGTGGTGGGACACCACTTGTAGCCTGGGTTTGCCTTCATAAACGCATCCTTGTACTGGAAGAACATCCAGAATCAATTTGGTTACAAGATAAACTTTAAAATCCTCACATCTAAATTAAAGTATTTCTCATATATTCAACATTAAACACTGATGACAAAATTGGACAGAATCAAAATTAAACTTGAGGAAAAAACATTTATGAACAGTCAGATATTCAGCTAATCTGCTTCACTGGGACTGTGTGGGTGTGGTTTGATCAGATTTGATTGACAGTGGCCTGGCAACATAAACAAACAACACATCAGCTGTCATTTAACTGTGTATGAAATCACTCCCTCATTCACTCCTGCCCATATAGTAATAGTAGTGTCCATTATATGGGGAGTTTAGATCAGATGTGATGAACTGTATTGTGGAAATGTCAGCAAAAAGTAGTGCGTTCATGTCATGAACACTCTTTTTTCATTTTTTCATTCCATATCTTTGCAGCATTACATAGAACATAAACTTCAGATCATCTTCTGATTCAGAACAGACGTTTAACAAAAATGGCAGACAGTCAACAACAACATAATATACAAACAAACATTCAAGTAAAAAATAGCAGCACTTACAAATTAAAATGACAATCAAATTTTGCTGAATTGTGGTTGGAATGGGGAAATTGTGACATTGCTTTTTTACAACTTGACACTGTGTGTGTGTCTGCTTGTCTCTAACTCTCTGTTTAGACACAACAAACAAATACATGGAATCATAGTCTGCCCTAAACGCTCAATACGCAAGCTGCTCAGGGCCCTGTAAATCATGCAAGGGCCCCACGGGTGTCAGTGTTTACAACTTTAATGAGAGGATGATTTGTGGGAACAGAAATCAGGTAAACTTATCTCCAAGACTGATGTCAGTATTAAACAGTAATGTAAAGTTGAGATGCAGTTTGCAGTGCATTCTTTCTACTCTGCTGGGCAGTGTGGCTCTTGGTCTGACTGTGTTGGGCAGTGCTGTACTGTGCCAGACAAGCACGTATGGGATGCATATTTCATGATATCTCAGAATCAGATCATTGATATCCTACTGTACATAATTTATATTCTTTATAACAAATAATCAGTGTGTTGTCTTGCCAAATTCACCTGCGTTACAGAAACTAGCAGAACAGACACTGAAACTATTGCAGCAGGTCGCAAGCCGGCCACAGTGCTCCGCGACGCAGAACGCTCTGATTGAATAGCCCAATTGGTTATAACAGGTGGGTTTATGTCTTAGCCCTCCAGCCGTTTTTCGGCCTGCACGACCCCCTGCCTGACCTTTGGTCTTCTGCCTCTCTGCCTAACCCCTTTTTGTATACCTTTCTTTGCTACTATATGATATTAAGATGGAATAGCTCCATAAGTCAAAAACAATGCTTTACTACACCAGTAATAACTCTTTTTAGACAATCTAGGAGGCACCAGCTCTTAAGTGAATTTAGTCACTTTGATGCAACTGTTATACAAGTAAATAAATAATATTAGTACAGGTGCAAGAGAGCAGTCTCACCTCCTTGGCCATATCTGTGTATTTCTGCTTCTCTTTGGGCTCCAACACAGCCCACCAGTCGGCCAAGATCTTGGTGGCCCCACGGTTGTCCAGGCGAGGGTGTTCCTGTCGCACCAGGGAACGGTGGCGTTTGCAGAAGAGGAGGAAGGCATTCATAGGCCGCCTTGCCCGCTGTTCATTCGAGTCCTCCTCTACTTCCTCTGTTGTGCTTCCACATTGCACCTGCGAGCCCTGCTCCTGGCCACACAGCACTGGCTGCTGATAAAACATCCATAAACTGTCAGATGCTATGTTTTCCATCCCATTTATGTGATAAACTGTTCAGTTCATGGACAGAGATGATTAAAGGCCCTGTCAAGCCATAAAACACACTCACTTTCTCCAGCTCCTCTTCATCCTCTTCTTCTTCCTCCTCAGAAAAATCGAGAGCCTTTTTGGAGAGAAGTGGGTGCCACTGCAGGCATTTACGTTTGGGGCGCTTGCCAGTGACCTCCCCTGCAACAGGTGGCTCCTTACCCCTTCCTCCACCCTTCATGGTACTACCGCACCTAAAAAAAAAACATCAGACTGGGCATAACATAAGACTACATCTATACACAACATGCACAGTGAAAGCATGCACTTGTTGTGTTATCTAATGGAAGCAGAGATATCTGACACCAAAACAGCGAGTGTTGTAGGTTTGTGATTGCAAGTGTCATGGTAACTACTGGTAAGCAGGTTTGCAAAATAGGTATGGAATTTAATAAAATATTAGTAATCACATTTTCACTGTACCTAAAGGCCTAATTTTTGAACTCTTTCCACTGTGGATTGGACCCATGGATGTACTGAAGGTGAAGTAGATACAGCACTGGAGACAGTGCTCTGTTCATTTCTGTGGAAGCTGCTCAGTAGTGCAAGAAGTACGTTTGAATTCCTAGTACAAAACTACCCAGAATTTCCGCATTGTGTAGAGCAAGAGCACTAGAGACTTCTGCTGGCCAAGCTGCTAACGTTCACTTTAGCCCTCCGCTAACTTGAATGCGGATAAAATGATTTTATCGTGCACCTCTTCTAGGTTTTTTAAAATGTTGTTGACTGAATGGATCAAATTCTGGTAGTGAAATGGGTCATTCACAGGGATTGTGACGCTGCCTCTTTCACAATTCGAGCTTATTTTTTAAAAAGTATCTTTGGCCAGTGTGCATCACGTGACATGATCATTAAACTGTTTGACCACTATGTTAAATTGGCTTCAAAGCCTGGCGTTCTTCCCTGGGGCTTGATTGTGTCTACCGTCTTTTCATTTCTCCACATAGTTTCATAGTTTTTTCACTGCTGGGGAGTGTGACAAACTTAAGTTGTATGAACACCTACTGTAAGATAGATGCCCTTAGTCTTATAACATAACATATATGTAAAGCATTTCATATTCCAAAATCTGTACCATTTACCTTGCCTGATGGTGGTACACAAATAGCCAGTCAACTAAAAACATTCAAAAATAAAATTCTGCTGTGGTTTGAGTATTTACTCCTTTAGTATAACAGAAAACAACTCTTATGACAGGAAACTAGATTAAAGTTGCATTATGTACATAAGTATGTTTATAGTATAAATCTTTTGATTTTTTAAATTAGTTACTGTTTTATAATAATGTGTATCTTATTTAACACTGTTATAGCAGAAATGATGAACAATAAATATAAATAATGCTGAATTAATGAAATTTAATTTTAAATCAAATTAAAACTACTTACTTACTAAAGCTTCACAATATGGCAAAATACATCATGTTGCAATTATTTTGACAGATTTGCGATTAGTGGGAATGATCATTTTTGCATTACAAATGTAATTTTCACTGAAATTTGTTGGGCTCTGTGGCAAACAAACATCTGTAGACCATCATTTGTAGACCAGTGCATCTCTTCAGAACTACAACATATCATTATTATGCTGTTTGTCACATATTTTACCCTTATCAAAAAATTAAATTGCACTTGGCCAAGTTGCGATTTCAATAATATTGCGATTAATTGTGCAGTCCTAATACATACACAAATATTTGGCGTTGAAATGAAATAAAAAGTAAAAAGAAAACATGGGAAACACAAGCACCCACTTTTAGAACATAAAAATGTGGGTAAATGTGAACAATCAACTGACAGTGATAGAAAACTGTCGGAGGAAACAGGGAGACACAGAAACCGATCCTGCTGGAACTCTCCTGAAGGCCATATTTTCAAAAGATGTTGATAAATAATTAATAGGTAATTGCAGTCTAAAATGTTTTTTAAAACTGACAGCATTATCAAAAATAATTAGCAAAACGAGTTTTACTTGTGTAAGTCACTGGCTTCCCGCTGTAGTAAAATAAATGATAAGTACTAAACTAGGGGCTTGTCCCTTCTCAGAGGGCTTGATTTCATGCTAAAGGTCTCTTTAAACCTCTGAACTGCAGCTACTGTCTATATTTGGTTTAATTTAACATGAGCAAGGGAGAAAGTGATGAAGCCACATTATCCCCCCACTGACCATCATTTCATTAGCCTTAATTTACTATGCTAATTTTCTCCCTTAACTTGCCTTGGAGGAATCCCCCCTACTGTGGGACCCATGAGTAACATGAAACAGGGCTGCAAAGGATGGTCATTTATAGCTGCTGGACTTAGTAGTGACTTAGATATTGAGTTAGGTACCACCCACTATCATATCATGGTCTACAAGGTCACAGAACAGCACTTAAATACCAATGAGAAGTACTGATACCAATCAGTATTAAGTTACATTAAACAGTTAGTAGATGAGTCAACTATTGAAATAATCGCAAACTACTTTGATAAATATATAAAATAATTTGAAACAATTCATCATTTTGAGACATTTTTTAAGAAGAAATGTCCAAATTCTCTCAGTCAAGCTTCTCAGGTGTAAATATATTAAATTTTCTTTAATCCTGTGACAGTAAACTCAATATTTGCATATGAGGACGTCACCTTGGGCTTTGGTAAACACTGACTTATGGACCAAACAACTAAGCACAATAACTGATAATGAAAATAATTGTTTGTTGCAGCCTTCGTCCAGAATGTCTCACTGCGATTGCAAAGAAAGCATTACAATCAAGGACAATTCTAATTATTTTCATCTATGGCTTATTTTCCTACACACACAGCTACAAGAGGAACGGATGCAGTCACCAGGATCTGGGACATTTTTGACACTTTATCGGAGGACCAGTCTGGAATATTTCCAAGTAAAATGCTTAAAGAATGTAAATTCAAAATGAGCCAATAAGACATAGAGCTGCAGGCAACAGATGCTCAATGCAGTTTGGGTAAATCTCCAACATTTCAACAAAACACGTAAACAATACCACCCTTTAATATCAGAGAAAGAACAAAATAACTTCATTTATCTTTTCTCTATGGCAGAATTAGGTTGAATTTTAAAATAGACCATGTAACAGATTCATAATATGTGTTGTGCTAAGTTTGGAGTGGCCATCTTAAATGAAGTTGGGGTCAAATCAAAAATGTTTTATCAAAATTTTAAAAAAACATATGTAAGCAGAAGGATCATGGGAATTCATGACACAAGCTAGTGTCCCCAAAGTTAAGACAAACATATATAAACATTAAGATTTATTTGTACTGGCACACTAGATTCACACCACAAATTTAATTTTCACTGAAATAGATTGTTGGGGGTCTGTACCAAACAAACTCATTTTCTTAAATATGGAGAACAATATTTGTAGACCTGGGCATCTCTGCAGAACTACAGTACTTCATTATAATGCTGTTTGTCACATTTTACCTATATCAAACAAACTGCAGCTTTTGCCATTGACAGGTCGTGATTTTGATAATATTTCTATTAATTGTGCAGCCTTGGTGTTTACAATAGTGAGATCAGTTAGATTTGGTTAGAGCAGAGCTATAGAATATTAAATCATCCATCTTTAATCATTACACCTCCACCTTTCTTACCCTCAGGTGTGTGAAAACTACAGGTTATGAACTTTTTCAAATACAAAAATGTGAAATGATCTTATCAGTATCTGCCATTAGGATCAGGTATTCATGTTTTGATAATATTGCAATTAATTGTACAGCCCTACTTAATGAAACAACACAATGGTGCGTTTGTTGGGATGGTACCTCATCAAGTGATGGAAAAGATTTGTTGTTTCCTAATCAGTTAAAAAAAAAATTAGGTCATCCCCTAATTGGACTGTTAGATATTCAGTAAAACTGTGATGTGTATGTTTAATCACTGTCATAAAGTAGGAGTAGACTCCTGAACTGTCCTCTATTTTAAGCTTGTGGTTTTCATACAACACCACTGAGCAGCTAACAGTGAAATCATCAAACATCAGTTTGCATCATCACCAACAGGTGAAGTGTCACAGCACTGGAACTTTCACATCTAACAAATAGGCTTGATGACACTGTGGGACTGTTCCCAAAAACAAGTGGACCAAGTGTGCCGGGGACATTGCATTTTTTTTGTTGCATTGTGAGAATTGTTAAGTATACATTTTATGCTAAGAATTTGGACTCTCAAATAAAATGGTGGATGGTGAGAGTAGTGCACTAGGCAGCAAGTAGGGAGTGACAGCCCACAACTTTGTTTTTACATTGTTCTATGAGTAAGAAAATAGTTAGTTCATTCCATGTTGCATCACTTGAAATGAAAAGTACACAACCTCCATTACAGTTGTGAGTGACCCTACAAGAGGGAAGAAAACATTCCACGACTGATGATTTGAAACTGACCAAAAAAATATGGAGAAAATAACATTGTTTTGACCAATGGGCAACAAGCTCCTCTCTGATATTGGTCACTACAAGAGCTGCACAAGATCACTAACAGACTTTCTTAGAGCTGTCCTTGGCAAGTTTTCATTGCAAAAAACGATAACTGCAACAAAGTCACAACAGAAAGTTAGCCACAGACCTCAAAAACTGCTGCAGGCCATCAATTCAATGGTTACATAAAGTGATTTATAAGTGAAATACTTCCTTGACTTGATCCTGTGCCATATTTCGGAGGCAATGTTTCATGTGTCGCTACATCTCTAAAAAATTATGATAATGTTATTTCTCACAGCAAAAACAAAGACAGACATTGTATAGAACAGTGGTTCTCAAATAGTTTGGTGTCAAGGACCCTCAAATTGATACCAGACCTGTATTTGATCATATAGTCTTAGGGATCCCTGTCTGATAAAATGTAATTATTCCTTAACTGTCTATGCTGTAGATAAGCAGATTAACAGTGAAGAGTGTGTAACCTGAACAGAATAGTGATCCTTATACATTCTATCACTGGGTTAACTTCTGGTCAATGACATAATAGTGAATTAAAATAATTCCCATTTTTGGGGGGGATCCCTTGGAACCCCCTCAAGGACCCTGGTTGAGAGAACCGCTGGTGTAGAAGGTGCCAATGAGTATTAGGTCCTTTAATTTGATTTGCTCATATCATGAAAGGTACGGCGTAAGCATGGGACGATTTTAGATTCTCATGTCACTATTATCTTGGCTGAAATAATTACATTACACATTATTGTGGAAAATATACCTAAAATGTCACAAAAAAAATATCACTTCACCTTACATTTTGTTAAAAAACCCATATTTATGGCATCACAGAGAGACACCTCATCCCTAGTCTTTATTTTGGAATCTATACCATTTCCACACACAGTTTAACTTGTTTTTTTGTGGGGGATACAACAGGCAAGACAAGCCTTCAGCCATGGTGACAGGCTTTTTCAAGTTAAGCCATGTGAGGATATTCACAATTAGTATGTGTTTTTTATTGCAATAAGCAATAATATGGCATATCATCGCATTAGTCTCAGCTGATATACATAAAACACAGTGATGTAAACCTGGCACTACGCTGCCACATGATTTACTGGCCGGTGACCTCAATTTCATTTTCCATCAAACCCAAAATGTACCTGCATTTGACACTTTGCGGGGGTCATTTTGCCCTCAAGTGTGCACAAATACAGGTTATGAAATTTGAAATACAAAAATTAAAGAAATAATTAATAATGGGAAGCAGGTAATTATTGGTTATCATATCGGCTGAAAAAAATCCATATCAGGCATCCCTAAAAAAGATGCACCCTATGCTAGACATGTTCAATTACTATTAGCTGCAGTACATTTTAATGTTCTACACTCAACATTCATAATTAAGCATTTGTATGTTTTCATTTTTATTTCTAAAAGTTTGCACGTGTTCTAAACATGACACAAATGAACTTAGCAATCAATGAATGAATGATTTAATGGCTCTATGCTGTAGTGCCAATGTTTGCATTTATGGATGTCGAGTGGAAAAAACGGGATACTTACTGAAGAAAAAACTATGGAAATGCTGTATGAGTGATGAAGATGAATCTGCCACAGCCTTTGTCATGCAATGACGGTGACCTATAAAATACAAGACACCGCTCTCAGTCATGCGTTACACTGTCATCTCTGCAACAATTTTCCAACGGCGTGAGCTCGGGAAGAAAATGTTCACAAAGCAACTTTAATAGAACATTTAAGTGAGTGATACTGCATAGCACAAGACCCCATCGGCTTCAAAGTACGGTGGGACATTTTGTCTGATCTGATTACCGATCACTTCAATCGCACAGTCGATCCGCCCTTGTGGACAAAACCAAAACATGTAGGCCAAAACCCTGAGACCACTGGATGCATTTCATACAGCATTATACAACCTAAATGAAGCAGGCACAGTTGCAGTGAGCATTTTGCTGCGCAGAGGTTTAGTTGTGCTCTCAGGTAAAACTGCTGATGCCCGATCGGTCTGTCTGTCTGTCTCGGGAGTGAAGTCTTGAGCTACTGTACCGAGCTTCTCACAAACAATAACAGCATAAAAATGTCCGAGCTGTGCGAATAAACCACCAGTTTGCCTACCTAACGTGCTCCTGCCTCTGAGCACACATTTTCATCTCCGTGCAAAATGTCGATCTGAGCTCTGACAAGACAGACAAGCCGAATGAGAGTCCATCTTGCTTCGGTTTGGAGGAGAAAACCCAAGTGCAGTACAGTATTGGGGGGATATTTCACTCCTGTCAAACTCTCCGATGACAATGTCGTCTCCCACTCCGAGGGGGAAAACATCCACACTGGTTAATTAAACTGGGGATTTTCTGTCCAGGCACATGCATCTGTGGCCAGTGTTTTGCTGGGCAGTAGCTCCATTTTCTAGCAGCGTTACTAGGAATAAAAGTAGCTAGTTAGCTTGCTAGCTGCTAACTGGACGTGTCACGGTTTTAACATGCGATGGTTTCCAAAGCTTCTCGAATAGTTGCTGACAAAACTCACACACTATACTGCCATTAGAAAGACTTGTTCGTGCTGTTGCTACTGTTCGCGTACATACAACGCAGGTTTGTGGCTGTGTGTTTGATGCGGATAGGAAGAGGAGGAGGAGGAGGAGGGGGGTCATACCACCTCACTGAGGAACAGTTGCTTTCCATGTATTTAACACGGCCAATTCAAACAGGAGGGAAGAAATACAGAAGCGATACACCAACAGTGACAACAATATGCGGTCTGTAGCGCCGGTTATCAATGAAATGTCGATGGGAAACAAACAAATTGAAAAGGGGAAAGCCAGCAGGCGGACATCATGTCCACAGCAGCGATAATAACAATTTTTCAGAGTGACTGACTGAGAGGTTGAGAAAATAGCGACCGGGTTTCAACGGAACACCGATAAAAGCACAAGTTCTCTGTCATGAACGCCTCCTTGGTGTCTAAACATACCTCTAATATCCCGCTCAGGTACCGGGGGGGGCCTCTCATCATTGGTGCCGTCCACCTTTTTAACTTATTGACACATCATAACAGTTCAGCACTGGCTGTACTCGGCACAGTGGCGGCAAGTCCGTCCGAATTAGACGCGCGGAAACCGGACGTAGAGCGAATTTTCACCAAAATAAAATCTCGAAGCTCCAAGTCTATCAAATGAGTGTAACTGGAGGTAGCAGCTGGTATTCCTCCACGTCTGGCAAACATTGGTAGTTTATTATATATCAGTGTCTTTGAGCTATAATATGATGGTTATTATACATTAAAGCTGCAGTAGGTAATTTTAATTAGAAGAAGTTTGTCTTATTTTCTGAAACTTACATTATAGTGAGACAGTAGTACACAAGACAAATAATCTGTGAATAAATCAGCTTCCTCTCATTCCCAGGGCAAATGCAGGTCCATTTGGGACCCTGGGAATGAGACTGAACAATCAACTATCTTCAAACTGCCAGCCCAAAGCATCTTTATATCTTTCTCGGCTCTGATCGGTTGTTTTCGTCCATGCCGGGTGGATTTTTGCAAATGTCATTAGGAGCCCTAGGATTAGCCAGAGGAACCCGATTATTTCACATATTATCTGTCTCATTTACTACTGTCAGGACACAACATTTCAGCAATCATGAAAAAAAGTTTTTAAAAAGCTTTACATTTTTACCCACAGGCCATCACACAGTGTCAGGAACAACCCCTGTGGCTCAAACATCCACTGTACCTGTAAATTATTTGATATTGCTGAAATTCAGTTTTTAAAATATCTATCTATAAATATCATCATCAAATATCACATATATGCATGCTGTGCACATTGTATATACTGTCATAGCCACCTACCTCATGTACATAAAAACATTCTGCACAAAAATATATATTCTAGCATCCTTAACACTGTACTATTGTCTTGCTTTCAACATATGTTATTGCTGCTTTGTATATGTACACATATCTATAATTAGTAGTTGGTCTATTTTGTTGAGCTTGTTGTCCTATTTGAGCAACTTAAACCCGAGTCAAATTCCTTGAATGTGTACACATACCTGGCCAATAAAAGTGATTCTGATTCATTAGAACAGTGGTTCTCAACCTTTTTGGTGTCAAGGACCCCCACATTGGGGGCCAGAGATCCCTGTCTGATAAGAGTAAGTTATGCCATAACTGTCTCCTGTAGATTGGCACATGAACAGTGTCAGTCATTCTTATACATTCTCTCATTGGGCTAACTTCTGGTCAATGAAATAAGAGTGAAATTAAAATATTTTCCATTTTGTTCTGAGGGACACCCTCAAAGACCCCTTTGGGTCCCTAGTCCCCAGGTTGTGAACCACTGAATTAATTCAAAGAGCTTTACAGAAGACATTAAAGATATATGACTAACAACAACATAAAAAATACCAATAAATAGGATTGTAAAAAAACAAAAACAAAATTAAGATAAAATAGAATAAGATATTAATGTTGTCAACAGTTTATACCAACTATGGCCAGAATATAATGGTATAATTATGGTCAGATTAACATTTGAGGAACCCTAGACAGAAAGTTGCAATTAACCCACGACAGCTTCATTGCATGCCCAGAGACCAGTACTGAGATAAGATGCTCCTTTATTGATCCTCCGTGGGAGAAATTCAAGTTTGACACAGCCACACAGGGTAAATGTAGGGCAAATAGTAGAGAAGAGTAAAGTACAATAAAAGTACTACGGTACTACTAATACTTGGCTCGCTGATATTGATATTGTACTTACCTATTGTACTTGATATTTGATTTGACTATATTGGCCTATCATGACCAATCAGTATATGCGCCAATAAAAACTGTGTGGTCACAACAAATTGGTGGTACGCAGATGTTCGCAGAGAGCCTACACATACACCCTCTGAGGACGAAATTTATGTCACATGGTAGCAACACTGTAGCAAACCCTGGCGGACCACTGCGTCCTCACAAACAGTGGACAATGTATATATTAAATTATTTAACATGTTAAAAAATATTTGATAGGGATGTACGATATGCATTATTTTTAGCCAAAAAATATCTGCTTCTCGTGGCCAATACCAATAAGATAACTGATAATTTCACATTTTTATATTTGAAAAAGTGTATAACCTGTAGCTATTACACATCTGAGGGGAAGAAAGGGTAAGATGTCAAGAGTAAATATAGATGATTTAAAATGCTTGTTCATTTTTTCTACTAAAGTTCAACCAGAAAACTTCACAAACATACTCTGGCTTTCTCAGAACACAAAATAAATTATAATTATTGTTATGGACCGATCATTTATCAGATGTAATTTAATTATCAGAATAATTAATAATAATTCAAGTTTTCTCGTTATGGGCCGAAAATGCATCAGTCCTGATAATTACTGTGCATCCTAATAATTAACTTAAATATTCATTGATGAAGTTATTTGTTGAAGAAAGTATAAAGAGCACACTACCATATGCATAAAATCCGAGTGAAGAAAGTTTACAACACTGCTATCTAGTGTTTGGGGGTTTAAACAAAATAATCAATACAGTGTTTTTGAGAATTGATACAATATCACAAAACTAAATATTGGGATACAATGTTTTTCGATATATCAATAATTACTTCCAACCTTAGGTTACATTTTTTTTTTCATTCATGTTTCTGGTCTGCTAGTAGGAATTCAAACAAGTATTTGCATGCAATATCTGCATTAATTCCAGAGGACGCTTTTATTTTCATAACGTAAACCGGAAGTCATCTTCTTCACTCCGTCTAACGTGACAGTGGTACAGAAACGCAGCACTTCGCTAGATGATGAATGTTACTGTCGGCGAAGGCGACACATTCAACGACCTCAGGCCACCGAAATAACACCGTAACGCGTTGATTCCGACAGAAACACACACTTGTTCAGTCATATAATGTAATAAAAATCACTTTCGTTTTCCTCGCGGTGGGAGAAAATTCTCATCTCAGCTATATCCCTCCCCTCCCCCGGTTTGCAAAGTGTTCATACCCAGAATGGCCTGTACTTGCTAACAACATCCCTGACTTAACTTTATCTTTCAGCGCTGTCCGACTGCCAAAGGTCACCGAAAAGGTGCGGGCTAAAGCAGAATAACCCGATAACGACCCACTAAACGCTGGGTACAATCTATCTCAGTTGACTGACTACTTGTTATAAGCTTCCTGGGTGTTTGTGCGCGTGATAACTGACACAAATGATCAGATAAATGTCGTTCAACAGTACATACCTTTCTGGAGCAATGTAGCAAGCAAGTAGCTAGCTGCTTAAACCTTCTTTAAAAGCTTTAGCCGTGAAATTATCAACAGTTTTGCAGCATACTGTACACACTGAAAACATCCACCCCCGTCATGTAATGCCGTATGTGAGTGGACAGTCCGCATGATGGACAGCTTGGCTTCGCCAATCAGAAGCGACGTTACATTCTAGTGTTTTGAGATTAGTGTAACGTCCTCATATTTAATGTTGGGGACACGTGTGGTAAAATTAGGCCGAAACAATACGAAATTACGACAGTTTAAACTTAGTATGTGTAGTAGTATTCAGTAGTAGAACTACATTGGCCTTGTGGAATTCCATGTATTTTTAATCCATTTAAAAACGCTACTAGGCTATAGCCTGTCCAGCCTTTAAATGGTTTTCTTCAGAAGAGACAGTAAGGGGGAGCTGTTAACAGGCCTTGCGACTTCAGTCTGGTGGTTGATTGTATCACTTATTCAGGAAGGCGAATACCAGAAATACATTATTTGATCACAATGATGATATACACTCAACATTCACCTTCTCCACAGGTAGCAGAACTTAATTAAATACAGAATCTGCAGTCTGCCACTGCTGAAATCCTTAAAAATATGAGATAATTGTAAAATGCATCAAATAAAATATACATTAAGAGCACGGACTGATCTAATCATAATAGTAATCAACTAATAATCAAAACAGGGTTACAACATGCTCTGTGTTTGTTGGGAAAATCAATATATAACATTTAGAACAATACAAATGCAAAGACAAACATTAAGACGTATATACAGATAGTCTTCTTGGAACATGTCACATTAAAATCCTTAAAAAGTCTAAAACTAAAATCTACTCCTACCTCATTCAAAATTCCAGAATCTAATGTTCATTTCTAAAGTTTTGCTGCTGGACACAAGATGTCTCCTACTTCACTGTAAAGTCCATTCTCAGTGGATGTGCACTGGTGGCTTCAAGTTTCTGGATGGACTTCTTAACTATTGGTGATGTCACAAATCATGCTGGTAGGCCCCGCCCCTTACAATCATGTTCAATGAGCTCAGAGAAACTTTCCACTTTCAGCAGATGAATGTGAAAACATCCTTCTAGTGTCAAACTCTGGACAGACAGCATTCAAACAGCACACTGATTTTTGAGTACAGAGGGACTTTTATAAAATCAACACTAGCGCTCTTTTTTTTATTTTTTATTACTGATATACATGATACATTGGTGACAAGTGATTACTGTGAGACATTAAACTGAATACACATACAAGCAACATACAGCAAGACAAAACATAAAACAATTACAACATTGTAAACAATACCGGGGTGGGCATAACAGTAACGGCATGAGTATCTGTGGGGGTATTGAGAAGAGGAATAACATAATTAAAAGGCAAGAGGACAGTGAAAAGTATATATATTATATATCATAGTATAATAATTATAATACAAATAAGTGTATCATGTATTAAATAAATAACCAAATAAGTAATGTGGAACAAAGAAAAGAAATAAAAAGAGTCTGCAGCATATGAATTGCTTTAAAGGTGATCAGTGAAATCTTAAAATCTCAGTTATCTGAGATAGCACTTATCCAAACATCCTTTTTCAACGCAGACCTGTCATCTTCAGCTCCATGGCAAAAAGCATGAACAATTAGATATATTTAAATTAATTTATCCCAAACAATCTCTACTGTGATTGCTCCACGGTCAGTTGTGCTGATTAGCTGTGAGGTTTGCCTGGATTCAAATGCCACAAATCCAGAGTAATATAGCCGTTTATACCAGCACAACCTAATGACTGCAACAATGGTGGCACCATAAGCCTGTTTCATGAAAAATGACACATGTGAAAAGGACAGGTATAAATAACCTTACTGATGGCTGGATTCCATTTAGCTGCTTCAGTTTCAGGGTCCTGTTCATGCTGGCTCACTGTCACTGGAACACTTGAACAAAACGGAGCCACTGTTAATGTCTTCAGTAACACCTGGGGTTTCATCAGGGCCTAGCACAGGACCTCACTGATACACAACTTCACCAGCAGATGGCCAACAATACACATAAAGAAGGAAAGACAGGAACTGACAAGAGTCAACTGCCAGAGGAACATGAAGTTGCACTGTTTATGGAAAAGAGGAAATGGGGTTTGTGGGGTAGTGTAACTGAACATTTCCAGTCTATGGACTCTCTCACATGGTTGTGTCCTAATGTTGATTCAAAGCAGAGAGATACATACGAGGCTGTATATGTGCTTCAGAGATCCTGGTTTATCCTCAACACTATTTGTTCAGAATTTCTTAGACTTTGGAGGTATTAAAAACAAATGTTAATCACAGAGTCATGACACAGCCAGATTCCATCACAGTTCCCTGCATGGTTACTGTCCATGGTGATAAAGAAGGTGATTTGAATTTGATTGAATGCTGGTGTGCTGCAGCCTGAGTTTGATGGTGTGCCCTCAGTGGTGAAACAGGTGGTATACCTGTAGCTCCTATGGTTCAACAGTGTATAAGTAGTATTTTACTGCTGTAGGTGCATGTCGTTTTAACTACTTTATATAGTGTAACCTATAAACAAGATACAATCAGTTAATAGATTACAGCAGATACTATTGCCTAAAGCTGCAATACGTAACTTTCATTAAAATAACTTTTTGTCTTTCCCTGACACAACCTGAGAATGTGACTTAACAATTAATTCATCTTTCTTTGCTTTGATTGGTTGTTTTCATTCAGCCGCGGTGGAATTATGCAAATGCCATCAGGAGCACCAGGAGAAAATAGCCTTGATGCTCTTAAACCTGAGAAAACACTGCTTTTTGTAAGGGATAAGCCGCAAAGGTTGGAATCCATGGGTTTAAAAGCCCTGCACACCTACACAAGTGTCGCACATGAGGTCACCTAAATAAGGGCATTGGAGTTAAAGGTACAATATTTTCCTCTGCAATGTAGTCAACAAAAGGTAAAACGTAAATAAAATACTCAAGGAAAGAACCTTAAAATTGTACTTAAGCACAGCACTTGAGTGCTGTCAAACATGAACCACCAATGGCAGCTGAGTCCCAAAATAAAAATCTATACAAGCCCTGTCATGTTCTCTATATTTATAAATCAACAAATTATATCTATAGGTCTGCCCATAAGAAATATATCCTCTGTGGTTGCTGAAGTTGTGGCTTTTACTGATAAAGACAAAGATGTCTTACCTTTTAAAGCATCTAATATTCGGTGTTAGATGCAGGTTTTGATGGAACTCCTGTTATTGTCATTGTGATGTTGTCATACTATACTGCATTATATTAGATAACAAATTTAAAATGTGCATGTAAGAAAAACTATGCCCACATAGTTACAAACATGCTTGCAGAATTCTCTACCAAAACCTGTGAACAAATTCAGAATATTGCTGTATGATTCCGACAGGGTCACTATTAATGTTATTGTATTTTCCTGCATTGCTTGCTGGCTGGCTGGCGGCCTCCCTCCGTTGCTTGGACTTGCACGTGATAAGTTCACTGCACTGTGCAACTCAAAAGGTCAATCAGGTTGAACTCTGCAAGGATACAGGGGACTGGAGAGTGCAGGGGACTGGAGAGTGCAGGGTGGTGTTACCACATCAATGTGAAAGACACAAAAGGTGAAACAAATTTAGCCTGATGCAGTTTTCATACTCCTCCACCCGTTTTGTAAGGCTTTTTTTTATCTTTAAACTACAACTGACATTTGAACCATAAGAATGTTACTACTAACACAGCATACGGGCTATGTTTAAATATTTAAGGAAACAGTAGGTCACAGGCTACAGTATGAGCCATGTTTTGCTTTTATGATGGAAACGTGCACTCCTCATCAGTGGTACATTTATGCCCTCTTGTGGATTGGTGATGACACGGCATACAGTATCTGCTGTTGAGTGTGTGTAGTGTGAGTATAATGATCAAATTAGAAAAAATACTCAAATGTGTACATCTACATTTAATTTGGGGGAAGCAGGTGTGTAAATACAGACAGTACAGTTGCACATTGCTCAGTTATGAATTGCTTCAATTTATTATTATTAATTAATTAATTAATTAATCTTTCCTGTTATGGTCCTTATATATGTGTAAAATGTCATTCATTGAAGACCTTTGGTCATGATGGCTGCCTGAATCAGACCCAGACCAAACCCCCTGGCCACTGCAGCATGGACTCAGCCTTGGCACATGTGGACCCAGCTCTACCAGGTGAACTACCAGGGCACCCCTAGTTTTAGTTTTTAGTTTAGTTTTAGTTCATTATAGTAGGTGTCAGGTGTCAGGTGTCAGGTGTCCTCCACACATGCTGTATAAATTAGTGAGCAGTCCCTGCAAGAAGTGGAATAAACACACATTTGTGTTGCGCTAAATGCACAACAGGTGTTTAATCTGGGCTGCATTAGACACATGTGTTATGCATTTAGCGCAGCACAAATGTGTTTGCGCTAAAGGTTGAACTGAGAAATGATGTAAATTAACAAAATATATATAAACGTTTATTTCATTAAAAAAGCAACAAGTCAGGTTGAACAGGCTGTTGCACAAGTTGCACAATGTATATTTTGTATACATACTGACTGTTGTCATAAGGAAGACGTTGGATTACTACACACACCTTCAGGCTCCTTGTGTAAGCTAATGTATCCTAGTACACACAAAGACACAGTTGTGCCAGATGGTATTACTCTGTCCAGTGTAAACACAGATATTCCACGTTGGCACCGATAATTATGCGTGTGGTACCTTACCTATTACCTCTTATGCACACATGAACACAAACCCCAAACAGAGCAAAACAAACAATAAGACACACAGCCAAAACTATCACCCTTTTTAATTTCCTTTTGAAACGATGGTTGCTGTAATAATGTGTATATATACTGGATATATGTATCTCTGTAAGTATTTATATATAAATACATACAGCGATGCTCTTAAGTAGGTCATTAAAGCAAACAGATGTGCATACAGTAGCATAATGCAAACACAACTTCCATGTTCTCCATGTTCATAAACTTAAATAAATGAAAATGTCAGAAAAAAAACATCTATATAAAAAAACGTAATCAGCTGTTGAGAAGTAAATGTAAATGTATGTAAGTGTAAGTGTGTCCTGTATGTCCATCACTCCAAAACAACACCAACAGTCAAATGTGTAAATCAGATATGGCATATATGCTTCATCTTAAGTGCACAGCATCTTGTTATTGAACAGACATGAAGGTTTACAAACAACACTGAATAAAACCAAGGTTTACATGCATATAGAGCAGCTTATCTTCAGGTGCAGTCAACTTTCCACCAATAATGAAAACTGAACATGTGAAAACTTGGCCTAACTATTTGTGTTTTTGATAATTTGTAAACATTTCTTGAACAAATCCTTTTTGGAAATGATCATAGCAAGTGTTTTCCTGCAAAAAGTTATTCCACATTTCATGTGAGACTCAATGTACAAAATGATGGAATTAATTTGAAGCTTGCAAACTGAGAATAAAAAAACATCCGTCATTTAAACTGCAGTACGTAACTTTTATAAAAATAACAATTTGTCATATTTTCTGAAACTTTGACTTTAGTAGTACATGAGACAGATGATCTGTGAAACAATCAGGCTCTGTTCTGACTCGTTCTAGCATTCCTAACGGCATGATTTTTGAGCCTCAGTCCCTGGTCCCAAAGTACGGAAGCGTATTGCATTCACTTGAAAAAAAAAAAAAAACCCTTTTCTGAGTAATTTTTTTTTTTTGTCTGTTTTTTGGAGTAATTATTTCTATTTTTCTGAGTCATTTATTTTTGGGTTTGTTTTTTTTTATATTTTTTTCTGTTTATCGGAGTAATTTTTTCTGTTTATCGGATTAATTTTTTCTGTTTTTCTGAGTAATTGTTTTTTCTGAATTATCGAGATACTTCAAACTCCCGCGAGAACCTCCAACCTGCAAGTGACTCCCATGGACCTATGGTGACTCCTGCCCGCACATACATGCCCCATCTTCAACTATCTACCGTACCGGGTCAATTTTGCTATGTATATATTGCTATATAGCAGATCTGAATGGGCTTTCCTTCTGAACAACCACAAAGTCCTCAGGTGCCTGCATAGAGTCGACAAACTAATGATAATACCATCTACATGACTTAAAGACAGGGCTATCTCCCAGTGTCTGAAACCCAGATCAAAGTATAACTTGATTGAACTAAACAAGCCGCTCATGTTTGTTTCCGTTAAATCGAGCTCTCAATAAAGGAATTAATGCGTCTCTTGTTTCAAATGCTCTCTAAACTCAGAAAAAAAATTAGTCCGAAAAACAGACCAAAAAATAAATTACTCATAAAAACAGAAATAATTACTCTGAAAAACACAAATAATTGTGTGAATGCAACAAGTGAATGCAATACGCTTCTGTACCAAAGCGTCGGTAATTGACAACCTCGGACTGACACTCATTGTTGATATGCTATAATGTCACAAGACAGGGGACAAAGGTCATCACTTTATCGCTTAGCATCATGGTTTTTTGTTGTTTTTCCAGCTCTGTGTTGGGACACAGTAGAAGACATGCTTATCTAAAAGTTAAAAAATTTGGATGACATGGTGATTTAGATTGGTCTAACTTTAAGTAGGGGCTAGTCATATTTATGCAGGCACAACCTGCACGGGGCAGCTCAGGCACGGAGGGCAAATGGGCTGTTGCTCAGGCAACTTTAGCCCAACCTTGTGGCCTGACCAGTTTCTCCTCCACAACTAGGGAGGGAATGCAGCTTTAATTCCCATAAAATTTGAAGGACACAATCATTTTGTCCTCCAAATCCCAACTAAATCTCCATGCAGGTCTGCTGTTTAATGGAATGTTCAGGCGAACGTCACCAACTAATGAAGCAGGAAGTATCATGTGAGATCTTACTGTATTTATCAGTCACTGGTAACTAGACCAGTGGAAAAGCCAGTGCACTGTAGGATGCAAATAATGGAAGCCATTAAGTCCACTCTGTCATCACAGGTTAAACCAGGCTGGTTCCAGTTGGACCACCTTATTGTTGAGGAGCACCATTACCATCCACCATTAATCAGGGTTTCTGCACGTTTCAACGCGATACATTTAAGACTTTAACAAACCTTTTTAAGATTATTATGAATGCAATTTAAGACCTACATCTATATTGATAAAAAAACAAACACAAAGCATATGAAGGAAACTCTGTATTGCCTCCACATTGGTTTTGTTTTGTAGTTATTAATTTAAAGCTGCTGTAAGGTTTTTTCTGAAACTTTCACTATATCCTGACAGTAGTACATGAGACAGATTCAGGTTATTGGATTTTTTAAGACCCTGTGGACACCCTGATTAATGAAGGATGCACCTTCATGGGCAGTGTTCTTCTAAAGATGCAACCCCTGAATATGGACACAATGTCAATGCAATATTAACCCAGGAAGAGAACAATACTAAAAATATTGTTGAACGGAAACAGGAAACGTCGATCATAAATCATGAATTTACTACTGATTGAAAAGGCAATGTGTATTTACCAAAACATATTTCTTGGACAACACCTCTTACAACAGTGTTTTTATTTAAGTTTAAAATAGACACAAGTCTGATTAAATGATTCAAATCTGTAGTTTGATCATGTCTTATAACACAGCAGATACCCCAATGCTTCAGTTGCGTTGAATATTGCACATCCACAGGAAACAGAAGACTGTTGCAACATGCATAGGTCAGACATCCTTTACATTTCCACACAAAAATCCCCACCGGCCTGTAAAATATCACGTGTTACAATGCTCACAATGACTTTGGAAGTACTGTATTAGGTTTAGCATTAGTATCGAGCCAGCGTATGAAGATATATTTTCTTTTACATCTGGTCATATTGCTGGCCAGTAACACTTTTGAAAAACAGTGGTCAAAATATTGATCTCATCATAACCATTTTAAAATCTTTTTGCCACAGAAACGCTCATTTGTAAGATAAAATTACATAATATAAAAGATCTGTTAAGCCTTTAACTTTATCAGTACAAGGCATCAACACCCTCAGTATAATGACTTTTACCTTAGATCTGATTCAGCCTTCTTTCACTGGAGTTAAATGTGAAGGAAGATTCAATAAAATATTCTATTTTCAAACGAAAGGTACATTTATAAGCTTTAATTTCTGATATACAGTAAACCTTCTCTGTTAAGGCAAGTGGTGACCAATACGTTATGGAAAAATTTGCAAAAGAATGACGGCAGATGTCTCAAAACATATCGCAAATAGAAAAAGGAAACATTAGAGTTGATTCAGAGCTGAAAAAGTCTCAACCGATCTATGACAAGGGATGAAAGAGAAATATGATTCTATCTGTACATAAAAACATCGTCTTCAAGGTACACACTCATTAGGAGAAATGTTTTAAGCTACTACAGGTAGGCCTACAGTACGTGGTCCACCAGTCAGTTTTCTCAGGTTTCACTGTGCCATCTTACACAATAATCAGTGGATTTGATTTATAATTGCTTTAAAAACTGTATTAATTACTGTTATCATACAGTGCCTGTTTACCAAAAACAATGAATAAGTGCACTTTTGAAACGTCCTATTGATTAGAAACATACCTGCATTAATGTAACTACTATATTTACTGGATCAGAGGTTGGGGTGAAACATGCTGTCTAAATCAAACAGCAGGAATACTCGAATATATATCACTCAAAAATTGTAGTCATGGGAATCTAACGACCAATGGCGTTGCAGTTAGACAGAACAGGAAGGTTATCACACTGGTAGATGCATTAGTCATTCCAAGTGCTTTAAGTACATAATGGATTTTTATTTTTAACAAAGCGAGGTACTATATTGTATGCCCTTTGAAACAAGGCAAGCCACTGGTGAGTAAACTATACATAGTGGATTATATTGTATCGTGTGTCTGCTCAGGACATCAGAGCTCATCCACTCCTAAAACTAAACTCTAGGCTAATAAATACTGAGAAAGCTTCATCCAGGTCTCCTGGCTGATTCAGGATGGTCCTTGTTGTCCTGTCAGGTGTTCTGCTGAACATTTAAAGGTGTTTTTAAACCAGATCTGTAAGTTAAAAGGGGTCCGGCAAGGATTAGAGGTCAGCCAGAGGTCCTAGAGGTCAGCCATGACTGTAGCTTTAAAGGACCAGTGTGTAGGATTTCGTGGCATCTAGAGGTGTAGTTTCAATTTGCAATCATTTGTATGGAGCACTGCTCCTAAACTGAAATACTATTTTTGCACCTCCGTTTTTTGAATGGGTTTTTGGTTAGTGAGCTGAAATTAGGTCTGTGGTTAACACAAGTGCGAACCAATCATGATGTCACCCATTGGTATTTTAGCATTTTGAAGCCTAGAGTTTCATGGTTGTCGCCATGTTGGGTTTTTCTGAGCCAACGGAGGTGACGTACAGCAAGTTGAGCTGCTATCACTGGCTGCGCTTGGTTTCAACTCATCTGTAGCAGGAAACAATGGTGGCTCGCCTGGTGACACATTGTATCAGTACACTAAAATATGCGTCTGACAAATGAGGAGAGAGATACAACACAGTAACAGAATCTTGATTTATTTTTGATCAGCACTGCCTAGTTTGACAGTTTGATCTGAGTTTGGTGCGTTGAGCTGGACGGACTCACTGAGAATGACCTGTCAATCATAAGGAAGGCACGCCCTAAACAATACCCTGCTTTATCATCTATTTTACTCTAAATGGGACCATCATTTACTAAATGAACATGATGCTGTATCGAAGAAGACTGAAACTAGAGATTGAGACCATACACTCATTAGGAAACTGTTTACTGAGCTCATAAAACAAGTGAGAAGTCGGCTCATTTCTGCATAAGACTCCATACAATCAGACTTTTTTTTTAAGCTAATGGAGCTGCCCCCTGCTGGCCATTAGAAACAATGCAGGTTTAAGACACTTATGCATTTGCTTCACCTCTCAGACCCAGAAGTTCTGTGCATTATAACACTAGCAATAAAATATGTCAGTAAATACTCCACCTGTTAATTTTGTAGCTTTTACGTGACTTAAAAAAGGCGGTTGCTAACAAGTGGCTACATGAGACTACAGAGGTTGTTGGTGACACTAAAACACAGACTTATCTACTCACTTGTACGCCTTTACAGCCATTCTAGAGATGGCATTTATGCTTCAAAAATCATACACTGTAAGTCATGTTGCTGAACAATGTGTAGGTAACCTTTGTTTGCCACAGAGCTTTTTTCTCTTTTGCAAAAATCCAAAATCTAAAAATCGCAAAACATCCTATTGGTTTTGTGTCAAAGGAGCCAGGGCAATGCTAACTTATGGGTGAGCCTAAAAAAACAGACCAATTTATAGCCAGTGTTTGGTTTGTCCATTCTGGTCTACTGTAGAAACATGGCGGGTCAACATGGCGAACTCTGCCAGAAAGGACCCGCTCCCTCTGTAGATAAAAACAGCTCATTCTAAGGTAACAAAAACACAATGATTCTTATTTTCAGGTGATTACACACAAATTAAAACATACCTATGAATATAATATTGTATTTCTGACGATAGATCCTCCTAAATGTTACACACTGGACCTTTAAAACAGCGTTCTGTTTGAACAAGGAGCAGGAGATCCACCTGAGAGTCAATATAAGTGTTTTAGGCTCACCAATGACTAACACTGTACATTGTGTCCATAATCAGTATGTTTGAGTTTTTACATTTTCATATCTAACAATTAAAGACATTTTTTCAAGTCTGTCTCTCTTGTCAGGTGCCCATATGAAACAGGTTCTTCTTGCTGTTCCTCCTGTTCAGACCGGACATTAAGAGATCCTGTCCTAATGAACTTAGTGTAAATGATGGGGGGCAAAATCCCGCAGTCTGAGTTAGACATGGGGCAACTGGGCATCTTTCTAGGTCTTTTTAGTACAGAATTTCCACTTTGTTTCACTATTCCTCTGCTGCAGCCTAGGGCCACAAGCTATAAATCCAATCATTATCATCAAACCTTTCTCATTAGGATTGGAACAGCCTGTCCGAGGAGAACAAGCCATCTGAATCAGTATTCTCTTCAAGGTAAAGTAGGAAAACTCACCTTTTGTTTAATCCTTAACGACTCCATAATGTTTAACTGAACTGCATTTTTTGCAATTTCTGCATTTACTTTACTTTCATTTTCTACAAGGTATTTTTTATAATTTCAAAAAGTATTGGTCTTTTATTTTGTATTTCTATTCTTCACTGTCCCTACTATTAGTTTCAAAAGACAGAAATGTGTGTTCAGTATAAATTTAATCACTACTTAGACCACGCCTCCACTCCAAGTCTACAAAATACAAACATCAAATGTCTCTTTCACCATCCACCCTAACACAGTCACAACATACTACATCACTCACATAAAATATGCTCTGTAAATGACCTTTTAATCAAAGTTATATTTTCAATAATAAATAATTCTGTGCTTTTGTGCCCTCTAGCAGTTTAAGTAGCAAAATATAGTGTTACATCTCTGTTGCCGATAGCAGCTTTCTCTCTTTTTCTCATCATTGTCAATGCAACAGCTGGATGAGCAATGTCTGCTTTTAAATAAAAAAAAACACATGGAAATCTTACAGTGAATAATACATGTTCCTCACACATCCTCAATGTCAGAGAAATAATTACAGCAATTCAAGGAAGAAACGACAATGTAAACAAACACAAAGTGAAGCTGTGTTCAGGGGATGCAAAATCAGATAAAACATCAAACTTCATATGATTATTTGCCGCAGGGTGAGGGGAGGGGGAGGGAAATGGTGTCGCAGCTGGAATACCTACTTTCCTTCCTATGTTAGAGGAGCAGAGAACTCTGTGTATGCCAACAACAGTTTACTGTCTGCGATTCAGCACAGCACTGATGTGGACACACACACCCCATATTTATTCAGTTTTCATTACATTATTTGTTTTCTCTTTGTTCAAATTAAAAATCAACAAATATACAAACGATTCATGTCTCAAGACCTAAAATTTCCTAACACTTTGTGGTATACATTCAGGAACATTCATGTTGAGTGAAAAAAATGAAGCAATAACCAAACATACGAGAAAATAAGATAAAAAAAACCCAAAATATATTCACAATAGTTATTTATGAAGACTAATCATCGCCACACAGTTATCATATGTTACAACTTATTACTAGTTTCTAGCAGTCCAGACTCCCTTCCAGGGTGATGAGTTATTATAGTTTCTCCTTTGAGGGGATCCAGATATAGGGTCCTGAATGTTCCTCTATGACCTGTTTGCAGTAGTTATAAATGTCCTCTAAGGTGTCTCCTTGAACCAGGGCTGCAAAGCAAAGGGAACTCTTTATGTACTATGAAACACTGAGACATCACATTTAAATCATGACAGTCACACATGCAACTTTTGAATCAGGAAGCCTCACAGCTGTCAAATGTAAAAAGTGGCAATCTGAAAGATTTTAATTTAAGTAAATGTCTGTTAAGTCACTATCTATTGGTCAATGAGCCCATGGCCCACTGATGAAAGTATTGTAATATTTATATATTTGCAGTATTACAAACTGGCACTTGAAGTCAGTCAGTTGGGGATGCTGTCTGTCCATGACGTCATTCATGGTTTTTGCATTCATTTGAATGGCCAGAATAAATGTATTTATTAACTACATTTTACACATTCTATACACTATAACTATATTTTCACATAGTATACACTATACTCAATACTAAATTGAGTATGTAATGTGTTCCAACTGCACAGTATGTGAATTTTGTGTATGCAAGAAATGCCCAGATGTATATTAGGTTAGCTTGAATTTCTGAGCATGCTGCGTGAGCTTACTGCACATACTCAACCGCCCCATAATGCATTGCGTTTTTTCTGACTGGTAAATGGTAAATAGACCTGTACTTGTATAGCGCCTTTCTAGTCTTCCGACCACTCAAAGCGCTTTTACACTACGTGCCACATTCACCCTTTCACACACATTCACTCAGTGATGGCGAAGTCCATCAAACAGAACTCATTCATACACATTCACACACTGATGCATGGCATTGGGAGCAATTTGGGGTTCAGTATCTTGCTCAAGGACACTTCGATATGTGGCGGGAGGAGCCGGGGATCAAACCAACACCCTTCCGATTAGTGGACGACCCACTCTGTCTCTGAGCCACAGCCGCCTGGTCAATGGCCGAGGCAGACGGCTCTATACAGTTTTTTACTATTTTGGTACGCTATTTCACCTCTAAATTCACTTCTGAGAACATTACAAGTGAGAAATCCACTGTGTAGATTTTGAATATTGGCCATTTTACAAAAATTATGGTGAATCAAAAATATGCTCAAACATTTTCAGAGTTGGTTAAGAAGCACCACAGGTGGGAGCTAGAAGGCTTCTGACAGTCCCCCAGTTCCCTGTTACCTAATTTGTTAATAGTGGCTTAACAGATATTTATTGAAAATATAATCCTCAACATTGCCACTTTAAAGCCCCCATGTATAGGATTTTATGACTTCTTATGGTAGAGTAAAAAAAGACCCAGTGGACCCCTTCGTTCGAGTTAAGAAATGCAGGATCCTACCACTAATATAAAACAAATATTATATATTTTAATTTTTACACATGCAATCTAAACAAAAAAAATCCATAGATTAAATTAAATTGAAGAAATTCAATAAAATCCATTATTACAGTCATTGTAAGTTAAAATCCTCCCATGCCCTACTGTTGACTATCTTACAGAAGTGACACATCACACTAACATTGTTCATTATATAACTGCAGGAGTTAGTTCATCATTAGTCCAGTAAGTCTGGATTGGGCTCAAGAAAAAATGTCTCTCCATTAATCCTGATCATTTCAGACCCTGTGCATGCAGTCCTTTTGTACTGTGGTAGGCTGGAAGGAGAGCCTTTTAATCAGCAGTGTGTTTTATCAGTGTGCTTGTATACTGCAGTGAGAGACAGAGAGGATTCTTTTGCTTTGTGCTTTTATGAACATCATACCTGTGAAGAATTCACCAAACTCCTGCTCCAGCTTCAAAGCCCTGTCAAATGTCTTCTTGGCTTGCTCTTCTGTCAGTCTCTTATTCATGTCCCTGCACACAAAGGACACAAAGCATCACATAAACATGATTCTGTCTTTAGTTTTATTTCAGCTTATGAGAACTGTGAACCAATTACAACTAACACTTTATTCTTACATTTATAAGCAAGTTATAATGTAGTTTTTACGTAGGTACAAGGACAATTTAGGCGATTATTAATGTACAGGAAACATACAGGCTAGTGGAAGATTATAGAATTAAAAAAATAAGTACTGTAATAAAAGACTAAATTAATACTCACATTAATGAATCAATAGACTTAGGTTTTATGAAGATGGCAATGGGATAGAGTTGTGCTACTTGTAGTCGTTTGATGGCATTTCCAGACACATCCAGGATACAGTGTTTACCCTGAGACAGGCATGAAATTACAAGAGATGTACCTCAGGTTATGATATAAAGCTGCACAATGCAAATTAAAATAAATGTCATATGGTGTAAATATATCCAAAACAACATCTACGACATTATAGCTTTTCTATTACTTGTCTGTGGTGCATCTATTATAATTTCCCTTCGGGGATAAATAAAGTATTTACATTTCTATCTATCTAACATATAGCTTTTAGAAACAAGTAAAGAGTCTCACCCTTTCAGCCACATATTTTACAGATTGGACGCTTGTTCCATACAGATTATCATTGTACTGTCCTGCCTCAATGAACTTGTGCTCTTGGATGTCCTTCTCCATCTGCTCTCTGGACATCACAAAGTGGTAGTCTCGCCCGTCCACCTCGTAGTCTCTCTTCGGCCGGGTGGTATCTTTGGTGGAAGGAGGACAACAAGCCCTTTAAAACTTACACAGCAGACATTTTCTACATTTCCTTTTTAATTCTCACAGCAGATCTCACTCAGGTCCATAAAACACACAGCAATGCTCTTAAAGGAAATATTAAAGGATATATTATATGAGATTTTAAACATAATTAAATTAGCAAACAACTGTTCTCTATGTAAAGATATAGTGGAGTCATGGTGTCTCTCTCCCTCTGCCTGTGTTGTATCACAGCCTCTCTGTGTTTGTTTCCATAGCCGGTCTGCTCCGACTGAAACTGCTGTTTTTATCATCTACGTCGGTGAATGAAGGATTTATTTCCACCAAACCAGAGTTGGTGATTGTTGGAACAGTGGAAAGACTAACAAAGACAATTCTGGCGAGTTTGAGTTTGTTTCTGTCCACTTTTACAAATTACAGTTTTTGCCTATGGGGTCTGGTGACGATATTACGGCTGTTTCTGGTTAACAAAAGGCGATTGTTGGAAAGACTAACTAATTTTGGTTAGTTTTATTTTGTTTCTGTGTGTGTGTGTTTTTTATGGTTATCTGCTAGGTAAAATGACGGTGGGTTGTAACACACATTGTTTTGGTCCAAGATTCTAGTGCTCTAGTGCGACAAATAGTGGCTAATGAATTTTGTGTATATATAACCATTAACACTGTACATTATCATCAGATTATTTTTGGATACCTTGTTGTAATTAGCACAAACCATGCAGATATTGATAGTACCAATAAAACCTGTCTTACATCACAAAAACAATGGCATTACTGTTGCATTTCTTTATATAGGGCAGCACCCTGCTGTTCTGTGCTGTAAAAAAAAAGAAATCCTACCAATCCTGACTAAGTGGCAAACAGAGTTTGGTCAAATGGTTTTGGCAAATAAACTAAATGTACCTTCAAGTTATCCACGAACACATGTGCTTGTCATGAAATTTGCACAAAAAAGCAAGTAGGGAAACAGGACATACAATGTTGTCACGTCATGTTTTGCTGAGTGTAAAAAAACTGTGTTATTTTATTAATTAGCAAATACTTGGAGGGCAAATGTGCTACAAAAACCAGAATGTTGATAATGAATTCACAATTGAACACTGTTAGCATACAATGTGCTTGAAAGCTTTTGAGCAAATTTCACTGGATACCTTTAAAGAAGATGGCTGATAATGAATGCTTCTACAAAGGTAGTAAGTGTACTATTATCTGTTTCAAACTAATATATGTACATTAACACTAACCACTCAAACGGATTCTACACAAACAGTACTTCTAAAAGGACAGAAGGAGTAAAGTTTTTATGGGGACAAATTACTTCAAGACTCACTTTGTAAATAAAGGGATGAAGAATAAACTCAGCTGATCCGCTCACTTACCTTGGTGCCCTGAACTGTTGGCAGCTTTATATGGTTTAAAAGGTACATTGAAATAAAAGAGATGAGTAAATCAAAACATGCAAAATTAAAAACTGCTTTGACCTGATGAAGAACACATTACACAATGCACAGAGGAGTGGGATGATCCTGTCAGGATGAGTCAATATGGGGCTGGGCTCATGGTATTAGAGAAAAAGGTTTCATTTAGCCATAAATCAGGCCCTTCACTCTGTGTGGACGAGACTAGAGCCTACAGTTTCACAGTGGTGTGTGGGTTGTCTACTGAATTCATGAACCTCATCGCCGTTTAACAGAAGGTGATCTGTTAATTTCAGCATCCACACAAACTAATATTTACCAACACTTGAGAATGAGGTGGACACATTTCCTGTCTTAGAATCTCACTTCATTAAGTGGCGGATTCATTTCCCATTCTATCTGCATGGAAAGAACAAGCCTAAATATGAAATTTGTTACCCATTAATATATTTCATGAAGGCGGCAGGAGATGTTATATTATCAGGATTTGATTTACAAAAGTAAAAAAAAAAAAAGTAGTTAGTACACATAAAAAACTAAAAAACAACTGGAGCACAAGTTCACTGGAAGATTTCAGAGCCTGTATAATATTCCTATAATATCCCAATAGTGATCTGATAGGGTTTACATACTTGCTATTCGTACTTTATAGTGAGATTCTTTATTCACTTTATTTTTTGCACTGTAACACTGACATGATTTACTCAAGAAAGCCTTGTTTCTGGGGGAAAAAGTCTTCTCTAAAAAGAAAAAAATTTTTTGTCTTATTAAGATATCACAGCTAATACTGAGCTAGATTTAACAAGTTTCAACAATGGTTTGCATAATATGCCAGCAGAGGAAAAGGATTATTTTCCTTATTTTAGGAGGCATTATTTTGCACAACTTCTCAGTTTAAGAAAAAGTAGTCTAGTCCCAGTGTTGGAAATGAAGCCGCTGTTTGGTTTGTCATTGTTTCAATAAGAAACGCTAAAAATAAGAATGCTTCTGGTGCCTTCATTTAAGACAAAGTCTATTGAAAGATAGAATTAGATTAAGGGACACATTCTTACATTCAGCTCATTAAAGTGACCTTAAGTCTATCTTAAATAACTGAGTTTTAATTGCTTGTAATAAGCACAACTTGCTTATATTTTTGGCATTGTTTTCTAGTTTTAAGGTCCATTACAGTATTCAGAGGTTAGAGTTTTATGCTAGTTTTAAGAATTCTAGCCAAGCAAAATTGGCTTACTCCATTGGCATTGTTTGGTGCTCAATACAAGAAAATGTCATTATAAATAACAATATCTGTAATCTTGAAGGGCTGCCACGCACTGTGTTTGTGTTTGTGTATTTGTTTTCATTCAGGCATTTTAGAATCTCCCATAGACCAACAGCTATCAGTGATTTAAACAGAACAAAGGATCAGTGGGTGATGCTTGGGGGGGAAACTTAAAACTCCATGGTGGATATGATCATGGATATGATGAGTAAGCAGGTAAACACATCAATAAACAAAGACAATGATTTTACCATTTCACTCTCATCACGTCATGCTACAGCTGTTATGGACTATCATGAATACAACCTGTAACTTAACACATTAACTACTTACGTGGCACACAAGACCCAAACTTGTCTGGGAACTCTGATATAAGATCATCATTGATTCTGTCCTTCATTGGTCCCAGGATTATGACGGGTCTGGCATAATTAACTGGAAGGAAAAACAAACACTGACTTTTCTTAAAAGACAACACTTTAGCAACACTGTTTGTTATGTAAATTAAATATGAGATCACTGAAATGTAATTTAAAATACACATTGCATTTTCTGTAATATTGTGTTTCAATATCAGCCTGCTACATATTTACGTTCATGAACGTAGCACATGCATACATCCATGATTAGTTCGGAGCTTAAATGTGATGGTAAGATAATCAACGGAGGTAAAATGAATGGCTCAAAAACAATCGTGGCTCCAAACAGGAACTTTTGGAAAGAGAAGTGTGGACCAGGAGGACCCCTTTTCCACCAGATTGGCTCTGGTTCTTGAACCGGTTCCGGTAAGGATTCAACAACGGTTAACAATAAATAATCTTATTAGGAATAAAGCTGCCTCCTGTGTGAGCTGTCTGTAGCTGAACTGGGTCGGCATACGCTGCTGTATTTTAACGTTGGTCATAAAGGAGAGCCTGATATTTTCCTGGAGAGCCTGATAAAAGTTTGAGCTCAAACTGCTGGCCTAGGGCCCATTTCTGGTCCTCCATCCCCCTCCCTCAGGCTTGTGACATAATTTAGAAAAACATTATATAATTTGGCCCCCAAGATTATTTTTTATTATTTTCTAATTATATTTTAAAACATGTATTTAGTTTGGCACAAAATAACGACAAAGGTCAAAGATGTTCGCGAATGCATAAATACGGTTGATAAGAAGAGAATATAAAAATGTATAGAACCTGCTGTTGCATTTTTTTTTGTTAAGAATGATGTTAGTAATGGAAATATTTTCAGAATGTTGCACATTCTTGTTGTACTTGAACACTGAAGTGGCCCTCCTATGAGATGGCAATAGCGACAGTGGCCCCAAGCCAATATAAGTTTGAGACCCCTGTTGTAAAGGTAACTTTTCTTGTGTTGTGTGTGCTGGGGAGCTTTGTTTTTGTTTGGGTGCAAAGGTGCATTACAAGATACATGTATGTGTGTATGTGTCTATCTATATAACAGGTATAAGAATAAAAAGTATGCATAACAAGATATGGATGATAGTGGTAAATGGACCTGTACTTATATAGCGCCTTTCTAGTTTTCTGACCACTCAAAGCGCTTTTACACTACGTGCCAAATTCACCCTTTCACATACATTCACTCAGTGATGGCAAAGTCCATTGAACAGAAACTAACACATTCATTAACATTCACTCAGTGATGCACAGCATCAGGAGCAATTTGGGGTTCAGTTTCTTGCTCAAGGATGCTTAGACATGTGGCGGGACATGTGGCGGGATCGAACCACCAACCTTCCAATTAGGGGATGACCCGCTCTGCCTCTGAGCCACAGCCACCCCTATTATTGAGCGCTGGCTCTTTACTGTCTGTGATAAAAGCAAACTACAAACTGAAAAAACTAAAATGCAATCTTTGGCGTGATTGGTGGGATTCAGATAATATATATGAAAATGTATTGCATTTAAATGTGGAATACTAGCCAATAGGAAGTGTCATTTTGCCATTTGATAGCAACAGTTACTGTGGGTGATCATGATCATTGCAATTCCTAAAACACTAAAGTGGCTAAAAAAATCAGGTTATTAAAAGACAAACATTGCATTTGTTAAACAACGTGACACAACTAATGTGTGTATATTTAAATAGTTTAAAGTTCAAATATAAAATAGAACATAAAAATATATAGTAAGATTATTAAGGATAGTTGACGTTGATTCAGATATAGTCTTTTCATTGTTATCTTCAAGTAAATGGAGTAGTATTGTTTTGGTGTTTTTTGTGGTGCTTGTGACTATTTTTATTTATTCCTTGTTTATTATGTGCTGTTTTTGTTTGTGGATTATGTTTCTGTGAATGTTTCTTGTTCACAGGTATCTCTTGGAAAAGCGATGCAGTTGCTATATTCACACTGCAAGCCTCAGCACTCAATTTTTTTCAAATTTGTTTTGTTTGTTTGGCACATTATTTTTTTTTAATGTGGCCCATATCAGATTCCAGCTCCTGACCCATATGATGAATGTCTAGAGTGATGTAAAAGTCACATGAATTCTGATTCACACTGTTCACACTGAGGCCACATTGCAAAAAATCAGACCTGTATCTGATTTGGACCACATATGACAGTGGCCCAAATCTGAACTGAAAAGATCAGATCCCATGTGATTTGTGCTGTTCACACAGTCATGAAAAAATCGGATCTGAGTCACATATGAGCAATAAAATCAGACTTTGGCCTGCAGAATGAATGTGGCCAATTAAATAAAAATAAAATTAAAAAATATATAGTCACATGTTCCATACGTCATCCAAACATGTATGTAGACGATGCTTTGCTCCGAAGAATGACATGAGCAGAGCCACGCCGCCAAACTGAAATGCAAATTACTGCAAGGGTCCATCAGTGTTTAATTGAGAAATGTTCCCTACCTGGAGTTACTAATCACAGACGACATAAAGCCCAGAGCACAGCTTAAGTTTTGTTAAATTTCCTCCATTACACTGAAGTGTTTTAAAGATCCAAATGCATTAATACACTGTGATTCACATGCTGAGTGCTGCCTTTGAGGACGCATTTAGTGGGAAGTGACAACTTACTTTCTTGCCGCAGCACTGGCTCATATGAGAGAATCACGTCCTCTTGACTCCCTGGTGGTGAAAAATATTAGTATGCTATTTGGAAAAATACTCATGACTGACATAAACAACATGCACATGCATGGAAGCATACATCACAGAACATGTCTCTGTTATTTCTGGTCTATCTTACTGACTTCTCTGGTCCTGGGACACCAAAAGGCATGTATACAGTTAATGCTACATAAATGAATCACATGGTGAACGGTCACATTACAAACTGAACCAAATCATTAACCAAAATATCATCCATTTAAAACTTAATCTGGGAATTACAGATACATGGCAAAAAAGTTAGTAAAGCATGGTGATTTGAATCATATACTTGATGTGTTTCTTTACTGTACATAATGTTGGCAAGAGTGATGCTCTATCTCAGCTCATGATGTTAAGTGTATTTAATGTGGTTTCAAAGAGACATTAGGTTATTTGAAGAACTTGTAAGAAACAACCCTCTGCATCATGTGACAGATACAGAAAACATGACAAAACAGCTGCAGTAGGTAACTTAAAAAAAACAAAAAAACAAAAGGGGCGTGTTCAGGGGAGGGGCCTGGGATGGGAATCTGAGCCCCCCTAAGTCCCGCATTATCCTTATCTCTGCCACTGAGTCTTTCAGAGGCTGTAGATAGTGGTACCAATATGCTGTGCTCATGCTAGCATGTCGGGAAGGGGGATAAAGTTAGGGAAAATGTTGGCAATCATTTTCAAAGAGATCTCTTGACCTCTGACCTCAAGATATCTGAAAAAAAATCAGTTCTATTGGTACCCACAATTCTCCCCTTTACAGATATGCCCAATTTATGCTAATCCCAGGCAGTCTTTTGCATGCAGTATATTTATTTGTTTATGTATTTGAATATTTCATACTGGGGGTCCATAAACAGTGTTGGAATTGCATGAATTGTGCCATCCCAGTCGAAAAAAGTGTGGACGTGCTCCTGTCGTCAATTACTGACTTGGTGGATTCTTGCAAATACCATTAGGAGTACTAGAACGAGCCAGAGGAACCTGGTTCTTAACACAATATCTGTCCCATGTGGGACTGTCGGGATATAGTGAAAGTTTCAGCTAATATGACAAAAAGTTATTTTACCTACTAGTTACCTACTGCAGCTTTTAAATAAAAAGGGATTCCCTGAAGTATTTCACCTGCACAAGAAAATCTTAATGATGATAACGCTGCTCGCAGGTAAGGGCTCTTTGTTCCAAATGAATTCTTCACTTGAATCAATATGAAGGTATGTCTAAAATGTCTACACCAACAGTAAACAACACATTACAACATAACTAACAAAGCAAACAAAAAAAAATTCTACTTCAAACTGACATGCTCATAAGAAAAGGCAAAGGCATTTTAGTTGTTAGTGCTAGTGTCATGCAAACATGCATCAAACGTAATCAACATCAGTACGGGGTGCAGTTATATAAAACACGTTATGTCTGTTCAGCATGCAAATATAAGTTTGGGAGGAATCTCTCATTAAGCGGAATGTGAAAACCCTGCAGCTAGCCAGTAGTGCCTGTGCATGTGACTGCCTGACACCGCATCTTTACAGGCCGGAGCCCTCACAATAAGTCTATAAAAGGACATGATTTAATATCATTAATACCATACCATAAGAAAACAAAAGATATAATCCACTTCTGACTATGTTTAAATGACTGTCTCGGTTAAAAGATCACATTAAATGAAAAAGAAGAAATACATGACTTTTATTTATCCAATAAATATAAGATTGAAAAAAACATGTAATGTTCATGTCACCCCCTAAATGCCATCACTGAGCTTCAGCTCTTATGACAGAGATTAGCACACTGCAAACTGAGAAACAAGACAAATCCAACAAATGCAGCATGCAACAGTCAACAGTGGACGGGGGGTTTGGGGGCACAGATCAAGAACCATTCCTGGGCCAACTTACTGAAGGTCTTTGTCCCATACCCATCATCACCTATCCCCAGGATGTCCTATTGGCCGTCCAAAGAGAGCCAGAGCAGAAAAGAGAGAGGAAGGAGGACAGCCTCAACGTAAGCAGAAGGTTGGAGGCAGTGAAAGGTGGGAGCTGTGGGCCCACAGATCTGACACTGAGCAGCCAGCAGGGGGAGCCAAATACTACATGATAACACGCAGGCGGCTTGAACCTAAATGATCTCTGAAGCGAAACTGGGTCACAAAATATCACCATATGGGGACGTAGCACACAAAAATGAACAGCGGCAACTTGGCCTCTCTCCTGCTGACTGATCGGCATCTGAGCCAGAATATCTGACTGTGACCCCACAGAAAGAAAACAAAGACGACAGGAAATGATCATGAGAGGAAACAGGAAAGGCCTCCATGAAGCCTCCGCACCGGGAATACACCTGTGAATGCCCCCCGTCAGCCCTACGTGTGGACCTACACTCACTCTTGCATGTAAGTGTGTCTGTGAGCTTACTTACGGTCTGAATCACTGCCATCCTGCTCACCCTCTTTATTCTTGTAGAACGGGAACTTTCGTGTAAAGATGAAATTCTTTTTACGTTTGTCATTGAATGACTGTGAAGGGAGAGAAAGCATGGGGCAAACAGGTATATCTGTCACAGTCATGCAGACAAACAACTGCTTGCACAAAGTGGGACGTCAAGAAGTTCTTACAGTAAAAAGTGAAGATCTGTTCCTCCCAGATTCAGTCAGTGATTTTGACAATTTAACTGATTCATTATCAAGTATTTCATCAAGCTTTTCTGTTTCATATAATTATATTATGATATATGTTATATTATTGTAATTGTAATAACTTTAGGTTTTGGACTCTTGGTCTGACAAAAGGAGACAATGCAACCTGTTACAGACTAAACAATTAAAGCTATAATATGTAACATTTCCACATTAAAATGTCGATAAACATACACCGATCAGCCATAACATCGTGCCCCCCTGGGCACCTGGTGGTCCTAATGTTCTGCAGCCCCAGACCAACAGACTGCTCTGCACTGTGTGTTCTGACCCCTTTCTATCAGAACCAGCATTAACTGTTTCAGCAGTTTGAGCTACAGTAGCTCGTCTGTTGGATCAGACCACACGAGCCAGCCTTCACTCCCCACGTGCATCAATGAGCCTTGGCCACCCATCACCCTGTCTCTGGTTCTTTTCCTTCCTTGGAGCACTTTTGATAGGTACTGACCTCTGCAGACCAGGAACACCCCACAAGCTACAGTTTTGGCCTTTGTCAAAGTCGCTCAGATCCTCACGCTGCCCATTTTTCCTTCTAACATCAATTTTGAGGACATAATGTTCACTTGCTGCCTAATATATCCCACCCACTGACAGGAGTCATGATAACCAGATAATCAGTGTTATTCACTTCACCAGTCAGTGCTCATAATGTTATGGCTCATCAGTGTAGACCAGGGGTAGGCAGCCTGTGGCCCTGGAGCTACATGCAGCTCTTCAGTGGCTTCCTGTGGCTCTGACAAAAACATTCTTACATGCTCCAGTTGTAAAAATGTGCATCATAGATTATGTCCTGACCTAGCACTTTTTCCTCTATATTTTACAGAACCACAATAGCAGTGGCTGCTAGTCTTTAGTCGAATTACATATTGTCCATGAGGTTAAAGGATTATGATGAAACATTCATCAAAAATGAAAAACTGTTAATAATTTGATATAACATATCAGAGTAGATTCTATGTTGATACTATAAGCTAACCCCCCCCCAAACACTTGTCTACATAGAGCCCCATTGTCTCCAAGTGTAAGAATTAAACTTTTTCATTTATTTCCATTTGGGGGAATAATACTGTAGATCTCAGTACTTCTTGATGTGCCACAGTTGCACCGAGACATTTAAAGTAAAAGCAAGGTGAGAAAAAAGTTACAGAGATCATGCTATGAGATAAGTTACATAACTGGGGTTTAGTCAAAGTAAAGATTGTCATTAACACACAAAAAACACATGCAGTGATGAAAAGAAAAGATGGAACTCCAAATTGACTTCAAATAGTGAATATGCCGTCTTCATCATCAGTTCTGCTGTTAATGTGTAATATTTGTGTGATATTTGTACAGATACAGTAAGGGCTCCATGTGGAGGGTCATGTGGTATAGTGGTTTTAGCTTAAAAGTTGGTAGAATATACTAGCATTTTTAATATCTGTCTTAAAAGTGAGACCTGTAGTTAAAAGTATCAAATGTACTATCTCAGAAAGTCTGATTAATGACCCTTCCTAAGTTCAACCCCTTTTTTTGCTGTGTGCTCCATCAACAGATGAGCAAGCCTCGGTCAGAACCTCAGTCAACTTCCTCCTTTCCTGTACGTAGATATGCTATGTGCTAGGCTGTCTATGTTGAAAAATCACATTAACCATCTTCAGAATGTTTCTTTTTGACATAGAGTCTAGCACATAGCATATCTACGTACAGGAAAGGAGGAAGTTGACCGAGGTTCCAAAATGGGTGGGACTTAGGAAGAGTCAATTGGAAGGTAAAAATCAATGACAGAACATACAAGCCCAACTCTTACACACACACACACACACACACACACACATATATATATATAGATGTATAGATATGTGTGTGTGTATATATGTATAGATATATATATATTTTTTATTTATTTATTTTATCCCCCAAGAGCCCTAAAAGTTGCTATTTTCTGTCATTTCACGATATACATTTGGGGCTATCACAGTAGTGGTGTCTTTGATGGACGTGTAAATGAAGAAACACACACATAATGAAACTGGCTGATGTGTTCTACTGAATAAATGCAGTCTTTACTTTCAGACTAACTTATGAATGGATAACAAACTATGGTGAGACATATGACACAGTTACATCTGGTGACAATCACTGGAAAGACTTATAAAAGTTCACAGCTGTATCTGAGCTACTCTATGAATCATTAAAATAATGCAGCCATTTAAATTGTCACTTTGCATCACTCATAAAGGCACTTACCCCTTTAGAATCAAATGACCCAGGCTTGGCGTTGAATTTCACAGTCTTTAGACGTGCCCGCTCTTTCCTCTCCACCCTGCCAAGCAAAGAGACATGCCAGCCATTAACCAAAGAGAGGAAATTAAATTACTCACGCTGACAACACGCTCAGCTACAGAAAGTTTTGGCTACCCCAGGTGAGGACAAGTCTGACGCTCTAAGTGTCTTAAAATTTCTATTCTCCACAGGCATCACTGCAAACTATGTATGCACAGACCAGCTGCCTAGAATTTCAGGCTGGCCCCCAACAGGTTCTTGCTTATCTGAATGGAATGAATAGAGGAATATCAATATGTTGTTAATGAGTGTCTAATATGTGTGCGCACTAAATATGTGCTTGCACCTTAAAAGGACCAGTGTGTAGGATATCAGTGTCCCAATTCCAGCCTATACTTCTGTTTTATGTGGCCTAAAGGGGACCACCCGAGTATACATCTTGATAACATTTCCCCACGCCATCTAGCAGTACACCGCATTCCAAATTATTATGCACAATGGATTTAAGTGTCATAAACATTTAATTTTTAGTTTTTCAATTAAACTCATGGATGGTATTGTGTCTCAGGGCTCTTTGGATCATTGAAATCAATCTCAGACACCTGTGATAATTAGTTTTCCAGGTGGGCCCAATCAAAGGAAAACTACATAAGAAGGATGTTCCACATTATTAAGCAGGCCACAGGTTTCAAGCAATATGGGGAAAAAAAAGGATCTCTCTGCTGCCGAAAAGCGTGAAATAGTGCAATACCCTGGACAAGGTAGGAAAACATTGGATATTTCAAGAAAATTTAAGCATGATCATCGTACTGTGAAGAGATTTGTGGCTGATTCAGAGCACAAACGGGTTCGTGCAGATAAAGGCATAATGAGGAAGGTTTCTGCCAGACAAATTCGTAGGATTAGAAGAGCAGCTGCTAAAATGCCACTGAAAAGCAGCAAACAGGTATTTGAAGCCGCTGGTGCCTCTGGAGTCCCGCAAACCTCAAGGTGTAGGATCCACCAAAGGTTTGCAAGTGTGCATAAACCTATTATTCGGCCACCCCCTAAACAATGCTCACAAGCAGAAACGGTTGCAGTGGGCTCAGAAATATATGAAGACTAATTTTCAAACCATGTTGTTTACTGATGAGTGCCGTGCAACCCTGGATGGTCCAGATGGATGGAGTAGTGGATGGCTGGTGAATGGTCACAAGGCTGCGACGTCAGCAAGGAGATGGCGGGATCATGTTTTGGGCTGGAATCATGGGGAGAGAGCTGGTAGGTCCATTTAGGGTCCCTGACGGTGTGAAAAATACCTCTGCAAAGTATGTAGAGTTTCTGACTGACCACTTTCTTCCGTGGTACAAAAAGAAGAACCGTGCGTTCCGTAGCAAAATTATCTTCATGCATGACAATGCACCATCTCATGCTGCAAAGAATACCTCTGTGTCATTGGCTGCTATGGGCATAAAAGGAGAGAAACTCACGGTGTGGCCCCATCTTCCTCTGACCTCAACCCTATTGAGAACCTTTGGAGCATCCTCAAGCAAAAGATCTGAGGGTGGGAGGCAGTTCACATCAAAACAGCAGCTCTGGGAGGCTGTTCTGACATCCTGCAAAGATATTCAAGCAGAAACTCTCCAACAAGTCACAAGTTGAATGGATCCAAGAATTGTGAAGGTGATATCAAAGAAGGGGTCCTATGTTAACATGTAACTTGGCCTGTTAAGATTTTTTTGATTGAAATAGCTTTTGATTTCTGTAAATATGATCTCCTGATGCTGCAAATTCAACAAATTACCATTTTAGTTCTCTTCACAACCTTTAAAATGTTTTGATCTCTGTTGTGCATAATAATTTGGAACAGTGCATTTTGAGTTTTTTTATTTAAAAAAAAAAATCTGTTATCATTAGGAGATTTGTTTAATAAAATTTGAATTATACCCTAACGGTTGACTTGAAAATTAAACTGACTGTCATTTGCATCGACTATTTAGGAAAATCTGAGAAAAATATAATTTGCATAATAATTTGGAATGCGGTGTACATACAGCCTTTTGACATTAAAACTGCAATAAAAGTTTTTAGTTTTTTTTTTTATCCAGTTCAGGAATTGGATTTCTTATGCAACTTCCTAGTAATGGATAAGGGCGTATGTTTATATGTTTCTTCTTTTTAAAATCATTATTTTTGTGCCTCCAAAGACACTACAGAAACTCCCTTAGTCCTTCTTTCTCTGAATAAACAATGTTTGAGTCGGTTGAGAAATATCATTAATAATAATCAAAAGGCACTGCCGCCTCATTGACTAATGGCTGTTCCTCTTTTAGCACAATCAATATTGTTCTCCCAAATCATTGACAGGCTCCAGCAGAAACAGATTTCTCTCCGCTGCTTACCGTCTCTTGCTGGGGATGACACCCATCTCCTCACTGTCCCCATGCGGGGTCACACGGCGGGCCTGCCACCATTCGTCATCAGAGGCATTGATGACGTGGAGGATGTCCCCGTACCTGAAGCTGAGCCCTTGGCTGGGGAGGCCGCTGTCCTTTGCCTTCTCATAATCAAACAGTGCTCTGTTTAGTGAAAGATATCAGGATTATCAGGATTAGAGTTTCCTAATATTTCACTCTAATTCCTCCATGGAGGTCCTTTCTAATTGGGCAAAGAGAAACTAGAAGCACAGCTTTACCAGGTCAGAGAGAAAAGTGACTGTTGGTCCATGAGGGTTGCTATAATAAGACATGTTCTTCTGTTTCAGTTACAGATCTCAAACCTGGTTTTCCAGTAACATGTATGTGTGTGTTCAGTCCACATAAAGAAATAATTTTTCTCAGTCATCTGTACGAAAAGTACAAATTAAACCTTTGTCTTTAAAAAGACAGTACTCATATCATTTTACCATGGTGCCTGGAATAAATTGGCACAGACATCATATGGAAGACATTTGGGGGATGGACTTTTCATTTACTGAATTTTTCGGAGCATCCAAAACTAGGGTAAAATCCAAACAAGACCAACCTCACATAGAGCGATCTCTTTTGATTGGTTCGCAGTGATCCCGACCCAGAGCTCATGCTGTGGTTCATCATCTGTTCCCGCAGGTCATGGATTTTGGCCTCAAAACGCCCGTACTCTGCAAGACAAGATTAGAACGAATCAAGCCTGACAGCCAGGTCTGCATTCAGACTCCAGTGCATCCTGGGAAAGAGGAGGTCGATGTAATGATGCTACTAAAACTGAAAGAGACTCCTGTTAAAGTGAACAATTATTCATTTGATTCCTGTTACTACCGTCAAAATGTGGTACTGCCTATCATTTTCATTGTGGGCTCTACACAGTGCTGCACTGGATGCACATTTCCATTATTTAAATGTACTACACAGAATTATTAACTCTGTGGAAATAAAACAGTCTCAGTTTAATACTGATGACTCTATATGACATATAGAAACAAACAAAACCATCAGAGAGAAAATTGGCTATTTCTAGTTTTTCTTAATGCCTGCCACCAGGTTGGATTCAGTTGGATTCCCCTTGAAATCAATAAAAAAAGAAAAGGTGCAGAAAGCACTTCTAGAGAATGACTGCTGATTGTTGAGTCTCATTTCCAGGTTGTTAAACACTGATGCTTTGGGTTGGAGCCACCAACCCTCCGAATGGAATGAGACTCAACAATCAACTATCTTACTGACCTGTGATTGGCCAAATTCTCCTGTCACAGGCTAGAATTTCTAATGCCTGAGAGCAGAGCCAAGAGGAGGTGCAGAGGTCTAGCTGAATTACAATATGCTGAAAGGTACATTTTTTTCTCAATAATGCCAAAAATAAACAGCTTTAATAATTTTAAGCCTAGCAAGTGACTGTGAGCCAAACTTGACTATGAGATAAACTGCACCTTAATGCATTAAGGAAATTGCTGTTTGTATGAAGTCAATTCTTTGTGCTGCTGTATTCACAAATGTCTATCATTAAACTGAGAACACAATTTATTTCTTTGGTTTACACTGATGCACTTCATATGACCCACCAGTGTTTCCAGTCAGTGACTCAAGCCATGAACTGAACTGCTCTTGGCAATGTAAAAGAGGATGTCAGGATGTGAGAACCCTTCACTCCGCTGACAAGTGTGCTTTTCCTGACAGTGCAGTTACTATGAGGACAAAACAACTGATAACTTGAGGCAGGGCTGGCTAATCTGTCACTTAAAGAAGATCAAACAGTACAGAGATGTCACATGTTCTGTTGTGACACAAAACCAAAACCAACTGCTGACCGCACAACCTGTGTTCTACACATCAAGGCAAGAAAAGATAAGAGAGATATACTGTAAATAAAGCTAAAAATACTAAATATGTTTTTTTTTTCCCAGAGAAACCTGATTTACAGCTATGACTGCCACACTTGCATCAAACGCTTCCTTTTTCTAATACTGATGCTGCTTCATCATCCTACAAGTTCAAGATAAAACAAGACTGAGGCTATGTGAGCAAAGGAACCCTCTCATACTGGAGAATCATCTAACAGAAACAATAACAGAAATGTCTACATTATTCAATTTAAACTTATCTTAGTCTCATTTTGTTTTCTGCCCAACTTACTCTAAAATAGGTCTCACATACCTTTCTGCATGTTCACTTTGATGTTATATCTTCTACTGCTGTCCTCTCTTTCTTATATTGTGTTCCCCCTGTGCTCCTTCTCTCTTTTCACTACACACAGTCCAATGCTGTGCTGAGTGCAGCACTGAGTAGAGAAAGGGAAACACCTCTCTCTCTTCTGTGCCTGCTCAGAAGTCGTGCAGGGGCGGAGACAAATGCCAACGGACGCAACAAACAGGATAAGTGTTTTTAAAGCAGTGCTTGTTTGCTTTATCAGTCTATGAATTACTGGACAACTCCTCTTCCTTCACTGTACGTATATCGGATCACACATAAAAGAGACACTTTAGGGAGGAAGGGCCTATGTTCGCAATTATATGAGGAATTTATTGTCACTGGCTTTACACACTCCAAAGAGTGTACAGTATGTGTATGTGTGTAGACAAGGGATTCCCAAACGAGACCCAAAAGAGAAATTTGGTGCCTCCCCAGGATCCTTACTAACGGGGCTTACACACTCCAGTTATTTCAATGAGGGGAAGGTGGCAGACGGGAAGGGGTTTTGATCACAGTGGTATGAAGTGGTTGCCGCCTATCTGCACGTGCCCTGAACTTCTAGCAGTAACCTTCTGGCAGCAGCAGCTGCTTTTAAGAATACTTTGCTTTGCGAGAACACTTGTACAGCTACTGTAGGGTGTTGTCAGGGGAAGAGAGAGAGAAGGGAACCCCCATACACAGAATCTGAGCTGAACAAACCAGTGTAGCAAAAATAGTAGTTACTGGAGTTCTGTGAGTACATGCGTAACCCTCTAATTTTATTTCCCTAATTAAAACAGAAGAAGAATGTTCTCTCTTCTTCCATTCGAATTAGGAAAATTAATTCATATATCAGAGCAATGTTGTGCATTTTACTCAATAAAAATTGCTTTGTGACCCATTTTGGGTTCCGTATATTTGGGAAACGCTGTAGTAATATAAATGGAAAAAATGAACTAGACTAAACTGATGTAACTGTATACTGTGCACCATCTCACATGCAGTTTATGTGACTGTCCCTCTCAAGCATCTGTCCTTTTTTTTAATGAACGTGCAAAGTTCCTGGAGCACTGTGTGTGTGGTACCAGCCACCAGCTCCTTCCTGTAGAGCAGTGGTTCCCATGTTTTTTCCTACAGGGACCCCTTTTCTGTCATTTAATAAACTGGTGACCGCTGACTTAGTGGCATATTTCATAGATATTTCATATTATATTGTTCTCAGGTACTCTGTTCTCACCACAGCCGATTTTCTGTTTTCAGAATTTCACAACAGCCATTTTGACATGAAATAGTAGGATAAACAAAGGTGTTACCAATGATACTAATCACTCCATTTAGTGTAGCAGAGCATTTCCATTTCCATACTCCGTTTGACCTGAAGGAATGTAACCTCTATTGGTATCATTGGTAACACTGCGTTTTTTTCAGGACAACACAGATTATTTCTAAGAGAATTTGATCATTTTAATCAAATTCCAATTGTTTCCATGACTGGAAAAAAATAGACCAGGTTTTCATGGATGCATGGGAATCCTGATTTGTTAAAAAATAAATAGCAAAGCTTCTTTCCAGAAACAGTGTCCAAAAACAACACTGTGGGCTGTTTTGACTTTAGAAAACAATAGTTTGAGCATTAAACACAGGTACGTAAGAAAACAACACAAAGCTATTATACTGAGCTGCAATACATGAGTACAGTGTCTGCACATTATCCTCAGAATACAGCACACTCAAAAAGAGCATGTACACACATTTTCAAAGAGGAAGAAGAGAGGACATGGCCTGGGAACACAGGAACAAAAGGTAAAGTCAGGAGGTTTTGAAAAGTGCATGTGCAGTGGAGGAGTGAGAGTCAAACAGGCTGGGAGAGGAAAGGATCAGGTGTGCTTCAGTGGGCCAAACGCTTGGTGAAGAGGAGTGGACAGACTGTCTGTGATCGCATTCACTCAGTGACTCTCACATAGCGGAGCCCTGGTGAATGAGGCTAAAGCTCAGAGTGGCCACAGGTGCCAGTGGCACAAACCTGGTGCAGGAGAGTGGGCCCGTCGGGGTGAGCATAGAGCAAGTTCTGATGGGTAAGAAGAAAAGCCCAGTTAGTCAGCATTGAGATGTCAGCTCAGATGAGAACAAGGCAACAAGTTGGATGATGGGATTTGTCATCCCTAAACTAAGAGGCTTGGGCGTCAGATTGAACTTGATGCCAAGTCAAAGACCTTCTCTATTGATCCTGCAGGTTTCAACAGGTTAAATTTAAGACTTTTTAAGACCATTATGAATACAATTATTTTACATCCATATTGGCAAAACATCAGATTGTCTGTATTCACAATTAAATTATGTGACACAAGGCTACCAGGGGTTATCTAGTGAAACAAAAACCTAGAACAGATGCAGTGTGTAGATCTGTAATGAACGGAGCTGTCACAATGTGGAACAAGTTACAAACTATGATCACTGAAGAACCCACTAAGACTTCTTGAAAAACATGTTATGAATAACCCCACTGTCAATTAACTGATCTAATTATGAATTAAATCTAATTATGTTTAGTTGTTTTTTTACGTGTCTTATTTGTATGTATGTTTTGTTGTGTGTGGACGTCAGGAATAGCTGTTACCCTGCTGGCAGCTAAAGAGGATACAATATTCAAGACAAATAAAAACAAAAATACAAAAGATATGAAGGAAAATTGGTATTGGTTACATGTTGGTTTCATTTTGTATAATGATCAATAAACACTTTTCACAAAAACACAAAAGTAAGAAAAAATACAACTTTATAAAAAAAAACATTAACTTCATTAATCCAATCAATTTGTAAGACCTGTCAAAATCATATGTAAGATATTTTAAGGCAGAAATTTAAGATTATAGGATTTTGGACTTCTTAGGACCTGGTGGACAACCTATGATCTTTGCCACATACTGAAGAGTTTCCTGTGAGATGGAGCAGATCTGAGTTTATAGAGAAGAGGTTTTGCAAGATCTTAAAAAATATGACATGTTTGAGAAGCAAAAGCAATCTAACACCAAGAGCACTCTCTTGAGGCCGTTGTCGCCAGCAGGTTTTGGCTGATCTAACTGATGTACTAAGCATACATGAAGAAATGTATAAAGAAACCTTGGCTCAACAGATAAAGCTTTTGACTTCTTGAACGCTAGGCTTTAGACCTGCCAGATTTCGATAGAGATACTTCTGAGCTAAACCACAGCTCTCGTTACAGGGTTCTGGACAGTTTGTGAATTTGGCACCTCTGAGATATCGAGAGGTCTCTGATGGTGAGTCACAGTCACTGCAGCCCTCGAGTAGATACTGCCGCTGCTGACCTTAATCAGAGGAGGCATGTCACCATTCAAAGCTGTCTGATCCACTACATGTTAACTTACACAAGGTTGGCAGACAGTCTTTTGTAGATCTGAATTAGTATGCCCCACATGGGTTGTTGTAATTTACATGCTAATGCTACAGGACAAAGAAACCACAAACCAGTTTAAGACAAACTGAATGTTGTTTGTTCAGATGATAACATGACTTCCTCTTTTTTTCAGGAACTTTGTGTGAGTAGGAAAACTTAAATGGACTTCTTGTCCAAGACCAATGACCTAAAAGTTTTAGCAAAGACTGCATTAAGCATATGGCGCACAAGGGCACTCTGTAAAGATGGTTAAAAAAAAACACCTTCTGAATCACTGATCAGCTTCATTAACTCAATAAAAACTACTTCCCGTTCCCTGCTTTTTTCAGATAACCGATAATTCATGATGCTGAGGTGAACACTTGTGAAAACCAAAAAGAGCTCATGGACACTTTCACTGAGGCTCACAGGGCTTTTATTCTGAAGGTGAAACCTGACAGAAGTTGTGCAGTTAAAGTGTCACCTTCCAATGTGTAAACAAGCCATTTTTATCTACAGAGGGAGCGGGTTCTCTTCTACAGAGTCGGTCATGATGAAACACCATATTTCTATAGTAGCCCAGAATGGACAAATCAAACACTGGCTGTAGATAGAGCCTTTTACAGTTTTCCCAAGTTTTTTGGCCACTGTAGTCTCTCCTTTACACAGCCCGTTATCATTCCCAGGTCGCCAAATACAGACATGAGCAGTGTTCAGTTAGTTGCAATCAGCAACTTCACCACTAGATGCCACTAAATCCCACTCAATGGTCCTTTAGAGATGTCACCTCAACTCAGATCTCACCCATAAGAAAAACATATAAGAGTCCATTCAGCGCTAGAGTGGCAGAGTAGGTGTAATGACAGGACAAAAGAATGCCTTGGATTTAAAAATGTCATCGCAAACATGAAATCAGCAGTGACCTTGCATTGTTAACCAGTTTAAGCTACAGGCAGAATGTTTTTCATGCTGCATAAATCCCACCATCACTGCTAAGATGAAGCTGTCACAACATGGAGGCAGGGCTGCCGGAGAGGTCACTAAAAACAGTCTCTTAATTACATGTTTAGCATTTAAATGAAAAGATTTGGAACAAAATATCCATACACTTCTTCTGCAAGGTTATGAGGTTCAGAATCCTAAAGGTAGTGTGTAGGTGTTACATTATTCCTGTAGGCTCTTAGTGTTTGTCTTTTGTCCAAGATACAGTGTACGGGCTGGTTCCAATAAATCATTATCATTTTTTGCTTTTAATTCTTATTTTCATTTCACCATATGTGAAAAGAAAATGATGTGGGATGGTTTTATTGTGACTGTTCAACAGAGTCAATACTTGTGTGTTTGGCAGTGATGTGTTAACAGAGTTAGCAGTGAAACATAAGGGGACCCCATCATTTGGCCTGATTCTAACCAAATGACTTAGTGGGTAGGGGAGACCTACCTAAACACTGTCCTGTGTAATGTTTGTGCTACTTAGCAGGATGTTTACACCACAGGGTTCCTGTACTTGTACAGTAACTGGTTTGTGCTGACTCACCTTCTGGTCTGTACTGGGCAAAGATGGTGACCACCTGTCCCGCTCCTTTCAGCGCGGCTGCTGCTTGTTCATGCGTAGCTCCTCGCAGGTCAATGCCATTAACCTGTTTTGACCACAAGCACAATTCACAGGATTATTTTAGTGTTTTATTGGTACAAAAACCTGCCACACAAATGAGCTATACTTTATTCAGCACCAGTGAAAAAAACATGTTATCCTTTAAATGGAAGGATTATATATTTCTCTAAAGCTCCCCTCCAGTGTTTCTTCTTGTTACTTGTTTGAATGATGTCTGTGCAGAGTTTGATCATTGACAGTATATATAATGAACAGAGCTTCCGGGTCTGAAAGGTGAAGCCAACGCGGAAAAAAAATTAAAACCTACATTCTATGTAAATTCCAGCAGGGGAGCTTCATTGGCTCTAATAACACACCAATCGCATTCACTTTAATGGAAAATGAGCCGACTTGTCACTTAATTTATGAGCTCAGTAAACGGTTTCATGATGAATTTAGGGTCTCAATCACTAGTTTCACATCTTCTCCAATACATTATGATATTCATTCAGTAAATTATGGTCCAATTTAGAGCAAAATAGACAATAAAGTCTTGTATGCTTTTGGCGGGGCTACCTTTTGATTGACAGGTCATTCTCCATGACTCAGATCAAACTGCCAAACTAGGCAGTGCTGCTCAAATACGAAGCAAGATTCTGTTACTGCGTTGACTATTTCTCACTTAAAAGCCACCAGTGCACATACACTGAGAATTTTTAATGAAGTAGAAGGAGTAGATGACTATTTAAGGATTGGGGCATCTTTTGAGAATGATATATTGTGGTAGACACTAGAAAGAAATGCAATGTAATGCAATATTGTAGATTTCTCTCTCACTGTTTGGCTAATTGTTTTGCTGACAACATTTAGCTAAATCTGGTACCATAAATGTAGGGAAGGGTTCCCACTCTTTTTAAGAAATATTTTTATTTTCTGGACCATTCCAGGACATTTTCCAGGATATTTTTCAAGACATTTTTCAGGACTTCTTCCTGGAATTCTTCTTGACAATTCAGGACAGCATTTCCTTACTGGTAGGCCTTGACATAAAGTCTAGTTTTATGCCTCCTTTTGTGGTCATTTTAATCAATTTCCAGGAGTTTCAATGACTGGAAAACTAGTCTCTAAATTTCCAGGTTTTCCAGGATGTGTGGGAACCCTGAATATGCAAGAAATGTTTAAACTCCGTCAAGACTTTGTGGGTACAAACATTTTTGAAGAGGTGCAATGCATCTAAACATACTGTTGAGTGAATGCTTCTAAATACATCTGTAACACATTAATTAAAGGTTTCATTGGTGAATGTATTCTTTGCATCTTTCTCACATTATCACAAGAGCTGCTGCTGAAACCAGATCAAACGTCGCACACGAACATAGTGTGAAGAAGGCTGGGCTCGATTCATTAAAAGAGGGAAATCCAAGGATGTCTCTGTTTCTGTGTCGCTTTACACAAGAGGATGGACACAGGTTTACACTTTTATCTCGACACACCTCTCCCTTCACAGCTGCTGTTGCTTGTTTCAGTACTCGGGCAAATATACGGTGGCAGACCACAGAGCCTCAGGTAATAGCGCACAAAGAACCACACTGGATATGTATAGTGTGTGAAGAGATAGTAGAATATGTGGTCAATAGGTGGTGGAGAGAGACAGAGGAAGTTAGATTTCAGAACCAGGCCACTGCTGGAATATTAACTGCCTGCTTTCATCAGTGTAGACGGAGGTGCTGATTGGATGCAAATTAACAGGCAGACGTGCCATGTTGATTTAACAATGTGCAGGCTATACAATACCATAACACTGCAATGAAAGGAGACAGTGTAATCTGTAGCACAGTGTGCCATAAGTGTGGGTAGCAAAATGCTACAATTAACTATAATGAGGCAGAGCAATCACGTCCTCCCAGCTGCTGGAGAGCTGTGCAGTCTGTTCATCATCTCAGTGAGTCCTCATACATGCAGTCATTTCTTTTATTTGTGAATACTGTGACCAAACAATGCAGGATGTGTTTTTTAAACCAAAGATTGTAAAGGCAGTAGACGCTGACTGAGTCATGTCCACAGTGGGAAAACACAAAACTGACATTGCCCACAAAGGCAGCAATGACCATGGGAGGCAAAAAGTTTTTGCTTGTTGGAGTTTTGTATCAAAATGATAAGCTAGTGCCCAACCACAGTGGTTTGGACCAATTAGCGTCCTTTGAGGAATTACTGGCATGAGCTATCGCCGTGGTTTAGGGTTAGCGTCAGTGATTTAACATCAGGTGTGTGAGAAGTGATTGTTCGCTCAAAAACAACAATGGCGGCTGCTAAAGAGGTTAGCATAGATGCCGCTAGCATCAGTTCTATCAGAACTTGAGAGTGTTTCTGAAAGAAGACCAAAGAACGGCACTGAAGGCTTTTCTTGATGGAAAAGATGTTTTCTCTCTTCTCCTGACTGACTTCAGTAAGAGTCTGACTACGTTACATGGTTCTTTGATCTGATTGGTTGAAGTTTGCCTGTAATACACTGACAGATGATTCATCCAATCATTTTGCGATCCAATATATTTTGAACGTGCCAGCCCTTTTCCAAACAGTTTTCAGCGATGACTTCCCGGATGGTTCTGTGGAACAAACGGTCTCTAACAGTCAGGTTAGACCAAGGTGACTGTGGGTGGAAGAAAAAAAAAGAGCAGCAGCTTTTTTACAAGCCAAATTATTTAATTATCGCAACATCTTAATGTTTGTGGATATGGTTTATTTTCATGTTGAGTCATCTTTACAGCCTGTGTAGCACAGAAAGGTAGGATAACCCTAACCCCACCCAAATTTTCGTTTGGGTATTCATTTCAGTTGTATTCACCCTGCGAATACTCAAATTAAAAATGACTTTCATTACTTAAATCCTTAATACACTGTAGCATTATATATGCTAGAGAGACGGTGAAAGAGACTAATTTAGTCTACAGAACCATGTTTATTATAGAAGTAAAAATGTCATTGTTTGGGACAATGTATATCTTATGAATGACAACAACCTACCATATGTTTGGACTACAGGTTGAAAAAGGCTTAAACCCAAGCAAAAATAACTATAGTGATACAGCTGAATGTGAAACCCACGAATATAATGCAACTTCTGGAGCTGAGCATACTCTTTAACAGGTCCAGCCTTAAAAATAAACTTACTAGTAACTACCACAAATACAATACACCTCTCTGTAATAATATTAGAGAAATACTACAGGAATGGAAAAAAAGGCCCAGGTTGTTAGCGTTTGGCCCTGAAAATGAATCTAGGCCAGTAGGACTATTACACTCTCTATTAATATGCTGGGAACACACACAGGTAACAAGAGTAGACCATTTTAAAACCCAGCCACCCAGCCTTTGTTCAGCTAGTTTGAGCTTTTTGTGACCTTTTACCAGGTAACAGGTAATCAAATGAATCATTTTCAATTAACAAGCCATTTCTATAACACATGATTCATAATCCTGCTCACTTTTGAATGTTTTCCACAAAAAAATTGTCTCTTGTGCACTTACCGATAAGATCTGGTCGCCTCGTCTCAGCTCTCCGCTCAGGTCAGCGGGCCCTCCTGCCAGGATGAAGGAGACGAAGATGCCCTCGCCGTCCTCACCGCCCACGATGTTGAAGCCCAGGCCTGTGGAGCCTTTGTGGAGCACCACCTTCCTGGGTTCCCTGTACAGACAGTTGAGATAGTACATCAGCTCGGGGGAGTCGCTGGGTTTCAGCATCTTCAGCTTGGATGGCGGAGGACAGAAAGGTGGACAACAATCGCCACAGCACGTCGACAGAAGCCTCAGCTATGCTTTGCTTGGGCAAAGGAGCTCAAAGACTGCTGGAGCTCCACAGGGGGATGGTGCTCTACTTAGGATCACTTGTCCCCAATTCGTTTCTGACGGAAAAGAAACCTCGTCACATGCAGCACTCACACACTGGCTTGTTTTCTCTCTCTGTCTCTCTCTCACACGTGCACACACACTAGGATACATTCATGGGTTGTGTACAAACATATAGAGTTAGGTTGTTGTAACATTTTCAGGGTAGAGACACAAACATAGACAGAAAATCTGGTTCAAGACATCCATATGATAGGGAGGGCTAAAACCACTCTATCATGACAGCAGTCATTTTTCTAGATTGTCAAACAGGAATAATATCTAGTAAACTAAACAATGTAATCAAACTATTTCACATGTTTGCCCACTATTTTTATTAACTTGATTTATCTGCATATACTAAAAGAACCTTCTCTCTGGCACACTGTTAAACCACATAAGTGAATTTAACTCAAAAGAGGTTGAAACTGATTATATTGAAAATTGGTAAAACCAACTACATTTTGTGGGTTAAAAAACATTCTTGATCTTTAGTAATTTTAAGTGACACTGACTTAATTTTGTAATTCTTATTTGTACTGTGAAAACAAAATAACAAGTAAAAAGTACTTAATCAAGAATGTTTTTTAACTCACAAAACTGACTTGTGTTGTATTTTCAATGTAATCAGTTTCAACAATTTTGAATAAAGATAACTTTGCATTGCATTATAGTGCAGGTAATATTATGTCCGACCCCTCTCATATTTGAAGAATATCAGTTTTTTGCCATCAAACAGAAGGAGTCCCACAGCTCTACTGAACATGGAACTCTTTTGTTCCTCAGTCTGTCAAACTGTTAAAGTCAGAGTCTGGGTTCTGAGTAAGTTGGCCTCAATGTGCCTGTGTGGACTAAACACTGAATTTTAAAGGGAGTGGTTAAATTGATCCACTGCAGCCTCTTATTCATAATGTCTGATGTAGAAAAAAAAAGGGTGACCAGACGTCTTGAAAAATTAGGCACCGTCTTGAATTACAAGCAGTTAAATCCGGAATCCTGTCCTGTTTGTCCTGAATGTACATACCGTTATAGTGATAGTACGAAAGAGAGCTGTCTGTACACTGTCAGACTCGACTTAACTTGAGACTTGAAGGCAGAAACACTGAGGAGACCTGACTTGGTGACTCAGTAATATTGAAAATGCTGCACTGAATGTATTGTGTATTTTGGAGCGCTGCCTTAATATTCTGAATGATTCGTAACATACCAAGAGATAAAACAAGCTGATCTAAATTCAATTAAGAGAGAACCCTTTAATCACTTCTGTAGGCTATACCTGCTTTTATTTGTTAAAAAAGTACTTTTTGTTTTGTAAAATATATGAGTATTATTGATGTGTTTTTTTACTTGTCTGTTGCTCTGATTGATCATAAATAATGGATTGCTGAGGTCATTCAACCTGTTTTAAACCAGATGAGAGAGAGTGCAGCTGCCACTGCAGGAGGAATTTGTAACAAAAATATCTAAACAATGGGTTTGTAGTCTCCTCCAGCTGAATGACAATCTTAGCTGCTGGGAAGACATTTACAATCACTATAACATACCTGTGTGTAATTGTTCACGTGTCCTGTAAATACAGCTAGGACACTGCTTTATCAATCCTCACTCAGAATAGGTGACAGCACCCACCCCCAACTTCCCTGTCCTGACTTTGACCCATTCTCATCTGATCACCTGAGTAATACATATTGTACTATTTGTGTTATTTATGTGAAACAGTATATGTCTTTGGATAGGAGACATATTTCTGAAGCAATTCTGACAATAAAGTGAAATCAAATCAAATCCAGTGACATCTTAAAAAACCTAAAAGCAGCAGCACATTACCCTTTCAGGAGACAACACAATACAGGACTGTCACCGTCAATGGAAGCAGAATACTGCCATCTGCTTGTGAATTAATTAACTACAGGAGCATGAAAAAGCACTTTTTCCTTCCTCTTTTAAGAGCAAAGCTGTTGAGTGTTTGCTTAATTTTCTCTTGTTCTTCACAGTACCAGCTATGTATCCTCTGTGTTCCACCACTTGTTCCAGGACCCTCTTTCACTGTCAACAAAGCCAGCCTCCTATTCACCGTCATTAGAAGATGCATCCTGCTTTAACAGAAACTTGGTGTCTTGACTGGCCAGTGTACAAACACATGATGTTTTATGCTAAACTGTAGTTTGTCTAACCTTGAAAACAGGCAGAATAAAATCCCCCCCCACAACAGGCTGATTTGCATACATTCAGGCATTTCTAATGGAGCACAGATAGCCTGATTCCAATCTTCCCTCTGCCATTTTCAACCATCTCTGCAAACCCTGCAGGTTTTATGACAAGAACTGCAAAAACACTGAAGTTTTGATGCCCTACAGAAAGAACTGACATTTTGTCTAAGCTATAAATAGAGTTTGCAGAAAGCTGCAGTGGGGCAGATGATGGAATCATTAATGCAGAGGAGACTTCATGTGGACAGAAAGGTTTCTTCTTCACATGTATATCATACCTAGAACCATGTCTGTGGAAAAACCCTGCCATAGTGTTTGATCATTCACTTGAACAAGAATTCAGTGGTTTCACACTTAATCAGCCCCCTACTGTAAATGCATGATGCATGACTAATCAGGGAACTTTATAAACATGAATAATAGTTAACTATTGTTTTTCAAAGTTAAGTATATTTAGTTTACTTTGGTGGTTCAACTTCATTTTGTTCCTGAAATTTTCATAGTCACAGTAAAAAATATTTCTGTACCGTATCTGCAGAGACACCTAATGTAAGAAGATACACACATAAGGTACAGTCTCAGGTTAAAACTGCGTAATTATTCTTTGGGTGGAACTGAAGGTATTTTCCTGAACTGAAGGTCCAGTATGTAGGATTTAGTGGCATCTACCCGTGCTGTTGCAGATTGCAACTCCCACGTTTCACCCTCCCCTTCCAAGCATGAAGCAGAAACTACAGTGGGCGCAAAACTCAAAAGGCCCTATCTAGAGCCAGTGTTTGGTTTGTCTGTTCTGGGCTACTGTAGAAATCTGGCGGTTCAACGTGGTGGACCCGACCAGAAGAGGTAGATAAAAACGACTCTTTCTCAAGGTCACTAAAACACTTATTCTAAACTTAATTCTTACATTCAGGTGATTAAACACTAATGAAAACATACCGAATATTATATTCCATTTCTGACAAAAGATCCTCCTAAATGTTACACACTGGACCTTTAAAGCAGTTTGTTTTGCAAGGAAAAAGGTTTGGAAGAAAAAGTCTCTATGGAGTAAACACCTGTTTCTTTTGCCACATGGCAAACTGATTCGTTCCTTGGATTGGTAAAACTGCATAAAAGAGGAACTGAAACCCCTGTGTTTACATCATTATCTAACACATCTTTCATCCAGTCATACTTGCATGCAACTGTGGAGTCAGCAGAGGATTCACATTCACAACAGAAGAGGAGAGAAAATCATCTACATATATAAAGATGGATGACGTGACTGCTCCCAGAAACTAAAGCTAAAACATCTACATCTACTTGCACTTGACTTCTGAGGTGGAGACACAATGTCTATGAGTTACATGTCTATGATCTACACATCTATACTGTATAGCTTGTAAAACTGCAGTAGGTCACATATTAGAGGTAGATTTAGGTTTCTATGAGTGAATTTTTTATTAAATGTTGTACCCATGGACATGAGAGGACCAAATTTGTTCATAATATATTCTGTTGTTATGTAAAATAATCAGACCATAACAGAGTGTGTCAGTTCTACATGTAATGTTAAATTACTCACAGCATTCATCCAAATCTTATCCGCTTCTCACATTGATGAAATACATTCGTACCAGAGAGGAATAGTGGTAGAAAAACAAACACTATTTCTAAAGGAATGAATTATCCTGCATCAAAAAACTCTATTATCAAAAAGAAGACATTTTTAAAGGTGGTTGCTCATCCAATTTAACACTACAGTTCATTTTAAGCTCAGCTAGGCACTGCCAAGAGCTCAGCCTGGCTGCTGAATGACACAATCTTAAAACTGTCAATACGGGCTCCTCACTTCACGGCCCTTCGGTGTACCTTTGGTTGCCCACAGTCCCAGAGATGTGATTCCCTATATTGGATCAGTCATAGGAAGAATGCTCTTATAACTCGTTTCTACTCTCATTCACTTGAGACTAAAATTAATCTGCGAAGGAAATACGCTACCATGGTAACAGCAAAAACCAGGAAATGTATCTTGCTGACCAAAGTTGTTTTAAAGGGTGAAGTTAAACAGTAAAAAGTCTGCGTGGTTTCACATGAGCAGAGCTATAAAACGTGTTTGATATGGCAGGCAGCAACATGCCCACACAAACATATTTAATATTATAGAATACATAACAGCATTATTTTATTCGAAATGAATGCATGTATAAAGACAGAGAGGTGGTATGTGGTTAGGGTTAGGCACTGGTAGGCGGTTAAAGCTCAAGCTTGAAAGAATCAGGTTAGTAAGTTAGTTCAGCAAGCAAGCTCACGAGTCACCCTGGCAGCATGCAACAGCCTCTGCAGTGTCATATTTACACCGATCAGCCACAACATTATGACCACCTGGGCACCCTGGTGGTCCTAATGTTCTGCAGCCCCATACCAACAAACTGCTCTGCACTGTGTGTTCTGACACCTTTCTATCAGAACCAGCATTAACTGTTTCAGCAGCTTGAGCTACAGTAGCTCATCTGTTGGATTGGTCCCCACGTGAATCAATGACCTTGTTGCCGGTTCTTCTGATAGGTACTGACCTCTGCAGACCGGGAACACCCCACAAGAGCTGCAGTTTTGGAGATGCTCTGACTCAGTCGTCTAGCCATCACAATGTGGCCTTTGTCAAAGTTGCTCAGATCCTCACGCTGCCCATTGTTTCTGCTTCTAGCACATCAACTTGAGGACAAAATGTTCACTTGCTGCCTGATATATCCTGCCCACTGACAGGAGCCATGATAACGTTATAAACAGTGTCCTGCCACTAACCCCTTCAGTGCTCATAATGTTATGGCTGATTGGTGTATGACCAAAGCAGTTTATGACTTTCCATTTCCATTTGGGTGCTTCCCACTATTTGGCTAACATGCTCTCTGCTTCCCTCGCTCACGTCTCTTCCTCACATCCACCAATCAGGGAAGTGAGACAGAGATGTGAGGATGATGGAGGGACTGTATTCACCAAAGTGAAGATCCTTGCCTGCTCCAACGTCATTTTGAGGAGACAGCAGTACTCAGCCCAAGAAGATTAGGATCAAAATGCTGAACTCAAACAAATCTTTTACGTGGCTCTAATCCTCTGCCATACATCTGTCCTACAATGTCTAAAAATGATAAACACCTGAAGTCTTATGATTGTTGCTCTAACACTGATTATATATGTACTGCTGCATTGGGGGTTAATTACAATTACTTAAATAACAGAACTGATGTGAAGGAGCAATATTCACCAATAGCATGCACATTGGCATTGGCTCTTTATAAGTCATTATAAAGCACCTATTAATGCCTTATTCTGTATGACCATATTCTACAACTACTAGGCCATTAACTAAAAGTTTTCCTTCAACAACCTCCTAATCACTACCTATTGATAGTAAGTAAGGAAGCTGAATATACATATATACATGAATCTCAATATGCTGTGTAGTATGGGCCTTGTAAGGTGGTAGTCCCACAAGAATACTCCTTTAATAACACTTTACACTATTAAAATCTGCTACTTTTACTGACTGGAAGTAAAAGATCAGAGTACTTCTTCCACCACTGGATAAAAGTGTCAATGTGTTGGTGGTAGATAAGGCTAGGAGCCCTGAAGAGAGAGAAGTGGAGGGAAGAAAGGCATGCTAGCTCAAGAAAAACAACACCAGGACGTGGTGGCTGGGGCCTCGAAGGAGGGAGCAAGCAACTGAACTCATAAGAGAAAACCAGGTGGGTATAAAGGATGATGTGGTAACATGGCATTTATATGGTGGGATGGGACACAGTGGCAGAGTGGTGGTTATGGTGCTGGTGGTGATGGAAAGTACCTGGTGATGTCCGAGTCAGGGAACAGGCTTAAGTGATAGTTTGGGAGGGGGGCGGAGTGGAGGAGACTTTTGTCGCACTCCACTGGGGAATAGTGTCGGGGGGAGGGTGCTTTGTCACATAGTTTGTTCACAGTGCTGTAAACTGGCTCAGGAGGCCTACAGTGGAGTGAGAGACAAGAGCAGAAAGGTTAGTGTCCAGAGACAGAGGTGGGGTTGAAGGGTCTGGAATAAACAACGATGACAGAGATGACAAAGATGAAAGACTAAAAAAAATCAAGCAGTATGAGACGTGGTAGAGAGACCAAGAGGAAGCCCTGCAATATGGTGTTTGCTTGATAAATGACTTTAATCGATCATTAAAATTGGTAACAATCCAGGTTCTGGCGTTGATTAATCGACAACTGTACAGTAACTGTTTCAGCTGACACTCATTAAACTAATTTCTTTATCATCATGTCACACGTGGTAGTGGTGTTAACATTAATTAATATCTGAAAGCTAAAAAGATTAAGAAAATGTATGCTGTGAAAATCTCTGCAGCAAGCTCTACAAATAATGTATTTTGTTCGATTAATTCAATTTTTTACCATTAAATGAAGAGCCATAGCACATCCATAAAAGCAGTGTTTTGGTTTGGCAAGGAGCTTTATCTTTATCTGGATATTGTTAAAGGAACTGTACGTGATATTTCTTTGTTAAAATAATGTTAAATAGCTCTACATTCTGGCAGCAATCACGGACATAGAGTGTTCAGTCACTAACATTGGTCCCCCAGTCCCTCTTTTCTGCAGTAAACAGAGAATACATTCTCTGGTATCCCGTTCCCACTTTATTCAATCAGGAGAGAGAACTCTACAGAGGTGGTCCTCAAGGGCAGGCAGCAGAATTTAAGAGTGGTGACGTGGGGGAGGAGGGAGGGGCACTGCTATACGGATGTAACGATATACTCACAATGATACTGGATGCATATGACAATTTCACAATTTCTTTTAACAAAATGAGAATGTAACAAATTATGACAGAAAAAGATTCCTTCATTTCTCAGACCAAAATCTACAAAATATATTTTTTATCAAAACAATTATCAAAAAAGAATATTTGTTTATTTGAGGTAGGGTATAAAGTGTGAAAAACATTTTATTTTCTTTACAACATTACACGTTGAGTTAAAGTTTACTCATGCAAATAATTGTATTTGCCTTGGTGTAAATGTAGCATTTGGTAACAAAAACACAAAGATTCTTATTTTCAGGTGATTATGCACTAATATTGAAATCCATATTGACATTTTTTTTATTCCATTTCTGCCAATAGATTTGTCTAAATGTTACACACTGGACCTTTAACACGTTAGCATGCGCATCAAACAGTGTGATCTGTTGGAAATACTCTTTAAGAACAAACTTCCTCATTGGTGGCCAACTTAATTGGATAGAGAATTATCTACAGTATTTTGTACAACATACATATGCCTGATAACCTTTTTAGGGTAAGTTATTATTTGTGTATTTTTTAGATGATAGAAGGTTATCTCTAAAGAGAAAGGTTTAAACAAAAAAACATTCAACAGTCATTTCTTCTAAACATTTAGTCAGGCCTCCAAAACAAAATTAAAGGGGCTCATGTTTAAAACTGTGTCATAATGTAATTTCTATTTCCAACAATTGCTTGTGACAAAAAAACATGCGATGACAAACATGCAAGACCATGCAGCAGGCGACTAAATACATTAAATGTCTCACCTCAACTGGAAATGCTGGGAATCAAACCTGTGACCCTCCCCGTCATCTAGCGAAGGATTTCTAACAGGATGGAAAAAGTCAACTTTTGATAACCAACCACCGACAACCACTGTTGACAACATCTTTTATCGTAAAATGTAATTCTGCTATTGACATTCATTTTACACATTTAGACACTGATCAAACAAACATGCTACATAGAAGAACATGAGACAACAGAAAACAGAAAAAGCCATGTCCTTAAAAGTACTGAAACAAACATCCATGTCAGGGATTTATAGTCATCAACATCATCATCACTAACATCAGTGTGTTTGCTCACACACAGTGTGCCTGCATGTAGATGCAACACTAATTTGCTGTGAACACACTGCAAACTCACATCGCTGGCTTCACATTCAGTGTGTGCGTGTCTGCTGTTTGTGACCTGATGTGGATTCAAGTGTGTTAACTGGAGCGTGCAGTACAGTATGTGGCTTTGGAAAGGAGTAATTTAGGCAAAATGTGTGTGTGTTTGAGACGCTGCTCTGTGTGTGTACGTGTAGTCTGTAGATGTGAGACTGGTGATCACACTACTTAATGCGGATAACATTAGAGTAGATGGTCTTGCCTACATGCTAGCTCATTTACACACAGCCTTGAGCATACTGCCACCTACACACTCCTCTCTTCCTCATCCTTCTCCTCTTTTCTCTCTCTCTCTCTCTGACCAACTGTTATGTGTTTGCATCCTGTTCAAACATGAGAACATCTTCACCAACTCTGCCCCCACTGCCTGACTGTGGCTCAAGGAAGCTATCTGGTATCATCATAGTAACAGCTACACTAAATCACACACTGCAGTCCTTATGGACTGTTAGGTATCTCAAGAAATAGATGGCACTAAAGCCTAAAATAAAGAAATAAACAGAGTTTGAATGCAATTTCTGGCATTCCTGATCCCACTTACAATCAGGAGAGAGAACTCCACAAAGAGAGGGATTTACAAATGTATTGCTTGAACATCGGTATCTTTGCCCTTGTTGACTGACATTGGCCTATGTGCAAATATTGGATATTGGAGTTTTCCAGCACTGGCACAAATTGCAAGCAAAAACCTATGTGCCCCAATGCCGCAGCCTGGATAGTGAGCGACTGTTCATCTCTGTGTCTCACATCTTGGAAAGAGGTGTTAGAAAATATCGAACAATATCGGATGAGAAGAGAAATTGCCTGAGCTGTAACAAGGCATATTTGTAGACTGGCACAAAAAGGGTGAATAAAACAAAACACATCAGTATTGGCAAGTATCTGCCAACAAATTGGGAATTTCCCAATAAATGCATCCTGGTGTGAATGTGTCAGGAAACCAAACAAAATGAGGTCACTTCCTCTGCTTGCAAAGTGTTCTTCTTTAGACAGCAGTACGTGATGACCAGAGACTGAGGCGGGTGAACACTGTAGGGTCGAAGCTTAAGGCATGTCAAAGGTCACAGATGTAAATGATGTTTTATATTTAACTGCTCGAAAACATTCCTATAACCGAATCATCTATACGAGCTCTAATTCTACTCCGACTTCTGGATTCTGTGCTCATACTAAGTCTCAAAAATGACCCACTGGTGAGATGCAGAAGCCAGAGAGGTCCAGACAGGTGGCTTCGTTTCTCTTGCTGAATCATTCATACTGCAATGAGCTGAGCTGAGGCAGCTAGTCAGTCCACATCAGACCGAAATGCAGTGACCTTGTAAGGACCCGTAGGTGCCATTAAAAGTCTGGAGGGGGACTGAGCAGCTGGCCTGTGGGGTGTGTGGATCATCTCTGTTTTTCTTTAATTCATTAGCCTAAAAGAATTTACGGAAAGTACGGTAACTTAGTGTATTTCTGAGCGTCTAATGTAATAGCTGCTGCTTGGTTCTACATTGGATATCTAGGGTAAGTAACAGATGTGGACTCGAGTCAGACTCTAGTCACAAATTTGATTACTTTAGACTCAACAAAATAAAATAAGACTTGCAACTCGACATGCAACACCAATGTGCAATACTATAAGTGAATACTTAGACTTGAGCCTTTTAATTTTAAAATATTTGATTCAAAAGTATGTGATTTAAAAAGTGTGCCACGATCAGTTCATTTCCTGAATCAACTAACATTAATGGAATTCAGTATCAGCAAGACACTTAATTCACCAAATTCACTGATTGAACCACTCTAAGAGCATCCAATTAAGCTGGAGGAGAGAACCATGAAGAACTAACACTATGATACCAAAGATTATTGAATTCACGAACACACATGATCTTAAGTTATCAGAGAAACAAGCTGAACTAACATTAGCAGCAGCTTTGTCTGCCCAACAGCGTGGGAGAAACAATGATTTTTAAGGTGGAACTGCTTTATTCAGTGTTTTCAGTGGTATTAATCATCAGTTTGTTTTGGAGAGGAAAAGACCTCTATGGATAAATGGGCTCCCAGTAGAAACCTCCTGAACCATGAACACTGAAGGAATCCTAACCGGGAGAAGTTGACTTCAATGATGGCAATGGTGGTGAAGACAACAACTCCCATGATCCCATGCTACGCCACCTCTTAATTTTGATGTGAGAGTAGAAATGACAAATTATATGTTTAATATATAATTAATCTGTTGTTAAGAGTGCATTATGACTTGTTTAGGACTTGAAACCCAAAGTTTAGAACTTGGGACTTGTCAGTCATGATCTAGACCTTGACTTGAGACTTGTGGTTTGCAAAAATATGACTTCTTGGTCCCACCTCTAGTAAGCAAGAACAAGTAAACAGAAATATCAATATTCAGAATTCTGACATTTAGAAATTAGCTTATGAAATTAGGAACAATTTGTGACATTTGACATTCACAGTGATAAAATGAGTGGAGCTGCTGGATACAGGCTTTATCGATGATTACAGAAAGTGAGGATCCACTTGGCTCTGTAGCATTCACAGTTTGTTCTGATTGTGTATGCAGAACACTGAACAAGAGTAACACGAGCTACTGCCAGAGTGCTACACTTAAGTTCAGCAAGGTAATTTCAAAGGCTATTAGGGACGCACCTTGGCCGAGAGCAAACAGTAAACCTCTTAACTCCAAAGAGAATAGAGGACTAAATCCCTCACTCAACAAAGCTTAACACAGGGGTCCTTCAGTTATCCTCTGAAATGAGCTTTTGTTATCCCTCGGCTGCCATATTCCTCCCCCAGTCTTTATTTTGCAAATGGAATCTGACAACACAACATAATGTTTGCCACAGCACGCAATAATGACCTAATCTAACAAAGAAGCATTATGGAGTCTTATGTAATAATTTTTTTTTCCTTGTATCCACCACTTTTCCTTCTTGTGCTGCCTAAAAATCAGCTTTAATCAAATTCTTCAAATGCTGTGACATGTAACCAATAAAAAGGCTCAGACCAAACCTTATGTTTGACAAGCAACAAGGGGAACATCCACCACTGGCAAGATTCGCTGAGCAGAAACACAAATACTTTACTTTCCGATTTGACTTGATAGGAATTTTGGCCCACTTGGTCCCGAGCCGTATGGCAGCTTGCTTTGGGATTAGGTGTTGGGGCAGCTGAGGTGGGGAGCTGTTAATGTTTGGCTGTGACTCACTCCAGTAAGACATCTTAAGCTTTTCTTCAGTTTGGACTGGTAGCAGTTGGTAGTGAGGACTGACTGAAAAGCCAACAGGTAGAAAAATACATAAGGAGAGGAAAAAAGACATAGAGCGCATACACAGCTGCATTATGTTGGGTGTAAAACTTTTCCACAACCCACCCAAATGCTGTAAAATTTTGTTTAGAATTCCTCACAGCAGATTTATGCTACATTATGTATCTTCCTTTATGGTAGTTTTCTTTAAAGAGGTACTCACTTTTTTGAGCTGTAAACTTAATTATATTACTGTACTGTGATGAAACACATCAATGCTGGTGTAAACATTGACTTTGACTGAATTTATGAAAATGTCTCAACACACCCTTGACTGTTTTAAATCACTCTGAACCTTCCAATTGAAAGTCTGAAAGTCCAATGTTGACATAGAGTCGACTGTTTGGGACTACTTCATCATCAGACATTTACGTAAAAAAGAGTATCCAGCCTTTACTTTGAGCGGGAGCTAGTTTTTGCTAACCCTCTACTTTGTATTCTTCTATTTTGAGGCAGTTGTTTGGACTTTTGATGGCTATAGAAATACCAGACTGCATTATAGTCCCACGACAGACAGAGTGTTAGCATCTCTGATCTGTCAGCTTAGCTACAACACAGTTAACACACAAAAACTTTTACAAACAGTGTGAATGTGCTTCTAGTGACTGTAAAGTCTTACAACAAGTCTTACAACAACTGCTCATTAGCTCGGACTACTAGCCCACTGTTCCTGCTACACTGCTGTGGTCAGTCAGTCTCACTTTGGTCGGTGTTGAGGTCACGCCCCCTAAAGTCACTGTCCTTTGCAGGTCTCTGATGGATTTTAAAATTTGCTGAAAGGGAGGGAGCTAGAAGAATTGAAGGGTTTAGTTACACTTTAGCAACCCAAAAGACTCAACTGATCCCAGGGAAAAACACAGCAAGCCCTGATAAAACAGCAAAACAACATCCTTTTCACACACATACTGCTTTCTATGAAAATATATATTAGTGTGATTGTATTGCTGCTGGACCTGAAGCAGCCTTAGCTATAATAACATTATTTCAACCGATAACCCACATTGCCAAAGCCTATCTAAACAACAGCCTGTACCACCAACACCAGAATACAACGTAAGTACTATGGCTCTGTTGGGTTTCATTATGAAGCAAGGACTTGCTGCTCCAGTAGTTTCCAGGTGTGCATCACAGCGGCACTAAACAACACATTCTCTGGAAAGAAATCATAAAGAGAGACATTCAGCCCCAAACACGACACAGCAAGACAGAAACACAGGACTACAGCAAACCAGCGGTTTTCAAATCGCTGTTTCTGGGGAGCTTCTATTCTATAAATATTAGTTTTGATAAATGTGATCAGAATGTTGGAGATCCTGATTGGGGATTAAGGGACCCACCTTTATTGTCCCAGATGTCTTTTTATTTGAGGCTATCTTTGAAAAACACTGCAGGGAGAACTTGACACAGACTGTGGGATTAACAGAAAAACAGGCGATCCAAACATCAACACAGATCAGTGAGGACAAGGGCGGAGACAGGAGGAGCGGGGTGGACGAAGCTTCTACCTGTAGTTCTAGTAGTCTGGTAGGAAGGGAGGTAATTACCGTAAGAAGGAAAAACCATCCAACCTGTTTATATCCTCTTCCCCCAGTAAGTGCTTAGGGAGGGGGGAATAACTCCCGGGGGAGATGGGGGGGAGGCCAGACTTGTACTCCAGAGTGCCACTGTTGACGGGGGAAGAGATATGATTTTCCATGGCCGGAGAGAAAGCTGTGGAGGAAGAGCGAGAGAGAGTAAAGTGACAGCTGCATAAACAGACAAACAAGTTGACGCATTTCCATCATGCTGAGAAAGTGTGCTTTTTTTTTTTTTTTTTTTTTTTTTTTTTTTTTTTTTTTTTTTTTTTTTTTTTTTTTTTTTTTTTTTTTTTTTTATATTAAAAAAAAAAAAAAAACCCCCCCCCAAAAATAAAAAAAATTTTTTTTTTTTTTTTTTTTATTTTTTTTTTTAAAATTTTTTTTTTTTTTTTTTTTTTTTTTTTTTTTTTTTTCCGGGAGGGTGTGAACCCCCCCGAGGGGGAAAATAAAAAGGTTGAGTGCAGTGAATTATCATTCTGCAGTCAAATTGAGCTTTTGACCTCTTTTAGCTTATTAATTTATTTAGGGCTGCATTATATAGAAATTGCAATATCCAAATGACAGGAGCTGCAATTTTTTGATAAAGGTCAAATGTGTAACAAAAAGTGTTATAATGAAGTACTGTAGGGCTGCAAAGATGTCCTCCAAATGTAAGAAAACATTTGGTTTGGTACAGACACTAACAAATGTCACACAACTATCTTTATTGCCTAAATGTTTTGTTCTTTATACATCAAATTATTCATATATAGACTGATCTTTTCTATTGATTGTGTCTAGTCTAATGTTGTAACTCTTTGTCTAATTGTTCTCCATTTAGGATAAAACGAGATGTTACATCTTCAAGGGGTTTATCCCGAGATAATAATTTTTTTTAGTGAAAATGAAAACTGTAATGCAAAACTGATCATTCCTACTAAATGAATCACATTGCAATCATAATATCTTTCAACACAATTGCAATATTTTTTTTTTCACATATCGTGCAGCATAATTTCGTTTAACGTAATATTCTTATCAAACCCATTTCTGGCAACAGCAGGCAGCTGCGCACTGTGTGCTACCTGCCCAGAACCAATCGGCTGACAGACACAGTTAGAGACTAGCTGGTGGACATAGTGGGGCATTTAGAGGCGAAAGAGATATTTTTCTCAGCAGATGATGGAGACTAAACCAGAACTACAGGAAAGTGTATATTGGACTTGCAGCACTTTACAGGATAATGCCGTCTGCAGTCTGGTTACTACTGATCAGTTCAAAAACAAGAGGTGAGGACTTACAGTGTGTGATATCAGGAGGCCCATAGGGATCTGATAGGTAGACATTGGTGGGCTTCCCCACCTTTAGATAGACCACGTCCAACGTGTTCTTTAAAATGGCAACAGCCTCCTCATGAGAGACTTCCTCCAGGCTGTAGTTGTTCACCTGTCGGAACACAGATACAGTCCTTGGTTGTTCAGGCAGGAGTTTTAGAGGCTGCCTTGTGTTTTCTTACTGCTCTGTTTAGATTAGTCCGGCGTGCTCCCTGCCTTCAGGGGACTGGATTATGACAGATGGTGTTCGGCTGAGAACACGACAGTAGGAAGGTAATTAAATTAAGCACTGGTTAAGCAAGAAGGATGCACTCCTCAAGAGAAAGCTTGCTGTTACACTACTGAGCCAGTAGGTTGCCCCTTTCTTGCTTTCAAAATGTGTAATACACAGTGTAACCTAATTCATCTCTAAGATCTGCCTCAATAATAATGAACACTGTGTTACATGATAAAAAACATGTTTACATCAATGCCGCTAGAGGAAACGGTGTATAGTCTCCATATCAACAACTTTCTGTACTTCCATTCTGTCCACAGAAATGCTTTTAATCTCAAACAGATACTCCCTCGAAACAGTTTGGACCGCTTCCCCCCACCCCCAATTCTAATGTTTCCACTAAGGTTCACTGAAGCTATACTGCATTTCCAAGTGCAATAATCTGTGAAAATGTACTGGAATTATTTGTCAACATCTATTTTATGAAATATCTTTAAAATTGAACACATTGTTGTCCTCACCATTAGCAACCTGTCTCCAACTTGTAGTCGGCAGTCCTTCTGGGCTGCCCCGCCATCGATGATCTTGGTGACATATATGCTGTTGTCACCAGGGATGTGCTGGTTTCCAACTCCACCTGCAATACTGAAGCCAAGCCCTGTGTGTGTGTTCGTATATATATGAAAGTAGTTGGTTAGTTGCTGAGCTGTGTGTATGACAGATATATGTATGTTGGGCATGAGACAATACCACCACTATTTGGATAGAAGTTATTAACAACTGTAAATATTTGTGTGCTTGACTTAGCAGGACTGTATATGTGTGTGTGTGTCTGTGTGTGTGTGTGTGTGTGTGTGTGTGTGTGTGTGTGTGTGTGTGAGCCCACCTTTTGGTCCTTTGATGAGCTTGATCTCGATGATGGTCTCCAGCATTGGTCTGCGGCGCCGCACATACAGCCGGACAATAGAGCCTGCAACCTTCAGGGCTTCAACCGCCTTACTGTGAGAAACCTCAGACACGTCTGCATCATTCACCCGCAGGATGCAGTCGTTTACTCTGGAAGAGGAACAGTGTAAATCAGTGATGATAATTATTGATAATTAAGAGCAAGGCTGCACAAGGCAGATCCACAGCAGACACCATTTGATGAAACCTTTTTTCAGAGTCAAGCTGTACCTAACGTACATGATGATGACTATTTTTATTGAGAGCCAGAGTCCTGCACCAGTTTGGATATGCACCAGGTAACCCACAAAAACACTGTGTAACAGGTAAAAAATATATTTATATACATTCATGGGTACAGGCAAGGGTAAAAATGTGTTCTGGAGAAATCAGAAATGAAAATGAGTGCAGGCTATTTTTAACATCTTAATCAGCAAAACTTTATCAAACCTAATCAGCTGGTATGAATTTTTTTATTGTGAAAGCCGCAAGCTCGCACATCCTCTCTGAGGAAATATACAGCTGCAGCAGGAGCACAGGTGCTGCACCAGTTTATATATACTTTTTCTAAGAACACAACTTTCAAACCGCCAAAACAGGAGGACAAGGACGCTATAAAGTTTGCGTGCCAGGACATCACATAATTTGAAACTGTGTGTTGATGGATTCAGACTGGCACAGGGCTTGATTGACATCGGTGCCCAACTGGCTGTGTGGAAGCAGCAGCAGTGTACTGAGTAACAACAGTTGGTGATTGATTCTGCCAAACAGACTATGGTTATTTATGATTTGAATTCTTGTCTCTACAGATACACTTGTTATTGCACACTGTGTGTGTAACATGTGTGTTTAATGACAGGTTGGTTTGTGGGACTTATATGAACAGGGCGGGACAGGTCTGGAATTGGAGATAATTGCACTTAACCAGTCTGTTCCGGTAGTAAATTCTGCGGGTTTGCAAAACTCGACCCGTTCAGGACTCTGTTGATAGCCGTTCTATCACAGCTGACTCTTCCAAAGTCCCGCCCTTTTTTGCTCTGTGCTCCAATAACAATTGAGCAAGCCTCAGTCAACTTTAACTTGGCTGTACTTAGATATGCTATATACTAGGCTAATATATATTGAAAAAACAACCACATTTTGAAGATGTTTAAAAATAATATAAAAAGCTACATATATATAGTCACATCTTATGTTAGCTGATGTTAGCAAAATGTTACTTAACTAGCTAGTTAATTTATTTAAATAGTTAGTTAGCTAGTTAGCTAATCTTTACATTAGCACGCAGCAAAGGGCTACAGGTTGGAGTCAAACTCATGGAGCAAGGACTCAGCCTTGGTACATGGGCTACTAGCTCTACCAGGTAAACTATAAGGCGCCCCCAACGCTTAGACATTTGGGGCTATCACAGTTGCGATGTCTTTGATGGTGAGACTTAGGAAGGGTCAATAAAGATAAGACAATTGAAAACAATTTTATCCTGATAAAACAGCAACTGAGACACACACACATTAACACAGAATAGGTTTACAGTATAGTCAGAGCAAACTAGATTTTTCAGTTAACTGTGTGTGGCTGCTGGCAGTAGATCGTGTTTACATGCAGTTGTGACCCATGTGTTTGTGCCTTAGTTTTAGACTGCAGGCAATGTTGTGAATATTATACAATTTTATGTATATGTGTGTCTTGTGATGTGTGACAGAGAGACAGAGTGGGTTGGACTGTGAGTCAGTGTGTGCATGATGGCGGAAACACAAGTGTGTAAAAATCAGAATCAGTGAGCGGCTCTGTTTGAATTCCCCCGAGGTGACGACCAAAACATCCATGCCCTGGCACTCAAGGACACAACTCTCCCGGGGGATGCTCATAGGGACCAGCTGGGACCCAGCGCACGCACGCACGCACACGCACACACACACACACACACACACACACACACACACACACACACACACACACACACACACACACACACACACACACACACACACACACACACACACACACTTCAACCAGTGGGAAGCAGAGCGAAAAATGTCTTTTAGAATCAAAAAACATTATCTTTAAAACTTTATTTCTCTTTTGTTTCAAAAGTACTAAGGATACAGATACATTAGAATTATTATACCAATACCTTAAGTTAGTATACCTATAGTATGTTGTTATTTTGTAGTTAATGTTTAAGTAGGTAAATGGAGGCTCTTGTTGGTCGATCACTAATGAACAACAGCCAATAACAATGAGAGATAAAGTAAATTTAAATATACATTGAGAATTTGTATCAGGTTTCAGAGATGATATGGTGGTGTTATTGAGGGTTTGACTACATTCATGCCTTTATTAAAACAGCAGTCTCCATGAGAAACACCTAAAATGCTCTAAGCGGTCCCTTAAGGCGAGCTGGTGCATTAACTATGCTTAGTGCTCTGTTACAGAGTCTCAGAGCAGTGACAGGAAATGTGTCTGGCTTCTATAATGTTATAGAAAACCAAATCCCTATCAGGCCTCTTTCCTCACAGAGATTAGACTTCCCCTCCATCCATAATGTATTAGTCTTGCTGCCCACCTTGGAGGGGGTGACCATCAATTAGGCTAAGTGTGATTTATGCCCGACCTGCTTCTTCTGCGATCTGCTCGAGACTGACTTTGTGCATGCATTCAATACCTCTATAACATCTGTGATCTGACAGTAATGCTCCACAGCTGCAGCTTTGATAATGAGGGGCTGGCCTGCAACCAAAACCAGCATTATCCATCACTGCTACTTTAAAAAGCAGAAGGGGGGTGCACATTGCTAAAAGATACTGACAATATGGAAGACAGCAACTACTTTGCTACAGTCTCCATTATAATCATATCATACAACATATGCAAGTGCATATTTCTATGTCCATTTCTGGTGGCCTGAATGTTAACTTAAGTGAAAACAAGTTGAGGCTAGTTGAAAGAAAATGGTGGCACATACTGCAGTAATTTACGTCCTCAGATTTGTCCTATTCTAGCCACTTACAGCCCTGCCTCCATTCACTCCATTCACTTAAGTTTAGTTGCCGATTCTTTTTTGAACTGTGGACTGGAGTAAAACCATAGTTCAGTAGCCCCGATGTATCAGTAGCTATCTGGTGACGTGTACTGTTTGCTATTTTTGTAGAATATTGAACTAAAAGGCGCAATGCAATTGGTATGGAGCTGATGATACAGTATGTCTCTCTCCTCTACAGGACAGAAAGCAGGGCTTATGTATGTATTCTGTTTATTTAAGTTTGCCACGAATCTGAGAGGACAGGAGGAAGGACTGATACTGACTGATGTCTGTGTGTTTGATGTCAGGAATAAGGTTTATTTTACTGACATTTTCAATTTGATTCCAGTGAGATATTATTGAGTAATATTGTGAGTTAGTAAACTATAATTTTGCTGCTCTAGAAACAATATTTAGTTATATTTAATGTATAAATAAATTGTAATGCATTTCAGACATTTTTCTTACTTATGTCTGAAATTGTGAAAAAATACAACCTGTGTGTTCTTCTTAAATAAACATTGTAATGATATAGGCTATAATTATGTGAAAATACACCGATCAGCCATAACATTCTGAGCACTGACTGGTGAAGTGAATAACACTGATTATCTGGTTATCATGACTCCTGTCAGTGGGTGGGATATATTAGGCAGCAAGTGAACATTTTGTCCTCAGAGTTGATGTGTTAGAAGCAGGAAAAATGGGCAGTGTGAGGATCTGAGCGACTTTGACAAAGGCCAAAACTGTAGCTCTTGTGGGGTGTTCCTGGTCTGCAGAGGTCAGTACCTATCAAAAGTGCTCCAAACAAAGGAAAAGAACCGGAGACAGGGTGATGGCGGGCCAAGACTCACTGATGCATGTGGGGAGTGAAGGCTGGCTCGTGTGGTCCGATCCAACAGACGGCTCAAACTGCTGAAACAGTTAATGCTGGTTCTGATAGAAAGGGGTCCGAACACACAGTGCAGAGCAGTCTGTTGGTATGGGGCTGCAGAACATTAGGACCACCAGGGTACCAGGTGGTCATAATGTTATGGCTGATCGGTGTATGGGCACCATATATACAGGAGACATGGCCCTGTTTGAAGTTTCAGTTAGCTTTGCACAGAAACAGTTGGTAGAAATGTCCTTCAGAGAAACCAAGAGTACTTTTTACTTTTGTACATTTCAGAGCCTGTACTTTTTGACTTTTACTTGAGTAAAGAAGTTGAATGAGGAAGTGCTTCTACTTTTACCATAATATCTGAATAATATCTACTGAAGTAAAGAATGTGTGTACTTTTGCGACCTCTGTGCTGTATGGGGATAAAACTTGGGGGCCACAGAGGACCACCTCCATGTAATATTTAGTGGCCACAGAGCATATTTTTGTGGCCACAGGCCACTCTTAATGTGGAGCCCTGATACCCAATGCCTACCCATTATTAAACGTATTAGGGAATCTACATTGACCCATTCAAACATCATGTATAACATAGACTACCTTGTACAGGGTCTTACAAAGGGAATCCATCAGTTGGTAATACAAAAACCATCAAACACTATACACAAACAATAACTATTACTGTAAGGTCTATACATCAATATTCTGATTTCTGTTGTTTCTTGTTAAATAGTTTATAAATGTGGTAACACTTTATTTGGATAGTCCACCTACAGATACTTTACAGAGTATTTGTAACATTTTGACTGTTTAGTTGTGTCTGTAGATTTTTAACAGATTATGTACAGAGAATATGTGACAATTCATTAACATAATATAACCAAGATAATTTTTGTGGCTAAACCTAACCAAACCTTAATCATAGTGGTGTAATATCAGATTGATTAATCTCCTAATAAACTATTCTAATAATAAGCTGTTCAAATATTACAAATACTGTATAAACTATAGGTGGACAATATGAAATTAATTTTTACCATAAATGTTTTCAAAAAGTAAGAAATTGTATCAAAATGCCAAACTTTGTCAAATGTCTGGGATTTCCCTTCACTGTTATACAGGCTATAAGCTTTGTAAAATAATTTGACAATCAATCCATCGCTGTTAGTGAAATATGCCAAAAGCCCTACTATATATCAACCAGTGTTGAAAGGATTCCTTTAAAATGTTGTCTGATACAATTACTAATTACCTGTTGAAAATTGTAGTTAGTAACCTAGTCCAAGTATCAAGTATAATTCAGTTCAATTCAATTTTATTTGTATAGCGCCAGTTCATAACAGAAGTTATGTCAGGACACTTTTCAAATAGAGCAGGTCTAGACCGAACTCTTTATAACATTATTTACAGAGACCCAACAGTACCACCATGAGCAAGACCTTGGCAATGGCGGCAAGGAAAAACTTCCTTTTAGAGGCAGAAACCTAGGACAGACCCTTCGGCTCTAGGTGGGTGGTCGTCTGCCTCGACCAATATATCACAATATCACAATATTAAAGTAACATAACTTGATTACTTTCCGTTACTTGGATTACCTCAACACTAAATATGTAAATAAAGAAATATTGATGTAAGTGTATTCTATAAGACAACAGAAAAATGTAACCTTAGAAAAGAAATTGGAAACCAAGATATTTTGCATCAAAAATGTGTCCTCTGCTTAGTGTATTTTTAAAGAAAAATTCCCGCTAATAATACATCTTTTTCTGTCACTGTACCCTTTTTGTATGGTGATTATGTAAGTCACTTACATGAAATCCACCTGACATCAACAGATATTTTATATGACCTTTAACTATCTTGTCCAGCAGTACCTAATAAATAAAGGTAAGGGTTAATGATACAAAATGCCAAATGGTTGTCAATCAAGCTGTGGCCCTCTAGTTTCATACTTAAAGTGCAACTGTTTATTACTAGACTAGCCATGGTCCAAAGTGTCGAGTACACTTTTCCCTCAGGTAAGCCTGTCACTCGAGTAGAGTGATGAAATGAGCTCACATTGTGTCCTTGCTTCCTTGATAAACTACTGTAACAAAGGATCTGATGGACTGTATCCACACCCCCTCTGTTCATTTAATAAGGCTGTTACAGATGGTGGGTCACCCTTAAGTAATATAGACAACCGCGTCAGTGTGTGCTGATGCTGCGGAGTGCTGAAGGTTTGTTCTTGTGGAGTTTAATTGGAAAGAAAAGATTCAAGTGCCAGAATAATTGGGAAGTGGCTTGTTACTTTTGAGATGAAATAACCAGAAGTTTCATTTGTGTAATTTGTGTTATGGTTAGGATACACGCTACTGGAAAAATACAATCAAAAAAGGATCATTTATGCAGGATAAATCCGTTTTATGAAGGATCAACAGGTTCTAGTTCCTAATACAATTTAAATGCAAGAGACGAACAAGAAAATGATAATGCAGTATAATATAAAAAATATGTTGGAGCAGGAGTGGAGGAGTAAGCCCAGTCCCCAGAGAGTGGTACGAGAGATTATCTTTAAAGTCATCCTCCTTTTCTGACATTTTTTTAGATGTGAGTTTCCCAGCACATTGTTCCCGCGTCAGGTCTGAAAACTTTTCTAGGTATCTGTTATTAAAAACCTGTGCATCGGTGACTGACCTCAGGCGTCCGTCCTCTGCTGCGGCTCCTCCAGGTATGATCTTGGTGATAAAGATGCCGGGGTCGTCCCCAATGTGTGGGTTATCTGTCCCTCCGGCAATGCTGAAGCCCAACCCTGAGTTTCCCTGTGGCCATGGAAAGCAGTCAGTGACAACAGGGACTCACTTATTCTCCATGTAGTCTTCCTCCTGGCAACTGTTGAAGCTAATGTTAACGCAAAATACACACATTGCACATTTACTATGTTCTGTGGTATTTTCTTAAAGGACCGTGTGTAGGATTTAGTCGCATCTAGTAGCGATGCTGCAGATTGACTGAACACCGCTCACATCTGTATTTGATGGGGTGAAGGAGAAACTATGGTGGCCGCGAGACTTAATATAAACATGGAACACCCTATCTACAGCCAGTGTTTGGTTTGTCCAATCTGGGCTACTGTAGAAACATTGTGGTTCAACATGGCTGACTCCGCCAGAAGAGGACCCACTCCCTCTGTAGAAAGGAAAACACAATGATTCTTATATTCAGGCCAATAGATCCTAAATGTTACACACTGGACCTTTACATATTGACATATAGCAGTGGTTATCAACCTTGTATGGCCACAGCCCAATCAACTAGAGCTTTGATTCTATGCTTAAACATGATTGGGCCCAACAGGTCTAAAATGGCTGTCATAGGTTGTATATAATGTACTTTAACTTGTAATAAACTATTTATATTGTTTTTTGTTTCAATGGGAAATTGGGGTTCAGGTTGGGTTTGGGCCCAAAACTTCTGTTGTTTGGGCTCGCACAGAGTTTTTCAGGGTTCGGGTCAGGTCAGGCATGATTATTTGGCCCAGACCAAAGCTCTACTATCAACACAACTATCATGTTCCAAATGTACTCATTTGAGCAGATTTTTCTTCTAATTTTTTACTTTAATTACATACAAATTAGTAGGGATGCACAATATGTTTTTCGGCTGATATCAATAAGATATATAATATCTATAATCTCACATTTTTGTATTTTAAAAAGAAGTAAGTAAAAGAAGTTACCCCTGTGGGTTTTACACACCTGAGGGTAAGAAAGGGTAAGATGTAGTGAGCAAAGATGGATGATTTATTTTTTCATAGCTCTGCTTTAACCAAATATAACTGAGTTTGCGGTTGTTAGTTTCCTATCTGATTTTAAGGGGCGGGGCCTACCAGCATGATTTGTGACATCACATATAGTCTGGAAGTCAGTCCTGGTCCAGTATCAGCTTGTACAGTGTGATGTAGAAACTTAAAGCCACCAGTGCACATCCACTGAGAATGGACTTTACAGTGAAGTAGGAGATGCCTTTTTAAGGATATTAATGTGGAAAAAATATATATCACAAACACATTAGTCTTCCAAGCTGTATATATACACTATACAGTATATATGTATATGTCTTAATAAACGTCTGCAGAGGATCTTTTAGTATGCATTAAAATAGACATTCCTTTTCTAAATGCTGACCTTCAGTTCTATTGAGCGCGAGCAACAATTTCTTTAAAAATCAGTGAAACACTGATCTCAGTAGGATTATAAAGGTGTCCTCAGTTTGCCATCACAAAATGGCTCTTGCCTCCTGCTGTAAGTCCAGGTCACAGCCTCTCTCCTGGCTCTTTATCACAGTGACTTTACTATGTGATATTGTACTTAAAAAAACAGCAGGATCACACCATGTCTTTCAGAGCAGGAGCTGCACTTCACACTCGGCTCTGCAAATAAAATCCCCTGGAAGCCCACTCACAAAATGAAAGTCAAGCTTTGATTAAATTGTTAGCTTATGGGAATAGCAACTTCTCTTACACAACCCACTGAGTGTCCCTGAAGGGGCATGGAACCAAAAAGCCTTCAGCTCTCCAGGGCGACGACTTGAGAGGGCCAGACACAGGGCCGTCTGTTCTCAGAGAACACATGAGATGGTATTGGCCCTCATCTGATAGCTGATGATAAATATGGAGGTGTATGGATGGAGGCTGACCACTGTGTGTATTATTACATCTCTTAGAGCTGGCTCCTCTTGCTGGTTGGTTGCTGGTGTTCATCTTTGCTGTTGCTCTGGGTTTGTCAAAACTCCTTCCAATCTACACCTGTTAGTATCCACTTGCCAACTGTGCCACATCTGGGTTAGGATGACAATTACTGATTCATGCTGTTTGCATGAATTCATTTTTAAATCAAATCACCTGCTAACTAAAGTCAGAAAGAGGTGTAACATTTGACTTTAGAACTATGTATAAGCCATGATCATGGGAATTCTTTCATAATGTTTATACATATATTTATATAACAAGCTATTTTAGATTGGCATTGCTTTGATGTACAGTTGTTCCGATACAAATACCAGTATCAGAAATAAAATAAAAAAGTGGTATTGAGAGTAGACCAAGTGTGAACCTATTGTGACATCACCCATTGGTTTGTAGAGTGCCGTTTTGAATCCTCGAGTTCTGTGTTTTGGCTTTACTAAATAAACATTATAATGTATTGAAGGAGATGTGAAACTAGCGATTAAGAACACAGACTCATCAGGAAACTGTTTACTGAGCTCATAAATGAAGTGACAAATGAATTCCATTAAAGTGAATAGGATTGGTATGTTATTGAAGCCAAGGAAGGAAAAAATGGAACCGGAACATCTCTACTTTACGGCACTGAAGGCTTTTCTCCATGGACAAGATGATGATGATTGGCTATAGATAGGGACGTTTGAGTTTTGCGCTTTGTCACAGCCACTGTAGTTTCTCCTTCCTGCTTGAAAGGAGAGGTTGAAGCGAGGGAGTTGGGATCTGCAACTACATAGCTAGATGCCACTAAATCCTGGACACTGGACCTTTAACTTCCCTCTATCCCTGCCTTGCATCATTTCACTGAACCACAGTGGCCAGGCAGGCTCTGATAGATTTTTCTGAGGTTAAGCGTAGCTGGATCTGTGATACTCACCCGCTCTAGAGTGATTTCCTCGAACTCGTATTCAATTTCTGTGCCGTTGACCTGAGGACACAGAAATTAGATTGAGCCAAGACATTCACTCCATGTTTTAGTCCTTCAAACATTGCTGTAAAATAAAAGTACATGCCAGTGCTGCTGAATAAATTACACTGAAATATATCCATAGAGGATGATATTATGCGTCGGCTCTACACAAAGGCCGACTCTACATACTTAGATTGAAGGTGACAGGTGTTTTCCAGGGCCACTTGTGCTTCCTGTGCTAAATAGGCCCCACCTCGAGGGAAACAATTTAAGATGATAGTTAATCAACATTCGCTATTTCTGCAACGTGGAAGTTAGCTACCGAAGAGTCAGTCTCATCCTGTATCTCACTGAGATGATTAATTAGCAGCGAGCGCTTCCGTCATTATGCATTCATACAGGAATAGCACATGAGCATATGAGATGCTGCAGATCATATTCCCAGTTGGGCATCACTTTTGAGTAGCATCAGATATAATCATCAGAACCTCATGTGATTGTAGAGGCAAGCAAATGGCTGAAGGTAGAATTAACAACAGCAGTGAAATAGGCAGAGTTTATCTGATGTTACTATAGGATATTTAGGACCGAAACGTCAAAATCTAAAATAAATAAATGACCAGATAGATAGATAGATAGATAGATAGATAGATAGATAGATAGATAGATAGATAGATAGATAGATAGATAGATAGATAGATAGATAGATAGATAGATAGATAGATAGATAGATAGATAGATAGATAGATAGATATGCTATTAAATGCACCAAATAATATAATAAATATACATTAATTCATTCATTCATTAATATATAAATATGACAGATATTTTTCTGTTTCTGTCTTCTGTATTTATTTACCTAGTAAGTAAAAAGAAGACAGAGATAAATACATTCAGGGAAATAAATAGGGGGGAAATGCAAAATAAATAACAAAAAGAAGAAATTAATAAATAAAATAGAAAATTAAATTGGAAAGTAATTAAATTAGGGAATTCATGCAAATGTAAATAAATACAGAACCAAATTAAAACAGGAATAGCAATTTATGTCACATTCATAAATCAATTAATGCCTCTACTTATGTTTAATAAAACATTTGGGTACATTTAATGGCATATATATTAATCCATTTATTTATTAATAGGGTCATTTATCTATCTATTTTTCATTTTTGTTTCCATCCTCCATAGTTTTGACTCTTCAGTTTATGGTCAAAGATCTATCATATGCACTAAGTGCCAGAATAAAAGTAAGTAATGTTTGGCAGAAGAAAAAAAATCGTGAAAGATAAACCCCCTCTTGAAGCCCAATCCCTGTTTGACTTTGTTATTCATTGAGTCTCTGCTCTGCAACACGGCTTCATTTATTTGTTTTGATGTAAAATACTGTGAAAAGAGCCAGAGGTGAAGGCCTTTAGAAAGTCTTTTGCTGGTCTTTTATTCATGACAAACATCAATAATTCATCACAGCGATCTAATTTGTTTTACTAAGATAAGTCACACGGTCAAAATGTACTTATATGCCACCCATACTACCTCCCTTTAGACTCAGCAGCTTTCTTTTAATGTGCTCCTCCTCCAGTGTGCTTTAATCTGCTGCAGGAATTGATCATCTACTCAAAAAGACTAATTAAAAAACACAAAAAAATCAAACTCACATAAGGAACTGATTCCAAAGTGTCTGTGTTGACGATTATTGGGGCAGGGCTGGCCTGTAAGAGAGACAAAGAGAGAGAAGGGGGAGAAAAGAGTAAGACTTTTAGGTTTTAGTGATAGAGAGAGACGCCAGGGCTCATCGCTGTCCTACTTTCCATAAATGCATCCAGGGGACAAGCTTGTGGATCTCTGTATCATCAACAATTTAACAGACTTCCATTTGCTCCCCTCCCATATGCAGCACTCTGATACCGTTATTATAGCTGAATGAATGGCTTTAACAAGAGACAGGAATGAGAACACGGGTAGCAAACGAGTGCACATAGTAAGCTTGTATCGTGCATATATGCAATTTTTACACATTACTGATAACAAAGACACCCGAGCATTTTGATCGCAGAATTTATGATGCTTACAGCGCTGCGGCTGGTGTTGAAATGTGCAATAAAATGTTCAGATATAAACGACACCAATGCTAACACTGTCAGAACCTATTCAACTAACAGCTTTCAAGTTCAAGATGTCTCTCCTCTGCGCCCCTTCTGGCTCTGCTACACAGACTCTAGCCTGTACAGTAAATTGGAAATTTGACCTCTAGTCAGGTAATAATATTGCAGTCATAAATTGTGCAGGATGAAATGAAACCAATGCCACACAGTGCACACAAAATGCTCTCTCCTGATAGCCTGTTGAAAATGAGCAGATGGTTAAAGGCAGGACTCCCAAGAGAGCTGCTCTGTGTTTTGGCCACACATTGAGAGCAGTGACCAAACATCAGATTAAGAGCAGTTCAGTTTACACTACCTAAACGAGCCTGACGTATGAAGATGGCGCTCATGCATTTGGATTTGGAAATTCCTTTGAAATCCATCCTCACAAGATGAATAGAATTCAAGGGCAATAAGCAAAGAAAGGGCTAATCATTCTCCTGTGAATAATTAGAAAAAAGAATGTTATGCATATCAAGTAGTGTGTCATATTGTGTGCAAAAGGTGAACTATAAGTGAACATCTTTTATACTATTTTATAACAGTTGTCTGAATCTAGGGTTGAAACATATTTTATTATGTGGAGTTTTCATGAGCTAGAAGGACTGTCACACTGTATGCAGTTTCCACACACACACACACACACACACACACACACACACACACACACACACACACACACACACACACACACACACACACACACACACACACACAGATTTATGTCAGTGCTGTTGTGTAGTTTCAGGGCACCTTACAGACTGAGCACCCACTGTGCATCTGACTGACATGATGCCGTGAAAGACGAGACGGTTTGCCTGGTCATCAGTCTGGTGACAGCACATGTCATCAGCCAGAGACCCAGCCTGTCCACTCATGTCTCCATCACAACTACCATCCAGATGAGATGACTGGTTACGTGACCTGACTATACTCTATAGCGCTGGCTGCTTCTTTTTATTACTGCTAGATGGGCATTTACCTTTATATTTGAAAAGAGTAAATTACACCATTAAAGGGAAAATGTGCCTCATTTTATGTCCAGTCAGTGTTGGTAAGTGTAGTCAATTGAAGCAATGAATTCCTCAGTGTGTGCTCTATCGGCTGAGGAAGCGGAGGTCTGCTGCTCACGGAGATGTACCAGCAGTGCCTACATGTACCAGGAGGCATTACGTGTTAGCTGCTGGTGCTAATTAAAGTTACACAATGTTGCCAAGCAAATCTATTCCGGAAGTTTGACCATTTCTTTTTCATATGTAGCTATATAGTACCTTCAAGCTCTGAGATGAAACAGCCAGTAGTTCAACTACATCACTGTGTGTGTCAAATGACAGCACTGGAGATTGTGTGGCTATTTCTTGGTCAATATACAGTACAAATGGAACGTAGTCTCCATAGCTTTCTGAAGAGCCGCTGTGAAGCTCAGTGTGGTCGGCTCTGGCCGTCGCCATCTTGGCAGTCCTGACTCCGCCGACTCCAGGCTAATCCAAAAATGTACTGAAAACAGCCACCTGTGATGGCTCCCACCTGTCACTCAAATTTGAAGCCTTAACGGGGAAATTAGCTATAGAGACCAAAAGTGTTTTTTAGTACCAGGCTGTAAACATGTTTATTAAGATGGGCATTTTAATATGGGGCCTTGTGGACTCACTTCTGGAGTTGCTCTAATTGCCTCTTGAGTTTTTTTCAAGTTTTTGGGACTTTGGTGCTGGCTTTAATATAACACGCATTGAGGAGTTTATTGCTGCACTTTGGTCAACTTTGGTTGTTTTAAAGTGCTTAACAAATAAAGTTGGATTGGATTGGATTTACCTTCAACACTGATTAGACCGCCAAATAAAATATTTCTTATTATTTCTCTAGTACTGCATCACTGAACACCTGTGGCTCCATGTGACAGCATCTGTTAATGATATTTCATTGTTATCAATCTGCATTAATAATGAACTCTAACTAAACCAAGACATTCTTATAAATTTTTCTTTGTTCTCCTTGTCATAATTGCTCTTATGTGCAAGGTGATGGTCAAAGTGCGTGTGCACATAATTTGTTATTGAAACAGAAAAAAAACTGAAGCTCATTTTTGTCATCAACAAAGGACATGCTCTTTGACAGACGGCTGATATGTGACAGTCCTGATACACCTCACGTGAAAGATGTCAACCAAAACCAAACTAATTGAATGACCAATAAATAAAACAACCGAGCAAACAAAAAGGACACACAGTGAACTTCTTCAAACCAAACTGAATGTCACAATGATCAGATTGAGGAAGACTTCACCAGTGTCTCTAGAAGAATCATCCACACACTCCAAACTTAAATTACCAGCAATTACCATCATTTTCCAGTCGAATGAATAATGCAGAGTGCCTATCACTAAAATACTTCCATCAACATGTTTTCACGCTCGGTCTGATTCTGCTATCCAAATCAATTAATCAGTATTTTTGCAGATTAATGAATACAAATTAGATCTAAAGCAGACTCTGGGATATTTTACATAAGCAATCACTAGTGGATGTGAAAGAAGACAAGAGTGAATTTGTCTTAAAACATTTTCTGGTTTGTTTTAGGACTGTCGAACACAGTTCATCTACCCGATGAAAACAATCGGAACTTCACCTCTATTTCTGCCTAGCATGTCATTTTAAGATATTTTTCCTTATATTGAGCATGTATTTAATGCAGTAATAGTACCCAGCTTTTATATTTGATTATTAAACATTTAACACCAATACCCCAATTCAATATGCAGCATCTCCCAGTTTAGTCCTGAAGCATTTACGTTCATGTGAACTATTGAATTACTGTGGCTCACACTCACAGTCTGAACATCACAAAGATGGACAGCCAACTGACTGACTCAGTGAATTTAACAAAAAGAGCAAGAGATTACAGTTGGCCGCCTGTGCAGGATTGTGAAGCCAGGAACTGACTGAAGGAAAATGGTGTTTGTGAGTGGAATGATGCAAGGGATTAAGACGCTTCTGCTTGCCGCCCACGGACACTAATCATATGAATGGCACAGCACATCAACAATGAACTAAACTCCTGCTGCAAACAACACAATGCCCGCAAGGTAATCCTTTTACTGCAAAAATTATATACACTCTTATACTTCATTATGTACCACACATTCATTCAAACATAAGCACATCTAGGCCTGCCACAATAATACAATATATATGATATGCAATTGTCGCCTGTCACAATATCGACTTTTCACCTCAGACTGTCACCAACATTCTAGCCAACATGATGCCAGAATAAACAGCAGGGTTGTCCCTACCATTACTACCAGTATATTGCCTGTTGAAGGTCCAGTGTGTAACATTTAGGATAATCTATAGGCAGAAATGGAATATAATATTCATAGCTGTGTTGTCATTAGTGTATAATCACCTTAATACAGGAATAACAATTCCTGTATTCATGGGTTTTTGTTACCTCAGAATAGGGTCTGCAGTTAATAAAAATGGAATCGTGATCATTATTATTATTATTATTATTATATTAGCATTATTATGCTGATCATTATATCAGTGGCATAAAAGGATTTTAAAATGACAATAATATTGTTTATCGCAATTATTTCTTGGACACTATATAGTTGCTTATACATATGTACTACTCTTCTGTAACGCAGCTAGTGTCCTGAAAGGACAACAGAAACAGTCACTGACAACAGAAACAGAGAAAGAAACAAATAAACTCCTTTTATTATGACGGAGAACAGCAGGCTCAAATCATTGGTCGAGTACCCTTTTATTAATCTTAATTCTGTCACTGGATGCTTTCTGTCGACCTCTACCTGTCGGTTCAACAGCAGTCATTCAGGTCAACAGTGTGGAAAGACACACCAGCATTGTCACTGACAAAGGGTGATTGTTGGACAGCATAGTTCTGGTAAAAAAATTACATTAAGTAATTTAAAGAAAAGCTGACAAGATGCTTCAAAGGAAAATTATATTTCCCCTTCCCCCCTCTACCCTACAGCACCCAATAGCGCATAACATGGATAACACTGCCACTATGAATCCACATGTATGCACACACAGATCCCCAAGAGGCAATGGCCACTCAGCTGTGCACATAAATGGCATGCTTAACTGCACTTATTTCTCTTCTTGGTCATGTATCCTAACATTGCCACGTGATTAACTGCCTCCAACAACGCATTAAGCCTGTGTTTGATATGTTAAGAAGCTTTCATGGAGCTATATAGTAGCCTAATATTACCGAATTAACAATTCTAATTCTGCCGGCACAGAAAAAATACATTTACAGTTCAATGCTATAGTCTAACTAAAGGCAGTGTAATCGGGGCAGCTCTCTGGTGGTTTCAGGCCAGATGTCATGCTACAGAGTTAGTTTCTCATATTCAGAAACACTCAACTAAAACATGTGAACTGAACATGCTGTGTATGTTAAAACTTCCACTATTGCTGAACAGAACATTTATCGGCTGAAGCGTAAAGCTCTCACTGAAAGATGAGGAAGGTGTAAAACCTTTACCTTTACTCCTATGGTGAAAACTGTCATCAAGCAGCAGAGAGCAACGACGCAGCCTCACGTACTTAAGACGTTACACAGTGAGTTGCTTGTATTTCTTCAGCCGAGTCTTGTGCTCTTGTAGAGTTTTGCTCAATAATTCAGCGCCACCTCTATGTATAGTGGCTCATGAAAACAGGGAAGTGTATAAATAATGCACTGAGATCTTATGTAAAAATAGTCAACAACACAATGTGAGATGTGGGTACTTTAGACGTATGGTTGAAGTGAGGGGAAGGAAAATGGAGGAGTGCAATGGAAATGGACAGATAAGCTCAGCCGGAAGAAAGAGGGGACCTAAAATGCAACTGGAACTCAAACTGGAAGGTCATCTGTCAATATTTTTGGCCAGCAGAGGTAATATTGATGGATTCCTTAGGGTCTAATTGGAAATAATGAATCATTGTTTATGCTCTTCCCTCTTCAAGTGTAGCAAAGGAAAGTAAAATGGCTTTTGCAGACATTAACAAGACAAATGAAAACAGGTCTGCCAAGAAGAACCTCTGAAATAAAACTTTCAAATTTGGCATTTCCATTCAAAATATCCTTTTATACCACTACAGGCTGCAGGCAGAGAAACCCCCCCCCCACACACACACAATCTCGCTGCCTTGCCTTTCCCTCAGCTACATGATGGATGGCCTCCCATTACCTCCCACTGGCCTTGCCTGAGGTAATTTCGCTCGTGCCATGGTTGCACAAACACTACACACCCCAACAATTAAATCCACGATCATGATTTACTTTCAGCTGCGCATACGCACACAATGTGTGTGACTCCTAAAGAATAGCACTCACTGATCAGTCATTACTCCCCAGTTAACTCTCCAATTTCATCACATCTGAAAACACGGATCCACTTTGCTCTGCTAATAATAATCGGCCAAAAAAGAAACACGCTTTACTGCTTTCAGACCTTTTTACAGCCAACGTCTCACTACTACACAGAAGGTTCTTGAAAGGTAATAATAGGTAAAACAGTGTCCTCAATACAGTCACATAAAACATATACTGTATTGTCAATAATGAGTCCTGCTCATTTAACCTTTCACTGGGAGAATATTCATCAAAAGATATGTATGAGGTGGTGTCTCCACCAGAGAGCACTGATTATTAATTTTTCAATTAAAATAAATGTCCTGCTTACTGCATATCTTGGTCACAATGCTTAATAAAATTTTTTAATAGGTTTGTAAAAAATAATATATCATATATCATCATTATTTTTTAAACTATCAGCATTGGGTGTATATTCCAGTATGAGTCGGGCTACGATATCAACCACTGACTTTGTCATTCATTTTTTACCAACATCTATTCCCAACTTCCCTTATGGCTAAATTTTTTCTGCATAAATAAACTACAAAACAGCAGCTGCCTGCAGATGCCTAGAACTAGATTCCATAAGGCTTTCATAACAAGTTCAATTGCTGTCATCATTCTGCAAAAGAGCGTAGCCGAACAGAAATGTATGAATCTGTTTCTGATTTAGTAAAAATGTTCCTTTAATAATATATTTCATGAGAAGAGCGTGGCCAGTGAGAGTAACCTTGCAAGATTATGAAATCCCAAGATGACAAAAGATGACACAAGACTCCATCTTGCTGGACATCAATCTATGTGTTTGTGGCCAAACTACAGTGGTACCAATCACTGTCCTTTGAGGAAGTACTGGCAGCTGTGAGGGTGGGCACTAGGTGTGACACAGCGTGAAGACACTGTTTGTTAAAGGACGATGGCAACTCCCATAGAGGTTAGCGTAGATGCTACTAACATCAGTTCTATCAGAATCAGTAACACTCAAGGCTTTCCCCCGTGGAATAGATGTTTTTACTCTTTTCCTGACGGTAAGATTTTGACTACATTACATGGTTCGTTGATCTGATTGGTTGAAGTTCGCCTGTGATAGACCATTATTTCCAATCCCCTGCAGAGGAGGGCAACAGTTCCAACAGTTTCCAACATCAACTTCCCAGATGGTTCAGTGTAACACACCATCTGCTCTTGAGAATCTTGCATCTCTGTCTCCTCAACAAATAATTCTGGCAATCAGATGCAGATAAGCAGCTTGGTTCATTGCTCTCATTTCTGATGAGATGAACTCACAGCAGACCTTGTCAACTCAGTCACCCTTTAAATCAATTTAATCAGAGCTATCAATTTTCAGATTTTTCCCATATTTGGAAACTACTAGGTGTAAACATAATAAAAAATATGAGTGCAAGTATTGGCAAAGAAGTAGGTCCACCATTTGTCCTTGTGCTTTGATTTGTAGAGGCTTTTCCTCTTTAGAAGTGCAGCTTCTCATGTTTGGCACACAGTGCATAGTAGGGTTGGCAAAACTGTTCACATCGAAAGGTTTTGTGAGTGATGGAGCCGCGATTCAGTCCCTGACATCTTTTAAAGCTAACATATGATTTTTATTGGAATTCTGAACCACATTTGAGTCTCTTCTGCTTTCTTTGGAAACACAACTCAGTTACATTTCAGTCCTTTGTCCCTTGATTTCTCTCAACTAAATGATGTGAAACTAAATGTCAGTTCAAGTCATATTTAGAGGTGTCTTTCACAAAAGCAAACCTTAGTTCAGTCACAGATAAAATTAAGCAATTTTGACTTATGACTCCAACTGAGATGCAGACAAAACAGTGCAGTCCCTGACAGTGAAACACTGATACACTACATTAAGTCACCAGTTCTAAGGGACGACACAAACAGTGTTTTTATATTTTCATAACTAATTCCTGGACATGATATTACATAAAGCAATATATAAAAGCCTAGAAAAGTAAAAAAAACAGGTGTATAGCCTCTTAACAAGCCTGAACAGGAGGGTCTGGCATCTTCCAGATCCCCCTTAACAGGAAACCCAAACTATACTGACTGCATTTTACCTTTGAGGTTTTAAGTCCCAAACTAAAATTTTACACAAATGCACAATATGGTCCCAATCGTACGGGACTAGCAACACCTGAGGACCTCTGATATTTTGTAATAACTGCAGGAGTTGTCTGTGATCTTAATCAAATTCAGGAGGCTCATCTGTAGCGACACAGCGTAGGGACCCATTTGCAGAAAGAGCAAACTTAAAACCATTAGAAATGCAAATTGTATGGCAGCAGCGGCAGGAACATTTTTCTATCTTTAAACAGGCTCAGCAGTTATGTGATGTTATGTTATTACGCAGAGCCTTTACATCATATCCAGGGGATAATGTCAATAAAACTAGAGTAAAATACAGACTCCGCTTATCCTGTGCAGATGCACCGCATGAAATGCAAGTGTAGGGGGGTTATTTCTAAATCACATGTGGGTCCGTTGTAATACTACTCCCATATGAATAGAGCCTATGTGTAATTCATGTCTATTTTATTGCCAGAAAACAAAAATAAGCATTTTGGGTTTTTTTCAGGATGAAAACTGAAGTTTGTTCCAATTTCCACTGAAACTGTATCTAATCATTAGGATCAGACAGGTTTCAAAGAAAGTTTTACAGACAGACCCCTCCTCAAGCTGCTGAGGAAAGGAAGCATCTCCATCTTATTGCAATGACAAAAATCAACACTGGCATTCACAAAGCCATGTGTTAGTCCAACAACGCTTCCTTCATCATAATTTACCATTGTTCTACACCAACACTACAGGACTCACAAACCAAGTCCAAATCTGTCCAACAGCTTTCTGGTCCTCATGGACAATCTGATTATAGCTGAGTTTACCTGATAGGGCTCCTGCCAGTTCTGGACACAGCCACATTCAGAGGGCCACAGGTCACAGCTCCCGCCCTTAGGTCTTCCTGCCGCCATGCAGCTAGGACTCCTAAGCGTACCGTCCAAATGCCAGGCCACCATCCTACCTCCCCTCCGGGGAAGGGTGGCACCGCCGGGGACAGATCCGTAATGGTACCGCTGGCAAGGGTGACGGTGGTGGTGATTGTTGGGGTGCTGATGATGCCAGCTGTAGGAGCATGGCACATCCTCAGAATCCCCCCTTCCATCCAGGTCTGCAAAGCAACTCTGCTGTTTGCTCAGGTAAGCAGTCATGCTGCTGCTACACAACACTAACCTCTGCTTACTTCAACACTTTCTCTTTTGCTTCTTTTTGTTCCTCTTCTGTAGGTTACTGGCCCAGTCATCAAACACAAGACACGGTCCTGCCTGATGTATGAGTCGCTCGCTCTGGAAAAATGAATGATGAATGAACCAACTGGCAGGCTGGCTGGCTGCTGTAGCTGTACGGGCTACATAAGGTATGTGTGTGACTCTGTGTGTGTCAGAGCTTCTGGAGTGGGAGAACAATAAATGAGAGAGAGAGAGAGAGAGAAAAGGGGAGGGAGAAAGGGGGAAGAGAGAGATAGAGACGGTAGAGATAGAGAGAGATACTCGATGAGAGGGAAATTGAATGAGAGGGAGGGAGGGAGGGCTGAGTGTGAGAGGAATGGGGGTGAGGGGAGAAAAAGAGAGCAGAATAAAAGGGAATGATGGGAAGGAGAGAGGCAGATAAGAACAGCGATAGATAGATAGATAGATAGATAGATAGAGAGAAAAAGAGAGAGAGAGAGAGAGAGAGAGAGAGAGAGAGAGAGTTGTCTGTGCGTTGGCAGCCAGCCCTCTGTCAATAAATGACTCAACTGGCAGTGCTGCTTGACAGCGTCCGCACCTTCAGGCAGTAACAATTGATGGTCGTGCTGCTGGGAATTGGGGGGAATGGGAGTTTGAACTACAAATCCCTAGACTGCCACTGTGGAAGTGGCTGGATCTGAAGGGTCAAAGACAACAGGCTAAAGAAGATTTACATTGATGACTTTCACCAAGCCCCTTTCAGCTCTCAGTAAAAATCTCTGATAAACCCACTGTACACTACCTGCCCAGGTAGCCTCAGGCTCAAACAGCCGGCAGACTCAGTAGTTGGTGTAGACCAAAATGAAATGAAACGTTGCTCTGTGTCTGCTGGATGTGTAAATATACACATAACTACTGTAGTTGCTAATATATTTGCGATAAGAAGGGAATAATATGTCAGATGTTGTTTCATACAGCGGAGAGGAATTCTTCAGCCCCTAAGTGGCCAAAGTAGCTTTCAAATAGGTATAAATTACACTACAATAGATAGATAGATAGATAGATAGATAGATAGATAGATAGATAGATAGATAGATAGATAGATAGATACTCTATTTATCCCGAGGGAAATTCAAGCATCCAGTAGCATACAAAATACAAAACATACATTAAACATACATTACACTAAAATTAAAATCCCTGACCATAAGAGTAGAATTAAAAGTAAAATAGAAGATAAAACATAAAGTATACATTAAACATACCTTAGACTAAAATCAAAATTAAAATCCCTAACCTTAAGAATAGAATTAAAAATAAAATAGAAGATAAAATATAAAGTATTATATAGATATATACATAATATATAAAATTAACAGTAGTTACAATAGTAACAGTACAAACAGTAAACAGTGCAAATGGAATTAAAACAGTGCAAATGGATGTGCAAATACAGATAGAAATTGTCCACTGTCTATTATCTATTGTCCTCCCTGCCTTTACTGAGAGCTGTTGTACATTCCAATGGCCAGGGAGACGAGAATTTTTGAGTCTGTTGGTGGAGCTGGACTGGGACAGCAGTCTGCCACTGAACACACTCCTCTGCCTGGTGAAGGTGTTGTGCAGAGGATGGCGGGTGTTGTCCAGTATGGACAGCAGTTTGTCCAGGGTCCTTCTCTCTGCCACTGTCACCAGAGAGTCCAGCTCTGTGCCCACCACTGAGTCAGCTCTCCTCACCAGTCTGTCCAGTCGACCAGCGTCTCTCTTCTTGCTGCTTCCTCCCCAGCAAACCACAGCATAAAAGAAGACTCTGGCCACCACAGACTGGTAAAACATCTGCAGTAGTTTTTTGCAGATGTTGAAGGACCCCAGCCTTCTCAGAAAGTACAGACGGCTCTGCCCTTTCCTGTGTAAAGTGTCCATGTTAACTGTCCAGTCCAGCTTGTCTTCCAGTTGCAGCCGCAGATATTTATAGGTCCTGACCACCTCTACATCGACCGCCTTGATGGACACGGGTTGGAGATGTAATTTCTTCCTTCTGAAGTCCAACACCATCTCCTTGGTCTTGGAGGTGTTCAGCTGCAGATGGTTGGATTGGCACCCCCTCCTGTCCATCCTTGATACAGCCAACTATCGCAGTATCGTCCAAGTATTGCTGCATGTGGCAGAGCCCAGAGTTATACTGGAAGTTGGATGTGTACAAGGTGAAGAGGACAGGAGAGAGCACGGTCTCCTGTGGTACGCCGGTGCTGCTGACCACAGTGTCTGACGTGCGGTCTCTCCGTGAGGTAGTCCGTAATCCAGGTCACCAGGAGTGGGTCCACCCTCATCTCTGTCAGCTTGTCTCTCAGCAGGAGCAGCCGGATGGTGTTGAAGGCGCTGTAGAAATAAAAAAACACGATTCTCACAGCGCCGCTCTCCTTGTCCAGATGAGAGTGGGCCCTGTGGAGCAGATAGAGGATGGCATCCTCCACGGCCACCTTCTCCTGGTATCCAAACTGCAGTGGATCTTGTGCGTGGTGGACCTGGGGTCTGAGGAGATGGAGCAGCAGCCGTTCGAATGTCTTCATTATGTGTGACGTCAGTGCTACTGGTCTGAAGTCACCTGGCTCCCTGGGGTGTTTTGTTTTAGGAACCGGGATGAGACATGAAGTCTTCCAGAGCACTGGGACCCTCCCCAGCTGCAGGCTCAGGTTGAAAACATTCTGGAGTGGCTCCCCCAGTTCAGCAGAGCAGGCTTTAAGCATCCTTGGACACACTCTGTCCGGGCCCGCAGCTTTCCTTGGACGAAGCCTCCTCAGTTCTCTGCTCACCTGATCCTTGATGATGGTGGTGGGGAGGGGGGTTGAACTGTCCATGGGTGTGGAGGATGGGGGTGGTCTGCAGTCTGAGGTGGTGGAATTGGGGGAGGTGATGGACATGGTGGGGGTGTGAAGTGGGTCGTCGCTGGTTGTGGGAGCTGGAATATCAAACCTGTTAAAAAACAGGTTTAGCTTGTTTGCTCTTCCAGCATCCCCCTCTCCTGTGATGCTGCCCTTCTTCTTGAAGCCTGTGATGGTTTTCATGCCATCCCAGACCTCCCTCATGTTATTATGCTGCAGCTTCTGTTCTACCTTCCTTCTGTAGTCCTCCTTCGCCTCTCTCAGGTGGACCTTGAGTGCCCCCTGTACGTGCTTCAGCTTGTCTCTGTCACCATCCTTGGAAGCCCTCTTGTCCCTGTTCAGGATGTCCTCGACATTACTGGTGATCCAGGGCTTGTTGTTGGGGAAGCAGTGTACAGTTCTGATGGGGACCACAACATCAATACAGAAGTTCAGGTAGTCAGTAGTGCAGTGTGTGACCCCCTCGATGTCCTCACCATGTGCTTCCTGCAGGACGCTCCAGTCAGTACATTCAAAGCAGTCCCTCAGAGCCTCTGCTGCCTCAGGAGACCATCTCCTGAAGGAGCGTTTGGTCGTGGACTGTCTCTGGATCTGTGGTTTGTACTGTGGCGTGAGCGGGACCAGGTTATGGTCAGACTTTCCCAGTCGGGGCAGAGCAGTGGCAGTGTAAGCTTCCCTCACATTGGCATACAGGATGTCTAATGTCCTGTTCTTCCTGGTGGGGTAGCTTACAAACTGTTGAACGTCTGGCAGTGTGGAGTCCAGTCACATGATTAAAATCCCCTGAGATGGCGATGAATGCGTTGTGATGTTGAGTTTGCAGTCTCGCAATGGAGGAGTGGATTACGTCACTCTGCGTGCGCATGCGGAGGGACGTAAACAACAACAGCAATGGCGTGGGAGAACTCTCTAGGCATGTAGTACGGTCTGAGACCTACCGCCAGCAACTCGATGTCTCTGTTGAACACGATCTCCTTCACCGTAACATGCCCTTGGCTGCACCATCTGTTGTTGATAAACAGTGCGAGTCCCCCTCCTTTGCTCTTGCCGCTGCATCCACAGTCCCGGTCCGCTCTCACTATGGTGAATCCAGGTAGATCCACATTAGCGTCCGGGGTGTTCTGGGTTAGCCATGTTTCAGAGAGGCAAAGTAAACTGCACTCCCTGTACATCCTGTCCATCCTCACAACGGCAGCCAGCTCGACCATCTTGTTGGTCAGACAGTTCACATTCCCCATCACTATCGACATAACCGAGGGCTTGTACTTCCACCGCTTAGCCACTAGCCTAGCCTTCACCTTCGCTCCATCTCTACAGCCTCGGCGCCTCCTCCTCAGCTCCTCAGGTATGGGGTGGAAAATGCCGGCACGTCCCATTGTTTGGAGTGAAAGCAATTTCTCCCTTGAATAAATAAGATGTCCACCGCTATGTTGTCCGTACAAAGTCATTGTATCCATAGGATATATAAAGTTATATACAGCTAGTGTTATATAAAGAGTTAAAAGCTTACAAAAACACACTTAAGTTACTAAAAACAACAAAAAAACAACACGACACACACGGAGCTACTGGATAAGCGTCCTGCTCACGCCGGCTCCTAGCCCCCAACTGTATATATATATATATATATATATATATATATATATATATAACATACTGTAAGACAAATTAATCTCTGATTCAAAATCTAAAGTATCTGGGATGGCTTTATTAGAATTGTTCCGATACCAGTATAGGAAATTCCTTCGATACGGCCTAAAATACAGGTATGTAGGTCTGTGCATGTCACAACTCATGAAAATCACAAATGGACCCAATTGCAAGACAGCACCGGTAGCAAGATGACTTTGGTGATTTAATATAGGGCTGTACGGTACGGTAAATAAATCAACTTGTGATTATTTCCACGATTTGATAAATGATTTTTTTTTTTCAGTTAAACAAAAGAAGGGCGTTTAGGAGCAACATTTTCCACTTTTCCCAAATTTCCTCAAATCTAGTTTTCTCTAGTCTCACAGAAAAGGTAATTCTTTCCATTACATAGATTTCATAAATAATGTCGTACCATTCCTCTATAGATGGGCCATTTAGCTTAAGCCATTTCTTTGTAATTGTTTAGCAGCTATGCTCAGAATACCAAACAAGTATTTAGTTTTAATATTTACAGATGTTGAGTGTAGAAAACCAAAGAGAAGTTTGTCCCAATTAAAAGCAATTTTCGTTCCAAATATCATCACTAATTCTGTGTAGACCTTACGCCAGAAAGCATTTACAATTGGACAGGCCCAGAACAAGTGGTAATGGTTTGCTTCCTGAGAACCACATTTTCTCCAGCAACTGGAGGAACCTGAGTGATGAGACTGCTGAACAGGTGAAATAAAATATCTGCTGAGACTCTTCCAGCCAAACACTCTCCAAGAGATTGAGCTTGATATCTTCCATCGAAATTCATAATATTTGGTCCAGACTTCCTGTGTGATGCAACTGTTGGTTTTGCTTTCCCATTTTTGTTTAATGTAAATGTTACCATTCGTCTTAACTCCTTGGAGTCCCTTATAAAATCTTGACACTATTTTAAGCTCTCAGTCCGCTCTGTAGGCACTAATAAACATTTTTAACAATTCATTCTCAAAAACATTTTGGCTCTCCGGAATAGAACTATTAATGTGATGACGAACCTGAAGATATCTAAAGAAGTCACTATCGTTTAAACCATGTAGTCTCTTCAATGCGTCAAAACTGTTCACTGTCCTCTGATTAAAAAAGGTGCAGTATGAGGAGAGACCCAGGTTAACCCATCTTTTATAGCTAATATCTAGTTTATTTGGTATAAAGTCGGGGTCATGTGAGCACCATCTCAAAATCTTTATTTCTTCCCGCAAGCCGTTTTTACTTACAACAGCTAGCCAGGTTTTAAGACTTAAATTAATCCATTTATTATTTGTTTCCATTAAGTTTTTAATCAATCTTTTATCCCCTATCCTCGCTCTTCTAGGCATGTCCTCCTTAGTTCTGTAACTTGAAAACTTGACCACGATGGATCTCGGCGGCGCTTCGGTCGGAGGCTTCGGAGCGAGCAACCGGTGCGCAGTAGTGGGGGGGAGCTCCAGACATCATCACTTCATTAATAAGTCCTCCACAAAAGAAATCATTGTGGCGACATTATCTTCAGCTCCTTCTTTTACCCCATGTAGCCTGATGTTATCACGTCTTGAATGTCCCTCTAATTCAGTCAATTTAGCTTCCATTCGCCAGCTGCACCAGTACATCCTCCGTTGACTGGATCCGTGTCTCGGCCGTAGTGATCTGCTCCTCAGTTTCTTCCACTCTTTTGCTCATTTTGTTAATATCTTCTTTAATTGCTGTTTAATTGCTGAGTGGAGTCTCTCTGGAATTCTCGCAGCTTTTTAGAATAACACCTAGGTGTATGTCGTGGCTAGCTCCGAGTCTGTGTCCATGTGCTCGTCTTCCTCCATATTGCTGCTAGCTTGCGATAGCTTATCATCCTCTTCTTCGTCAAGGTTTTTACTTTTAGCGTGTTTCTTCTTGTCTTTTGTGGGCATTAATTTAGGCATTGTTTACCCGTAATATCAAACCTTGTTTTATCGCCTCTCTACTGAAATTCGAGTTATATCGGGCAACTTTTAATTATTATTATCGGGACCTGTCGCTCTATGCTGCCATCACGTAGTCCGACCGGGAGTTGATTAATGATTATTGGGACCAATTTTGCATTACTATTTTAATTTTCACTGACAAAAAGTGCAAGAAACATTGGGGTGATATGACATTTGTTACCAACATGTTTTCTTACATAACTGCTGTTTGTCACACATTTTACCTTTATCAAGCTTCTGCAATTTGGATATTGCACCTGGCCGTATTGTGATTTCAACGATGTTTCAATTGATTTAATAAAGGTTTAGCTAACGCTAAAGGTCGGCAGGTAGACAGGTAAGTTAACAGCAAAAACCAACAGGGACAAATCCAGGGCGAACTGACACAGAAACAAGGGAACACACAGACTAAAAACACAGGTGAGGGGAAGGATAACAAGAGAGTTGAAAATAATCAGGCAGACAATCAAAAGGGAAACAGACAAAGTCAGGATGTACACTTTAAGCAAGACACAAGAGGAGGAAAAAATACAAAATAAAACAGGAAATAACTAGAGTTAACCCAAAACTATGACAGTGCACACTTTCCAGTGGTGTCCGGTTGGCAAAGTCATGACCAGTATTTCTCTGACTCTGACCAAGGGTTTAACTCAGTGGTTCCAAACGTAGGAGTCGGGACCCCAACAAGAGGTTGCAAAAGCTTCACGGGTGGTTGCGGGGTGTAAGAAAAAAATGTAAAGATATATATGGCAGATATATCTCAGCATTTCAGAATTTCACAAATTATTATTTAAGATCTAAACGCTGAAGACAAGCTTTATTCACACTTTCACTTCCTTCACTCTGCTAAACAGCCTCATCCTGCATTAGAAAAGTACATAGTTAAAATAACCAAAGAGCTAATAGAACAATGAGAAAACACTGACTTTGTTAAAAAAAAAAAGCATATTAAGTATGTATAATTGTTAAACATTAAAAAAACATAATACAGAAAGAAAATGATTAAAAATTCTGCAAACATATCAGGAAACCTCATCTCTGATGAGTATTCACAGAAAAATAATTTGTTCAAAATTCATACAAATCTCATCGCATTGAATATAATATGAAATATTCATAAAATGTGTCAGTTAGGAGGGGGTCGTCAGTTTATCCAATGATAGAAAAGGGGTCCCTTAAGAAAAAGGGTTGGGAACCACTGGTTTAACCTGAGCCAGGCCATACAACAATGATAGCAATCCTACAGGCTAAGTAGTATACACTTATTTTATATACACAAAAAAAAAAAAAAAAAAAAAAAAAAAATATATATATATATATATATATATATATATACGTATTTCTTAATGTACATGTATCAGTACACGGTATCGGGTGATACACAAAGTTTAGGTATCGGAATCAGAAAAGGGAAGGAAAAAAATTTAATGGTATTGGAACATCTCTACTTTATGTATAAAGTCAGTGGGTAGAGCTGGCGACCTATATACGGAGTTGCTGCAGCGGCCCGGGTTCGAATCCGACCTGCGGCCCTCCCTCCATCCCCTCTCTCTCTACCCCCCCTTCCTGTCGATCTTCAGCTGTCTCTGTCCAATAAAGGCATGAAAAGGCCAAAAAAAATAACTTAAAAAGCCAGCCAAAAAAACAAACCAAACCAAAAAAAAACAAAATAGACATAGGTCTGAAGAACATATGGCCTAATACAATATCAGCCACCTCAAACAGTCAAGACTGTGTATTTCCTTGGTTTCTTTCTATATCATCTGTTTCTCCAAGCATTCAGAACCCAAACAGGAAGAGGGTAAAGGTGCAACCAATCCCACAAGCCACTGATCCTCACATTGATCCGAACCTTCGAAACTCAATCTCACAGCAGAAGAGCACGGCGAACTGAAAGCATTTGCTGTTAGGCATTAAAGTTACTGGAAGCGTGCTAATTCAATCTGATCAGAAACTGCATTTCTCGACTCCCACCTCCCCCACTTCTTGAGTCAGATGGAATCAGGGTCACAGGGCTTTTAGTTGCTAGCAAATGATGCTAAAACATCCGGCCACTTTGGCATCAACATCATCTGTGATGTGAGAAAAGGAAACAAGCCGTATGTCTTATGGTGTCTGAAAAACGTACATACTGTGTATTTTCTGAATTCTCATGAGGGGATGGGGTCACCACGACAGCTTTCCACACTGACATAAATAGAGATTCAGCTATATGGAAGGATACCGAGTTTTTCTACCCCACACAGTACTGCCATCACATGGTCTGTGTGTGATGCTTTAGTGTGTGTGTGGGTGTTATCATTACCCATTCCATCTACCAGAGGGGACAGCCACAAAACAGTCAGTGATGGAGAATAATACCTCATCAGAGCTGATTGAGGCAGTGAACAGAATGCCCTCGTAGGATAGAGAGCATCAGTGGGCAGCCTGAGTGTGAGTGTGAGTGTGTGTGTGTGTGTGTGTGTGTGTGTGTGTGTGCGCTCTATTGTAACAAGAGATGAAAAGTGTGTGTGTGTGTGTGTGTGTGGGCAGCAGGGGGCATGGTTGGATGGATGGTTGGTCAGTTAGGAAAAAAAAGCACAAATCAACAAACACAGACCTCTCAGCTCAGCTGCCTTTTCTGACTTCTCCCCTTCACTCTTTCACATGTTTACAGCAGGGATGGTAAGAATCACAGATTTGTATCGCAAACCATTTCCATGTTACAGCTTTCTTACAGCTGCTAATAGTATCCATTTGTCTGTAAATGAGCTACAATATTGCGCAAATAGATTATAGAGAAAGAGCAATCAACTCCATCCCCAAAGACGTTCTTTATTTCTCGTATTATGAATGGCCGGACAACTCTCCAATATATGGAAATGATCTGCCCGCTGTTCTCCACATTTCCTCCAACATTGCAACCTAACCTGTCTGTGCACATTTTAACTTGGGGGTTACAAAGTATCTAATCAAATTTCGCCTGCAGAATTCTCTCCAAAGACCCGAACTGGTGGAAGCAGACTGCACAGAGCATTTTCAACCCATCTTCCTCTTAAATGACAAGTCCAGATTCTCCCACTTTAGTCTAACCTTATTTATTGATTTTTTCTTACTGGATTGAATCCACATGCCTAATTTCATTGTGACCGGGTGTTGTCGCTGTCCTCCTGCATCATGCTCTAGATCACGACCCCCATTTGAAGATGGAGGACAGTCAGCATAAGAGACTGAGTCACAACCAACGGTCAAGATATAACATGATCTTTACATGTTATATTTGCAACATTATCAGACATTAAAGAAACCTCCAAGGTTTGAGGTTCAGAGGCATTGTGCAATCTATGATATTTATTGACATTAATCGTTTGCATGTACTTCCTGAAACAACATTCAGACCTGAAACCTAATTATCAAGCTCCACCCCCACCCCCCCCTTTAGTCACTCTCCTTGAATTTGAGGGACGTGGGAGAGCCTTGAAATTCCAGAGGAAGAAGCAGACGGAAATCAAAGCTTTCTAAAAAAGCAAAAAAAACAAGCCAGAAATGTAATTTTAAAAATCTCAGACGTCAGTCACAGTCTGTTTGAGTCACTGTGGCTGATCAACACACAATACTGATGGTCATTTTGTGATGAAGGGGAGTGGCAACCAGCATTTCAATTTGACCACACAGCAACAAAAAAAGGTGTTCTATGCTGGGAAATCAGGTGGAATGATCGTATAATAAGAATCAATCTGAAAGAAAGCCTGCTTTTTAAATTGTTAAACTACATGCCATTGTAGTGGCAATGTCAGGTCATGTTCACTCCCAACTGGAGGCATCATTTAAGCTGCTTAAAGAAGTCGTACCCTTAATTGGCACTTCTTTACTGGATATGATTAATCTTTCTTTATCATCAGGATATGTACCACAGTCCTTTAAAGTAGCTGTAATTAAACCCCTTCTTAAAAAGCCCACTCTTGACCCAGGGGTTTCAGCCAACTATAGACCGTTCTCTAACCTCCCCTTCCTCTCTAAGATTCTGGAGAAAGTAGTCGCCAAAGAGTTGTGTGACTTTTTACATAACAATAGTTTATTTGAGGATTTTCACAGCTCTGGTTGGACTTGTCTCTGTACTTGATTATTAGATCTTAGTGCTGCATTTGACACCAATGACCATAATATTCTTTTACAGAGACTTGAGCATCAAATTGGCATTAAAGGAACCGCACTAAGCTGGTTTAAGTCATATTTATCAGATCGTTCGCAGTTTGTACATGTTAACGATGAATCTTCAATAAATACTACAGTTAGTCATGGAGTTCCACAAGGTTCTGTACTTGGACCAATACTATTTACTTTATATATGCTCCCTTTAGGCAAAATTATTAGGAATCACTCCATTAACTTTCACTGTTATGCAGATGATACGCAGTTATATCTATCAATCAAGCCCGATGAAATTAATCAATTATTTAAATTACAAACATGTCTTAAGGACATAAAATCCGGGATAAGCTGCAATTTTATGCTGTTAAACTCAGAAAAAAACGAAATTCTTGTACTTGGCCCACAAAATCTTAGAGACTCACTGTCTAAAGATATAGTTACTCTAGATGGCATTACCTTGGTCTCTAGCACCACTGTCAGGAATCTTGGAGTTATCTTTGATCAGGACTTATCATTTAACTCCCACATGAAGCAGACCTCTAGGACTGCCTTCTTTCATTTACGTAATATTACAAAAATTAGACACATCCTATCACAGACAGATGCAGAAAAACTAATCCATGCATTTGTTACTTCTAGGCTGGATTACTGCAACTCTTTATTGTCAGGTTGCCCCAATAAGTCCATTAAAACGCTCCAATTAATTCAAAACGCTGCAGGACGAGTAGTGACAAGAACTAGAAAAATAAATCACATCTCTCCTGTACTAGCTACTCTGCACTGGCTCCCTGTAAAATTTAGAATAGAATTTAAAATTCTCCTCCTCACCTATAAAGCTCTTCATGGTCAGACCCCTTCATATCGTAAAGAGCTCATAGTACCCTATTACCCCACTAGAACACTATGTTCTCTGGATGCTGGGCTACTTGTGGTTCCTATAGTCTCTAAAAGTAGAACAGGAGCCAGAGCCTTCAGTTACCAAGCTCCTCTCCTGTGGAACCAGCTTCCAGTTGTGGTTCGGGAGGCAGACACCCTCACCACATTTAAGAGTAGGCTTAAGACATTCCACTTTGATAAAGCTTATAGTTAGGACTGGATCAGGTGAGTCCTGAACCATCCCTTAGTTATGCTGCTGTAGGCCTAGACTATCGGGGGATTTCCCATGGTGCACTGAGCTCCTCTCTTCCTCTCTCTTTCTGCACTCATTCATGTCCCATTAATGCATGTTACTAACTTCACTTCTTCCCCGGAGTTCTTGTGCTCTCGCAGGTACTTATCGATCCTGGTGGAGCCTCCTGCCATGGTCCTGCTAGATTGCCATTACCAATACTGTTGTTGCTGTGCACCTGTCTGTCTCTGTCTCTGTCTCTCTCTCTCTCTCTCACCCCAACTGGTCGAGACAAACGACCACCCACCTAGAGCCGAAGGATCTGTCCTAGGTTTCTGCCTTTTAACAAGCAGTTTTTTCTTGCCGTTGTCACCAAGTGCTTGCTCATGGTGGTACTGTTGGGTCTCTGTAAATAATGTTATAAAGAGTTCGGTCTAGACCTGCTTTATTTGAAAAGTGTCCTGAGATAACTTCTGTTATGAATTGGCGCTATACAAATAAAATTGAATTGAATTGAACTGAATTTAAAATATGAAGCTCATGATATCACATTCATATTATTAGAGGCTAAGATTAACATAAAAAACAGATAATTAGCTAGTGGATGCTGGAGGTTTGGTATTCAGTGCAGGCTTGTGTTTGTCCCTTCATGTTGTGTTGTATTTCTATTTATAGTGAAATTCATAAATATATTCATTGATTCATATCTTACATGAACTTATGTGCTTCCATTTAAGTCCACAATATACACACAAGCCAGTGTAGAGTCAGGCATGCTCTTAGTGACTCGTGCAGAAAACTGTGCAGATACTTCTTTACACTTTCTAATCCTCCTCTCTGCACGGACTGATGCTATCTGCACAGGTGTGTTATACTGTGTTAATCTACACTAGAACAAATAAAGTGAGTCAGAGAATATCCCATTCGTCTTCAAAAGCTAGAGCCCACAAAGCTCACACTATGATCAGTCATTTTTACCTGATAGTTTATGATGCACTGACTGGGGAATTCTGGGCCAATACCAATTCCAATGTTTAAACTAGCAATTTGACCAATAACTAATGCCGATACCGATGTTTTTATGTTGATATTTAATCGCCATTTTGTGCCAGCACTGAAAAAAAGAAATAAATTGAGAAAACTCATAATTTCAAGGCAACTGTTCACTAAATTCAACGCAAACTTTTAAGATTTGAAATAAATGTTATAGTTTTGCTGACAGCTAATCTTTTGTTGAAATAATTTTCTTTTTTTCTTTAAAATTTGTGTCTTAATAATATTTTTAAAAACAGTGAGTTGTGAAAAAGTTGCAATTGAAAATATGAAATAATATATAAAATCAATCAATATATCAAGTATATATATTAACTTATGAAATACTGATTTTTTTTTGTTTTAAAAAGGTTTTTCTAAATAAAGAAAAAGTAAATTATTATTAGTTTCCTTAGCTTTTATTGCCTTTAATGGGTAATGACAGCTGAAAAGTGACAGGAAGGGGGGGAGAGAGGGGATTACATGCAGGAAAGGGCCACAGGTGGGACTTGAACCCTGGGCTGCTGCAACAAGGACTCTGCCTTGGTACATGTTGTGCCAGCTCTACTAGGTGGACTATACAGGCACCCCAAACTCAAGAGTTGGACTTAAAACTCAAAATTTGATGACAGTTGCCCTTTTAATGTGAGGGGAAAACAATAAATCTAAGATGTGAGACTAAGAGCGGAACAACCACTCACTGTTGCTCCCTGTGTTAATATGCAATTTGTGCCAGTGTTGGAAAATAGAGGAGATTTTTCATTTAGTGACAACTTTCCTGCTCTCCTGGATTTACTCGGTTTTGATCAGTAAGATATTACCCTGACCCACAGGTCTCATTGTAGTGTAAACCTAGAGATCAGAGCCGACAAAGATACAAAGACGCTCCCAAAGCGTCTGTATTTGACACCCTGGGAATGAGACTCAACAATTACCCATCCTTCTCACCTCTGATTGGTTGTTTTCGTCCAAGACCGGTGGATTCATGCAAATACCACTGGGAGCACTAGGAGGAGCCAGAGGAACCTGATTTTTTTCACAGATTATCTGTCTCATGTTCTGCTGTCAGGATATAGTTTTTTTTCTTTACTTACCTACAGTAACTTTTAAGATATACAATGGTGAATTTGTGTTTTTATATGTTTCGGGGGTTATCACTTTATACCATTATATATATTTATATACTGTAAATGGAAGAGTACTGTTGACTGACTGGATTATTTCCGTAAACAGATGAAAAAGGAACCCAATATAACAAGTGAGTTCTTCAATCATATGGCTGTCAGCCAGAGGAAAACAATCAGAAGGCCACTGAAGGAAACAGAAAGGCATCTTTCATATTAGATATTTTATATTGCTGAAACATCATCTGAACTATTAATTCATATCACAGTTTCTCTCTCACTGTTTGGAGGCTAATAAAACAGTCCCGCAGATTTTACACCTGCTTTTCCCAGCCATTACATTTCAGAGACCGTTTCCTCTGCTGCAGTGGTCAGTCAGCAGTAATCAACCTGTTTTCCATTCCCTACTGCCATATTTTGCATCTCTAAACAAGATCACCTTAAAATACATAATATGTGAAACCAAACACGCAATTTTAGCACTGCTGCTTTTCTTCTATTGTCCTTTAGTAAATAAAAACAGCTGCAATTTCATTGTTTAGAGCCTGAAAACAGCTTACATTAGACTTCAATTTAAAATCCCACAAAAAGAAGGTGACCAAAACAGCTTACTTTAATTTAAGACATATTTCAAAAATATGGCTGTTCCTATCCCAACAAAATGCCAAAAAAACTCATTCATGCGTTTATTTTGAGTAGATTACACTTCTAGAATTCTCTTTTCACAGGTCTTCCAACACAATCGATGGATAAATTACTGTACAATCACTTCAGAATTCTAGTGCAAGGCTTTTACTAGAACAAGAAAGAATGAATGTATCATTCTAGTTTTATCTAACCTGCACTGGCTCCTAGTATCTGGATTGATTTTAAACTTCTATTACTGGTTTACAAGGCTCTAATAATTTGGGACTGCCCTGCATTAACAATTCCTTGCCATTTTATCATCCTTTACAGCCTCTTGGATCCCCTGTTGCCATTTTTTAAAAAACAAAATGTCACAAATTAGAAAATCTGCAGCTCAGTCTTTTTTAACAACGCACCAAAACTATGGAAGCCCCCACCCATAGAAAAAGGTAAGCTCTGACAACAGTTAAAAAACGACAACTGAAAACTTATTTATTCTACATTTCTTTGAACTGTCACTGTCCTTTGTTTTATTCTTATCTTATACTGAATTGTCCTTATGCTTTATTATACTTTTTATTTTTCATATATTCTCTTGTCCTTAGCATACCTGATCTTGCTATTTGATGTCTCTTTTATTTGTTATTAATTTGATTGTAGTTTTGTCACACAGTATTTGGACTTTCTTGTGTCTCTTCACTCTTTGGTAAAGCACTCAGAGGGGATGACCCATCAACATTAAACATAAAGTCATCTTACAGTAGCTTTTTTTGATTTTGCTGTTGTCAAACTTGCAGCAAAGCCTGAAAGCAACCTTCTACAGATTGAAATATTCTCAGCCCAGTGAATGCTGTCACAGCCTTCATGTACTTCAATTAGCTTATATGCACTGTATTTTATTTTATTTTTGTACGTAATACTACTTGATGTGCTTGATGTAATACTTTCTCCAAGATGTTATTATGCTGCACAGTAAAATCAACTCTGCTACGTGTGTGCGCACACACTCTCTCATGTGTGTTTCGGTGTGCGTTTCATCGTCACTCCACCCGGATACCATTTAACCCTTGACACAAACTTGGGATGAGCCAATCAAAATCTGACAGGTCATTTAGTCTGTCGGTGCCACTTGATTGAACAGCTCTCAGCCACTCAGGCCGCTGTTGTTGGCGAGGAACACAATCTTCTCTGCGCCGAGGATGAGGACTCATGGTGGGGAAGGTGAATTGCTTTAATGGGCCATTTTTTTCCTCCTGTGCCATCGACATGTGGCCTGTTTTTCTGAGTAGGATTACAGGACACAAAGGTTTAAAACCAGTTAGGGCCCCCACTCTCCGCAAATGTCTTTTTGAATTCAAAATGTGCACAGATATGCTTCACTGTATAACTTGACACTGCAAGCGCATGCAGTGGTGCCAACAACAGACAGATGTATGATGATCTTTCTACTAGAGCTGCAATGATTAGTCAATAAATCAATTAGTCGATAGAAAGAAACTTAGTTCCAAGGTATTTTGATTATCACTTAATCAGCATTTTTCAAGCAAATCTGTCAAACATTTGCTGCTTTTGTTTAACATTTATGATAGTAAATGAAGAGTCTTTGGGTTTTGGACTGGTGGTTGTACAAAAGAATCTGAATACGCCACTGGGAAATTGTGATAAGCATTTTTCACATTTTGATACTTTATAGGCTTTATAAAAAAAAATTGTTGGAGCCCTACTTTCTAAAATCCATGTGCTAATGTACTGATGCAACAGACAATCTCTCAGGTCAGACAGGTACTGTATATTTGGCCACATTAACAATAAAATGTAACTGAGGACATGCATTAATTGTAATTGAATTATTGTTGTATGAATTGTATGACCTTGAATCTGACAAAGAAACAGGGACCTGCTCATGAGCTGAAGGAGGACTGAAACCTTGTCTAAATTTTAGACATTAAAATCCACTGCATTTAATGCAATACATATAACTTGCCACATGGGGGCACTTCAGCTTCAAGCTATAGGCCTGACTAACTAGCATCACTTGAAGAGCATCCTTGAGGACAATCTGCAGCTCTCTTCACAAACAAGTCACACACTGGGAATATTTAGAAATGTTAAGGTGCAACAGCCTTTTCTTACTGACCCTAATGCAAACTTGTTTTTCAGCATGTTACACTCAGTCACTGCCAAACACTGTTCAACAAACAAATCAAACTGTAATTCTAAAAAACATTCTGAACAAAACATTTTAGCAAAGTCAAATCTGACTCAGGGACGGACGGACCATCTGTCCCAGTCCCAGTCCCAGTCTGTTGGAGCAGCAGCGCTAAAACAAAAAGACAGGATCAGGCTGGTGGTCTCACTCCTTACAGGTGTGTGTGTGTGTGTGTGTGTGTGTGTGTGTGTGTGTGTGTGTGTGTGTGTGTGTGTGTGTGTGTGTGTGTGTGTGTGTGAGAGAGACTTACTGACTGATTTCAACCCCATCATTATTCCTGGCATTACATTCATCTTGGTCTTATAACTTCATATAAACTACATGTAATTGTATTTACATAGCATGTTTGTAAATAAAATTGAATACTGTATGTGTGTGTATATATGTATCTTTTAAGTGTTTACAGTATGTGTAGTACATATGTTGCTCTTTAACACTCCCTTCTTACTTTTTTGTTTGTAAATGAAAAAAATAATAATAATAATTAATATTTGACAGATATGAATGAGGGCCCATATGTTGGCTGTGCAAAACTGTGAAATGTAGTTCCAAGTAACACAACTGTAATACACATCAGCTGAGTCATGCTGCATCGTCTGATACACATAAGTGCCACCACCATCACCACACACACAGGGACTGACACCACAGTGTCTCAGAAAGCAACATTTGGAATGGGGATCCCAAAGGCAAAAACTGAAAACCTTTGATCTGGCAGCTTGAAAAAAGCTTTTCATTTAACCCTTTAACTTCCACTGAACTGATAAAGCAATGGTGAATAAGACCGTCGCCATTGCACTACTGGTGATGCTTTTGACTTGTCTTTAGAATTACCAGCAGTACAGTCAATCAGACAAAGCAAGAACACTGTGATAACTTTACTTGATGGCCTCAAGTAAATACTGCAGCTGCACAGTCTACAACATTTAGTATCTAATATTTAATACAACAATTGACATACACTGAATAACTACAAATTGATCAGTGACATTCTTTAAGATCATGTTTTTGTGCGATGCAAACTCAGCCTTGCAGCAAACTTAATTGTGAAAGAACGTTACTGGGAGGTTGAAGCAACTGTTTTAGCCACTGAGGTTAGCTTGGTTTAAGGTCCAGTGTGTAACACTGAAGAGGATCTTTGGTCAGAAATGGAATATAATATTCATAGATATGTTTTCATTAGTGTATAATCACCTGAATGTAAGAATCATTGTGTTTTTGTTACCTTAGAATGAACCATTTTTATCTACAGGATGAGTAGATGCCATGCCATAAGGGCGGCTGTGGCTCAGAGGCAGAGCGGGTCGTTCCTTAATTGGAAGGTTGTGGGTTCGATCCCCGGCTCCTGGTGCCGTGCCGTGTCGTGTATCCTCGAAGTATCCTTGGGCAAGATACTGAACCCCAAATTGCTCCTGATGCCGTGCATCGGTGTGTGAATGTGTATGAATGTAAGTTTCTGTTCAACTGTTCGACTTTGCCATCACTGTGTGAATGTCTCATGTAGTGTAAAAGCGCTTTGAGTGGTCGGAAGACTAGAAAGGCACTATACAAGTACAGGTCTATTTACCATTTACCATGTTGAACCACCATGTTTCTACAGTAGCCCAGAATGAATGAACACCGACAGTAGATGGTGTTTCTCCTACACTCTTGGAAGGCAAGCGGTTATTCTGTTAGTTGCAATTTGCAACTTCACTGCTAGATACCACTAAATCCTACTCACCTTTTTATCAAGGTTAGAAGATGGCCTAAATTTACATTTAGAGAAATTTAATTTCTGCTGCAAAGGCACATTTGGTCTGGGATTATTTCCTGTCACACACTCCAACTAATATCTAATCCACTGCTTGGATATGATGATTCTTTTTAGTGTCACCTGTGATGAAATACAAAGATATAGAATCATTTCCATGATTAAATGTTCAGATATTTCTTCCCAGGCTAATAATTCCCTTCTATTTGAATGGCTATGAAAAACATTTCTGTACAATAACAGAGATTATGTATCCAACGGAGTAGCAAGCTAATAGCAAGAATTTGGTGCTGATTCAAGCATGTAATCAGTGAAGCTGACCAATAGGACGGCCTAAAATATCCTACCCAGGTTTAACATTGATGCACTCGCAATTTCCAGCATCTAAGCTGATCTTCCAGCACCACACAAACAAACAAAAAAGAAGACCCAAAGCAACCTGTTCATACCTCCAAGTGATATTAGTTTTAGAGATGAGAGCCACTGACCAGTAAATGCACTGCCATAGATATAAATAAAGGACAATGGGTTTCCAAAATGACTTTAAGTTGCCCCTAAATTCCTCCTTAAAGACAAACCAACTTATATAAACTGTCCATTCACTGACAGAAAGCTGTTGTAGGAACTGAGTAAACAGCAGAAGCCAGTCGTTTTATCACCATCCATTTGACAGTGATACAGAGCAGTGTGTGAGAATTTGGACAGTGACGCATTTTCTCCTCTTTTGGCTCTCAGTACACTGCATCTGAAAAGAAACAATGACTTAAGAAGTGGTTAGTTGACTGTCAGCTTTGAATGTCTGAAGGCATTCACATCCATTGCCATAACATGCAGGAGAACAATCTTCACAACGTTATGGATGCAAACTACCTCAAATGTAAGCTAAAAGTGAGCACTTTACCCTGTACTTGTTACAGTTCACACCAGATGTGCAGAGCCATATCAAGAGAACATGTGTCACATTTAAAAAACTAAAGTCCTCACCAAAACCACAAATAACATGTTTACAACCTCAGTGATCTTTGATGCTAGCCTCGAATTCCAACTATTCGCTGTGCTGCCTCCTCACACTCAACTGTATCAGAATGGTTTCAGCCACCAGAGCAACTTACCATCCTTACAGTTTAAAACATCTCCATCTATAATGAACTGCACTCTAGCATGTACTGCACACTCAGAGAACTCTACAGTCAGTAAATGAATTAATCTGAATTACTCTATGCTATGCTTCTAACTAGAAGAGCTATAGTTTGAACTCCAACTTCTAGTGTAAAGTGGAACATGATAAAGACTTTAAAGCATTAAAAATATTTTATTATGCCATTAGTGAAACAAACCCGAGAGCAGAGGAAATAAACTCGGTGAAAGCTAAAGAAAACAAGTGTTGTTGATGTGACAGATCACCAGCCTACTCCATTATGTAAAATCGAATAGAAAATCTAATAATGAATTCCATAAATTTCAGGAACATGTTGGAAAGTTACATTTGTAATTACACTGCATAAAAGGAATGGAACAGGCTGTAAAATCAGAGGAGTGGTGAATGGTTTCATTATTGTTGCACATGTAGCTGGTCTCTCAGTGTGTTTAAACCTAACAATGAAGGATACTGTGGTCAATATTATATAGACACTAAGGAGCCATCTTTGTTTAGTTAAGATTAAAATAGCTTTGCCCTATGAGCCTACTGCCTCTTTATGTGACTTTATTTTGTACTCAGTGATGTCTGCATCTTCTGTTTATCTCGATGCTGCTCTCTTGGACAGGCTGCCCTTGAAGACGAGTCTTAATCTTAGTTAAATGCAGATTCAAGAAGCAAAACCTGTATCCTCATATCTCACAAATACACTGTTGTATCAGTCATATTAATTAGCTAAAGGGCTTGAAAGAATGGTGCAATGAAAGGGTGAACATTCTAAAAATACATAATTTAGGCTTTCTAACCCAGGGGGGTCAATTAGTCCCCAAGCTTCTGCTATGTGCAAGCTTTCTAACCTGTGCTTCGTCCTCAGAGCCACAGTGTCTTTTCTTCAGCTTCTCTGACAGGTTCTGTTTCCACTTGCAGACTGTAACTAGTGAGGGCCATTTAACTGGGCTCAAATTGAGATTGAGCCCCATGCTGAGGCTCCCTAGGTCTGGGGCCCAGCCCCGCAGTACATCCATGGACAGTCTCTTCTTGAGGGTCCCCAGGCTCTCGGAGCGTGGAGGGGACAAGAGGTTCGGGACACTCCCTCCGTGGAGAGCGTAGCCCAGGGATGAGTTGTTGATCATGCTGTCCCACCGTCGCTTGCCCATAAAGCTCATCTTAAAACTGGTTTTGTACATCCAAACGTCACCACGCAGGTCAGACAGCTTCTACAAACAACCAGGCATCCTGTTTCAGTAACAATATCCCAATTAAATAAAAAAACAAGTAATCTCCCACAACATCTTCACAAAATAATCCATGGATCAGCTGTACCTTATCCTTTTTTCAAAATCAACTTCTCATTCATGAGCTGGAGTTTGTGTGGATTAGAGGCTCCGCATTGGACACATCTGCCCTCTTTACAGCTGTAGTTTGGTGCGACACAGTGCATTCTTCACATAGGAGGACTTAAGCACAGTGGATGTAGTGGAGCTGTTGAGGACAGATGGGTGATATCGCTCTAGGGGGGTGTAAGCAAGGGGAAACACTTGCGACACATACTCAATATATCTGATTGGGTGAGAGCTGCAGTGGCTGGGCCACAGACGTGGATCCGATTGGATTAGGCAGGAAGAGTGCTGGGTGCTGGAGCCCACTGATATAAATCACATGGAGGCATAATTAATGCCTGAGGGAAGTCAGCTCTGTCAGGAAGCCAAAACTAGATTAGAGACAGATCAATGGAGCACGTCAGGAAAAGAGGTGGAGCAACAGTGGGCCAATGTCAAACAAACACACACATAATGAGCAAAAAAACAAACAAATGGAAACTACAACAGAGCCGCTGCTGTGGGAGGTAAATCAAATACAATGCTGAACACTTGCTTGAGGCTAATTGAAAATTCTCAAAATAAAGCAGCTTTAACCTTTTGTCTCACTCTTTTGTGATTGGAGCAATCAGAGAGAAGAGCTTCGGCCAGAAAAGAGAAAGATGAGCAGCTTCATCTACCTGTCTGTCTCATCCTATTCTTCCCTCTCTCACTTTGTGCTCACTGCCTCTGCCATTGGCTCATTTGTCAATGACCTCTTCCCTCTCTCGCAACCCACAACCGTCTCCCTCCCACACACCAGCCTCTAGTGTGTCTTCCTCATTTTCTCCCTGCCTGTCTTTCGGTGGATCAGGCTGCAGGAGGACATGAAGATGTTGGAACAACTCAGGCCTTGGGTCTGGGCTGCCTGGGAGCAATGGCTCTCCCGCTTCAGATCTGGATGACTGCAGGACTAGACGTGCCTGGCGTGACACTGATAACAACTTGCAGGTACGCATAAAACAAGGTAGAGGGTGAGCAGAATGTGAAAGCAGCACTCTGCTCACAGCAGACATGTTGACAGCCTTAAAAAAATATGAGAAAGAGGCACACAGAAAACGTCATCACACACTGCCATGTTTCTATGTCTGTTCATTCTCCAGATGGGCCCTCTGAAAAACCCACTTGGCTATCATGCTACTGGAGTGCACATCCATTATCAAAAGGACCTGGTTCCCACACAGCAAATGGCTGCTCTGCCACCAGCACATCAAGAGAGTAACAACCACAGGGGAGTTAGAGAGGCAGAGGCAGAGGCAGAGAGAGAGAGAGAGAGAGAGAGAGAGAGATTGGGAATAGAGCAGGTTAATCCATGACAATGGATGTGGAAAAGAGAGGCACAACTCTCCCCCCAAATGAAGATACTTGAAAAACATTATTGTGGCACATTAATAAAGCACTGAATAGAAATATCTAAAGGTGGCATTACAAATCAATACACTGTTATATTTACGAATCTACATTTTTTCAAATACATCGTATTACATCTTTTATAGATAGATAGATAGATAGATAGATAGATAGATAGATAGATAGATAGATAGATAGATAGATAGATAGATAGATAGATAGATAGATAGATAGATAGATAGATAGATAGATAGATAGATAGATAGATATACCTTATTAATCCCCGAAGGGAAATTGGGTCGTCATAGCAGCCAGGTACATTAAAATACAACAGAATAATAGAATAAAATACTTAGATAGAAAAGATAAAAAAAAGATAAATAGGTAGGTAAGGTGCAAAGAGCTGTAGTTGCAAGATGGTGGTAATAGTACTTATGATATGATGGTAGTGTTATTGTTAATAACAGTATATAATAATAACATTATTTTATTTACATTATCATTGAATTTAAGCAAATGTGGCCATAACATATCATTCATTTATGTGTTAATTTCAGTTTTTAAACAAGTTCTTTTTTATTAATCTAAATTAACTTCCTTTTAATTAAGTTAAATTACAAGTGGGGTGACCAGGCAAAAAAGTTGACTTTTTTATGCAACTAGAACAGTGGGATGTGCATAAGTATTTATAACCTTTCCCTGTATCAAATCTAACATCATAGTCCTCAGTTTACAACACTGCTATCTAGCGGTTGGCGGTTTCAACACAAAAATCAGTACAGTATTTTTGAAAATCGATTGATATTACAAAACAAGATATTCCAATAGTGTGTAATGTGTATTGATATTTTCTTACACCTCAAAAACTAAGCCAATATGTAGCATTTGTGAAGCAGTGACCAGCAATGGTTTGATTTTTTTATACATAAATAACTGAAATCATTAGAATTTAAGTACATATAATATGTTCTCAGCTGTCCATCACCTGTTTGAAAATATCTTAATGCAGTCTAACTGGTTTATATTGATACTCAATAACAAACAGTTTACTGTAAATCCAGTTTGAAATGGCCACTGTTCAGTTGGACACCATGCCAAATAGTTAATGGTGATGAGTGGGCGAGTGTGTTTGAAGAAGCTATGGGAAACCTATGTCAGTCAGGTGATGCTGACAATGAATGCTATCTAAACATGACCCGTAGCATTCACTCTGAGCTGCTCCAGATCAAACTCCCTCTGCCACATCAGTTAAACCAAGGATACAAGCATTCCAATTTATGTTCATAGGTTAGATTTTTCCACACTGTGCAGGCAATGTCAGCAGTTTGTTTACACAAAGAGCCTTTCTCAGCAGATTACCAGCACTGCCTGCTCAAAGAATAAGCATACTGTATCAGTGTTTGGATATAGCAGCTTACTCCTCTCTCCCCACTCAGCTAATGATGCAGCAGATGCTGCCTTCAAGTACTCATCATATATTAAGACTTGTGATTTTTGCAAGTCTCAATTTTGGCTTGTGGGACTTCTTGCTATAAAAAAATATATTTTTAAGTAATTAATTTGTAAAATATTGCCAGGCTAACATCTCTGCAACTGCAGTATTATACAAAACCCTCCCCAGTCATATGTACGTATGTGCTGGCTTATTTATGTGGGCTCAGTTTGTAATTACGATATCTCTGACAGCAGACAGCCATTCAGCAGCTGTGGGGGTTTGCTGTGATCCTGGCTAAGTCCTTTGAAATAAAGCAGAGTTTGCTATCGACAGCTGTAGAAACAGATTAATTTGGGGTGTTTGGAGAGCAGGCTACCATTTGAAATGGAGAGCCAGGTAGCCCTCAGTGACTCTCACTTGCCCTGTGACAAAATTACAGGGAGAAAGGTTATGCTTACCCAGTATGAACAGATAGAAGCATATGACACTCTATACAACTATTCAGCCCAAATATTCTTAAATACAATCAAATGTTCTTGTATTGAGCAAAAACATCTGCAAATGGGGTAAGCCAACGTTGCTTGGCAAGAATTCTTAAAACTAAAAACTAAAACGAAATTAAACATCTAGCCACTGAGAGACTGTAATAGGCCTTAAAACTAGAACAAATGCCAAAATTTGTTCCTGAGGTGAGATAATCCATCAGCAAGAAAATATCTATTCACACAACTGACAGTCATAATAGCTCATTACAGGAAGCCTATCATTTGGAGATACAGAGATTAAATTATTAAATTACTCTGATTCACATCAGTGGCTAGCCTTTGTTATTTACTCTTCACCCCCTCTGCAGTTTTGATCCTGAAACAGCTTTTAATTCAGACAGTGCCTGTAATATGATTTTAAGCAGGATACAAAAAAAAATTGTACTGTATAACCTGATCATGTCAGGCAAAACCCATCCGTTGGTTAATGTCAGTGACTCATTGTCTATCTCACCAGCACTGCTTTGCTCATCTCACTGACCATAATATAACCTGATATCTGTGGTCCAATTTTAGATATGATCCTTCAATTCTCTCTTTTTTTTTACCCCACTGCATTGCAAAATTTGTTACCAAAATACTAGCACTACATAATAAATATGCACAGAACTGCTGAGAAACCACTTTCAACTGAGCCTCTGTGGGAGGCTGCAGACTAATAACATGTGCAGAGATAATGTAGATAATAAGGATAGAATCCAGAAACTCAGACAACAAGACTGACACAGTATTTCTACTTATGACCCAGTCTTTTAAGATTTTCTACAATTACATTTGACATTTTTTGTGCTAAAATATGAAGATTTCTTTAAACTCTTTAGAAGGAAAAACTTTGTGCGGCTGTTTTCATTCTATAAAATCCAACACAAAAGTATGTTTAAAGTTGAAATAAGGATCTTTAAATCATTCATAAAGGATTAAGGAGTTTTTTCTAATGATACAGAAAATGACTTGAACAGCTCGCTTTAGTCTTATGGTAAATGGACCTGTACTTGTATAGCGCCTTTCTAGTCTTCCGACCACTCAAAGCACTTTTACACTACGTGCCACATTCACCCTTTCACACACATTCACTCAGTGATGGCAAAGTCCATGAAACAGAAACTAACATTCATACACATTCACACACCGGGAGCAATTTGGGGTTCAGTATCTTGCCCAAGGATACTTCGACAAAGGACGCTATATGGTCCCAATCACTGTGGTTGGACACAACCACATAGTTCGAAACTTGGCAAGATTGATCTCATGTGATTTTGTGATCTTGGGAGTCAAGCTGCTTCGCAAGGTTAAGTTCTCTAAGGTATCGAAAACAATAGGGCGGAAGACTTTACTGAACAGATGTTCAAAATGCATTGCAAAGACTACAAATTAATCAAACTTCTTTAAAACTGAGACAAGCCAAACTGAATTCTTTATGCTCAAAAATCTTTCAAATACTCTAATCATAGTCAATACAGGAGTGATATCCAATGTGAAATCCTCCAACCTGCCAATAAGAAAAATAAATCTGCTGTTTAAAATATTACACACAACACACAGCTCCAATTAGTTGCTTCCCAGCTGTGCTGAGGAGAGTCTATTCTCATGTGCGTCTGTCTGTGCTTTATGCATCGCTACACATACACACATACAGTACATGTACTGTATGTACACAAACTCACACACACATACCCTCCATCGCTGTGGGCCACCACAGTCCAATCAGTAGGTCATTTACTAAAGACTGTCATGCAGACTGGCTAAGAGTGCTACACATTCTGCACCTCCTTAATTCAACAAGTACACTCAAGCATTCCCACACCACAAAAATAACTTTTATCAAATGAATATGAACCATGCAGACATAAAAAACAAGTACTATTTTTTTGCTTAAAAACAGAACATTACAATAGTATTGGTACCAGCATATGAGGATGTGAATTATCTCCACATCGTCTGCTGTACAGCAAGTTATTTCACAAAGTTATACAAGTTAAATGGATCAAGCTATGGTGGAAGAATAGTAGAGGACATAACATTTTATGCGCTATGGGTATCCATATATTTCTGCTAATGCTCTGTTGTTGCAAATAATGCATTTTGTCCCTTACTGCCCCCTTCACAGGTTACCCTGAACCTTTAGGTAAAATACAAGCACTCTATTTCAGCACTCAGCCTCAACCACATACACACATTTGTTGCTAAGCAGCACATTGCTTTTTGTTCATGTGAACATGGCCTTGGCACACACACTTCAGGGGGTCACAGATTATTACTAGATAATCGGTAGGACTGATACTGCAATTATTGGTGAGCCAGTCCACGTTGGAAATTGTGAGATCACACTGATGAAAAAAGTGGGGTGAGTGCGTCAAAGGGTGACAAACAACAAAGAAGAATTTTAAAACAGGTGTCCCCATCCTCTATGATACCATCTGCCATGCTTAAGATTCTAACCAAAGATCACAAAATTTGCTTCTCTTCCTTTGACTGAAATTGGTGCCATCATGACATCCACCTTCAATTAATGCTTGAATCACACTGGATGCATGTCATGGAGAGCAGTATAATATTAAAGCAGCTCCTAGAGACTGTACAACTCAACTCACCCCTTGATACATAAGTGCTGGATGTAACAAGCTACATACTGAGAACTTGGAGCCTGACCCAGAGCTACATTAAAGTTTTAAAGTTTGTCGAGGAGAGGGATCATCTACTTTGGAGCGTGAATGTACACAGAAAATATCACGGCAATTTGCCCTTTAGATTATGGAATGGCTTCTGTGCAAAGTTGACATTTTGGTAGCGCAAGAAAAGAACACAGGGAGGGTCCAAAATGCTTAACCATTAGATATGAATATTCCTTGCAGACAGGTGGATATTTTGGATGATGGTAGCACATAAGGATTGATAAGAGGGCCACAATGGATATCCACAGCAAATTTCATGGTGATGTGGACAAAACTTTTTGCTTGTCATGATGCCAAATGTTAGTCAGGGAGAAATCTGGACCTGACAGTGGATTATGGAAAATATACAGTAAATTTCAAGAAAATGTGTCCAGTAGTTGTTGAGAACTCTGGACTGACAATCACCACCAGCCTTAGGTCCTGTATTACTTTGTCTAAATATATATTACATTCCTATATTCAGCCACATATCTGTTGCCCCCAGGCGATACACGTCTTTTTAACTGTGTAAACGGCATCATTGTGGAAAAAAATGAGTATCTACAGGCAACAGAGAAAAGCTCTCTGTCCTGACAGCATAGTAAATGTGCAGTCTGGTTCATCCATCAGATGACTCCAGCGGGAGAATCTGCTTGCGAGAGCAGTGTCTGCAGTGTCAAAACTTGGCTGTGCTGAAGGCAGATGACTTAAAAGATGACAGTGAAGAAAACCTGTGCTCGGGACAGAATGAGTGGGATAGCTGATCCGCTGTTGCTTAATTAGTTGAGATAGAGTGAGCTTCTGAGCTCCCCTCTATGTAGGCAGTCAGAATATAAGATTTGGCTTTCCAGGCAGCAGGGTATGTGTCCCTCATTGCTCATTCTCCCTCTCAAATGAGGCAGAAAGGACGGAATTGAGCAAAGTCAACTAATTTACCCCCCAAGTCAAACACTAACACAGACGTCAACAACACTATTCATCAACAGGTGAATTGAAGTAGCACTACTGGCTGCAGCACTGCCTAACTCTTACCTCTTGGCTATAAAAAGCAACACCATTCATGACAACGACTATATCAAATGATATGTAAGTGAAGTTGAGCTCAGCAGAAGTGTCTTTCACAGAGATCTGTCATGGAATGGTTTTCTCTACCAGTTCTGTCAACCCAAAGCAAATCAGTGAAGCACACACAGTGGTGAACCTACCTTGTCTTTCAGCATTTTAGCTTTCCGGCTGTTTTGTACAAGTCGTCTCCCTAGCTTCTTGGCATACCAAATAGAGGCAAACATAACGACAGGGGAAATAATAATGTTCTCTGGTCTGCACTGACAGCCCAAACGGCTCTAGCTGCTGCCCATCTGGACTGAGTGCTCCTTATCAGCGGACTGTAGTGCACAGGCAAGAGCAAAAAAGAGAGGGCGGGAGGAAAGACAGGATGATGCTGAGGGAGGGAGAGTGTCTGCACAGCAAAGTCAGGTCTCCGTCAGCCACAAATGCAAGGGGAGGGCAGGAGAAAGAGAGAGACGGAGGAAGAGAGAGGTAAAGGGAGAGAAAGGGAGGAGGGGCCACTGCTTTCCACGTGGAAACAGCATCTTAAGCACCAATTGAAACCTGCTGAGAGGTTGTCAGCAGCTCCCAGTTTCCAAAGGGTGGGGGTGATAGGGAGTGGGTGATGCTCTGCTCTCACTATAGCTACAGCAGTAGCCACTCATCATCCAAACCAAACCACAAAGAGGAAAAACTTCCTGAAACGTCACATTTTTACCATGAATAAGGATGTGTTTTTACAAATGGATTTTTTCAAATCCTTTAAGCTGGGGTACGTAATGTATTTCAGAATTTGTTGAAATTCGGAAACACAATAAAAAAAATCAAATGCTCTGAAAAAAAAGAAAGAAAATCTGGTATCTGTTGTTGTCGCAGGGCTGTAATAAACCCAGGCAATCACTGAATCAGGCCTTAGGAGGGAGACTTGAAGGGATAGAGTGGGATATTTTTCTGTTGGGTACTTTCAGATCTTAGCTGTGTGTTGCTAGTTTTGAAAATAAATAAAAATGGACGCACTAAACACTTTTTCACTTGTGAGGATATTCATTATAATCCCATTTTTTGATTATCCTGATAATGTAAATTTATCACAATTATTATTATCTGAGAATGTTTTTTGGCAATCCATAATAAAATCGCATATCACCACATACCGCACGATGCAGTAGCCAGAGAGTCTATGCACATAGCCACTGAAACTATGCTGTAATCTCTTAACATACAACTATAAGATTAAGGGTTTGGGAGTAGGTAATAGGATTAGACAGAAATATGAGTACAATACAACAGGCCTGGAGAGAGGGGATCAGTACACTGACAATGCAAATATCAGGAGTTAAAGATGTGTTTAATTAAGATGCCAGGCTCTGACGTCACACCTCATATTGAGCCATATTATCACTGCTGCCCCATGCATCACCTTCCTCTTTCTCTCTACCATCTATCAACTCTGAACCCAGACACTGCATTTTACTTCTGGGCTTCGATTCAAGCCTCTCTAATCAATTGGTTGACTTGCTTTGCATTCAAATAATTCTGCAACAGAACCATGAGGAAGAGGCCTTTCACTTCCCACATTAGAGCGTGTGTGTTGACAGCGTTTTCCGGACCAACCTCCTATAATAACACGGCTGCCCTTCCATCACTAAAGAGAAAGAGCGCTGCAGGCTAATTACCAGGAAAGATGACACCACACAGCTGAACAATGATAAACTACAGGATGGGGAGGATGACGTGGCTGTGTTTGTCTCTCCTCCAAGAGCCTCAGCCTGGCTCATCCTGTCCTGGTTTGTCCTATAACAGAGCTTTCTGTTTGCAATTACTGCAGATGGTTGCAATTGATAACATTTACAGTATACACATCTTTAGCATATCTGTCACTCCTTTAACTGAAAAAGCAAGATAAAGTGCTTTGAAAGACAGGTTGCACAATCAGATGGTTGGTGTAAGCACATCTCAGCTTTTTTCTATCTGCAACAGGATACACACACAACTCATTGTATCTCCCCACAAATACGGGTGGAGTTTACTAGTGAGCTCCCAGGACAATAATATTACAAAACCAAGGGCCTAGATTCAATTATAAGGCACTTCTCACTTTTGTGATACATTAAACTGGTAGTGGCTGTGAGAAAACATTTTGTTGAAAGACCAAATAGTATCAGATCTATAATTATACCTCCTGTCATACTGTACCTCCCTGGATTTCACAACATATATGTGATAAGTGTTTGTCAGTGTTCGTCACTAACAATAAATTCGTAAAAGTTTTAATGGGGACACTAGGTGATTACTTGCTTTTTGTTGGAACCATATTCCAGACTATGGAACTTTGATGTGATGAGTCTCAACATCTTATTTAAAAACATGGCATTCAAACACCTGGTGGTAAAGAAAATAAATAATGCAAATGGTAATTTCAGACTTCCGTATATATGTTGGCTGATCTAAGGTCAGCTTTCAATCAGTACTAATTATTAAAATGTAAAATACCTTTAGAACCTGCTGTGGAAAGGTTGTTATATTTGACATTTAGCCATCAAATCCAAACCTTTTAAGCAGCATTAGTGATTACATTTCCTCTGGTTCATTGATTTATGAGGCATTTCAAACCTCAGTTTTAAGGGCTGATTCTTATTGCTCACATTCACCACATGAAACGTGCATGTTTTCCTTGTTTTGCAGATGACAATCAGTTATACGGTACATCTGAGTAAAGATCTATCTACTCAACTGACATCAAGAAGTGAACAGCAGAAAATGAATTTTAGCATATCTCTGCCAAATTAAATTTCTTGGCATTTGTACAAAACTTATGTCCATTTGTTCTTAGTCATTTTAAAGGTTATATATACACATAAACATATTTACACAAAATTCACTTGCCACTGGAAGTCGCACTAGAGCACAAATGCATCTGTCAATGTATTACAACTAAAAGCACTTGTTTTTGCCACTGACAGGCTCAGATTGTTATCATATCATAATCTGACAACATTATGTAAAGGATCCCTACAGAGATAGACCTTTTGTTTAACCAGAAACAGCCGTAATATCACTATCGCTCGTCACCAGACTCCATAGGCAAAAACTGTAATTTTACCTTACATATCGTAACATCGTAACTTAATTCAAAGTGATCAGAAACAAACTAAAACTAACTACTAACTAAAACTCAACAAAACAGTCTTTGTTAGTCTTTCCACTGTTCCAACAAACTACTCAGCTGTACACAGAGAATGTGTGACACCATGACTCCACTGTATCTTTACATAGATAATATATGTTTGCTGCTATATTGTTTTATATATATATATATATGTGTATATTAGTGCTGTCAAATGATTAAAATATTTAATCGCGATTAATTGCATTAATGTCATAGTTAACTCGCAATTAATCGCACATTTTTATGTATTCTAAATGTCCCTTGATTTCTTTTTGTTCCATTATTTTTTCTCATTTTAATGCTCTTATCAACATGGAAAAGTGGATCGGCTTGCTTTGTGCAAATGTTGTTTTTATTGAAAAATCATCCATTGTCACCTGGCTTTGACGAGGGGGCGGAGAATTTGCATCAGCTGTGCGTTTTGATCAAGTGGTATTTCAGACTGGACGTGCTACGATGATAGCTCAGTTCACAACGACAAAACACACAGATCACTTTGGTCTTGTCAATGGAACCATTTGGCAACTTTTTAAAAGTAAACTTTCCATTCAGAATATTATTGGCGTCTCGCGCTCGCCATCCACTCAAAACGTAACGTCTACTACTCTTAAACAAGTGTGTGCGGTGCGCCTGTTGTTTTGTTTCCAGTCTAACTAGATCCGGTGTGGTGTTGTAGTTTTTCTAACGTTACTAGTTGTTGCAACAGCATGTGAAAAAAACTACAAAGTGTGCTAGGCCAAAAAGAACGTTAATCTCACGATAAAAAAATGTACGCCGTTAAAATAGGTTTGCGTTAACGCCGTTAATAACGCGTTTAACTGACAGCACTAGTGTATATATATATACATACTGTATATCCTTTATGTAAAATTTTAAGACTATGTAGATGAAGAATGTAAAAGGCTTATACTTTTTAGTAATTTGCTTTCATCTAAACTCAATCTTAAATAAAGATATAATAATAAATGTCTTTAAGCATATAGTTATTGTCAAACAAATGAAAGTATCAGTCTGTGTAGCAGTAAAAGGAACACATAATACGCTAAGGAACTTGTGTATTCCTTTATATTCCATCTGTTATAGTGTATTTTTATGTGTCTGTTAAGCGTGTCAAGGTTAGTTAGTCCAGGGTAGCTGGATCCTCCGTAACTGTGGAAGACTGTGATAGGCTGTCAGGCAGGGCTGGAGGAGGCCGTGGCCATCTGGAGCGAAGGGTCCCGGTGTCCCCAGGGTCGCACTCAAGTTATATTTGTGTGCAGAAGGAAGTGCAACTTTCTGCCTGGTGTGTATGTGAGTAAGTGAGTCGGTGTGTATGACAGAAAAGGTCTGTATGGTGGGGAGGAGAACTCAGCAGGTATGAGGCCGATCTCGTCAAGCCACCCTTGGCCTTGTAAAGGAGGTCAGCCACCTGCATTTGCATTCTCTTACTCCCCAAAAACACTTGCAAGAGGTTGATATTTCCAGGGACCACACTCTGGGGAACATTATGGGAAGAGACTGTTTATGCTTAGTGGAAAACTGAGAATTGAGATATGATACTTTGATATATTATGTGCATTTTAGATATATATATATGCATGAAAAGCAACAAAAAAACATAAACCAATGCTGATAGAAAGCTAGAAACTGTATTTGCAACAGTTTGGGGTCTATCAATCATACACCCTTATGTACACTGTAGCCACATGAACAACACACACAATTGAATTAAATTGCCAATCAAATACATATAAATACACAATTAGATTTTTGTCCTTATTTATACAAATAAACAGTACTTCTTAATGAACAGAAACATTGTCTGAATAACCATTCACACATTTAATTCCATGAAACTATGGTATTGAAATACATACAGTTGCTATTCGCTTTGCAAATTGTTATTTTAAGTGTGTTTAGTCCTATGTGAACAGTGTCTGCATCTGTTATTTTTCGACAAAGGTGAATTTAGGTACTATCTTCAAAAATGCACATGCTCCAATATGCATTTATAATTATAATAAACACTCAGATCAGATCATAAAAACATCCGTATTTTTGGCTACTATTACTGACATATTCAAAGTGACTCAGAAGTCTTCAAAACAGATTCAAGATGGTGCATTTATATCCATAAAAGTGGCTTATTTTTACTTTCCCATACTACGGCAGTGTCATTTATAACTTCCCCAAAAGGTAGATAGAAAAATAGAACAATCTACCTGTGTATCTGAGTAAAGATAAAAACTTCTAGCTGAGTTTAACCCCTAACCCTGATATTGATACCAATAGAGAGTAAGACAGAACATACAACAGACCATATCTGTTAAAAATCACACAGAAACAGACTGTATGATTTCTATCTAATTCTATCAAAATAGCCATTCTGATTCATACCTCTGTCCAATCATAAAAATTCTGCCATATCTGAATTAGCAGGGAGAGCTGTTACACCAAACCGAGCACTCTAAATTGATGTCAAGATAACCTCAACCAACACGAAAAGCAGTGCACAGAGGGGGAGAGGTACAAAACACATCAATTCTGTGCATGAGACAAGCAGACATAAGAGTGAATAAGAAACCTTTGGAGGAGAACGAGAACTAAACAAGAGGGAATTAAAGAAACCTCACCTATGACGCTGAAGAAGAAACAGATTTATCTTAGAACCAGTTTTGACAAAAACACAGTGCCTTTACAAAAAACGGGTGCAAGCAATGTTTTGTTAGGGTTGCTGCACCGCATGGAAACGCTACAAATTCATACAACCAACCTGAAACGTCACCGCAAAATACACGAAGCTATCAAAGACACACAAACACCCTTAATGGAAACCTTTAAGCCCGAAATGAGCCAAGTGGAGCTATCTCCCCTGCTCATATTCATTTGATTTATGCAACTCAACATCATCTCCCAAGACCACACATCTCACTTATCAGCACACACCCTCACTACTGAGTGTACTGCCCACCACATCTCATTTCATTTTTTTTATTTTCTATTAACTATTATGCTTTTGTAAAAAATAAATTACTTATTTGCCTTCAACCTGTGTCTTCCTCTCTTTTGTCATGGCCTTATTAACATGTCAAGACACTGATCAGCACTGTACCTAATATTTTTATTGAAGTAGTTTGCTTAAGAATTGGGAGATAAAAACATGCTCTCATTTTATTTTACCCCAAATCCTGCAGCGTGTACAAAGGGCAGTATAAATGTAAATTTATAAATGTGAAGATTACACAGTGTACTGCAACTGACAGCATCACTGTGCAACAGGTTGTCCCTAATCTGATTTTACACCAACAATCTACCATTCAGACTGTCTGGGTATGGACACTTTATCTAGTATTTCAATACAAAATACTTACTATATCGTCTCTAATCAAATTGGTGAGCTACTTGCAAAACATACAAGTAAGTACATGCTTTACATGTACACTAGCAAGATGTAATACACATACTCACTTCCAGAGCTGCCCGCTGACTGAGATTGACATATTGAGCCGGTCCACTGACCTTGACTGGGTTTCACCGGTCGCCTGTCAATGGCATCATATCCCCTTGCTGTTGTGTTGTGGTTGTCTGCCAGAAGCTGTCATACATTGACTGTTGATCCAGTCTGAAGCCACATTTCTTACCATCCACTGTTTAGATCTTGGTGCTTTTTAACTCTAGATTTGAACCAGATGAAGGATTTTATTCATTGGATGTCTTGGATGGATCTTAAGTTATCAGAGAAACAAGCTGAGCTAACGTTAGCAGCAGCTCAGCTTGCAGCCCCTCGGGGACGTCCTTTAGGAGAAAAAGGGATTTTTTTAATTCAGTGTTTTAGTGTATCATTGGGCTCCCGGTAGAAACCTCCTGAACCATGAACCCTGAAGGAATCCTAACCGGGAGAAACTAACTGCAGTGACGGCAATGGTGGAGACGACAGTAACTCCCATAAATCCCATAATACTTCACTACATCATAAAATGTTGTCATTTGTTATTGTTTTGATGTGAGACACTTCCTCGTGGCAGAAATTACATAATGTACGTTTAAGACAATTATGAATGCAAATGAAGACATATTTTACATTCATACTAGCAAAAAAAGGATAATTAAAGGATATGACGGAAAATCGGTCATGTCGTTTTTGTTTTGTAAGTGTTGTAGATTTTTAAGCTGTGTCAAAAAAACACATTTTAAGGCCTAAAATTCAGGTTATTGGATTCAGATTTCAGATCCCACGGAAACCCTCTATACTATAGTTCTAGTTTTCATTACAGTCGTGATCACAAAGTCTGAAGTACGTTGACATTTTTCTCAAAAAAGGTGCCTAACAAAAACAAATAGAATCTTTTGAAATAAGAGCAGAAAAACACCAAACGCAACCAAACATTTTAAATCTGTTTTCATTGAGAAATGATGATAATTTTAGCCAAGATAATTGTACTTACGTTTTCATATCAGCACATTCCTTGTTCACATATTGTTCTAGATATTGTTTTAGCTACTTTGTGACAATCAGCACTGTATTCTTGTTACAGCCATGCATCCAACCAACTGCAACCACATGTATCACACACCAAGTATGGGGAAACAAATCATATCCACTACACTGTAAACTGTTAGCTGGCATTGTTTCACAAATAAAATGCTTTAAAAGTCAATGTGAAAACGTTGTATTTAACTGAGGACAGGGGATGAGTCAATGAGCACTCAGTTTCCGTAGTAACCAGCACACCAGAGCTTGCCTGGTAGCCCATCTAAGAGATCCATAGTGACGACACTATGAATGCCACTATTTTAGACTACTTTCTCGGTTTCTTTTTATTGGTTTCTTGCTCTTTCTTTTGTCTCTGGCTGAATACTTCCATGCCAGTGAGTCAATAATTCAGCTAGCTTTTAACTTGATACTGTAGTTGCTTTCTAGCTTTTAGTATAGTAAGAAAACATTAAAGATGTCTCAAGCACTGTAGTAATAATACCACAAGCACAAACTATGATCCCCCATTACTGTCACATCACACAATGAGGAATCTAGCAGTACTGCTATGCTGCATATATTGTTACTACAATGATATTATTGAAGTTAACATTATAAACCTAATTTAATCTACAGCTAAATACCTTTGGTGACAAAGTCAGCTTGGACAGAGAAAAGCAAGAGGAGTTAAAGATAATCTGACATATTAAATGTGCATTTAAAGCTGCAGTAGGTCATTTTTATAAAAATAACTTTTGTCATATTTGCTGAAACTTTCACTATATCCTGGCAGTAGTACATGAGGCAGATAATGTGAAAAAATCAGGTTCCTCTGGCTCATTCTAGTGCTCCTAATGGAAGAATCCTCTGGGCCTGAACAAAAACAACCAATCAGAGCCAAGAAAGTTGATTGTCGAGTCTCATTCCCAAGTTGTCAAATACAGACGCTTTGGGAATGACACTCAACAATCAGCTATCTTCAAGCCACCAACACATTGTCATTAGGAGCGCTAGGAGGAACTAGAATCTGTCTCATGTTCTACTGTCAGGATATAGTCAAAGTTTCAGCAAAAATGCCAACAAGTTATTTTTATAATAGCACAGGAGGTGAAACTAGCACCTCTCCAGCTACCAAGTCCACACTCCATATTTTGTAGTCTGTGGGACTTGAACCGGCGACCCTCCGGTTCCCAAGCCAAGTCCCTACACACTGAGGTACTGCCGCCCCAGTAGATTGAAGATACTGTTCAGGACTTGTAACATTTTCCCATTTAATGCTCACAACACAAGCCTCATGGCCCTGTTCGCTGCACAATTAATCATGAAAATTATTATAGTCAGCACTTCCATAACATTTTTAAAAAAGAGTATTGCAGAGACCAAGATACTACTATGGGTCAAGCTCCAAAAAAAAAAAAAAAAAATAAGTACCCATCATACAACTTGATAGCACCTTTCATTAGACCATCCCTGCTTAGTACAGGACCAAAACCAGTCTTTCTGTTATGTCACTTGACTAACGGAGCCACAGAGGACATTATGAAACTATTTTCACAGACCGGGTACTGATGAGTAAATTGTCTTTGACATTTAAATTAGCCAAGTGCCCCTTCATTACACTGGGTCATACAAGGGGCTCTTGGTATATGGACTGGCACATTTGGACAGGCTCTCTGCCCCATTTTCATCACTTGATATATATTCGAAATCTTATGTTATCAGTAAACTGTCTAATCTGGAGGATAATTCATGATAAAAAATCACTGATTATTTATTTCACACAAAAATTTTAGATGAGCTACCTGAGACAATGTTGTGCGAGTTGTGACTTTTACTATGAAGCAACTGTCAGTGTGCCGACTGAACACCTAAACAGTTCTCTAATGAAATGTAGCCTCGTTGCTTTGACTTCATTAACATTACTTATGCAGGCTTTATAATAATTTAAAGACATCTTATTCAACTTAGTATAAAAGCAAAAAGCATACTGGATGCACAGGCTAATAACTTACCATTAAGTGTCTTTTTGCTGTACAAGATGGCCAATTTAGAATTCAGCAGGCAAGCGCTCCTTAAATCTAATGAGCAGCCTCGTGGCGATTTAACAAATGTACTCCTGCAATTTGCATAACATGCTTTACTCAGTAGAAACACAGACTGAATTTTGACAGTTCTACATTAAATTTAGAAAGACCATATATTTAAGCTGCTGCTGTCAAAATGAGCAGCTGTTATCTTGTTTGTGAAAATAAAGGCATCTACATCGTCATCTTCCAAATATAAATGTGAAAATGCTACTTTTTATGGCATTAAACATTCATTGAGGTCAATGACGATTATTTTGAGGCCATACCTTGCTGTCAAATGAGTAGAAGTGCATCTGCTCAAAGAAAAAAATTGTCTTCTTTGAAAGTCTGAATGAATAAAAAGGGTCAGCACACATCCAGCATGTCCCACATGATGCTTAGTCCCAGCCTTCGGCTACAGTCAGGCTCCATCTCATGATTTGAGAAGCCACGACAGCACTCTGTAAGTACTAATGGCTGTTTCTTTTTAATGGCTTTCCATTTCCCTTTACTCTGTTTAGGAGCTGACCTCTTTCAAATGCCGTCCTATTTTTTCCCCTAAGATGTTCTCTTACGACAATATTAAATGAACTGTTCAATACATGTCTTATTTTTTTTACTCTTTGAGTGTTGTCACCAATTTTAATTCGTGGTTTTTCCATCAGCAAAGAAGAAGAACTATTTTAAGGGAAAATGGCTAAAGTGCACAAAATTGACCTCTTACAGAAACCCACTAAGAGCAAATCAATTTTGGAGGATCCCATAGTGTGCCTGAGTGTAGACAGTGAGCACTGAGTCTTTCACATAGATGGTGAGATGGGTCTGTGGGGTTATTTGCAGTGCATCATTATGTTCAATCTAGGTTTGATGGGAACTCCTTGTGAACAGACTATCAGCGGGAGAGGTCAGTCACACTTTGTGTGACATTTTGACTCCTTGGCTCCTTTTCCTCTCCTCACTGCCAGCAGAAAGAGAGAGGCATTCTGGACGCCCCAGAGGGTCACAGACCACACATACGCCATCTGTGAATGTGTCCTAAAGAATCAAAGATACGACATCAACTGTGTTTACCATCTCCAGGCACCCCAAAGACTCAACTATGAGTACCCGTTTAAAAGGAGCTGTAAGTGAATTTTTTTGTTAAAATAAGTGTTTAATAGCTCTATATCACTGAAGAGTTTTCAGTCAGTGTTCACAGTGTTTCCTCTAGGACTTTTTTTAGCAGTGGTGGCAGGCCCGTCCAAACACCCCCCCGTCCCGTCGGCAAAACGTTTTACGTATGAAACAGAACTGACACTTCGCTGCGACACAAACAAATATATTTACCGTTTTAATGTTTCCAGATGTTTGATATCAGGACGTTGAGCTGAGAACTGACAAGTTGAACGTTGTCCAATTAAAACGGACCCACCGCGGTGACGTTTTTGGTGGAGCTGTTAGTTTAATAGTCGACTTGGAAGAAAGCAAACGTTTTGACAATAAGCTACATCAACACAACAGTATGTGGAGTTAAACTGGACAGCCCCAATAACCTCTAAATAGTTCTACTTGTTGTTAAATTGCAATGTGAGCGGCAGCCAACGGGGGTGCATTATGTCGGCAGGATCATTTAAAAGGCAACCGTGACTACATTGTGCGTCTGTCCCATTTCTGATACCGTGGCGGCAGAAATTGAACAGCGGCGGGCCGCCGCTCCAAAATCAACATAGAGAAAACACTGGTTCAGTAACATGGGTCTCCCATCCCTTTTTTGTGTGCTAAACTGAAAATCTGGTTCATTTCTGTGAAAAAAAGAAAATGTAAATTGTCTGACAGAACAATGGCCAAGCATCAGGGACAAGAAAACAATAGATTTGTCAAAAAAGAAGCCTATTAAGTATTTATGATTGTTAAACAATTATAGAAAAAATACTTAAGTGTACTTGTACTTAAATATATATAAGTATATAAGTACATGCGACCAAAATTTGTGATCACATGTACTTAGATTATTAGTGCGACTAATAATTTTTCTAGGTCGCACTGGTGCACCTGACGCTGCCCGTGTGAAAACATCAATTTATTTCTCAAGCACATCATCTCTCTGTGTTCTCCTGTGACTGAACTCACACACTCATGGTAGGATCATATCGTGTTCTATAAACCAATAAGAGACAGAGCTCGGGCGGGTCTTTGCCTCTGATTGGCTGTGGTCCTGTTCACCGTGCTAAGTTGTGTGTGTTTAAAAATTGTGCGCGACCTGAGCCCCAGAATAGCTGACTACCTGAAACGGAAAAATAAAATAAATGCGACAAAATGAGGGAAAATGAAGAGAGGCAGAAATATTGAAAGTTTTTTCATTAAGAAAACCAAGCCTACAACCAGCCCTACTACTATAATCTCATCCATCCCCACTACTGAGAGTCCATCCCGTCAAGATACGGAGCCCTCGGTCCCTGGTGAGATACCAGCCTCGGTCCTTCGGCGACAACATCAGACTCGGAACCAGAGGAGGAGACAACCGAGTCTGGGATAGAGCCCGGCTCCGAGACCCAAATTAAAAAGGCCAAAATATATTCCTTCAGACAGGACTGGCTGAAACAATTTCCCTGGCTGAGGTACAACAAAGGACGTTAGGCGCACCAGTGCAACCAATGCAAAAAGTTAGTCTGGAGCCCTGATATATATAAATAAAGAGAAAATAATCTGCTCAAAATTCATCCAAATCACTTGTTTTACACAAACTTTTTGTAGTTACTGAATTCACTGACTAGTTTTGAATAAAATAAAAAAAATCCATAAAATGTGTTTGAGAAATTATGGAAATAAGGTCCCTTTCAGGAAAAAAATTGGGAACCACTGCTTTAATGTTTTCTATGGGCTGATTTTTGTGTCAGTAGAAAATGAATCTGAATTGCTCAACTTAAATAATTGCATTAAAAAACTGAATCTAAATTGCATAATTTGAATTTGAATGTATTAGTTTGAAACTGAATTTGAGCCTCACTAAAAATTCAACTTTTTATGTACTTTCAAATTCAGTTCTCTAAATTCAAATTCAGTTGTCTAAATTCAAATCTCGTAATCTCAACTCAATTTCAAACCACTAGATTAGGCTGTGTGCTGCTGTATGTAAATGTACCGGAGGTAAAGATAGAGCTACCGTGAGAGAGAAATAGTCAAACTGTGATCAAGCCTCCTTAGAAGCTAACAAAATACGTAAGTTATGGTGATTATTGTTCATGATGCTTTTGTGTAACTTTATACTAACGTTATCTCAGCTAGCGTTAGCTTTGTTGTTATAAAAAAACAAAATACAATTATGAACCTGAAAAGGGGAATTATATGTCTCCTTAAAGCATGTTGTTCTCTAGCCAATGTCTATAGGTCCAGGAAATGTTCAAAACAAACGTGCTGCTTAGCCAAAAAGGAGCTCTGTGCATCTGCACTCCATTGCTCTTACTGAACACCTTGACCCGTCTGTGACCTTAAAAGGGTAATCTAGAGGTTTGAAATTGAGTTGAGATTACGAAATTTGAATTTCGAGAACTGAATTTGAATTTAGGGAACTGAATTTGAAAGTACATAAAAAGTAGAATTTTTAGTGAGGCTCAAATTTGGTTTCAAACTAATACATTCAAATTCAAATTATGCTATTCAGATTCAGTTTTTTAATGCAATTATTCAAGTTGAGCAATTCAGATTCAGTTTCTACTGACACAAAGATCAGCCCATATTTTCCCTTTAGGACAGACCATGCTTAATTTGGAAGTGGCTTGAACCCACTTTAACAGGTGTGTCAGTGAAAGATAAACAGTCTAGTCTACCTTCACAATGTCATCTCAGATTACCACTGAGGGAAATCTGATGTCAGAGACTGGACTATGAAAAGTTTTTTGAAGCCTTTGACAGTGTTTGATAGTAACATCATCTCCTGAGGCTCAAGTTTCAATCTCTTTCCCTTCCAATGAAAGGTAGCTAGACAGCAAGACTGGGCAAATTTTCAAGAACTGTCCAAATGTGAGGCAGATGGGCACTTTGATAACCGCCAATCTACAGAAGAAGGAGAGACATTTTAAGGAATCTCTTTAATGATTGGAAGTCTAGACAGTTCCTCTGACCCAATTAAAGAGACTGAAAAGTGCTGTTTTATCAACTGTGTAATGAATATTCATGCTTTTGCTATGATGAATGGAATTTTCTATGTAACCTTTAGATGATAATTTAGCTTGAGTGAAGCTTCTGCACCCAAATCGCCAAGCCAATGTTTGGATTAAAGATCTTATTCTATGACCAGGTTTTTGATTGGCAAGTTTTCTATTGTCTTGGAAAGTGCATTGCCCCTTAATATAACAAAGGCCAAAAACAAACTTTAAGATGAGACAATAAAGGTCTGCAACCCTCCGGTAGTGCATGGTAGTGGTTATAATGTGACAATCCTACATTTGAAACCAAAAGAATTAACACTATCTCATTTATCTTAAGTTTTCCTCATGCCATGGTCACACAATTTTGTAGGATGCATTTATCTACCCAGACCTCATTCCTAAGAGGTTCTCCAGTACTCCTTTTTGTCGTTCCTGGAGACAACAATCATTGTTTTCATGGCCACAGTAAGGTTTAAATTAACCCTGTAGTCATGCTTGCAAATGAGTCCTAAGTTTCAAATATAATTATCTTCATTCATTTTGAGCATACCCATACCCACTGTAGGTTCTTTTTTTCATAATCACTTTCATTAAAAAGACTTTGAAGTAAATTTAAGTGTTGTTAATAATATTAATTTTATTTCGTCATCATACAGTTAAAGGTTATATATATGACATTTAAACCTATGATATAGCAGTAAACGATTATTATCTATGTAAAGATACAATGAAGTCATGGTGTCACACTTCCTGCCTGTGTTGCTATCGCAGCCTCTCTGTGGTTTGTTTCCATAGCCAGTCTGCTCTGTGTGCAGCTCAGTAGAGCGACTGAAAATGCTGTTTTTACATTGGTGAATTAAGGATTTATTTCCACCAAACCAAAATAGGTGATTGTTGGAACAGTTGAAAGACTAACAAAGACTGTTTTGGTAAGTTTTAGTTTGCTTCTGTCCACTTTGATTGAAGTTACGATAATCTGTGAGGTACATTTGTCTATGGAGTCTATGGATATGGATATGGATATTTCGGCTGTTTCTGGTTTAACAAAAGGTCTATCTCTGTAGGGATCCTTTCAATAATGTTGTCACACACAGAATAACAATCTGAGCCTGCCAGTGGCAAAAACAAGCACTTCTAATGGACAGACTTTGATGAGTGTATTTTAGGATTAGCTCACAGTACAGTGGCAGCCTGTTTTGCAGCTGTTTTCACATCCAACTCTGTGAATTAAGGGTTTATTTTGACCAAACCAGAGTGATTGTTGGAAAGACTGTGGAAAGATTAACAAAGACAATTTGTCTTTGAGTTATATTTTGTTTCTGTTAAGTTTGAAGTTTGTTTTACCATTATCTACTAGGCAATATTACTGGTTTTGTCAATGGAGTCTGATCTGCCATAGCACCGATTGTTTTGTTCTGATGAGATGCTTGTGCTCTAGTGTGACATATAGTGGCAAGTGAAGGAAAAATCCAACACATGCAGAATGCATACATTTTCTTTTCAAATTTTCACTGGAAATAACACTTAATAATCTTCTTTGAGGCAGAATTTCCACCAGTGCATAATGTCCTTCTGCATACTATGTGTTTGCCTTTGAAATGCAGCTGCAGTTACTATAAAGCAATTCAATTAGATGTGAATATCCACACTGGAAATATACCGGAAATAATGTCTTTCAAAAGAGTTACTCCTGCACACAGAAATACAGTAATGTAACCCTGAAAATAAGAAAAGAAATATTCTCATGTAATGAATCTGCCAGAAGCTTGAGAGCCATTTGCTTTCTGCTTATAAGCATGCCTGAACCCAAAGGTTGCATGGTGTTTCCTTGTTGTTACAATGCTGTTATACTGCACTGTGCACCACAATGAGGCTGGAGTAGCAGTGGGCTCAGGGCAAATATTTGAAATAAGGCATGAGCTTTTTTCACGAGGTACAGTGATTTATACAAACCTGAATTAGAAAAGAACCCAAGAAAACACAACAACAGAAATAAAAAAGGCATTTCCAAAATCCCAACCTGCCCTGCAGCCATTCTTATTGACTTTGTGCCAGGAACAGTGTTTCAATGTCATCAACAAGGAATAAATCCATAAGAGAAGCAGGAAGATAAAACACAATCTGTCCCGCACATTATAAAAAATGTCAGCTATATATTCCCAGAGCTGAAATTCTACGAAATGGTATGAAATAGCCTTCTGATAGCAGAAATAGATTCAGAGTGATGGAACTGTTGCCTTATTGTCACAACATTATGTCCTTATATTATTCAGCCAGTTTCAAGGACACAAGCCACTTATCAATTTGTTTTGCCCTGGCCCGACAAATAGATTTACCACCTAGAAGGCTTCTTTTCCACTCTGAGATGATTTTGAGCTGGAAGGAAATACATTTCTTGTGATCCTGACAACAAAATAAAGTTCCCTGTCATCAAACTTCACAGAACTTTATATGCTTCATTTCAAAAATAGCCTGTCAAGATGAGTTAGAGTGGTGTCCCTTTAAATTGGACATTTGTCTACTACACTTTAAAGGTTATGTATACGAAATTCACTTGGCTCTGGATGTCGCACTAGAGCACCAGCATCTAAGAGCAAAACAATAGGACACAAATAAAATAAAACTCACCAGAAAATGGCTGCAATGGTTTGAACGTCAGCTAGCTTACAAATGCACTCATCAAAGTACATCCACGAACACTGACAGGCTCAGATTGTTATTCTGTGTCAACATTATGGAAATCCCTACAGAGATAGACCTTATATCTACACAGTAACAGCCGTTATATCGTTATCGCTTGCCACCACACTCCATAGACAAAAAAGGTCATTTTACCTTGCATATCATCGTAGCGCTCTTTGTTAGTGTTTCCACTGTTCCAACAATCACCAACTCTGGTTTAGTTGAAATAAACCCTTAATACACCAACGTAGCTGATTTGATCTTTACATAGATAATATTAACATTTAAAACTCATACATACAAGCTTTAACTACAGTCTACAGTAAAGAAAGATAAATACATCGATGCAAAATGTATCCTTACGTCATCTGAAAGGTCTGCTCATCAGTGCTTTTAATAAAGTCACATTAAATGAAAACACTATGTGTTGTGTTCAAATTGACTGTCTTTGCTGCAGACTGGGTTAGGTTTGTATAAACTAATAATGACTCCTAACATTTGAAAGAAGGTGCAATAAAAATAAACCTGACTTAAAAACGGTCCTGAAAAAGATTCTCAGACATAATTCTTTGGCTTTACCAACTACCCACAAAACGCCATTACGAAGTGCATTTGTGCAGCCTGAAAATTATTCTCTTATCCTCATTGTCGCGCTGTTGGTAGTACCGTTGTTATCCACGAACACACTAACCCACAGTGGCTTGAAAAGCCAATTTGAGAGTTTTCACAAGGCAATCAGGGCCTCCCATTGTGTGGATAAGAGGAGGAATAATGACAACAGGGAGTGGATGAGAAAAAGCCATCTTTTCCCCATGGGATGAAAGTTTGTACTATGAAAGTACACTGCTCCGACTTCTGATACCCCTCTCCAAGCATGATCCAGTAACTGCTGCTGCTGCCTTCATTAAACTGCTATATATTACGCACAAACTTCACCCTGCCTGATTGACAGAGAAGTAATTGCTGCAAAAAAAAATACAAAAAAATAAATTTTGTTTTTACAAGCTGATATTACCATGGAAAGAGGCTGCCGATCGATAAACATTGCGGCAGTTAGAATCAATAATGTCTTCCCTGAGTCACACACTCCAATCTCTGGTGCTTGAATTGGCCAACGAGGGAGGGGTTACACTTCCTCTGGTCATAGACGAACCATAATTCTTGCCTCCCTGCTGCCTTTACAATTACACCAGCTGTATTAAAGCAATTTTTCATTCAAAAGTCCCAAGGCTGCGAGGAAACAAATAGGCTGAGCACAGAATTTGTGGTCCTTGCCTGTTCGTGACTCCCTTACACATGCTCTTTCTCTTTTGCTCCCTTTCCCATACTCACATTAAGGATCATGTCAGGTCCTCCTCTACACCACGAGGGAACCAACCCACCAGGAAATTACACTCAGAGAAAGTCAATAGTTATCTAAGCAGATGAATGCATGTAAGAATGTTGAGGACAAAACAGCAGAGTAGAACTTACATCACATATTTTACGTTTATTTTCATTATTGATTTATCTTTTACTCATTCAATGAATTTTTTAATTAATAAGATGTCAAGAATAATGACTACGCTGTATCAAAAGGTACCACAGCACAAAGTGATGTGTTAGAAAACAATTTGAAAAGCCTAAAAAGTATTCTATTTATAATTATATGAAAGCAGCTCTTTTATGTGTGAGAGGAGGATCAGCTGATCATATCATCCCCAAATAAATCCAAGTGTTTGTTTAAAAATGATGAGTAACTTTCGGTATCTGGCTCAGAGATTTGTCCTCTAACGGTCCGCTCCGAGGTTTCTCCTGTAAAGTTCTAGTAGAACTGAACAATAAATCTCATGGTATCTCATCAGCTGGGCTTGAATAAATCTGAGTTATGGAGCATTTAATTAAGTGTGCGTGTCCTGAGGAAGGGGATAAACTTGAAAAAAAGATCTCTTCTATATCAAATACAAGCAAGAGATGAGATATTCACTTTGAACAGTGAGGATGTATCTGATGAGCAGTTTCCTTTGGCTTGCTCACTTTTGCAAAACATCACGGGGATGAAACACTAAAACTATGTTAGTGTTCAATTTGACCTTCTCTATTTTATTTGAGTTTCATTTTAACTACTCACTGTTTATTTTCACTGATTACCAAATGTAAACCCACCATGACGTCAGTCATTGGTTTGTGGACAACTGCTATGGATTCTCAAGTTTGGCATTACGGCAGTCACCATCTTAGTTTTTTTGGAGCTACAAGTGACCATATTTGGACAATAGCCTGGAGCTGGTGATTTGTGCAATGCTGGTCAGACACATTGTCGTATTCCAGATAAACAGTACACTAAAATATTTATGGAAAAAGATTTGAGGATAGAAATAGTTAATGCAGTAACAGAATGTCGATTGATATTTAATCAGCACTGCCTAGTTTGGTTTAGAGTTTGGTGCAATGAGATGGAATAACTGAGAATGACTTGTCAGTCACAAGGTAGCCACGCCCTAAAGCATACCCTTCTTTAAAATTTTCACTATATCCTGACAGTAGTACATAAGACAGATGATCAACAAATCAGACCCAAGAAATATAGTTTATTGTTGAGTCTCATTCCCAGGTTGTCAAATACAGATGGCTTTGGGACCCTGGGAAAGAGACTCAACAAGAAACTTCAAGCCCCCAACCCAAACTTTCTTTATATGTTTCTTGGCTCTTATTGGTTGTTTTCGTTCAGGCCCAGTGGATTCTTATAAATGCCTAATGTGCTACGATTAGGATATAGTGAAAGTTTCAGCAAATATGACAAACATTTTCTGATTTTTTAAAATTACCTTTTGCAGCTTTAACATCATGCTGTATGGAAGACGACTTGAAACTAGAGACTGAGACCATAAAATTATTAGGAAACTGTTCACTGTTCACCACTGAGCTAATAAATCAAGTCAAACCTAAGGAAATTTCTCCATAAGACTCAATACTATTGGACATCTTTTTGGAGTCAGTGAAGTGCCCCCCTGCTGGCCATGACTGAAGAATGCAGTGGCAAACTATGCACAACTTTAACTTCTATCCCATTTTTGAAAGATGGAATGAGGAAAGAAATGGCTGCTTTTATTGATTGTAATTTATGTATATGTAATTTATATAGTTTGATCATTGATTTACGATAAAGAAATACTCAGAGGGGATACCTCAAGACAAAATCCACTCAAATTGGGGGTCCATGGTCTATTTATCTATTGTGGGGTTCCTGGATATGAAAATGTTTGGGTACCACTGCACTAATATATATGGTTACCCACAATGCTGATTAGGCATAAAAAAAGAAAGATGTTTAGATGAATATGTACATTATTACACTTAAACCAAAGTAAGTGCTTTTGTTAGGAAATGTCAGTCTGTCAGTCAGTGCTTCTTCAATCTCCTGTGGGATTTATGGCCACAGTGAACATGGACACATTTTCTCAAGAAGTGATGGACCTCATTTTTCTTTGGGTGCTAAAAGCTGATAGCCATAATGACCGACCTTGAGATACCCTGACCAAATGAAAGCACTGGATTCATTATGCAGAGCCTGAACTCATTTTACACCTTCACATTACCCAATACTATCTTACCATAAGAGGTGACAAACACAGTACACAGTAGAGCATGCTGTAACTTGGCCTTGGAATATTATTGTATAGGCGTCATTATTAAAGTGAAGCTTAAATCAGATAAGGGGATCCTAAACACATGACCTGGGTAGCGTGAACTCTTCAACATATAATACATTATTATTAACAGACAGATTAACACCAGATCACAGTAACACCACGGCAAGCACATGAGATTCGCCGGCAAGCAAATGGGTCACAAACACACATGGGGTTATTTCAACAAAGTGTGGGTATGATAAGAAAAAAGGGCAGTGACCCACAAGAAAAGGAAAAGACTGCTTCTTCAGGCAATGGATTGAAGACAACACCAAAACAAAGTCCATGCAGCATCAAAGGGGACATCAATCTTCTGGGTGCAAGGACCCAGAAATAAGGGGAAGAGTTTTGTAAAAAAAAAAAAATGCAGGGGAAAGAGATTCCCCGGAGGTCAAATAAAAATAAAATGAAATTAAACTTGCCATGTAGTTTGCTGTGGTCACACCCGGGTATGCAAGATCAAAACGGGTAACCAGTGCAGGCTGCAGGTAAGAAACGAAAGACAAGATCACCAGCCAGTATACTTGGGTAAAGACAGAGAGAGACAGGGAGAAAGAGAAGGGAGCCTAATGCAACAGGATAAAAAAGCATTAGTAATGGTTACCCTGCCACATGTTGAAAGGAGGAGAGGGGAAAAATATTCAAGGGGGTTAAGATTGGATGAGGATGAGGGGGAGTGGATCACTCTGGTTTCCTGCATTATTTCTGTCAATGAGGAAGAGCCTCTTACCCAGTGTAGACATTCCCATCGACTGACTGCACAAGTGCAAAATTACATTCACTGATCATCACTACTTATGGAAGCAAGTATTCGGATTTTAAAGCCACTGAATTCATGGCATTGAAATATTTTACTTTGAAAAGCATGTATGTGAATGTATTTGTTCGGACTTCTCTTTGAAATGATTAAAATACAAAATTTCCTGATTTACAAAAAAGCTAGAAAAAAAATAAAATAATAATTATAGGTTGCTCAAATTTGATTGGTCAAATTCATATCTAAAAATCCAAGTTGAAAAAAATTCAAATAGAACATCCACATGAATGAATGCAATCGAACCAACTTCTGTCCTATCAGAGCACGGTCTACCAGTCATGTGGTCCAAGAAAGTGGCACAAAAAGTAAAACCCAGAAATGTCTACCAGGGAGAACGACGGGGCTGTAAAAAACAACACAAACTGGCTGACTTATATTGTTAATGACTGAATTTTACTAATTAATTTGTGCAATTTGTATATTTTTCAACTTGAATATTTTAGAGCTGAATTTGTGAACATTGAAATGAACATTCAAACTCAGCTTGAAATCACAAATCAAGAAATTTCATATTTTAATTTCAAAGGTGTATTCAAAAAAAATTAATTACATACATAGTTACAAAGTTTTCAAAGTTAAATATGTCCGTGCTATGAATTTGAAGTATTTAGTGGCTGTTAAAATTAAATTGCTCCATAACCACTGCACTAATGACTCAAACTGATTTCTGCAGCACATCAAAAGATAATAAAACAGTGTTGTGTTCACAGCTGTCAATATACACATTGTCTGAATGACTGTCAACACTCTTTGCAACCACACTTCAAAATATCACTCCTGTGATAATCAGACAGCCTATTTGTCCCACTTGCTAATTTAGCCCTTTCTCACTGTTTGGAACTAAAACAATTAACAGCTTTCTTAAAAAAGAAAAACAAACAAAAAAAACCTAACAAACTACATAATGAAAATGAGGCTGGTTTAAGGATGGTTGAGCCATATCACTGCCGTGTTACATAAACAATAACCTCATTTACTTTGAATATTTGCCATGCCTTGACCAATATACTCAATGATATTATCGGCAAATAATGGCCTATTGCAGACATAACAGTATTGTAAACGCGTCAATGTTATCCAATATGCACCATTAGGTTTTTTTCCAGTACATAATCCAGACAAAAATGCTGGTGGTAATATATTGGTGTCACTGCAAAGTTTATCCAGCAGAGTGTGCTGTGATTTACAATACTGTGACAAGCAGCACAGAGTATGTTCAATTATTTAACATACTAATATAATACTATACTAATAATATAATACTATAATACTAATATTTAAGTTAAATATTCTTTAATAAACATATTCATTTAGGAAAGCAGCCTCTTGAGTACCTCTGAGTTGCCTTTGAGTCACAACGGTGCACAGTAAACACAGAACAGGTTGATTTTCATTCCAGCTCAGAAATTCACTGTATTTAATGAAAGATTGGTAATCAGTGAATTTTTGCCTTCTAAAATCAGCCTCAAAAATCCCATATTGGTCAGGCTCAGACAGTACACTGTCAGATTACATTGCCAACAGCAGCAACAGATAACAGTTTATGACACAACACAGGGAAAAAGTGCAAACAGAGCTAAAGCACTCCTGACACTAAATGATGACCGCAGAATTCAGCCAAAAGAGAAACAAAGGTCTTATATTCAAAGACAAAAGTATTAACATCATCATTTAACAACGATACTACGAGAGAAGGACTGTGTTAAATCACATTCGATCAGTTTCTGCTGTTATGTGGCAGACCATTCCAGAGGACTAAATCCAAGTCGAGGCCAAGCGTCCAATCACATGCATGCTGACAAACATCATTTACAATGATTTCAATTATGATAACATGTTATAAGCATTTCGGGCCAATTGTTACATGCCCAGTGGCAGCAGATTGAAGGAGAATATATGACTAAAGGCTTTGAAGTCAATCACACTTTTAGATTTTTAGATTACTTCTTCACATACTATAGTTAGATAAAATGTTTCTATAGGGGAAGAGTCACTTTCTTCAACAACAATAGTCACTTTGAGCACTTACATTATGAAGAATTATATTCCTGCACATGTGCAACATCAGATCAGATCCATTACAGATTATTTTCCTGATGGTATTTCTAATGCAATAAAACTAATTGCCCATCTCCCCACTGACAAGGTTGTCATTGGCATTAAAGCATTAAACCACTAAACATATTAAATCATGTAAAACTGCACAGGCTAAGAATATTAGATCCATAGACTTTGCGTTTATCAGTGGATTTCATTACATTTCTACAGTAATCACAGAAATCTTTCAATCAGTCAAGTGCTCCTCAACATTCTGCCTGTTCTTCTGTGAACAAAGACACAGAAAATTTGCTGGCGATTCATTTTCCATTCACTGAAACAACTAATGATTTGCCAAGAATTTCAAACACTGCCTGAGATAAACGGAAGATTCAACTCTTCTTAATTTACAACATCGCCCTCTGCTGGCTCAAACCTCAGTAGAGAAACAACCACTTCACAACAAACTGCCAGCTGAACTGCTATCTGACGTTTAACACCGGGTCAATAACACACTTGCAGCTTGTATTATGTACCTGAGACCGCTTAACACAGCTGGAATGTGTTCTTTTTCTCCAGCTTTGGACTTTGAGGCGTGCTATTTTGTGGGCAGAGAGAGGCACTGAGGTGTTAGAGGCTGGAGAGCAGGTCAGGACATACACCAGCACTTCATGGATCGAGATGATGAAGAGGGAAAAATGTGTGCAAGGAATGGTATAGGCACAGAGAAGGGGTGATTTGAATACAGTGTTTTTTTACTTTCTCTTCTAATGATAGGCAAAAACTACAAACTGACAACCAGATTACTGTCACCAATTTGTGTTTGTGGGTCAGGAAAATACATCGAAAGAAAGTAAATGGGAAAAAAGAAAGAGGAAACATCTAACATGAGCAGACACAATATTGCATCTTGAAATTGGCTTGAATTCAACCACAATATATTGTCTACTCACCCATATGTACTAAATAGATGAAATAAATTATGATGATTATTCTATAATGTATCTGTTCCATTTTATTTTTCTAACAAACACAAAAATTTGTAACAATGCATATAAAATGAACCACAAAAACAGAGCAGTCTGTGCTCATATTTAAAATAAAAAGACAAACAGATGAGGGAGAGAGACAGAGAGGACGGCCATGTTGGCAGTTGCTCATGCTGCTGAATTGGGATGATGTTGGGGGCTCATGGTGCTAAAGCCCATATACTTAGAATTAAGGGGAGAGTGGGGTTGGCACACTCACCTTGAGAGGAGAGATGTGGGAATGGGACACGTAGCCATGAACATTCTCGATCTCTGACAGGTTCTTCTCAGACACATGCACAAGCTCGGGGGCGCGCACCTCGTTGGTGAGCCGCGGGAATCCCTGGTCAAGAGGCGGTGAGTCGTCCTCTTGGTAGTGGTACTGCTGAGACCAGAAAGGGAGGCAGAGGAGAGGGTGGACATTGAGAGAGAGAGACAGGGACAAAGAAAGGTAAATGCTGGTTCTTGTTTGCGTTGTTTGTTGACTGTCAAATCTGACTGACAATGTCCTATTCATTAGGATTTGTGATTGTACAAATGTGTATACATTTATACATTTTTTGGTTATTATTAACTAGTCATATCATGATTATTGCTGTTATAATATTCAAAGCTGCAGTAGGTAACTTAACTTATAAAAACAACTTTGTTATATTTTCTGAAACTTACTATATCCTGACAATAGAACATAGGTTCCTCTGGATTGTTCTAGTGCTGCTAATGTCATTTGCAAGAATCCACCGAGCCTGGATGAAAACAACCAATCAGATCCAAGAAAGATAGTTGATTGTTGACTCTCATTCACAATCTGATTGGTTGTTTTTGTTGCGACCTGGTGGACTCACAAAAAGGGGGAAGGAGTAGAGATGGCAGACACCTACAGGTTCCTGGGGGTGCAGTTAAATAACAAACTGGTCTGGACGGATCACACTGAGGCCCTCTACAGGAAAGGACAGGGCAGGCTGTTCTTTCTGAGGAGGCTCAGGTCATTCAACGTGTGCACTCGGCTACTACGGATGTTCTACAGCGTAGATCTTATCCTGATGTACAAAAAATCCAGTAGGAGTTATATCCCAAACCCAACAGGAAGTCGGCCATTTTGGATTTAGCGGTAATTTCTGGCGATTTGCACAAGATGTATCTGAACGAACTCCTCCTAGGGAATTTATTGGAAAACATAAAATACAAAACATATGGTTGATGATATTTCATGATTGTGGTGATGGTTTGTTAAAGGGCGTGTCCGTGGCGTAAAATTTTGATGTACCACCAGAACACAGAAATTTGCTATAACTCGAGTGTACATTGTCCATTCGGCTCCAAACTTCACCTCTGAGGTGAATAGTCCCGCCCTGAACACATCTATGTGATAATATTTAGTAATAGTGATAGTGCCACCTAGTGGTGAAAGGAAATGTCATTTTTATACTTTTATGTAATTCTTCCAGCAGATTGATCAGATCCAGCTGAAATTCTGTCAGATTCCCTTGATGATGATGATGACATCTTATGAATTTTAAGAATTTTCATAGAACCACATTGCCATGGCGACATGTTGAACATCAGCTTTTGTTTCAACATTTGAACAATTTTGGGGGGCTAAACATGCCCGAAAACTCATGAAACTTTGCACAAAATTCAGTCTTGGCGAAGGCTTACGTATTGTCTTGGCTTAGTCCCGCCCCCCCCAGAATCAGCCCCCAAGAGACGTAAGACTGACATGTATGAAAATTGGTACGCATGTGTATGATGATCGGACATTTAAAACGAACTCCTCCTAGGGAATTTATCGGATCAATTTCAAAATTGGTCCGTACAATCAAAACAAACTGCAGATAAAAAGTTGACAGTACGTCATACGACGTGCCCGAATTTCGACAAATTGCCATAAAACAGAAAGTATTCATAAATGTCCAATCTCCAATATTCAATTCACTCAATTCAATTTTATTTGTATAGCGCTAATTCATAACAGAAGTTATCACAGGATACTTTTCAAACAAAGCAGGTCTAGACCGAACTACTTATAACATTATTTACAGAGACCCAACAGTTCCCACCGTGAGCAAGCACTTGGCGACGGAGGCAGGGAAAACTTCCTTTTAAGAGGCAGAAACCTTGGACAGACCCTTCGGCTCTAGGTGGGTGGTCGTCTGCCTCGACCAGTAAGAGAGAGAGAGAGAGAGAGAGAGAGAGAGAGAGAGAGAGAGAGAGAGAGAGAGAGGCGCAGCAGTAAACTTCATATATTCTGTAACAGTTCCACCCTGTACACATCCTCATAACTTAAGTGTACATGGTCCAATCTCAATGAAACTTCATATGTTTGATAGGAGTCCCGCCCTTAACACGTCTACATCATAGCGCCACCTACTGGCAACCGGAAGTAAGCGCTGCATGGCGATTTTGATCTGATTTATGTGAAATTTTCATGTTGTGGTCCGCACACGTTACGCTGGCACGTGACGCAGTCGCAGAACACCCTGACGCGCGCTGGTGCGAAGGCCCGTTCACTGCTTGCAGTTTTAATATTTGTATTATGTTTTAATTTATTTAATATTTTGTGCCAAATTAAAATTTCACCTATGGGGGATCAATAAAGAAACATCCTATCTGATCTTAAGAGGAGGATTGTTTCACAGATTATCTGTCTCATATACTACTGTCAGGATATAGAGAAAGTTTCAGCAAATATGACAAAAAGTTATATTTATAAAAGTTACCTACTGCTGCTTTAATATTTGCTTTGGCAATATAAGCATATAACCTTTCATGCCAAAAAAGCTTAAATTAGAAGGTGATGAGAAGTATAGGGTTTGTGTTACTGTTCACAGAAATGACGGAAGAAAAGTTTAAGAATGAATCTTAATAAACTGCCTCCAATTTCATCAAAGTGAATCAAAGATGACACAGATAATAAACATCAACATGGCAAAACCTTAGCCACAGAGGCACCAGTTTCACATTACAGTTCTAAGGTTTTAATTTAAATTGGATTTGTTGTATAACATTATTTATGATTATTATGATTATGATGATTTACATTCCATTGCAGTGTCTCAGATTTAGAATGTAGTGTTTGTATTATTTTTGCTTTCTGTAGATACAGACTAGGTTCTTTTAAGCAGCCTGTTGCACCAGCTGTGTGTAAGTTCAAACTTGTAACGTTACAAGTTGTGATTTATCCATTACTAAAATAAACGCAGTTACCATGACGATGGAAATCTATCTTTAAACATTGACTGGCCACTTGCCTTTGTTAAATAAACTTTTGTCAACAAAACCTTTTATTGCAGAGCATCCTGATGTAGTGTCCATTCCCTGCTCACTGGAATATCATGAGTTGGCAAACTAAAATAAATAGCAACACACATGAATATGATGATTCTATTTTTTGTGTACATTTTCATTTAAAAGTTCACAGGAGGAACTTATACTTACATACTAATAGTTTATACTTTTTTTCTAAGCAGACTTCTGTCTTCCATTACATTTTGCAGATCTTCAAGGACTTCCATTCTCTCTTGATGTGGGTGTATGTGAATTGTATTAAAGGAAGATTTATTACCAATCCCAGTTAACTGATACAAAACTAGAACCTTTTCTTGAATACACACAGTACAATGAATTCCCTCCTAATCAGGGGCATGTCCAGAAGGGGGGCCTGGGGCAGCACTGGCCACACTTGAAATCTGATTGGCCACCCTATTAACCTTTCCTCTTCCACACGGTCTTTCAGAGGCTGTAGCAGGGTTTTAGTGAAGATACTGCATATGAAACAAGATGACTTAACACATCCATTGGTACCAGCCATGTCATACTAGCATTTTGGGAAGTGAGCTAAGTAGTGCTGCAAAGTTAGGCTAAAATTTCAAGATCTCTGAATGAAAATGGGTACCCACAAGAGGCATGTCTGCAAAGGGGAGACCTTTGCAGACATGCCTACTTTATGCGAATCCCATGCAGTTTTCCATGTAATTTTTTGCATGTGGTATGAATGTGTTATTTTTGCCTAGTGTATTTGAATATTTCTACATACTGGGTACTGGGTTCCTAAACAGTACTGGAATTGCATAAATTAGTAACAACTGGAAAGCTAAGACACATATTTCATGCCACTCCTGCATAAGTCAATGCTGCACTTGTGCCACCCGAGTCAAAAAAAAATCTGGCCATGCCCCTGATGCCAATACCTTACTTTAGCAACGAAAGGATGCAAAATGAGTTCCCAGTTAACATGTAAACCCAGTGTTGACATGAATAATGTCAAAATGAACAATATGAATAGAGTGGCAACAGAGAAGTGTGTTGTGACCAGATGAACAAACCATGAAGTGAATTATCTTGACAACAACAACATGATGGAATCTCCTTTTTTTATTTCTGACAACATGAGCGGTGAAAACTTGGAATGAATCATGACATATATACATATCATGTCAGTAAATACTGTGGGTGATTGCCAGGATGACATGGGATGAAAAAAACCCCTCTTCCCCTCTCTCACCCAGGGAGCGTTCATCAAGGCAGGGTTCATGCAGGGTGGGGTCTGGCCGTTGTGGGGTGACCCCTGTACTGCTGGTGGCCTGTTCTGGAGAGAGCAACAGGACCACATGTGACCACCAAGAGCAAACAGAACAGGTGTGACTGAGAAATTAAGTCCATAAATGATCAATCACGTCCAAGATCCCAAGCACACAACCAGCACACCCATACAGCAGCAGAGACACCAGCAGGAGGCGGAGAAGCTCGTTCACTGGCACAAGCACATACAAAACTGTAGGTGTCTGTACTACTCTGTACCAACACTACAGATGTCAGTACATGCGGGACAGATGTGGTTAGGGTGATTACAAACTGAAACACACACACACACACACACACACACACACACACACACACACACACACACACAGACACACACAGACACACACACACACACAAACAAACAAAGGTAGTAACAGATGGGTAGACACAGAGAAAGAATCATCCCATGGCACAGTTACACACTCAAGAAAAAAAACTTAATTGTTGGCGAGCAGTGAACTAAAGCAGGAGTTCCCAAAAAGGCTCCACAATTAAAGGAAATATTATCGAAATCTCAATATGGACAAGAGCAATAGCCAAATCGCACATATACATTTGATAAATGTAAAATGTGTGACTAACATAATGAATAATGAAATTACTGTAGTGCTACAGAGATGTCCTGGTCTACAAGTCTTTCTCCGGAGGTAAGAAAACATGTTTGTTTGGTACAGAGCCAGTCAAATGTCACATTATCATGATTTTAATCTTTTTTCAGTGAAAATTTCCACACTAATTGTCAATCGTATATCGTGTAGCCCTAGTTCCCAATCTGGGGGTCCGGAGCCCCACAAGCAGTTGCCAAAGCTTAATGGGGGTTGCAAGGCCTTCTTGTTTTGTAGGAGGATAAGAAATAAAAATAAATACAGCAGGCCTATATCTCGGCATTTGATTCATTTCTGTGAAGAAAACCAAATGAATGAAATTGCTTTATTTAAAGTTAAGATTATTTGTTTAACTAAAAGAACAACAAGAAACATGGAACTAGTCAAAAAAGAAGCCTATTAAATACAAATGATTATTATTCTAATACAGTCATAAATAATAATACAATTAGTAAATAATACAGATAATTGTATAAAAAGTTCCTAAAAATATCAAGAAAAGAGCTCTGATCAGTATTCACAGGAAATAATCTGCTCAAAATTCATTGCTAGTATTACACAATCTTCCTGCATTTACTGTGTTCACTGTTTGGATTCATTGTACAGTTTATCAGCTGTTCTACTCGTATGGTTATGCATTATAATAATAAAAATACATTTTATTTATAGAGCCCTTTTTAATTGATATGCAGTGAATAAAATATGAAATATCTACAAAATAGATCACTCCTTTAAGGAAAAATGTTGGAAACCACTAAACTAAGGCATGACACAGCAAAAAAAAAATGGATCTACTATATCTCTATAGACAGACAAAAGAGTTATATAATAACCATATCAGTGTTAAAAATTTTAACCAAATCAAGTATTATTACAGCAGCACTCACCAACATGGTAGTATCATTTTAAGTGAGAGATTTCCAACCTTAAACTGAATGTGTCAGCAGTGTGGATTTGGAGATGGACCATGGTGTAGATGTAACATTTGACCAAATCACCTCACAAGAGAGGAAGAGCATGCCTCTCAAAGTCAATTGGCACACACTGAGAATGACTCAACAACTCGGCGGCCTCAGAGAACAGCACCCCCGTTACACAAACAGAAGTGATGTTCATGCAGAGAGTGTGGCTATCTGCATCGCTGAGATTCAACCTAACCATAACGCTCCGGTGATCACAGTTATTTCTGATAAAGCCTAAAGGCAGCAATGTAAAGAGACCCATTTTAATGTAAGCTCCAGGCTGCTCAAAACACCGTTAGTGACCCCCCCCACCCCCACATGGACTGTTCTCACTGCTGGCCTCTGGAAGGAGGTTCCGCAGTTCCGAGCAGAACAGCCAGACTCAACAACAGCTTCTTTCCACATGCCATAAGACTGCTGAACACTGTATAACCATTCCCCCTTCTCTCCCCCTACTCACTTATACACCTACAAAGGACTAAGCTATCCTATATTTATCTCATTAATAATCTTTATATTGCATTATTTTAATCTGTCTTTTAAACAAAAGATATATTTATCGTATTTTTCTTATTTGTATTATATACAAAAGTTATTTTACAATAGGCAACTAAAATTGTGCAATATATATTATCTACGGGTTTCTCTTCTCTTTATTTATATTAAAAAGTTTGATATTTGGATATCTATTTTTTGCCTGTACATACTGCCTCTCCTCTATTCCTGTTGCGCTATGTGCCATTGTAACGAAATGTCATTTTTGATGCAAATCTAAATGACAAATAAAGAAAGTCTAAGTCTAAGTCTAAGTCTAAGTCTGATGTGTCAGCTACCAGAGCTACTAAAGATAGAGTAAGTAAGATTGCATTCTGTCATTTTGGCTGAGCTGTATTCCTATGCATGTAGATAATACTGTAAAATAGGAAAAGGTGAAATGACAAATGAAATTTGATTCTTAAGAAACATTTGTCATTTTTGGTTCTATTTTAAACAATGGGCAAAATGAAATGTGACCCTGCACAGGATGAGTGAGTACAGATAATAGTCCATGATTAGTCTTCTCAGTGTGTTTGTTTGTGGTCATACTAAGGTTCTTATTCTCTCCAGGGTGAAAATCTTACCAATGCAGGTAGGGACATAACCATAAACTCAACTTGTGATTCCATACAATTCGTGATACTGGGTTCACAATACGATTTTCTCACAATTTGTTTAACAAAATGAGATTAAAGACAGTTTATTAAAAAGGATTTCATTATTTCTTAGACAACTATGTATAACATTTTTCTTTATCAAATGAAAGAATCTTTTTCATTTTTGAGGTATAACTGTGTAAAACAATGCATATTTCCTTTCCTTTGAAAAAGCGAAACTAAAGTCTTTGCACCTTGATACAGCTACTGTGTGACGCAAGACATCAAACGGCAAGCAAAGTCAAAAGTAGATAACACCCTCTGCGAATTAAATCTTCACAGATTTATATTGCGATTTAACTCTCTCAATAATTGCAATTAATTTTACAATTGCAGGTAAGTAGTAGTCGGGGTGGATGTACAGTATACATGTGGGGGTTAACTGGTTGAGCTAACCAACAAAACCCTAAACTACAGAGGCTGCCACTTGCATCCACATAGTGCCCCCCTGTTGAAGTGACCTCTGTCCACAGCGAAACACCTGACCAACATTATGACAGCTCAATCTCTTCTTCTTCAACAACCCAGCTGACCAAATCACTATTTCATGGTGGCGACATGTCTGACAAAATCAACATAAATACAGGTTTTTAGCTGCCACACAGCTGGTTACTCTGCTGAGTGTCAGCCTGTTACACCTCCCCTCAGTCTCCTCCTGCTCTGTACAGTGTTTTAATAGAGCCAAATTCACCTTATAGTTGTTCTCATTTACAAATTCGCTGAACAAGTAAGTGAACAAATATGAAATAGTTATTTAATCGCACCCCAGAAACACTACATGTTAAACAGCACTCATTCCCAAGCTGCTGCACTGTGGTGATAAAGTAAGTATTTTATAATTGCAACATCATCTGGTATACCTGATGCCTAAAAAGAAGGATTATGTTTTACAAAGGGTTTAACCTGAGCCAGAACATACAACAATGACAGAAATGATACTATGCACAATGGTCGGAATTGGTATTGGGAAGGAAAGAAGGGTATTGTAACAACGCTAATCTGGTGGCTGCTTGCATTAAAAAGTTTGTTTTGAAGTGTCAAGTCTCAGATGTCACAGCTTACTTAATATAGGCAGACCTTTCAAATGAAATGAAAACACTGGAATGCTCATTGAAACATGCTGGAAAGTATGAATAAGTAAAGTACTTGACTAGCAAAACCTTAAACACTCTACTTTTGGTGTTGACACTTCCATTCAGTCTTTGTCAGGATTAAGTAAGGAAAGCAAAGAGTGTGAAGCTCTGTGTGTGCAGTGGCTCTACATCTTTGTGCTGCTGCTATTTTTGCAGGGCTATTAGCACACAGGTAGGAGTTTCATTCATGTTACTGAATCTGTATTTCAATGCACTCTCTAATTGCTGCCTTCCAACAGGATTAATCAGTAGATGGCGGGGGATAGAGTGTTGCAAAGTGTTTCAGCCTCACAATGCAAGGCTGTATTGGATGCAGCAGGAGAGATGGGCTCTTTGATCTTACATCAACAAATCAATTTCTATCAAGAGTTTGTGCAGAAACACCTGATACCAAGAAGACAGTGTTCCCCTTTGTTTTCTGTTGCAGTGATGTGTAAAGACAGATTTTCAGGTTTGTTTGTGTTTCTTGTGTAGATTAAGATGCTACAGTGACTTTTAGGAAATACTTCTTCTAGAATTTTTAGAATAAGTATTCAGAAGTATTATTACAGCTATTTGCCGATGATATAGAAGGTAAGCAGCAGCTGGTAGATTCTTCAAACATAATACATGGTTGTTTTAATGTTATTGTTTCTGCTTTATTGCTGAAACATCTACAACATATGACAGAAATAGCCTATAGTCATTGGAAAAGGAAGCGTGGGGTTTGGACCTTGAGTCAAAAAGAGCACACGGCGAAAGGACACAGACTCTGTGATTACATCAATGATGCTTGATGCTCAAATGCAGTCAATCAGTCACAGTGTATCTGTGCATATCTATGTATAGAAATGACTGTATATAGAGTTTTATTTCCCTTTACTCTATAAATTGAATTATCTTTTTTCTATGCGTGTAGCATTGAAAGGGACTGCAACGTTTCATTTTGTGACACAACCTTGTGCTGTATGATGATAAATACGTTTCCTCGGTTGATTTTTCTTTCTTTCTATAACTCGACAACATACAATATGTGTGCCTTTTGTCTCTCTTCCTGTGTCTGTCTCTGTATGTCTTCGCCTCAGTGATGCTGTTGACACATTTATCATGAAAGATGCAGTCCCTCAAATACATGCTGAACTGACAAGAAATGAGTTACTTTTGTACTAGAATTGAACTTTCTAACTTACTTACTAACTCTTGATTAATATTGACTGGATGTATTTGTTTGTTCAACTTTATGGAAATGTTATTCAGAATTTCCCAAGATATCCTATCCATGTTCCCTTGTTATCCATTGTGCTCTTATGTAAGCACTAGCATGAATCTCTGGTGTGTGCAACTTACATGCAGGTTTATTACATCAACAACGCACGCAGTACGTCGCACGCTTACTTGATCTCTCTCAAGAGACAAGGACAAGAGGAGGCCAGAAGCAGTGTTTGTCTGCTTTCGGGCTGTATAGGCAGTTCCCAAACACAGATGTTGTTTCCACTGGGTGCAGCTACAGGGGCAAGGAGGCAGGTGTCTGCAGCTACTACTGCTGTTTAGCCTACCGTAGCAAAATTAATGGGTGAGAGCAGTGGGCCTAAATATAGAAACTACAAGCACACCATAGCTGAAATTATATTCTTCTTACGTAGTTTGTACTCATGTCAGATAAAAACATCAGTAAATCCAGAGTCTCAATACACCATATATATAACCTATTATACAGAAAGCTGAGTTAGTTCAGTCCATACATTGTGAATGGCTGTGACATTCTAATGTGAGTACTAGTATGGTAATGGAAGGACCCTTCTGCCTATTTTCTGTTTATACCTGTATCCTAGCAATGGCTACCAGCAAGTACACACAGCAACACACAGTTACCAATCCATCAAAAGTAATCAGAAGGACTTTGTCAGATCTCTTGACATTGATAATCTACATCAGTGGTTCCCAACCTTGGGTTCGCCAAATCTTCATAGGGGCTTTCTTTATTTTAAGAAAACTTAAAAAATTCACGCAGTAGACTCAGCATTTCATTAAAGTGTATTTGAAAGTTTAGATTACACTGTAAAACCAGATAAATTACTTTAACTTTAAAAAAATGCTGAAACTGATTACATAAAATGTAAAGTAAAACTAACTAAATTATGTAAGTTAAAAAACTTGATTAAGTAGCTTTAGTAAATTTAAGTGACACTGACTGCATTTTAAAATTTTTATTTTAAAAGTACTTAATCAAGAATGTTTTTTAACTTACAAAATTGAGTTTGTGTAAATTGTACATTTTCAACATAAATCATTTCAAGTAAAAATAACTTGCATCGAAACACATTGCAGTGTATTGTTAACACATTGTAACATCTTAACTTTGATAACCTGAATACAAGCTGTTTTAGAACAACAGCCAGGTAACAGGGAGAAGTAAATATTGAATTGGTCAAAAAAAGCAGCCTATTAAGTAAGTATGATTGTTGGAGGAACAAAAAACATAATACAGAGAGAGGATTGTATAAAAAGTTCCTAAAAATATCAGAAAAACTCATCTCTGATGAAGTATTCACAGGAAATAATCTAAAAAAATGCTCAAAATTCAACTGAATTGCTCGTTTTACACATACTTCCTGCAGTTATCGTGTTCACTATTTGGGTTCACTGTACAGTTTATCAGTTTATTTACTGAATATAGTCAGGGGTCGTCAGTTTACTTAATGAGAGCAAAGGGGTCCCTTTAGGAAAAAGGTAAAGAACCAGTGATCTACATGAGCTTCAGATCAGCTGGACAGTGTGTTTAATGCGTTTGCTTCAGTGCCATAATGCATGCCAAACAGGAGTCCACCAATGGAAAGTATACCAGCAGGAAGAGACGGAGCAAGTTTCAGTGCTGCAGGCAAACCAGGAGTTCGCATCGCCATGGTTACTTCAAAACAATTTTCAAACAAAAATTCCCAGAGGTAAAAAGCTCATCACCACCACTAAACTTCCAACTCGTAATTAAATCTTGTAATTAAAATCTAAAAGTTGTTGTGTTTTAGGACTCATTTCTGCAGCACTCTATGCAGCGTAATGTTGCAGAGGGTGTACTGATATACAACACTCAAAATCTTTCTATGTTGGAAACCTCCGTTGCTTTCTACAGTAAGCCTAAACAACTGAATTCCTTCTGCAGTGGCAGGGCCTTGGTAATTCAGTTTCAAATGAAAATCATGACATTCAATCTAAATTCTTACTGTATGTAGTCACTGTATGTATGTAAAATAATGCATAAAATTGGTGATGAATGATTTCTAAAACTTTTTCTGTTATTCCAATATTACACTTTCCTATAAGATTCACCAGGATCTCTCATCTAACAGCATTTTAATCAATACACAAATATATACCAAAGTCAAGGAGCACATATACGCTTTTCTGTCTTTAGTTTCCTGAGCTAATATTAGGCCATAATGCAATGATAAGCAGCCAACAGTGGAATTACTATAATGAGGTGAATGTTTCAGCTAAGCAAGTAGCTGAAGGAAGGCTCGGAGCTAAAGACCATATCTACTGTACCGATCCAAAGACCAATTGACCTCAAGCCTGAGAGAAGCCCAGTGACCTACAATTTACTGTATGAGAGGATCTCACGGAGTAAAATCAGCCATGCTCTGGTTACTCAATCATATTAGAGGAGTGTGCACAGTACTGGACCATTGTTTGGTGTGCATGAAGCCTTTCATTTTCATTTTATTGGTGTTCACTAAGCTCTCTGTGATCTGTATTACTACTGTATAACTAACTTTGTTTGCTGAGATTTAATGGAGTTGAGATCAGGGATCAAGATTTAAAACTTCTGACAAAGCATAATAACTGGGCCACAAAGAAATTCCAGTAGATAACGCGGTTAAACTGGTTAAACTATTTAATCTGTGCAGACTAAATGAGACAATAAGCAGAACTACTGGGTTAGCCTCATTTCCATCAGTTTGTTCACAGTATATAGCACAAATCACAAAACACAACCGCAACCAACAAAACACAACGAATCCAAAAACACAACAATTAATCAAAAAACACAACATCAACTCAAAAAACACAACAGCAACTAAAAAAAACACAACAACGAACCCCAAAACACTACAACAAAGTCAGGAATATGTGATGAACTTTTCTTTTTTGTTGTTTTCTTAAATTTCCCTCAGTCCGGGCCCTTAGTTTCACTCATTCCCCTGCATTTCCTGTCCCTCTCTACTGTCCTGTCAAAATAAAAAGTGGTCTGGGTGTAAGTGTTGATGCCACCAGTGTCAAAGCTGGCAGCACATGTCAAAAGCAAACTACTCTTTTAAAACTTGAATAGCTGTATAAAAAAGTGGCACCATCACTGCATCCTCCAAGTTACTTTTCAGTTTGTTGTATGCAACAGTAAAACTAAGTCATGGCACTAAGGCCTGATGAATGCCATGTGAATGGAGTGCTACAAGGAGACAGAGAGAGACCCTGGGAGAGATTGAAGAGGACGAGGTACGTGTAAAACTAAGCAGAAGTGGGGAGAGTACAATAATGAGATTTATCAGAGCAATGCAAAGGACTGTTTTTAAACCCTGAAAGGTTCCATTCCAAAGCTATCGAAAGACACAATGGTGATGAAGACTTCCATGTTTTTCAGTTCATCCTAACACTAATCACAAAGTGCTCTTTTCTTGGCTGTGGAGGTTAAATACATTGTCAGGAATGAAGCAAAAGAAGAAAGTGGTTAAAAGACAACAGAAGACCGTGTTAGCTTGGAGGATTTCTGTCATGAAACAAAGAGAAAGCCTATAAAATATACATGTTTTATATTTTCTCATAGTCTCAACAACAACTCATCAATGTTAGTAAATATTGATAGAAAAATATTGTGTATATGATTTTCTGGTAAAATATGTTTAAACACATTTTAATAATTTTGTCATGTATTTTAGTTTTCCTTTCTTGTAACTTACAACTTTTTGGGATATTTTTGGTGTACTTGATATACAGTTGTCTCTGTCAAGTAACATGGAGTAATGGCTCTATATGATTTCCTTTGTTCAGGCCCGGTGGATTCTTGCAAATGCCATTGGGAATGCTAGAACGATGCAGAGGAAGCAGATTATCTGTCTCATGTACAACTGTCAGGATACAGTGACAGTTTCAGCAAATATGACAAAAAATATTTGTATAAAAATGACCTACTGCAGCTTTAAAAATCCTTAAGCAGTCTATATATCATCATCATTTGAATTATTAAAAAGAAAATAATAATTAATGAAAGTGTCCATGTCCAGCCAGCTGTGTGTGATACACACAGTTTTGGAGAGGTGTGTGAACCTCTGGTCTGAGCAGTACAAGTGTACATAATCTACATGGAGGTGGCTTCTGCCTTCGCAGTCTGCATGTATCACTGTGTAGGGCTGGGCATCAGTACTCGATACCTTTCAGGTATTGACGGAAACAACCCGGTACCAAGTAGTATCAAAACTCCGCCTGTCAAGCGATACCTGCAATCTGTTCTTTTTGTACCCAGCTCTCAGTGACAGAGAACGTAACGTGAGCTAACGTCGGTTGTTGGACTGAAATTCTGAACATGCTCATACTCAGATGTATAGGCAAACCTATATTACCCTTTATCTATCCAGATAAAAACATCAAGAACAGTTTCTGTATGATGTTTATTAGACCTATGTAATCTGAATTGGAAGGCCACGTTGTCATGAGCTGTATCTTGTATATTTATTATTAGCTATGTGGTATGTGTATGCACCTTTATGTAATCTGGTGGAAAAACATTCAAATTTAAAACCGGATCATACCAAACAAATATCTGCTTGCATGTCCCCGTGTCCTCCTTTTTGATGTGAAGGAAATGACCAGTTGAAAAAAGTATCGAATGAAGTACTCAATTGGTATCGGTATCGTGTTAAGGGTACTGGTATCAGTACTGGTATCGAACATTTTTAAACCATACCCAGCCCTATCACTGTTTTTTGGTTATGCATTTAGTTTTATCACTTATTTATTTCCTCTAGTCGCTGTGCACCCCAACTCTTGCCTGCACTGCCCAGCAGCAACTCTGAGCTTGGAATTATGAGTCCGATTAGGTCCTTATTTGATTTAGAGATCATTTCAGCTCTGGCATGAGCTTTGTAGGTGTGGCACAGATGGACCGTAGCAGGACTGTGGCAGAGAGATTAAGAAACTTTTTCACATGCTCCAACCTGTAATGTTTTCATTGATTGTCAGAGGATGGTTTTGTACACAGTCTGAGATGCTGCTCACTGTTTTCTCCCTCTCTTCTGCACGTCAGAAAGAACTGCACTCTTTGGAAGAGCTGTCTGGAGGAAAGGACTCTGACATGCCTTGCATAGCAAATCAGACATGTAACTGATTTAAATATGATGGACGGACAGACATCTCAAACAGGGCAAGCAACATATCATCTAATTCATATTATTACATTTCAATAAATGTATGGTTTGGAGTCAGTGTGCAGGCGTTACACTGAAGCCACTGTGTTTGTTTAGTTGTGTTAGAAAGCACCACAGCTGATCAACGCAACAGGGAGGATTGTCCCTCAAAACTGTGTGCTGTTGTTTTACTCCAGCAGCATGTGGTTCCACCATATAGTGACTATTGTTCCCATTTCACACAGTTGGATCGCAGCAAGCTGTTTATCTGGGTGAACTTAACACTTGAAAATACTGCTGGAGGAAATCTGACATTAGTCCCTCTTCACAGTTCACTTTTAACCCTGTAATAGGTCATATTTATAAAAAATATTTATTGTGTGTCTAACAACAGAGCATGAGACGGATAGAAATCAGATTCCTCTGGCTCCTCCTAGTGCTCCTAATAGTATTTGCAAGAATCCACTGGGTCAGAACAAAAACAGAGCCAAGAAAGATAGTTGATTGTTGAGTTGTTTTTTCACATATTTTCTGTCTCGTGTACTACTGTCAGAACGCTGAAATCTTCAGTAAATACGACAGTTATTTTGATAAAAATTAACTACTGTAGCTTTAATTTTTCAGGGTAAATATTATTCATCATGTCACTTAGCTATTGTTGTTCTTAGGGATCAACAGCAACGATAACTGTATTTTCTTGTTTAAACCTGATGGAGTCACTGCACAATCTCCTCCTGCAGTGTGATGCCTCTCATTGTGAGGGTTTGTAAAATGACGTAGCTGTGGGGCCGGTCGGGCTGAGCTGTGTGCAGAGTGTAACCGCTCACGTGTGGTGTTGTCATGCTGCACTGAGAGGATCGCTCCTCTCCGATGTTCACTACAGCCTTTACCAGCAGAATCAAGATGAGATGGAAATGTGGGGTGGCATGGCCGAGGGCAGATTCAGAGCCTCTGTGCAGATTTAGTGTGGAATCTCCTAGCGGTTGTGTGCACTGACCTCTTTCTGTGGCTTTATATACCTACAGTTAGACTCTCTTCCCCCATTCTCTGCTACAGCCCTAATTCCTACAGACAGTAGGAGGGAGAGCTGAGCTATGGGAAAAAAACAAAGAGCACCTGCCCTCTGCTTTTCTTGCTTTCACAGTCAAACATACACATATCTGTTGTCATCTAGTGTTTTTTAGCTTCAGTGTGCCTGGCTCTTTCTAGGTGAGCGATGAATTTTGTACCCACACACTGTCTAGGTGTTTTTCACCTTCCAACAGCACAATAGAAGCTTCTACTGGCTGCACTCTGTGTGTATACGGATCAAAATCTAATTTTATCAGACACCCTACGAGAAAGATTTCATGTATACATGTAAGTTCCGTAAGTGTATGTGATCAGAAGGGAGAAAACAGTAAATGCAATAACAGAGACATCGAAGCAATAGTCAACTGACCTAAAAAGAGATCTCACTTCTCTTTAAACTGACTGGAGACAAACTCGTTCATTTATACAGAAGACAGAAGTCGAGAGGGAAAGCCCCTGCAATTGATATGTGAATCCTCGTAGCTTATTTCTTATTCTGATACTGCAAAATAATTCTCCAGTGACAGAAAAGATGAGGTCTGGATAATTTGCCAGTTTAAGCTGTATTATAGTCAATAGATTAAGCACACACGACTGATATGGGGGTTTTTCAATTGTTTACTGAGTTGAATTTCCTTGCAGGAACAAGGGAGTTTTTTTTGCCCTTGTTCTCAGCTGTGTTTCTGATGTGAGATCAGGTGGACAGTGTGTTGCCCTGGCTGAAAGAGTACCTGTGCCTGAAAGTGAGCATTCCCGACAATAAATATTTTTATACATGCTTATATTGCTGTATTGTAGGCATATTTTAACTCTTAGTTTGACGTTCGTAAGGCAAGTTCAAAGTTACAGGTATAAGTTACAACGTCTGGTAGGGCTGTGCTGCTGCAGGCACCAGGCTAAAGTTAACCTTGGCCTTAATAATAAAACTCTGTTGTAAAAATCTCACAGCAGAGATTAACTGGGAGTCAGAAGAAAGCACAATAACTCATTAATATTGTTTGCCCTGTCTGAAGGGAGGTGGCAAGAGACGATGATTTTCTGCCCTGTTCTGTCTGTTTTAACTCTCCCTCCTCTTCCTGACTATTACCATTCAAACCAGTTACTGACTGCTTATATTTCTGACAGTCAAGACAGCTGGTACACTCAGTTATTCCAGTCATCATGTATGGGCATATGATATTGTCTCATATTGACTGCAGGCCCCTGAATTAAATCAAATCAAAAATCAGACTTTGTGATATCAGAAAACACTGCTTCACGGTCTAAGGAATCGATATAATATCGTACTGTGTACTGTTAAACTGGTGATTTACACCCCAACTGTTAAATAAAAAGAGAAGAGCTGAGAATTATTCACAATATGATCCACGAACTGTAGCTAAATCACTGTTTTGCAAATACATGATCACGGCACATATGAGTCTGTGCATCTGGTTATCAAAACTTTTTAACTAAAAAAGATAAACTGTTCTGACATTATCTTCCTCGAAACTGAACTGAGTACCAATCCAGTGCCTCCCCCCCCCAAAATGTAAGAAAAAACTATTACCCTTCTGGTTTAACAATACAGGCCTACTGCTGCTCTGACATCATTGTAATATTTTATGGATATTTCCTATTATATTCAGTGCATCACAATAACAGTAGAGAACAAGTGATAACTGTACAATGAACCCAAACAGTGAACACAATAACTGCAGGAAGACTGTGTAAAGTGAGAGATTTAGATGAATTTTGAGCAGATTATTTCCTGTGAATATTGATCAGAGATGAGCTTTACTGATATTTTCCATGTCTGTATTATATATATTTGATATATATTTTTTTTTTTGACAAATTCTGTTGTTTTTCTTTTGTTTTATTTCCATTGTTCTCTTAGCTCTTTGACTGCTTTAACTGTGTACTTTTCTAAAGCAGGATGGGGCTGTTTATCAGAGTAAAGGCTCTGTGAATATATCTTCTTCCTTATCCTGTTAATTTAGATCTTACATAATGATCATTTAGTTTGTTTCACAGAAATGAATAAAATGCTGAGATATAGGCTTACTGTGTGTATTTTTGTTTCCTTACACCCCTTAAAATTAAGAAGGCTTTGTGACTCACCATGAAGCTTTGCCGAACCCTTGTAGGGGGGTCCTGACCCCCAGGTTGGGAACCACTGATGTAAAGCACATGCGGACAATGGCGTACAATCAGCAATAGCTCTATGCATCAATGTCAGCTCACAACAGCAAATTTATGAAGAATAAAAAAAATAAAAAATCTTCTGGTAGATTTCTATACCCTCTTACCCTGAGCATTTTGCTCCAGACAAGTCTTAAGAACCTAAACAGGCTTCCCTGAAAGTGCTAGAATATCATCCAATATTCACTTTCTAGTATAACTCTGGGGTCAGGCCTGCTGAGCTTAAAGCACTGTTAAATACAGGAATGCAGCAAAATAGTAGACATGAGAGAACAAGGAGTGTTTACAGCACATTAAAGGCAGAGGAATAATTCTGACCTGTCACTATAATAAATGAAAGGTGACAGTACATGGAAGTAGAAATATTACAGTAGCTGTAAATATGCCCTCATTAAGCTCCAGTAAGCATTAATACAGCTTTAAGGAACGCAGATGGAAAAACAAATTCTGCACCAGCACCACCTTTTAGATAAAAATTAAAATAGTTTTCTCACTCTTCAGAAGAACATAACCAGTGTAATCCTATTCCCACAGGATTCTCACTCAGATCAGATATAACACGCAATAATACAAAGAGCACCACAGTCACTGACAGAAACATCTCCACTACAACTCAAAACGTCACCATGTTCTTCTGAAGCAAAGAGACCAGTTTGCAACCTACCTTGCATCCAAACATCAACGACAAGGTGTTGTTGGTGCAGGCAACTTTGCAGTGGCACAGCACCGGGGTGCACTCAGGGCTTCTGACTATGGGAGACATTGCTGTTAAAAAAAAAGAACGGCTGGATGGACTCTGCCGTACGTGGCACACAGCTTAAAGGCAGAAAGACGAGAAGCTTCAGTGGAACCGAACGAGAAAGCTAGAAAGAGGGATCACGCTTCACGAGAGCAAGGTTTTGCATACGGGCTTTTGCTCTCTCTCTCTCTCTCTCTCTCTCTCTCTCTCTCTCTCTCTCTCTCTCTCTCTCTCTCTCTCTCTCTCTCTCTCTCACACACACACACACACACACACACACACCCTGTCCACACCATACCCTCTCCCTCTCTCTCTGTAAGCAATGCCCACTGTCTCTCTCTTTCTTTATTTTCCCTCTGTTCTCCTCAATTCCCCTAACCATCCACCTCCTCCTGTTAGTCTCATGTCTGTGGAGGGAATAACTCATTACCAGAATAATCTGCCAAATCACTTGTCCTTAACTGGTTCAAATTTCACTTTAGAAAAAAACTCCTGTCACTGTTTTACACTGAGTAAGCAGTTGCTATGCACGTGCAACAACAGTCTACATGTTGTAGGGTGCTCCCAGCTGGCCAAGCCTTCAGCTGACAAATTAGAACTACAAGCAACTACTTTTACTGTCAGGTTTAGAGATTCCCCTGAACAGAATGTATTAAGAAAGTCCACTTAAACCGCACAAAAAGTACTGAATATTTATTATGCAGCTGTCGAAGGTCGGAATGTATTGCCTACCTGAATGATGCATTCATGTGCATTATATAAATCTTGTATGAATGTGAAAAACTGCTTATTTTCACACACAGAATCTCTCACCCAGTACAGTAACTTTATTGGTTGCCACTAGCATGAATACTGTCTTTCACTTTACAATAAAAACATACAAATGGCACAAACCAACCTCAGTCTGTCATTAACAATACAACCTTAAAAACTCCAGTAGGTAGGCTCCTAGTGGTTAGGTTGCATATTGCAGCCAACTGCAAAATACAAATGCCCCACCCTCACATTTCAAGCATATAGGAGAAGCACCAACATGCTGGACTATGAATGAACGAGAAGAGGATTATTACTATTATGCGAAAAAAAAAACGCACTATTTCCTTCTTCTTGAGTCAGGTTTGATAAAAAAACAACAGTGACCAGCTGTTTTAGGAAACTATTTAATTTTTAAAATGGAACTATATATTTGTTTATCATTTTTAAGTCAGAACGTATTGAGAGACAGACTAACACACTGTTGATTTTGGCCTTTTCATGGGATTTGTTGACTAAAAAAACCTAAAAAATAACATAAAAAACACACCCACTTTAACTGTTGCTGGTCTGTATTCCTCTGTTGCTTCGTCACCTAAACATATGACATTTATGTTAATAAATGTTAATAATTACCCTCATACTGCAACTGTTTCATTTGTACACTGTTGCCATACCAAAAAAATATCACTGTGGTTTCTGCTTCACTGACAGCCTCCATGCCAATAAAAAAAAAAACAGGATAACACTGGCAGTTCTCCTTTCAGACAGAAAATGGCCTGATGCTTCAGAAGGACTTCCATTCACAAGCAACTGCTATTACCTGGGGGTTTTTTATTAGGCATTTACTCTGAGGTAAAAGGGATCATTGTAGTCCAATGATATTACTGACATGGCCTATTTGGATAGGATTAATCATCAGAGATGCTCTGCTTATATTGTGATCACGCTATCTCTTGGAAATCAGATTCAAATGTTCAAATGTAGCTTCAGGGCATTATTCCAGAATGAGTCATTCTGCTATTCAGTCTGTTTCTGTAGCACTGTTCTCTTGAAATAAACTTTCCTGCTACATTTAGGATAGCCATATTACAACTTGCATAGCTAAGTGCTAAATGCTAAAATTAGTTTTTGACACACTTACAGTTAAATATTTTAATCATAACTAATAATCATTATCATATCCACCCCCTCAATGGCATAAGTCACAGCCAGTATTAGCCAAGAAGCCCTCTGGCAGGCCCACAACAGTGTGCGGAGGTTGAACGTTGCACACACTTCTTCATCTGGCACTTCGCCCAGGAAAGAGATGAGAGCCCTGGGTGAAGTGCTAATGTGTGCTTACCAGGTGAAAATGACAAAACCACAGTAGGTTAATAACTACTATATATATATATATATATATATTTTTTTTTTTTTATATATATATATATATATATATATATATATATATATATATATTTATATATATATATATATATATAAAAAATATATATAAAAATAATATATATATATATATATATATATATATATATATATATATATATATATATATATATAAAAAATATATATATATATATATATATATATATATATATATATATATACACATTCACAGGTACAGGTAAATATGAACTAAATGCAGACAGGAAGCAGGTGAGAACAAAAATGTGTTTTTTTGGGGGGAGAAATCAGAAATCAGAAAAAGATTTTTAACACATTCTCAGCATATGGTCCCTGAGGAACGCGGCAGCACACACATATAATTGCGGGTAATGAGTCGGTTCTGTAACTGAACTCTGCAGGTGTGGGTTTGCAAAACTGGACCTGTGTCAGACATACTTTATCGCTGTCATACAATCCCTATTAAGAAAGAAGTCAAGTACAGTAAATGTATTCTAACGAAACAAAAGTTTGAAAGTTTGAGTTGAATATCATGTAATCCAGTGTTTGTCAGCGTTTTACACCATGTACCACCTCAGAAAATATCAGGGTCTCTGTTATCTCCTTTATGACCAACGTTAAAATACAGCAGCATATGCCGACCCAGTCCAGCTACAGACAGCTCACACAGGAGGCAGCTTTATTCCTAATAAGATTATTTATTCTTGACTGTTGTTGAATCCTGAATGGAACCTATTCAAGCATTCAACATAGCAGAATAAATGCATAAATGTTACATTCATTTTAAATTACATTTAAAATGTTTTCATTGGAAATGCTGTAGTATTTTGATAGTATGATATGTTTTTTAATTTAATTTCTAAAAAACATTTAAGAGATTCCTCCATGTACTACTAGAGGCAGCTCATGTACCACTATGAACCATAGTTTGAGAACCAGCTCTGGAAACAATGTGATTCTTCTGGCAAAATAATATTATGTTATATTACTTCAGTTTAAGATACTTGATGGTTGATACTACATGTTGGATTACTTCTCTAGAATCTGCAGCATGATTACACACTGAATTTCCCCAATTGGCTGTGCAAAATTGATGAAATTCTCTGGAGCCAAGATACAGCACTGTAAAAGCCTACTGTTTCTCCTTCTGGCTCAATACAAAAAACAACATGTAACCCTGCTATAGCTGGTTCAATCCTCTGTCTGTCTTTCAACGTCTCTCTCACATGACTATTCATTAGTCCTCAGCCTGCAGGAGGGCTGCACAGGATGAGATCATTAAAATTCTGGAGAGCCACTGAGCACTTGTGCAGTACTGTAGCTGAGGACTACATACCACAGCTGCAGTAGCTGCAGTATAAGGCGCTTTCCAGACACCTTGGCATCCTGATTCATCAGTATAAATCTACAGCATATAGTACAGTATGGTGCTATTTGAACTGAACCACTAGATGGAACTGTAACACTAAGGATTTTGCACTGTGTGGAACAGAGAGAGCCAGGAACTAAAAATCCAATTATAGCCCACTTTAATAAACAGTGACTGAGGTCAGTGAGGATTAATTAATCAGGGAGCCTGTGGGAAACAATTCTACAGAACATTTCATAAAAAATAACTAAATCTGAGGCGAGTAAGGGAAGACTAGTAGCAAGGGCTGTTTCTTATTTCTCATCCCTTCTAAGTTCTGCCTTTTCTTTTGTATTTAGTCAGTTCCTATTTCTATCAGTCATTTAGTTTGATATCACCTCCATGCCTATTATTTGGTATCCTGATAACTTCAATGCCACATGCACAACTGTATGGACTATGGAAATGAATGTAGTAATGCAATACATAGATGATTGTGGAAAGAAGAATTGAATCTGTGACACAAATGTGCACAAAGGGACTTGCCAAATGCAAGCCACACACTCAACAGTAAGTAAACTCAAGTGTTTCATTGTTGTTTTTTACACACTGTCATCCATGACTGCAGGTATTGAGAGTCCCCAGAGTTCTAAGGTTACAAGGCTTGGTAAAACCCTGTGAATCAGGAATCAGCAACTGGGCACTTCTTGAGAAGTTTCTCACAGGGACAAAACCAGAGCTAATTTCATTCTTCATTCTCATTCTCTCCTCTCAAGGCTGTCAACTCCAGTTCAAGCTTCTCTGTCTGAACTTTTATGTCTATCCACGCTGAAAGAGGGATCCCTCCTCTGCAGCTCTTCCTGAGTGTTTTTTTTTTTTCATTTTTTCCCCTGATAAGGGGTTGTTCTAGATTTTTGTTAAGATTTAGAGTTAGGGTTAGTATGCTGTACATATTGTAAAACCCCTTGAAGCAAAAAAATTGTGATCTATATTGATACAATTGACTTGACTTTCCCCAATACAATGTGGCTGATGAATCTGTTTTCTTTTCTGCTGAATGTAAGGATTCTAATCTGCAACTCCTCTTTGTGTGTTTGCTGCTGAGGCGTTTGCAGGTGGATATCTTGGCCATATCTCAAGTAATGTGAAAATAGGACGCCAACATATCCCTATTGCTAACTTGGCCGCAGCTACACACTTTATAATTCACTTCTGTTTTCTGAGAAGTCGACAACAAGGCTAAATGCTGCAATCACAGGATTCATTCCTACTTTAAGTATGTTCCAGCAAGAACATGACACACAAGCAACAGAATGCCCAAAGTCAGCACTGGCCATCTACATCCACAGTTTTATACTGAAATGAATCTTGGATGCACGTTTCCAGATGAAACCTCCACCAGCACACAGCCCATGACTCAGTGACAAATAGAATGTGGAATCCGAACTGTAAACTGAACCCACTCAGTAGCTGATGGATGATGTTTACACACAACACTTCCCCCACACTAGGTTAATGATCCAATTACAAATATGTCCATTCAAGAGGAATATAAACACTGTCTCACAAGTGGTTGTGGTTACGCAACAACAGAATGTAGCCATGTTCTTTCACACAGTGACTCACATTAATGAAATGCATGTCATGTGTGTCTATACATTACAGGGAATCAAGGTACCACACCTTGCCATAGTGTGTCATGAATCCTCACTGTAATTTACATTATTACAGTACTACAAAGGTACAATCAAGCTATTAATTTGCTATTACCTCCAAAAATAAGGATGCCATGATTTTTGATGGACTGACAGATGCGTCCCAAATTATTGCTATACAGGTAGCTTCAGCAAAGATCCGCCAATAGGCCCTGAGTCTACTGTCAACAAGTCATGACATGACCAGTGTCTGTAGGAGTTGAGCAGCATATTCAGTCAAATAAGTTCTGATCATGCTGATGTTAAAGAGTGAAACAACATGACGAAGTGACAGATTTCGCTCAGAGTTTGGTGGAGAGAGCGAGGCAAAGCAGATGGAGCTGTGAGTCATCAGATTAGAAACGGTAAAGGCATCCTTTTAACCCTTTGTACCTCTATTTAACAATGTAAAATTACAAAAAATCTAACTTTCTATTTTTAAAATCCAATCATTTTGTCTTCCTGTATAACAAAATGTTACATTTTACATAAGCATGAAATATTCTATTCAAACCAATAATATGACATATATCTGAATATCTTCAAGCTTGCAAATGCCATTAGGAGCACTAGAACGAGACAGACGAACCTGATTTTTTCACAGACTTTCTGTCTCATGTACGACTGACAGTTAAAATTTCAGTAATAATGAAATAAAGTTTTTTGTATAGATTAAATACTGCAGCTTTAACATTAAAAACAAAGAAACAAGGTTTGGGTCTCTTTAAATACCAACTGAAGATTGGTTAGTTCCTCATTATTCTAACTCGGTGAAAGACAAAGACTGCTAAAAGGCTGGGGGTAATGGTTTACCTTTCTCTTTCTCCCACATTTCTACCACTTGAATTCCCTTACATCCAGCCCAGAAAACCAAGGGGCTTTCCCTCTGAACAATACCTGCATTCTGACAAGAGAAAGGAAGAGCCAGAGAGAGAGAGGGGGAAGACAGAGAGGTAGCCAGAGAGGAAGACAGAGAGAGAAAGCATGAATGGGCTAGAGGCCACTTTATTGGCTCTCACAAAGGGAGGCCCTGGGACAAAAACAAGTGGAGTCAACATACTTTTCCATTCGTTATCACAAATCGTTCCCAAGCACAAACTAACAGCTCTAGCTGTCTTGGAAAAGGACAGAATGATTCTGATTTGTCAAGATGAAAGCCAGTGTCTTGTTATATAACAAACAGGACTACTAAGTGTTTTAATAAAAAGTGCTTCACAACAAAAAGGCAGGACAGCATTCATAATGTCCAGCAGATGACAAAGTATGAAGTGCCATAACAACAACAACAAAAACTGCTACTGCTTTTCAACTGCAATGTGACTAAAGCCAATGGACAAGAGACAACCAGAGCACAAAACTCTATATTTACGACTAAAACTGTGTGTATGCACAGAGAAATACGCATATTTTTATAAAGCCGCATATAGGCATGGTTCTGTTTTATAAATCTCAGTCATTGAACTGGGCGCACATTTCCACTCCCCCAGTTAGTAATACATGGAAATAGAAACACCCTTAGACAGAAGTTGGCATATCCATACTTGTTCCTGCCCTTAACATTCATCAGACCTGTCAATGAGGAGAACGACAAAGAAGAAAAAGTGCAATTTAACCAACTGTGTCCCATCAGTGAGGTCCTCCAACAGTACCACAGCAGCCGTCATTAAGGACTGCTGGGGTTGTGTGTAGCACCTAGGCCACTAATTTATTACCATCGTTTGGTAGTTCCACATCCAGGGGGTGTAAGAAAGTACTGAAAAATATTGTATCACAATGTTTTGTTTAAACCCCAAACCGCTAGATAGTGGTCTCATAAAAGTAAACTTTTTAAATCAGATTGTATGCATATGGGGGTACACTATGACAGTTTTTCACAAGTAAGATAAAAAAAAGAAGCAATATTTTGTTGCGCTACAGTATCTCAATATATCACAATATGTTAAACCATAGCTCCTGTATTGTGATACATATTATATCACCAGATTCTTGCCAATACACAGCTCTATTTATATCATACAAGACTTAAGCAATTATTAGATTATCAATATTGACATTTTCTGTCAATAAGTTAAGAAATTATGAAGAAATGTTTGTTTCAGATGGACATCCCTCCTTAGAACATCAGCTGTTTTGTGTGTGTTTGGTTTTTACTGAGCTGTATTACAAATAAAACATATTCTGGCACAAAAAATGACCTACAGTACATCACCACTGAGATTTATACATATGAATGATTCCGTCTATAAGCCTGTACAGTTGAACCTCGGTGTGGTAAGACGTGAGGCAGAGCGAGAGCAGGAAACTACAGCAGAGAGCGAGGTGGCTGAGACTGAAAAGGAACTGGAAGAAAAATAGACTTTGCTGCAGTTCTCTGCTAGAGTTCAAGCTCCTTACCACTCAAGACTGCAGGGTGAGCTGGCAGCAAATGTACACTTACATGCCTATGCACACACACAAACACACACTCACATGCATACTCATACACAGCTGGAGTTTCTCCCTGTCACTCATGTAACACTTGTAAATTCTAAACTGTGAACGGCCTTAAAGTCTTTCCTTACCTCCACGCTCTTTTCCTTCTGCTCCTGCATGCCTGTGTATGTAACTGTGTGTGTATATGTGTAGAGATTCAACCTGCTATCTCCCTAGCTGGGAAGTGCTCTCCTCTCATCAAACTACTGCCTGCTCTCTGGCAGCACTCAGACTGGCTGCTCATTGTGCCGGTGTGTGTGTGTGTGTGTGTGCAAGCGTTGTCAGTGTTGTGGGGCAGCAATGAATTGCTTCCCCATCGCTGCATCGGTAACTGCGGCAAACAAGTTCCCTCCCACACCCCGCCCCGCTGTAGGGAGTTCAGCCAAGAGGGAACCACAGGCTGGCCAGACTCTGCTGTAGCACGGACGCTTCCCGGGGTGACGCACACACACACCAGACCGTAAAATAGTTTGACTCCAACACAAACACAAGAAAGTGATCAGTTAAGTAAGTGTCTGTTAGCATAAGTTTGGAGGGTTATGTTGGTCTATGGGAGCAAAGTTTGCATACATTGTGCTTTTGCATGAACATAACATAGTGGAGTAACAATCAGCAGCTAGTAAATTAGATTAGATGTTCTTTATTGTCCCCAAAGAAAAATTAATTTTGCTTAGAACAGACAAAACAATAATTAATGTTAACTGGCCAAGGTAAATCTCGTACAAAGTTGTGTCAGTACAGCTGCTGCATTGTCTGCTTAATGGTATTAACTGTATCCTAATGCTACATTAGGGGAATGGTAAACTCTGCCTATTTGTCCACTGAAGAAAAAACTTTAACATTAATAGTAAACCATCAAAGTTCTTCTTTTTTTTCAATGCAAAGGTGTAGATAAACTTTTTAAATGATTTAACAATAATTTCAACAAAAAAAACAATATATTGTGTATAAAAAATATATACACATATATTATATATGAGCGGTAAACTTAATTATATGACTGTACTGTGATAAAACCCATCAATGCGGGTGCCCAGTTAGCTCAGCTGGTAGAGCTGGCGACCCATGTACTGAGGCTGAGTCCTTGCTGCAGCGGCCCAGGGTTCGAATCCAACCTGCGGCCCTTTACTGCGTGTCATCCCCACTCTCTGCCCCCCTTTCCTGTCTATCTTCAGCTGTCTCAATCATAAAGGCAATAAAAGCCCCAAAAAATACTTAAAAAAAGAACCCATCAATGGTATGGTCAAGCCAGCCGTTACTCCGATCTCCATGGTCAAATCAGCCGCACTTCGATTTACAGCGTATTCACTTCCGGTTTTCAGAATAAAGGTATTAAGAACAGTAAGCTATAATTCAAACCTACATTTAAAATAAAATATGTTACATTAAAGTGTTTCATGCGCCCATGATGAATAAAAAACATACATAATATCAAGCATTTTTACTGCACCAATTTGTAGGAAAACGGAGGAAATAAAATATATGAATACATGGCCCTTTAGGGCTTCCGTACCTCCTAGTGCTCCTAATGGTACAAAAATCCGCCGGGCCAGGATGAAGAACACCCAATCAGAGCCAATAAAGATATAAAGACGCTTTGGGTTGGAGGCTTGAAGATAGTTGATTGTTGAGTCTCATTCCCAGGGTAAGTTACTGCTAACAAAAACCAAACATCTCCTACTGCTGCAGCTTCACATTAAAAGCATTTAACTGGCGAAACACAAGTTGACTTTTATTTTGAAGCTCTTTAATTGTAAAATAATCGTGATTTCAATATTGATCAAAATAATTGTGATTCTCATTTTGGCCACAATTGTGCACTCCTATGTGCATTCACTGAACATTCAGACAGCAATGGCGCATTCTTTGTGTTGTATTTTATGGCACATTCAAATGGTGCAGTGTTTATGTCCTAGACATTTCTACATACTAAAAATGAAATGAAAAGATTCATGAAGCTATACTTGTGTCATACAGTATTTATGATACCAGGACCACTGCCTGCAATTTACATTGACATGTGTATCACAGCGAGGAATAATTCTTACTAAACTGTGATGCTACTCTATATTGCTACTTATGCATTACTTGACAAGGGTATTTGCATCACCGTGTTGACTTTGAGCCCTGCAGCCTGGCCATAAAAAATACATACACCACTGATCCTTCCAACTCTGCAGCAATCCCTCAACGCTAAATCTTTCTTAAAAGTAAGAATTAGACTCATTGGTGTTTAAAACTCAAGTGTCAAGTGCTAAATTACTGTTTGAAGTATACTAAAAAAACTCCCTACTATTGTCACTGTAACAGGCAGGCTTCACAAGCTGACAGACTTTTAACGGCTTATCTGTGAAAATAACTGGAAACGCAGCTGCATTAAATCAACATGTAGTCTGTGTGCTCAATTTCATGTTTCTAAGCAGTCAATTGAATCTTTTTTAGCATGAAGTCACACATGCCTTATAAGACTGCATCCTAGCTATTAAGGCTGATACTAATGGTGCTGTACAATTTTGTACAGTTGTTTCATAGACTACATTACTGCTGAAGCACTTTACGGTCAGATTGTGCTGGGGTCAAGTTGCATATGATTAGACATTGCAAATAGCCAATGCTAATTGCAGTGAACAGCCCTGAACAGAAATGCTACAGTTACAGTGTTTTCTTTAGTTTTGTAGTTTTTCTTTCTTTTAAGTGCATCAGATGTCAGTGTGTATGAATAAACCTGTTTAATTCCTTGTTAACTTGTGATACATAATACAGCATGACTACTAACTGCAGGTCAGATTCCACAGTGAACAGCGGAGGGGGTAAAAAAATCACAACACAAACTAACATCTGTATCCCAAACGGCATTACTGATTATTGTGGGTTTGACCAGAAATTACTGCAAAACACTGCCAATGGATCAATCAATTATTGATCACAGAGAAGGCTCATGGAGACAGTTTAGAAAGTGAAGAGGGAGGCAGGGAATTGGAATGGGAACATTGCTGAGTCTAGCCCCTCTGCTGTGGAAGGAAGCAGACAACAAAGGGAAAGGAATGGAGAACTTGTTAAATGTGATGATTCATCACCTCACAACTGTAGAATTAACCAAATTAGGTTCAAGGTCTACAATGATGCTTGTACTTGTCATGTGTCTCAGATTTCCGTCATTCCCAATTTATGCAATTCTAGTACTGTTTAGGGACCTCAGTCTGCAGAAATACTCAAGTACACAAGGTGAAAATTACATATTTACCACATGCAAAAGACTGTTTGATTTTTGCCCAAAACTGCACGGGATTAGCATAAAGTGGGCACGTCTGCAAAGGAGAGACGCATTGTACCCATAGATCCCATTTTCATTCAGATACCTTGAGGTCAGAGGTTTGAGGGATCCCTTTAAAAATGGACATGATTAATATCACGATACAGGGGATACAATTCAATATATTTCGATACATTGTGATATTGTATCAAGGCGATTTATTGCAATTTCTGAAGTCTAATTTTATGAAAACTGTCACAAGAACACACCACCATGCATACAATCTGAGTAAAAAAAAAAAAAGAAAACAAATTTATGAAAGCAGAACGGTGGGATCTGAATTTGTATTGCTCACAGTCAATGTAACATCCAACGTCATAGCTCTCATTTTAGGCTTACAACACTGCTATCTAGTGGTTGGTGGAAAAACTGTGTTAGGTTAACCCTAACGTAACTCCCTAAAGCCTTTTACAACCTTACAGCCTACTATGTAACTGGTACAAACTGGTAACTGTTACCAATGAGAAATCAGTACCATGATTATTTTCCTATAGGCATACAGTAAGGTCTAGTGTTATTTTTGCCATTTTGAATTTTATCCCGTATAAAACTCCAAACCACAGCTGTCAGGAAAAACTACAATACGTCATTATAATTTCTACTTGCAACTTTGAATATCTAATCTAACTTTTCTTCCAGGAGTCGTCCTCCTCCTGCTGAAAGTTGGTGTAGGAAGCTTCAAGTCTGGTTTTGACGTAAGAGTGTTTCAGTCCTAGGTTAACCTTCAGTGTGATTCCGTCAGGAGAAATTTGAGACGCTTGATAAACATACTCTCACAATATCTAAAGTCTCGAGGCTCACCTGTATTTATGACCATTCAAAATAGCCTCTATAACACAAATTACACTGTCAACAATCATTTCTATTTACTAATGCCAAATAAAATTTTACAAACAATTATCACTTATTAAATATTTACTGACAAAACAATTTATGAAACTTTGTGTAACTGGATCAAAGCAGCAACACAACCATTTAAACCTAACAAATCACAAAATTGAATATGGAGGTCATGGAACTACAAAGTTCATACAAAGCACTGATATAGTAAATTAAAAAATAATTCATAACTTGTAGTATAATTGTGTATTGGATATTGTATGGTTACCTACTGCACACCTGGACTGTATATGTATATTATTCCATGAGTAAACAAGTCTTCATTACTGCAGTGGTGTCTCCCTACAGAATGCAAGCGTTTAAATGCAAAGCTGTCCTAAGAGTTAAACATTTTGTTCTTTTCTACTTTACTGTAATGTTACTCTTACTCTTACAACGATGTCTAGGAAATGGGGAAGAAGCTGTGCAGTTATCAGCTGCTGCAACAGTAGTGGCAGGCTTCAACTTTGGAAAAGAACTGAATGTGAAACACACAAGCCTTTACTTTATGAAGAGTGTCCCTGTCTGAGACCATACACTGTACACAGATTCCCTATGTGGGCAGAGGACCAAGATGTCCGCATGCCAGGCCATTCACAAAATAATCTTTTGATTGATCGACTGATTGATTGATTATGCTAGGTAGCAATGGTATTACACAGTACATTACTTGATATGTGACGGACGGTCACTTGGTAAAATTTTTTCTCTATTTCTGGGTATTGTCATGACAAATGTCACTTACATGTAAAAATGTAAATAACACCAAGATCGCCATCCATATAAGGTAGCTTCATCACTTACTGGAGGCCACTGCCTAAAGTCATCAATCCAACTACCCATGTTGCTGTCACACAGTCACTATGATTCGCCACTGCAGTAATGGTGGCGATGCTAGATGGAGGAACACAAAAAGTGATTGCCAGATATGTGTATATTTACAGACTGTGGGAAAGTTGGGACATTTTCAGATTCAAAAGTTCTCATCAACATAACACTATGTCTTCATGTTGTCATGTCAGTTTGAGTGTGGCTTCAGCTTACGTTCTATCTTCAGGAGCATTTTTCTCTTGACATTAGTTGCTTAAGAGATTTGGCAAACATATCATGTTTATGCAACACTGTGATGTAACTTTCTTCATAAGGTTATTTATACTTGCTTTTTAACCTATATTACCTGCTGGTCGGTGCTTGTTCACTCCCAGAAAGTGTCATTAAGCTCTGAGAATCAAAGCCAGAACAAGAGTAGCTCCACTTGTGATTCTCAGATGTCTACATACTTTCTCACTGGAACGTGTGTAGATTCACAATCCAAAATCTGAAAATAGCATCCATACAGCTCATGCCACAAAGTCTGTTTATTCAGTATTTGTAAACCAATTCCTGGTTAATCAGCGTGAAATGCCGGAGGAAAAGAATCAGATTAATTGTGATGGTGTTTTTAGGGCTGGATAAGAAGCAAAATGTGAGTCATGCCAGTATAAAACACCAAGAATGCAAAAACATATCAGGTGCTGTGCGCCTGTACACACCCTTATGTCATCCATTTCTGTCTACAGCCACTGTTTTTATTACACTCTTATTTTATAGCAGCAACTGGGCAACCCTGCCATGGAAAAATACAATGCATTATAATGCTGGCAGCTAATTTCATTTAGCTTTTTGCCGTAGTGAGTGATCAAAGCTTACACTGAGCCCTCTTAGCAGGTTGCATTAACTCCTATGTCAGTGAGGTTGAAGGTGGAGGTGACTACAGGGCACAACTTTGTGCTGATGGGTTTAAAGTATGACTGTTAAAACAATCAAACAGCATCGTCGAATCAACATTGTTAATAATCTGCTATTAGGCAACACATAGTCTGCTAAGTTTTAGAAAAGTCGTACAACAAGAGAGCCAGGGAACACACATGCACAGAAAAAACTGATAAAACAACATCTGTTATAGCCTGCACTCGCTCACTGGACATCTCGTGGAATCACATGCACATCCTCCCCATTCTGATTCCCCCTTTACACAAACACACACTACTAGAATTCCTTACCTTCATGTCTGATCTCAGAGCACAGTAGCATGCAAAAAACATGGCAGTTTTGTTGTAACATGAAGGAATCCGGGGAATTACCACTGTATTTTCTTCAAGGATTAGAAACAAAAAGCAAAGAAAGGCGCAGCATTATCAGAAGAGACTGAGATGGTACCATCCCTGAGTGAGATAAATACTCCTCTGATTGTACCACACTGAGGTGGCAAGACCACTCTGTTTCTGAGGGGAAATTTAAAAAACACCAACAAAAAAAGAGCTTTCACTTGATGCAAAGCTCCATCGCAGCTCACAGGCAAAGGAGGGACTGAGCTGTCGGGGGGGGGGTGTGCCTCACAAGCAGAGGAAGAAAGCAAACAGAGAAAAGTCTGCTGCCTGAATGAGATCAACATGTGCAGGAATCACTGGGAATGAAAGGAAGATCCTGGAAAAATAGGACACACGTGTAGTGTGTGTACACAAAGATTTAAAGATGTGATGCGTTTGGCATAGTGTATGAGTAGTGTCATGTGAATTTAGAAGTAGTATTTTCTTTTCCAACATGTTGCACACCACCAATTGTTTTTCTCTCTAAAAAACTCTCATTACATAACAAGCAGTACTCCACACTGTCAATACCACAGTGCTCTGAAGAAAAACACTAGCAAATGTTACAGTGGAGGCACCCCGCCACACCTGAAATAAACGTCAAAAGAAATCATTACATTAAACACAATATGATATAAGGCTTATCAAGCTTCTGGGGAAATGAGCAGTGATGCTACATCACACTGTAAAGAACACATAATAACAATGGTTTGAATTGTGATAACGAGGCGAGATGTGTCAGGATTTGTTGGGAAAAGTCAAACTAAACAGCCCAATCAGACACAGTCAAGTGTGAGAGGAGCAGCAGTGTGCAGACAGGTTACGACCTGGAAACTCAGGGAATCATCAAAGTTTTTGGAATGTGTCATCAAGTAGATATAACTGTATAAGCAGTGATGGGAATAACGGCGTTATAAATAACGGCGTTACCAACGGTGTTACTTTTTTCAGTAACGAGTAATCTAATTGATTACTCTTCCCATCTTAATAACGCCGTTACCGTTACTGCCAAACAATGCGGCGCGTTAGTATAATTGAAGCTGTTTTTTTTAAACCAGACCAACTAGATCTCTGAGCCGAGAGGTAAAGACTTTTTTTACTGTTCCTCCTTGGTTAGTGGGCAGTGCACGAGACAAGCACATAAATGCTGACGATTGGCTGAGGTTGAGTAACATTTCATGGTAAGCCAATCAGAGGTAGAGTTGGGCAGGTGTTCAAAAGCACGCATAGTCCGACACACAACGAACAACACAAGCGAGTCAGTCAACAAGAGACAGGTATGGCGAGTTGTGCTGCATCTTATTACATTTGCACTAAAAAGAGTGTATATATTGTTTGAATACATTTTTGGTACATTGCTTAAAGAGCATCATTTAATTTAGATTTATTTGTTGGCTGGCTGCAGCCTCTTGAAGTGAGATTGTCAATGGCCAGAGAAAGAGATTTATTTTTATGGAGATGTATTTTTTATTTCTTATGTATTACCTGTTTATATTTGGATTCCTTAGTTTTGCTATACATTGTACTTTTCAGTTAGATTGAAAACACCTCATATTGTTACACTTTTTCGAGGAAGAAAATACTTGAAGTACAGTATATCTGCCAATTGTCTGAAGTTTTGTTTTGTTTTATTTGCACTACAAAGAGTGTATAGATTTGTTATTTATTTTTGGTATGCCGTTAACAAGCATAATTTAATTTTGCCCAGTTGTGGCCTGTTGAGGGACAATAAATATCAAAAGTTCCAAAACATCTATCTATCTATCTATCTATCTATCTATCTATCTATCTATCTATCTATCTATCTATTTATCATAAATAATTGAACATGCACATGTATTTTAAGTTCCGTTAAAGAGGGGTGGAGGTGGGGTCACATTTGAGCATTTAAAAATTGACTTGAAAGTAACGCAATAGTTACTTTCTAAAGTAACTAGTTACTTTTATAATTTGTAACTGAGTAACTAATTTAGTTACTTTTTGGAAGAAGTTACTAGTAACTGTAACTAATTACTTTTTAAAAGTAACTTGCCCAACACTGTGTATAAGTGACATTTCTGACAGGCAGCTGGGCATACATTAGAGCTGTAGGAGGTAACTTTTATAAGAATAACTTTATATTTGCTGAAACTTTCACTATATCCTGATCTTTTAAGTAATCAGGTAATCCTTGACAATGTAACTAGAATCTAATTACACATTCCTCAAATGTAATCTGGGCTGATTAAAGTTACTTCTTTTTTGTAATTTGATTACGTGCATTCAGTTACTACCCAACACTGTTCGTACAGATATCCAAGGTGTCCAGAGGATAAGTGCTAATCACTTGATTGAAATTTCCACTATATCCTGACAATAGTACATGAGACAGATCATCTGTGGAAAAATCTGGTTCCTCTGGCTCATTCGACTCATCAACTATCTTTCTAAAGTTTTGCTGCTGGACACAAGATGTCTCCTACTTTACTGTAAAGTCCATTCTCAGTGGATGTGCACTGGTGGCTTCAAGTTTCTTCATCACACTGTACAAGTTGATACTGGACCAGGATGGACTTCCAAACTATTGGTGATGTCACAGATCACACTGGTAGGCCCCGCCCCTTAAAATCAGATGTCCAATGAGCACAGAGAAACTTTCCACTTTCAGCAGATGAATGTGAAAACATCCTTCTAGTGTCAAACTCTGCACAGACAGAATTCAGACAGCACACTGTAGGGACAAGAAGAAACACTGCTTTCTGACACTAAAATATGGCAATTTTTTCATGATAACCAATGTTCTGTTGTCTTACGTGGAGGTCACCATGTTTAATCGCCATGTTTCTACAGTAACTAACAAACCAAACTGTAGATAGGACTGTTTTTAGCACTTTTCTCCTTCGCACTTTGAAGGGCAGGGTAAAAGGAGGGAATAGCAATCTGCAACTACACCACTAGATACCAATAGATCCAACACACTGGAGCCTTGAAGAGGAAAACAAATCTTTGTGTGTGAAATTCTGATTTTGAAGTAATCCAAAATTATTCAGATTAGATTTAAATTTTCTGGAATCCAATGGATTACGTTACTAATAACAAAAATTGCCATGTAATTTGTATTCAGTACTGATCATTTCAAAGTAATCCGAGCCAACACTGTGTACAAAGGAGGTGGGCCATCCCCAGAGCCTGAGGGACCAGTGTGAGTACTGTAGATTCAAATAATAACAAAGTCATGTACCCGCTGCAGCAACTGGGCCCAGCTTGCCCTCATGCTACATTAGCTTTGTAGCTAGCTCGCACCTGAGGTAGCTTTATGCAACAAAGTTAACCAATTGCTATATATTAAAAAGATGTACAACAAAGGTTCAACGAGTAAATCAGCGAGAATAAACTGATAAAGGACAAAGTCATAAGGAAAGAGCTTTTTGAACCAGCAGGCCATGGGGTGGACCTTAACTTAGCTTTGTAAATCATCCTGTGCTTGTTGCACAAATTCTGACTCTTTAACATGAATGAGCTCCTTACACATTAGAGGAAGCATTCTCAGACACATTAAAGCACTCCCACAGCAGGGTGCTACTCATATTACTTCTGCATGTACTGTAGTGCTTCCCTTAATTTACTAATTTGGAGTCACACTGTTTACACCAGACAGCAGCAACATGCATGCTGCTTTATGAAGTGACTTCACAGTGGTGTATGTGGGAAGATGCACCAGTCGGCAAACTGAACGTAGGGGGAGGTATTAAAGATGTTGTATAGAATGTATTTTTGGTTCCAGCCTTCCTGTTACCGTGGTAACTGTCCATCGATTCAGCAGCATTAGTGAACGGATAACCAAACAGATCCCCCGCCCCCTACATTCCTGATTTATTTATTTCTCCCACAGAGAGCGTGAAGTTGAGCTGGAGGAGCAAGAGGAGGAAAGAAGGGGGTTCAGATGAGGAGTGGAGGAGGAGATCTGGGGGTGGATGAGTCGGAACGAAGATGAAAACTGTTCAGAAATGACTGAAGTTGGCATCCTGAATACAGCCACTGACTTGGCACTGTGCAGTCTATAGGAGAGCTAGCAATGTGGGGTACCTGATGAGACCTGCCCCTGTATGGAGGGATGACTATTCAGCGCCAGGTGCTATCGAACTGCAGGGGTGCTATCGTAATGATTTACTGTATAACCTTACAAAAGGATAACTATCCTGTCATTATTTCAAATCAGTCATTATCAAATGAATGCCTTTTACATTATTCTCTTTTAAATCTTTTTGACTGCTCGTCAAGAAATAGGTATCATCATTCAAACGTCTTTGCATACATTTTACCATAGTTGCTCTGCTTTTTTTCACCAAACATATTAAATTCAGCCCTTGCTATTTTCTTTGCCACGCAAATTACCGTTATTACAGTAAGTAATGGAGTGAAAAGGTGATTTTTTTTTTGCTGCTAAACTCAATATAAGTTGAAGAGAAGACGCTTTTGGAACTGCTGGTATGCATTCATCCCACAAGAGAAAGGCTGTACGTGAGGACGCCTGATGCTGTCAGCTAAACAAAGCATCAGTGACTGGAAGACAAGTGTGGGAGATGTTTGGTAAAACAGTTGAAATCCTAGATTAAAATAATACAACAGCCAAGTATCAGTGGCTACTGAGAGGTATTTTGCATTGCTGCTCTTTGTTGCAGCGCAGAGTGGAGGACTCCAGTGGAGTAACTTTATAATGAATCTTTTCTTTTGTCTCCCTCTCTATGTGTCTGATATAACAGTGCGGCAGATTTTACACCTGCCACCTCTGCTGCAGTGGTCAGACGGCAGTCACAAATGTATATATTTTATATAATATTTGTATCAATCTTCATTCCCTTCTGCCATATTGTGCAGCTCTGAACAGGTACACCTACAATCATATATTGGATTGTATTTCACACCAAACCTCTGTGTGACACTTAAATAAATGAGGACAGACAAGCAAATAAGAATGTTTGGTTTTTTAAAAATGGTCAGCAAATCTTTAGCAAATATACCCCTGAATGTGCTACTGTAGTTTGCAGGATATCAACTTTAGATAAACTATGTATGAGCGAGTGCCATAACAGCTTCTGGCTAGTGTAGAGTCGACTATAATCTCAGAACTACTCCACAGCAAAATTTCCAAGCTGGATGATGTGGATTGCTGGGAAACAACTTGTCAGAGCTTCTCAGTGTGAGCTCATTTTATCCATTATTTAGACCTTTTTAATACAGAAATTAAATCTCAGAAAGCCATTGTAATTCTAGATATACTGTAGGGAAAGAACATCCTTTATCAGCATTTCCTTATATTTTGTCTTCAGGTTTGTGATTGTGAATGCAATGCAGACCACTAGGTCACTGTACTGACCTCAGCTGACAGACTAAAGTCATGACAAAGCACACAAAAACTCCATTTTGTGTTTTTGAACATCACGTAACAACAGACCCAAGCAGAAGCACCTAATCCCCAGCCATACTGTACAGAAACAGAATACTGTGCGACCTGCTGATACTTGGCATTTGCTGTCATATGCATAATTACACATTATGCATTTGTAGTAGTGCGTATGTTGTTGAGCTAAATTAGTACCAGGGTTATATAGGAAATAATAATTGGTCCCCACTCACCTTAGCATCCCATTCTCACCAATAACCACACAGCTGCACAACAGACTGGGCTTTGACCAGCACATGACATCCACAAAGGAGCCACTAGTCATCAGTCATCCTCAAACTTCTCTAAACGCTCCAAATGTCCAATCATCATAATCATATTCCTCTGACCTTATCAATTTTTTTTTATCAATGCTGGCATGTTTTTCTTACAGTTGCCCATTCTGACACATGCATGCCTTTTTTCAACTCTGTTTTGACACTGTGTTCAGATGCAGGCATAATAAAACTGTGAAAAGCCTGAGTAGGCCCACTTTTGTTCCGCACAGAAAATTTATGAAGAATGAATAATGGAATTGACAAAGAATCAGACTAATCAGCAGAATCGATAATGGCATCAGTAACAGTAAAATCTTATCAATTCCCATCCCTTATTGTGGTACTTATTATTATTCAGCCCATCCTATTGTACTGTTCCACCTGCTTCTTTACCACACATAACTTACACACATAAACAACAACGCTACCAGGATACTTGATCTCCCCACACCAAACCTTGCTAAGCAACAAGGCCACTGGACACACTGCAACCTCAGTAGCAGAAGACATTACACACCCACTCGATCACCAGCTCACCCTACTGCCCACCGCAGGTACAGAGCACTGGGTTGCAAGAGGGCTCATGTTGGGAATAGCCTGATCTCAGCTAATACATACAGTGCCGTGGAGAGGAATTTCCACTTGGGAAAAATAAAGTCTGCAGTTTTTAAATTTCCTGTAAAATTCCATGTTTCTCTTAACAAGTAAAAGCTTTTATTTTGAAGGTTATTAATTAAAAGATTCAGTGTTATATATATATTTTTTCCTATGCCTTCTTAGCTATTGGTGTATATTCTTGCAAGGGTAAATGTGTTACTGTAGAATAGGTAATAATCTGTGTTTTATTAGTGTTAAAGTGACCTGTACTGTGTTGTATATTTTATTATTTTTGCTACGCATGACTTTCCACAAAGTCTGTCCTCCTCACCCCTATAGAGAAGCAGTCCTGTTCCCAGGCAACACAACCGACCACAAATCTACCCAGCAGGCTGCCCTGTAGTGGGAGGAAACTTTTTTTATTGTTGTTGCAAGGGACGTGGTTTCTACCCTGGCAAGGCTCTAACACGAGTTGTTAGCTTAATGGTGTTGAACTGTGTAATTCAGACAGACAGAGAGACAGAAAGACAGAGACAGACACATAGGTAGATTATTTAATCTCCATATTTCATGAGTTCTCATGAGAAAGCAGAATCTCTGTTATATGTTCTTATAACAATTAGATTTTAACTTGCTAATAATCTCACATTATTCTCAAATGATTTCCATAATTTATAACTGATTTGAATCAGCCGTAGCAGCTTAAACATACCCTTGAGGGCAGAAATTTAGTGACCGCACAGAGACGGTCAGTGAAGTGAGGCAAAAATAGCCACACAGAAGGTGTCGGAGATTAGCTGTGTTTCAACATGTTCCTCTGTTGGTGAAAAGACGTGTTTAGTTGTGTAATCTGTCAAGGCATCACTTGTACTTTCTGCTCCTGATTACAGAGGCTGTAAAAGTTCCTTTGCAGGTTATAACAGAGATGTAGGGCCTCCAGACACATCAGGAGGCAGTTATCAGGTTCATGGGACAGAATGCAGAAATATGTTTTTTGTGCCTCTCTGAGTTTGAGTGCAATCTGTCTCAGTTTGTTTGTTTTTTTGTTTGATGACACTAGAATAGACTTTGGGTCAAATTAATTATGAACCATTTAGCATGCGGATATTTTGCTTTTCCTAAAATGGTGTTATTAAACATACCCGAAGGTAATAAGGCTGTAGAGAAAAAGAGAAAATGGTGGAATTTGGTAGATGTAATTAATGCATTACATCTACCAATTTCCACCATTGGGTCATGTTTACATCTGGTAAACCTAACTAGTTAATATTATCAATACGTTAATATTACGCAAATCAATTATATAATTCAATTATATCATTAATAAATTAATACATATATATAAATAATATAATAATTATTATAATACATATAAGTCTGCATATGCGGTATATAGGCATATAACTATTCCTCTATGTTTGGAGAATAAAATATAAAATAAAATAATATTTAGGATATAAGTAACAGTGGGATAAGTACAATGACATAATGATGATATGTGTTACAATAAGATGTATAGTGTCATAGTTATATATTATTTTATTATATATAATAAAATAATAAAATGGCAGCCTTAGCATTCGCTTTGTCTTGTAAATGCGACTTGCAGCTCGAGAGTGACGTCACATCCGTGTTGGAAAATGAATAACCACGGGTTTTTGCGTTCTGTTTGGCACACAACATGACGAGTCGGAGAAAAGATGGACGCCTCCAGGAAAGTCGCTATAGTATAGTGATTATCTGGTTTACGGTGCACCCACCGCGCACATATTACACAATCATATCACACAGTTTGATATCTGAATATTCTGTTTTGATTAACGTTAACGTGGCTACTGCTCTGCTTTCTTCTCAAGACTCGGCATTGTTGTCATAGCAACATGGAGCGTCTCTAGCCAATTTCAGCTGCACAAGCTACAAAATAACTAATTAGGCGTATTTAACACATAATAAGACTGTAGCGACATGCCTATAGGTAACAGTATACAGCGCTGTGTGTACGACTTCTTCATTTGGTTACAACAAAGACAAATGTGCTTAAAATAGTAGAAAACCACAATGTATACTACGTGTGATGCTCGGCATAGCCATCTTGGTAACTGAACTCGGGGTCCTCTGAGTTCAGACGACTTGACGAGTCGTTTTATATGTCCTCGGGGGCGTTCTGTTTGCAACTTCCGGTTCGTAACTCAGGAAACCGACTCGCATATCAATTCGGTGGACAAAAAGAACGCCCCATTGAAGAAATGTGTCTACAGTATTTTTTAAAGGAAATACATTGAAGTATACATTCTAATCGAATAGTTGACAAAAATTCTCACCATGTCCTTGAAATGATTAAACGAATGACTCAAAGATCTGCATTAAAAAATATATCCCAGTTCAAGCCACTTGCCTCTATCCTGAGATCATGGCAAGGCACCAGCAGCACGATTAGGTCTCTACAGGGTGCTAGAGGTCACACCGCTGACCATATAGCTCTACAAAAAGCTTTAGATTGGCATGCCAAACAACTTCAAGTGTTTTGGATTGAACCCAAAGTGGGATATTTTTAAACAGTAATTTGAGAAAGAGACTGGAAAGCGGTTCGTGCTTGTGTGGTGAAAATAAAATGTGTTGTTCGCACTCAGAGGGGCTTACTGACTGTCATCTATTTGCAACACAAAATAGAAAAGGTGCGGAAAGTGGAGACTGGCGACTCCGCAGACAATTGAGTCACATGTACGCCAACCTGAAATCTTCCTTGTGGCTTCTGACTGAAATACTCCTGTAAAGCCAAATCCAATTTTAGACGTTGATAGTGAGGTTAATAATATACAAGTTGTTAGTTTAGAAGGGGAAAAAAATGAAAAGATAGTGTGCATACTGTACATGCCTGTAAGCCATCCATCCATGAGCACATAAAGGGCAACAAATATTTCTTGTTCTACCATGAGTTCACTCATTCTGTTCCTCAGTTGTAATTGGTGAATCAATGTTACTGACTGCCCACAAAGCCACTCATCAGGTTTAAAGGACTGGAAGCCACTTGCTGACAGGTGGTGGGTGGGGGTGGGGGGGCAAGGGCACACCTGGGTTTATAAGGAGTCTAGTAAGGTCTAAGCCATTTCACATAGGTGAAACTAGACTGTGCTGATCGGACAAAATCAGAGGGAATGTATCAGGGGTGTAACCATACGGTATGTGTATTTGTCCTGAACAGTTTACTTCAGTACGTCCTGCAACCTAAACAATCACTGTCACAATAGTCCATTTATATCTACTTCTTGCACTTGCAGAACAGAAATTCTGGAGTTTTTTCTCACACGAACACTGAACCTAGAGTTGTAGCGATTTGAGGAAAATATCTCATTGCAATTTAAATTGTGATTATTTTTTTAATAAATGAAACTGCAAGCTTGGGTTCATGATCCACATAGTATTAAAACAATATATGATCCTACCAAGCATGATCACAAACTTATCTTGGTTTTGATTAATAGAATCTGATTACAAAGATAAATTGCTTTTTGTTCAGGACCTCAGTGTTCTTTCTTCTCAGCAATTCATTAAGACAATCTGGCTAGTTTTTCATAGAGAATTTAAATTACATTCTGTCCCTCACATTCCCCATGTGTTATGGCTGAGTCCCTACCACAGCGACCTGAGTTTCCCCTCTCTCTGTCTCTCACCCCTTTCCTGTCTACCTTCAGCTTTCTCTATCAATTTAAAGCTATATATATATATATATATAAACTACCAAATTTTGATACCAATGGAGTAAAACTCAGCGTCATTACTAGGCATGTTCCGGTCAATTAAACAAATTTTTATTTAGACTACTGGACTAGTCTAAATGTAATGAAACAGTCAGAATGAACCACAATGAAAGATCACACACACAGCTAGGCTTTAGAAGTTACTCTATTATGTACCTCAGTACAACCTGTTACACACATTGGAAGCATGTTACATTATGGTAAATGGTAAATGGACCTGTACTTGTATAGCGCCTTTCTAGTCTTCCGACCACTCAAAGCGCTTTTACACTACCTGCCACATTCACCCTTTCACACACATTCACTCAGTGATGGTAAAGTCCATCAAACAGAAACTAACTCATTCATACACATTCACACACCGATGCACAGCATCAGGAGCAATTTGGGGTTCAGTATCTTGCTCAAGGATACTTCAACATGTGGCAGGAGGAGCCAGGGATCCAACCAACAATCTGATTAGTGGACGACCCGCTCTCCCTCAGAGCCACAGCCACCCTGTTATCTGCCTTTACATGTCAGTAAACACGTTGGGATGCTACTGAAATTGGCAACATATGGACAATTATCTGCTGGATAATTCTGTGAATAATTAGAAAGAAAATGAAGATCTGTTAATGTTATCAGACGAAGAGAGAAATCAGTCTAATGGCTGATCGATCGATGTGGGATAAACTGATAAACGATGCCTTTTGAATTTTTGGATTCACTTTGTGAATGACAAAACGTAGACGATGGCATTGGCAATGATGTGAGGTAAAGCTACGTTAGCTAACTAAACATTGCCTGTCAGTCATACAGCGAGGCTGACAGCTGTCATAATGTGATCGCTAGTTTATAAGTTATTAATGTCGTCTTACCATAGTATTTTCTTTCCAACACCAGTTCTGCCATCCTTTTTTCCCTTGAATAGTGTCATGACAGATTAGTTGTGTGAGGTTAGATGGTAGAGAGTGAAATAAACTGCTAGAATCCCAAAGCAGACTGCAGTAACTGTAAATGTAAATGTTAGGACTAAAACTTCTAAAGTAGGACAAAGAGGACTCTTAAAAACAGCGGTGCAGAGACGAGGGGCTGCCGCCTGCTGGGGCTCATGCCTGTTAGTGGCGTCAAGACGATTTTAACCAGTGTTGTACATTAACATAATATAATGATTAGTTTAACCGACTAGAAGGGTGTTGACTAGTGAGATTACCAACATTTAACCGACTAGTCGACTAATCATGCACATCCCTAGTTGCTATGCCGCTGGCTTAAACTTTCACTTACTGCTACAACTTGTTAAGACATTGTCTCATGCAAGTTACATTTTAAAATTTTAAATATAACGATCATCATGCAGGCCTGAATCAACTGGTCCATCTGGTTTTCAACAGGATCTCTCTGTGCTGAATTACCTCACCAAAAAGGGTGTCAGAAACCAGATGAGAGAGGTAATCTAAAAACAGCAACAAAGGTAGAGTATCAACATACTCATGTAGGAGTGGTTCTTCCGGTGTTTTTTTTTTCTCCCGTTTTCCTCTCAGGCTGAACTATATCACAGTACTCATCATGCCCCCAAAGCATTACATAACACGGCTATGGAATGAAAACTGCATATCATTATGCTGTGCACATTCATTATGGAGAGCTGAATATAATATTCACAGTGTCATACAAGATCTCATGACATGAGCGCTAAGAAAGGGTGCTTGTTAAGAGCTCACTGTGACCGCTGCATAATGAATTCATTATGAATCAATGTACTTACAGAGACACACACAATAACTGGACATGGTATATACAAAAGAGCTGATTGTTTTGTTTGGTTCTGTTAATAGTCAATAGTTAATAGTGACACTGAGGTCAATATGATGTCACTACAGTACTTTACAGACCTCTTTTTCGACAGCCGTCCTGTCCTGTGACACCTGGATCACTGAGGAGGAGTGTTTTAAAGATAGGATGACATCTATGATTAGGTTTAGCTTCATGTGGGTTAAGGTTAAACCTTATATAAAGCATGCTAACAATGCTGTCATATACTCCTCCAGGTCAATTCCACACTACAGTATGCAATATACTGCAATTAGTTTGGAGATGCTGCTTAAAAATATTTTATTAAAGAAAACAAAGTGACTGCTACTACAAGGTGTTTAGTGTTAATGTGTTCTTAATGTGGCTGTGGCCAACAAATGCAGCCTTCTTTTTCTCACACAGCAGCTGATCCTTGCCAGCTCAAAAAGTCTCACAATATCACATGGCCAAGTATTTGGTTCAAGTGGTCATCAGCCACATGCACTTATATCACTGGACTAGACCAAGAGTGCCTGAATACAACATCAGTTTTGGTCTCTGTGAGGAGCTCTCACAAGTTAGCCCTGCGGTCGACTGGTAACCTGTACTCTGCCTCTTCTTCTATGCATGCAGGGATAGGCATCGAGCAGTGACACTTAACCAAAACAGTTGCCAGCCATAAAACCAAACAATAAGCTGAAGGACTACAGCAAGTAACTACAAAGTCGGTTGATAATTATCGATGGGCTCATTATGAGCAACCTCTTAAAACATGTATAAAAACACTGCTTCCAACCCTTCCAACCTGTGATTAAGACAAGAAATCTGCCAGAGAGATTCAATTCAATTCAATTCAATTCAATTCATAACAGAAGTTATCTCAGGACACTTTTCAAATAGAGCAGGTCTAGACCGAACTCCTTATAACATTATTTACAGAGACCCAACAGTACCACCATGAGCAAGACCTTGGCAACGGGGGCAAGGAAAAACTTCCCGGCTCTAGGTGGGTGACCAAAGAGAAAGAAAGAGAGAGAGAGAGAGAGAGAGAGACAGAGAGACAGAGACAGAGTCAGACAGAGAGAGAGACAGACAGAGCTATAAGGTGCCACCTGGTTAACAGTTCTCATTCAGACTTCCATTTCCATTTCTCATCTCTAATCATTTCTAATCTGTTTGTGTATGCCACCTCATGCTGGCAGCCATGTACTGTATTTAGCCCCATTGTTGTCTATGTGAGTAAGCAAAGTTTTCATAACTGGACCAGGAGCATGGCTTATTCTCACTTTTTGAAAAGGTTCATGTCCAGATAAATTCAGTCCATCTCTTACATTTAATTACATTACATCATTTCAAATGTCATATTTGAGAAGCTCTTTTTTCCAACTTGAAAAATGACAAACAATTAACTGGTTATCAAAAATTGATTAACTGACTAATAGTTACAGCACTAGTTAAAATAACTGATATTGTATTATTATAGCATTATAAAGGTATTTATTATTTATTAATTGGCTAATGAGTTTGATTGCATTACAGCTACCATGACCATGCCATGGACACAAACCCACACACATACAGTGAGCACACATACAGACATGACCTCCGCCATATGACACAAACGGTGTGGCAGATCCGTCTAAAAGAAATAATCATACCCACAGGTTCTATCTTTGAAAGAGAAAATCATGACCTCCATTAACAAACTTCATCTAATGTAACATGCTTTCTTCTTACAGAGGGCAGCCACTTTGTGCGAGGCACTCTGAGTGAAGGGCAGCACGCCGAGGCTGGCTCCATAAATGGCTTTCATGCAAAAGACAGCGTTAATATTTCACCAAGGCTTTCAGGATACCGACATCCTAATTGACCAAGAGGGTCTCTGCTCCTGCCACATATGTGTTCTACAACATGCAAAGAAGAGAGAAATGTATGTGTCCATCTTAAACATTTCCAGCCAGGACAGTGGGCTTACTCTCTTACTGCATGTAGACTATGCAGTAAGTTGGAAAGTTATCCCAATGAGATGAGATAACTCCTCCACGTGTCTACAGCTACATAGAGATTCCCTGATCACTGGAAAATAGCTCTGACTACTCCCATTTTCAAGTAAGGTGCAACTTACCTCCCAATTTCTATACTTCTAATTTTCTCCAAAGTCTTTGTAACGCAACAATTACTGACATACTTGGAGGACAATAAATTCTTGAGCCCAAATCCATTTGGTTTCCGACCCAAGCATTCAACAGAACTAGGGAATTGCTGTCTGCTTGAGAATATCCAGATTTGATTTTAAGGTGTGCTAGAAAACTAAACTTTCAAAATATACAAGTAGACATGTATCTCAGCATTTGGTTCACTACTGTGAAGAAAAGCAAATGTAAAGAAAAGTAAACTGTCGGATAGAACAATGGCCAAGCATCAGGGAGAAGAAAACACTGAAAATGTCAAAAAAATAAGCCTGTTAAGTATAAATATTTACCTAAACCCACTCGTTTTACACAACCTTATTATAGTTTTGAATATAATATGAAATATCCATGAAATAGTTAAGCAGGGGTTCTCAGTTTTCTAAATGATAAAAGGGACTCTGAAAGAAAAAGGTTGGGAATCAGTGTCTTATAGCATATATATTGTAGCCTACTTAACTACCATTCATAAAACAGTAAGACGTATAAGCTGCATTAGAGAAACCAAAACCAAATCCTGTTCTCGTGAACAAAAGTGATAAGTTCTTTTTCATTAGTTATGGGGAGAAAGATACAGTGTCCTGGCACAAGACCATACTTGCTGTCTTGAGTCGAACATTGCTTGGAGAGGAGGATTTCCCTCTACAGAAATGCAATGGTCACTTACACAGTGAAGTACCAACAGTATAGGCTCAGGGAGAAGATTTCACTGAAAAAAGTGCATTCTTTTGTAACATTTGCTCTTATAAAATACTGTAGTCCTGCAGCTAGCATGAGGATTTGTGTATTATAATGAAGCAATGATATTGTGGACTGTCAGAAGCCCTCGTGTGCAGTGTGAGCACATGGACGCAGCAGAGCCATGAGCTGGCTGACAGAAGTTTAACCCAACTTCTGCTGCCATATCTCAACAGACAGGCAGCTGGGCTCTCTCTAGTTTGCTGACTGACACGCATACTGTAGTTAGAGGGAAGAAGTGCATCATTCCCTCACACACATACACACTCAAACTAAACATGACAACTCCCTCTGTTGAGAGATAATAACCCACAGTAAATGTATGACGAAGGCATACTATAGCAACGATTCAAAATTATTCATTCAGCAGACGAGGTGAAGAATATCAGGATGGTGAGGGAAGGCAAAAACATGCGTGCACATGCAAACATTTGGAAATAGCCAACATGTAGGCAGAGCCTCGTTCCTCCTGCTTCGCTGCATGCCTCATTCTCCCACAGTGCTCATTCTCTCTGTCTCAGCCCATGTCTCCTTCTCATCCCCTCTCTGGTCCAGTGAATCATTCATTCGTGCTGTGTCTCTTACCTTAGTTGTGACAATGCAAAGACAATCCATGCTGGCCAGACAACAAAAGGAGCGCTCAACCTATGCTCAGATTCATCACCACTAATATTACCACTGGAGGGGAAAAAAGCAGGAAGATGGAGAAAAAAGATACCAGTGTGAAGAAGCGAAGAGGAAAGATAAAAACAGGTAGGGGTTGCTGAAGAAGAATAGGAGGAAGAGGGGGAGGAGAACACACACACACACACACACACACACACACACACACACACACACACACACACACACACACACACACACACACACACACACTCACTCACTCACTCACTCACTCACTCACACGCGCTGGCGAGGGAGAGAAGCCACGGCGGACAGACGTTACTGCATGTGGGCCCCTCGTGAGGATTGGGATGCCTCCTCCACAGCGCTGAAGGCAATCAGGATTCCTAACGCCATCTCAGAGCGGAGCATGCGTCATCAGCCAGAGCACACACACACAAAAACACGTACACTAAAAACGCTTAGCAGCTGGCCTGGCCTCCACCAACAAGCCAAAATCATTCCTTAGCTTCTCTCCCTCTCATTCATCCTCTGTTTCTTGTTTTCAGTTCATCCTTTCCTCCTCCTCCTCCTCCTCCTCCTCCTCCTCCTCCTCCTCCTCTCTCTCTCTCCTGTCTCTGGGCTGAGCGACTAGGCAGTGTTATAGGATGAGAGCAAGAGAGCGAGGGAAGAGAGTGAAGGATGCGAGCATCAGCTCAGCAGAATGAATTAGATTCCCATGCTCTCTGTCTCGCTGGCTAATAGCTGCTGTGGCAGACTGCTGGAACTTAATAATAACACACTGGCTTTAATTTCATCTGCAGAACACTGCCTTTCACTGACTGCGTGACAGACTTTCTACTTTGTGTGTGTGTGTGTGTGTGTGTGTGTGTGTGTGTGTGTGTGTGTGTGTGTGCTGTGTGTGTGTCTGTGTGTGTGTGTGTGTGTGTGTGTGTGTGTGTGTGTGTGTGTGTGTGATTTGACCAGTATGGTATTTTAAGGATGTCGGATGTTGGAATTGGGATTTAAAGCAATAATTGCCCATAATATATGGTGCCAAAAATATCTATTACAAATAACAGTTCAGTTTAAGGTTTTCCAATAAATAAGCAACAAACTAGTAACCAGTTCCACCAAAAATAATGACACAACAAACGACTTCCATCACATTTAATCTGGACTACCTTTAAGCAGATGTTTGATCAATATCGCCTCAGCTCTCGAACTCTGAGAGTGGCTGCTTTAACGTTGCTGCATCATCAGTCTTACCATAGTGTTTATGCACCAAAAATACACAAAGACTGCAATGCACTGCTGATGATGGCATTAATGATACAATGAAAACAAAAACCACTGAACTGCTTAGTTAACAGCTACTTATGTAACAGTGACAGGTCTTTGTGGCAATTTCTCTAATAAACTGGCATCAATGCTAACATTCAGTTTGGTTCATAACTTCCAGAAAAATGTAGATGCCAATCAGATAGCTCAAACAAAGGGTTGGTATGAGTATGAGTGCATGTATACAATCTTTGATGGCCATCCAAACATGCTGCAATTTGAAAAGTGATCAAAAACATTTGCTCTGACAACAAGAAGTTTGTTTTCAACACCAAAAAGGAAGAAGTGCAATTCAAAGAGTTTCACCGCACTGCAGTGAAACCCCAGCGGCAGGCTTTTTCACTGTCACCCACAACCACAGTTTCAACTACTCGTCTCCAGATGTGTATTGTCATCACAAAGCGACGGAAACACTTTTAATTCAACAGATAGACTTGCAAACTGCATAGGTTCATACGTGCATACATCTACAATTATTTCATGAGACAATAAAAAAATATAAAACAGCAAAGTTCCACATGGAATTGGTGTCAAACGTTTCCACAAAACAAATCACAGACACATCATAAGAATATGTTACAGCAGTCCAGGAACGGTTATGTAAAAGAACTGAAAAATTCTCTGTGTTGTTAAAAGGTAAAACAGACCTAATCTTAGCAGTGATCCTAAATGCATAAAAATACATCTTACGCAACTGGATTCAAGGAATAAACATGAAACAAAGCTGTGCTGTTGCTAATTTTCATCATTAATATTAAATTATTAATTGTTTTATTTTAGTTTTACGAGTTCTTAATCAATTTCACTGTGAATTAATTCATTATATTTTTTACAAGTAGCATAAAGGGAACTAGGATCTGACTTTCATTCTACAACCCTGCATTTTAAATGACAATTAAATAACCTTGAATCCCTAAATATTGTGTCAGCTTGAACTTGACAGCCATACTACCACCTCCATGGTGAGAAAACAACAACATCTTCATAATTCTTCTTATTCCCACCAGGTCTAATCAGCCAGAGCAAAGCAGTTGTGTGACAGCAACACAACTCCCCATGCACAGCCAATAGTTGCAATCAGAATAGAATAGAGTAGAATCAACTTTATTTTCACATCACATCAGTCTTCTGCATTTAAGCCAACCTATGTACCAAGAGCAGTGGGCAGCCACTGAACCAGTGGCAACCAGAACACCACACAGGGAACAGAAAGGTCCTGCCCCAGCCGGGAATCAAACCCAGGACCCTTCTTGCAGAGACGATAGTGCTAACCACAGAGCCACCAGTGAGATCCCTGCTCCCAGGCTGACTTAGCCACAGCGATGTTCAAACCTTCCCCCTCTTGAGACTCTAGGTTTCTGAACAAGAGCACAATTCCCCCACATAAACCGCCCTTGTACCTGTTTGCTGGAGGCATCCTGATGATGAGGTGTGTTGCAGAATTTGACCTTGATTACTGCTTTCATTTGTGGATGAAGCAGTGCCCCTCACTCCCCAGCGTCCCGTTGTTGTTCCTGAACACATTGACCAGCTCTGACTCCCTCTGCCAGAGCAATAGGGCTAATCTTTTCAGGTGATGCGGCTCAGGCAGCCTCGACTTATTGCATTAGAGAGAAGGAATGCTTTAACCTTGTTTGTTAGGGCTGCCGATGGTATATACAGACTAGGTGTGACAAATTTGGATTTGTCTATGCATGTTAACAACAGTGGTTGACAGTGCGCTAACAGCTTACTGGTCAGATTTACAGAGCCTGCTGTACTCTCTGACCTTGAAGCTGGCCTGGAGCTGACCCCAACACATTCTCTTAAGTCATTTCCTGACATGGAAATGGAATGAAAAGTCATCAAATCTGCTCTCTCGGGTTGTCTTTAAATTCAGAACAGGATTACAATAGAATATTTTAAATGTAACTAAATAGAACAGTGGTGTTCACAACAGCAAAGTCTCCATATAATAATAATATGTCACTGGAGACAAATCTAAAATAAAAAAAAGAAATAATATTCCTGACATCCAAATACTGAGGGAAGTTTAGAATATTAGCATCAGTCATTCATCCTGTCCTTTGTCCTCCTCTGATGTGAGTCTCTGCCTGGTAGAGGAAGGAGGGGCAGCTCACTTTACACAAACTAGACCATTTTTAAGATACATTGCAAACCAAGCTAAAGACAGCTTTTGTTCTAGCATGGAACAACGCTATTGGAACTAGTGTACTGTGCATGTTTATTGTTAAAACATAGCGGAGGTGGATGAGAGACTGCAGACAGAGCAGTACAAAATATTGTGAGTTTAAATGTTTATGCTTGTGGAACAGCTGTATTAATTAAGTGTGGGCTTTTTACTCACAAAGGTTATTGCACTTACAGTAACGAGGGTAGTTGTTGCCAACTCAAGTCATTTTTCGAATTTTCATTTAAGTGTTTCCATCATGGCCTCTGAGAGGCTGCAAGGTGAAGATTTTACCATTATCCACTGAGAAAAACAGAAATTGTGCACATATAGAAACTGCACTCTGATTCTGGCTTATACATATTAATCTGCAATTAACTCACCTAAGATTCCCCAATGTCAGCTAACTTAATTAGCACAGAAAATATTTCATTTATTTATTAAATAAAGCCGCTCTGCTCTTCCTTCACTTCATATCCTCTACTGCTCTCAAGCAAATAGGAGCTAACACGAAACAACCACATCTCCCTACCTTGCTTGAACATACAGTCATTTACTTTTGTGAGCTCATTGTTGTTGAAGCGACAAATCGCTTCTTGAGGAACTACATCTGGGAAAAGATGTGTTGGGCCGTGTTACGTCACAGTGTTCTACCGTGCCACAAGTGATGATGAGGTAAAATTAAAAAATCTGACCACAGAATGAAATGGAGCAAAATTGATGCTGATAACAAAAACACATTGGGTAACTTGGTGTGATGTACAGTCCCACATTAATAAAAGAGCCCAAACGTAATGCAAGACATACACATGCACACACACAGATAGAACGTATTGCTTCCAGAGATACTTACCACAGAGGTCTTGGTGCTCTCTCCCTGCTCCAACCCACTGGGTTCTGAGCTGCTCTGCTCCCTCTGCTGGGAACAACAAACAGGTGCATAAGTAACCTGAAGGTACCTGTACATACAGCCAATTCAAAGACTCAGTCTGTCAGATAATATCTTATAGCCAGAGCATTGTGGATACCATGAGGTATTAGAGGTTTAAGACACTATAAAATACATAGATCTTTTCTGACATGTCAAAGGCGTTGACTCTGCACATGGTAAATAAATCTCAAATGGAATCTGAAATGTTGACAAGCAATAAAAATGCATGTAACATTTCTTTTAGATGTATAACAACAACAGGATGCAGTTGTAAGGGTTATGCAAGAATTGGCAGTGACAGAGAGATGGAGTCATCATCAGCTGGCCATTCTGTCTGCTGCTTTGGTAAGTCTTTAATTAGAAGCTGAGATAGCGTAAGCCTATATGTGCCTGTGGCAACCAAAAATAAATGCCTGGCACACTAAGATGTACTACAAACCCTTAGTACACGCAGGCTTGCTTTAGCCTTCTCTCTGTTTATAGCAGCAGGCCCTTCTGACTTCAGATACAACTTTTGTTGTTGATTTATTCAATTTAACAAGTAAAGATTTTATAATATTAAGATAAAAACTGGGCCCCATTGCATGCTGGAAGTGATATAATGACACTGATAATCAATCTTGTTTATCCTACATAATATATGTGTTGTAACATGCCTAATGCTGTTAGACTGCTCACAAGATCTACTGCTAAATCCGCCAAACTGAACAGGCAGAATATCAAATCTACACCTTAACATTATATAAAACAACATTTAAATGTGACACCTCATGAACTAAAAAAAAATAGCTTACAGTTATTCACTAATTCATTCTTTTTTTGATTATCTTTTGGGCAATTTATGCAGTGGACCTTGTGGAAAGATGACAGGAAATGAGGGAAAGAGATGCATTAAGCTCCCACCTAGGATCTGAACCGGGTACATTGCGGTTCATGGTTGGTGCCTTGATGCCCAAAGCAACAGGGGTGTCCACACTTATTCACTCATGGCAAACCTACTGTATCTGGCCCCAGGTGGCAATTAGGAGAGTAAATAATGTCCACAGATTATTAACCCAAGATTATACAGTGCCTGTCTGCTACACTGCTGAAGTGCAGGGAGCCTCTTGTGTATGACACTAGTAGAAAAACATCCAGTGTGTAACATTTAGGAGGATCTATTGTCAGAAATGGAATATAATATTCATAGATATATTTTCATTAGTGTATAATCTGAATATAAGAATCTTACAATGAACTTTTTTTATCTATCTCTATGTTGAACTGCCATGTTTCTACAGTAGCCCGGAGAGGGCCAGGCTAAACACAGACTGTAGACGGTTTCTCCTACACTTCACAGCCTTTTCTCATTCCCAGGTTGTCATCAGACACGAGTGCTTTTCAGTTAATTGAAATGTGCAACTAGATCTGCTGCTAGATGCAACTACATCTTATACACTGCTCTTTTAATACTGAACCAAACTATTGATTACTTCAGTGCTTTTGTTTTTACTTTCCAACAAACATGCTACAAACTGCAAACAATTTGTTAGTTGTTCATATATTTGCAGAACCCCTACGGACCCTGTCAGTTGATTTGGATGGGACCATCTGCCATATTTGACAAGACATTTGCGTAATCTTCAGAGGGTTGATTGCGATAGCAGAAAAGGGAATATAACAGCAGTGTACTGATGACCTCATGGTGGGGTCATCAGTCTCTGAGGACTCTTCTAATCCCCTTCACTTATCCCTATCCTGGTACTACTGGATGACCTGAGCAAAGTGGTTCAGTGGCTCCTGCTGTTACTTTGAAAGCTATAAAGACCCTGACATGATATATTTGGAAATGTATATTCATGCCCCTTCTAACAAATTCTTTACCGTTACTGCAGAAAAACGGCAGGTGTGACGCACAAGGTTTGACTACTTAGACAAATAGGATTACTAGTAGATTACCAAACTGGTTGGTCCCATTCCAAGCCAAACATGCTATTAGTAACACGGCTGGTGTGTGCAGACCCACAGCTCTATAATTTCACACTGACCTAGGGTCTGCTTTAACCAACAACAAACACAAAAGCAGCATCACACAAGGAATAATTATTACAGCCTCTTTCAAGTTTATGTGCAAAGCTCAAATAGTACTGAACTACATTTCAACTGACATTCTTTTATGTAATGATGTTTCTCTACTTTTAAAAGACCCAGGGTCTGTAACAACAGTTACATTCAGCTCAACAATATTAGAAAAGACATTAAAGCTAGCAGAAATCTACAATGTGTTCCAAATTATTATGCAAATATGATTTTAATTAAAGAAACATTAGATTTTTTGTTTTCCAATGAAAGTTTTCAATTGTGCTGCTTCCCATGTCTGTTTATATCACTGACATCAGTCTCAGACAGGTTTTTCTTTATTAGTTTGCCAGGTGAGCCTAATTAAGGGGAAACTACTTAAGGATGTTGTTCCACATTATAAAGCAAGTCACAGGTTTCATGCAATATAGGGGGGAAAAAGATCTTTCTGCAGATGAAAAGCTTGAAATAGTGCAGTATCTTTCCATAGGTATGAAACTAGTGGATATTTTATGAAATATTAAGAGAGATCATAGTCCTGTGAAAAGATTTCGGTCTCATTCAAAGCGCAGACGGGTTCGTTCAGATAAAGGCGTGTTTAGGAAAGTTTCTGTAAGGCTAATTTATCATATTAAGTGAGCAGCTGTGAAAAAGCCACTGATGAGTAGTAAAAAAGGTATTTTAAGTTGCTGGTGACTCTTGAGTCCCAAGGCCCTCTCGATGCAGGATCCTCCAGAGAAGCATAAAGCTGTATTTCGGCCACCCTTAAACAATGCCCACAAGGAGACATGATTGCAGTGGGCTCAGAAATACATGAAGACTAATTGTCTAACAGTTTTATTCACTGATGTATGCTGTGCTACACTGGATGGTCCAGATGGATGGAGTTCTGGATGGCCACCATGTCCCAACAAGGCTGCGACGTCAGAAAGGAGTGGTGGAGTGATGTCTTGGGCTGGAATCATGGGAAGTGAGTTGATAGGCCCCTTTAAGGTGCCTGAAGGTGTCAAAATGAAATCTGCAAAATATGTGGAGTTCCTAACTGCCCATTTCCTGCCATGGTATAAAAAGAAGAACCATGCCTTCCGGAGTAAAATCATTTTCATGTAAGATAACACATCATCCCATGCTGCAACAAATACCATTGAGGCCTAGGCTGCTATGGGCATTAAGGGAGAAAGAATCACGGTGTGGCCACCATCATCTCCTGACCTCAACCCTATGGAGAACCTGTGGAGCATCCTTAAAAGGAAGCTCTATGAGGGTGGGTGGCAGTTTACCTCAAAACAGCAGCTCTGGAAGGCAATTCTGGCATCCTCAAAGGAAATACAGGCAGAAACTGTACATGGACTTACAAGTTCAATGGATGAGAGAGTTGCCAATGTGACATCAAAGAAGGGCTCCTATGTTAATATCTAACTTGTTCTGTAAAGATGTTTTTGATTGAAATAGCTTTAATTTGAGAAAGATTACACCCTAACGCAAAAAATACAACAGATTTCTGTTTTCAATCCTTTAGAAACTGTTTTGAAACTCTGTTTTGCATAATAATTTGGAACACTGCATTTTGGGTTATTTTGAAAAAAAATGTCATTGTCATCATTGGTAACTGTGTTTAATAAAACCCAGATTACGATATAATTGTTGAGGAATAAAAAATCCTATTGTCTGCCAATTACATCGACTATTTAGTAAGAAAAAGAACAAAAACAGTATATGCGTAATCATTTGGAACACAGTATATTCTACACACTTCATTCAACTATATTTAATTCCTTCATTTTATTTTTGCCATTTTAATAGTTTTTAATTATGAGGGATTGACAACAAAGCTGGACTTGCCAATACTGACTCAGACAGAATAAGGTTGGTGTAAAATTGTATTGCACTGTTATATATTTTTACTTTAAAGCTGCAGTAAAGGTGGGCGATATATATCGTTTGCGATAATATCGTCATTGTTGTTTGACAATGTGCAAATTTCCATTATCGAGTATTTAAATTACTTCGCCAAAAATATTGAAACGCACGTGGAAACTCCTCACATCCACTTAATACACGGTGCAGCAACGCTCTCTACAGCATGGCAGGATTCAGTCACACGACTAGTGGGCCTACGTGATCACATGACGTGATCACATGACCTCTCGCTAGCATCCTCCTTGCAACAGTTTAGCAGCGCGTTGTGATGGTAGAGAGAAAATGCAAACACCTCCAGTCCCTGAAGCTACCGGTACTTCAGATGATTTAGTGCCGAGACGTGGGTCTACCTCTCTGGCATGGAAATGGTTTGGTTTTGAAAATATTTTTTAGCGCAGCGCTCAGAGCGCTTCAAGTTGAAATCTGTTCAACTTTTAACACCGTTGGGCGCTCAGAAAATGAGTTTTTTAGCGCTCAGCGCTAAAAACGCGTTTGGTGGACACAAGCCCTAACTCAGACAATTCCAATCACATTTGAAAGGATATCGACTGAGTATCGCTATCGCCAAAATCCCCAAAAATAACGGTAAGGTAACTTTCACTATATCCTGATAGTAGTACATGAGACAGATAATCTGTGAAATATCTGGTTCCTCTGGCTCATCCACCGGGCCAGAACGAAAACAACCAATGGGGGCCAAGAAGGATAGTTGATTGTTGAATCTCATTTCCAGGTCGTCAAATACTCAATAATCAACAAGCGTCCAACCCAAAGCGTCTTTATATCTTTCTCAGCCCTGTTTGGTTGTTTTCATTCAGGCTTTTTCACAGATTATCTCTTTCTCTCTCTCTCTCTCTCTCTCTCTCTCTCTCTCTCTCTCTCTCTGTCTCTTTCTCTGTCTCTCTCTCTCTCTCTCATTTGTTCTTTCACACTGTAAATAGTAGTCTCCGTCCTGTCTGTGCCTGTGCATGCTTGGGATTTCTCATGTTCAAATGTAGTTGATGAAGGCTTGTGGTATGGATTCACAATTAATCGTAATAATATCGAAAGTGCAATGTAAATAATACGATTTTTTTTTGCCACATAGGGGCAGTGTAAAAAATTAGTGAACACAACACTGACATATAATCTTTTAAATTGAAATGGTGAACTTGGTAGCAATCAGTTGCTCATTTCCACATCCACCACTTACAGAGCAACATTATCATTCATTTGGAGTTGTGTTTCCACCTAATTAATGTAAGTTCAATATTCACTCTCTTTTAGCTCTGTTTGTGGTCTCTACCACCTCCTGAGGGGGACATCCAACTTCTAAATGCTCCACTCCCCAGCTAGTAGTAGCCTGTGTCTGCTGCTGAGCAGACAGTGTACAGTGTGTTTAACAGAGCTTTTCCTATGATAACAGCTAGACTTATGTTTATATTGTGCTCACACACCTACACCTCTGTCTCACACACCGGCTTGCCCCACCTCTCTCTGCTCCTCTCTCCATATACAGGCTGTATGTGTCTGCTCCATTACTTTTTCACAACAGCAGGTGAGCTGCGCATTAACGAGGAGTGTCATTAATGAAGTCGCGGAAAACAACACTTACTCTACTTGCTCTCTTTGTTTCTCTGCAAAATACTAAAACGAGTCCCTGTGTCGTTAATATACAGGCCCGCCCAAGTTGAGCTGAAACTAACTATACAGCTCTGTAAAGTCAAGGAGATCCTAATGGCATTTGCAAGAATCCACCGGGCCTGGACAAAAACAACCAATCAGAGCCGAGAAAGGCGCTCTGGGTTGGTGTCCGTATTTGACACAAAAATCTAAACATTAAAGATTTTTTACCTCGCTAGAAAAGCTGGTGGACTACAATTTGCAAAAAGGCGACAGTATTCTGTATAAATATTACATGAATACACTTTCCAGGAAGACGCCATCTTTATATTCAACCCTTGTTCATGACTTTAGAGTGGCTTTCTTACAATTCATGTGCCACGACTGAACAAACTTCATTGTGTTACTCATCAAACCGGAAGAGATGAGACTGGTTTGTTTACAAGGTTTAACCTTAAGGGGAGCAAATGGTTGCTTCTCAACTAAAACTGAACAAACACAAAACCAAACAAGTTCCAAACAACCAACGACACTGTGCCTTTTTTGGGGACGAGCTCATCCTGGCTTGCTGCCATGTTGTGTTTATCTGTGGAGAGGCGGGGGGAGGGGTCAGCGCACTCTGACCTGCGGGAGCCCAAAGGGAGCGCAGGTGTTGTGGGAGTTCAAGAGAAAACCGATTTTAACTAAAAATAAATCGTGTTTTACTACAAATTTGAATTAATTGATAAAATCGATTTATCGCCCAGCCCTACATCAAACCTAAGGACCATTTTGAATGCCAGCTAGTTAGCATTTAACACACAGGGCAATGTGACAATAGGTTTGTCTTGAGCCATCCTGTATAGGATGTTCAGTTCGGTAAGTGAACCTTAATTCACTATGCGCTGCAACCCAAACAATTACTGTCAAAGGAGCCTACTAAAGTCAACAACTTGCATTCGTGGAACAGAAATTCAAGATTTTTTCCCAGAAGCTTTTGGCAGTGCACCAGTTGTTGTCCATCAGCTGTAGCATGCTAGTCGGCTTAGTTGGGTTAGTCAAGCTCAATGAGCAGGAATTAGTGTCATACTAATGCAAATCTTGTTCAACTGTCAGGTTCCCACTCTTTTTAACAAATCATTTTCCAGGACCTTTCCAGGACATTTTCCAGGTGCTTTTCTTGATAATACAGGACAGAACTTGCTTACAAATGGTCATATAAGCTGCTGTTTCAGGCAAATTGACTGCGTTAATTGGCCACTGCCCATAAGTAACAGTTTAAATCAACTAGAATTTATTTTATTTTACAGAAAATGAATCTTCTAAAAAGTTAGTGTTCATTGCACGTATGATCAAACTGAAATTGAAACAAACTGAAGAAATGTGATGCTGTTTGCATGGAGACATGAGAATATCTGGAAAAAATAGACTTGATTATAGTGTATTAACTTTTGAGCTACTGTTAAATGTTTACATTTCTCAAAATAAATGATAGAATTTTTTTCAATAATGTCTTTCATTAGACTCTCCCTCCCCTGCCTTCTAAATGCCCACTTCTACAACAGGAACACAATACACATTTTACAACTGTTACAGACTGTAGTTCTCCTCTTGACAAGTAATCTGAACTTCCTGTGTAAAACTTCTGCATGGCACCTTTAAAGACATTTCCACATTAAAATGTCTACAAACGCTTGACCTATGTGTTATATATTTAGCAGTTAATTACATTATCCCAAATGTTTCCAACAATGGTCAAACCCAGAGAAATATGTCATTTTATTCAGGTAATGGTACATTTCCTACTTGCCTCTAGTCGCTATCACTTCTGGGTAAACACAGGCAATGTCTGGTAAGTCAGAGAGTGAAGACGGAAGTAGGCCAACAAGACTTTACATAACATAAACAAAACTTTAGTATCACCTCTTCCATGAGCAATTTCTGTCCAAGTCAGGTCGGATAGATTTTCAGTGGCAATGGTGGTTGTTTAACAATGAAGCCAACAACTCCCATGATCCCAAGCTTCTTCACAATGTTGTCTTTTGTTTATTTTTTGACGTGAGAGACCCGCTAGCAGCAGAAATGAAATACTGTACCTTTAAAGTAATGAGGAGCTACAGTATTTTCACAATAATCAGTTTTACTCATTAATATGCAAATGGAAATCTTCATCTCACATGACTTAAAATGCTACATTTAAATGAACTACTTTTGGCAGGACACTGTATGTCAAGCATCACATTATTCTGCTCAGCTCACCACAACCAGCACATATCCCTACAGTGACGTGGCACTCTATTTAAAGGCTATGACCCTCATATTTGGCATGTCTGCTGATTCATACCTTGCTGCTGTTACTGCTGCTGCTGCTGTCTGCAAGAAAAGTCTCCACCTCAGCCTCCACCTGCTTTACTCCTGCATTTTTTGAATGGCTACAGCAGACAACCTAGTCATACAGAGGTAATTCTTCAGTGCATTCATGTCTGAGGTTTTGCTGGGCTCAAACACTGTGTCAGAGACTCACCTCCTCTGCTGGGCAGGCAGTGTGTGCAAGCTCAGAGTTTTGTACAGAGACACTCTTCTCCCACTTGTCCGCCATGTGGTTGACCTCCTCCAGCTTCTGCTCGCAGCTTTTCTGCGTGTTTAGCAGTGTCACTTCATAGAACTCCTGGATATCTGTGGAAATACATATTACATGACTCAGGTGCTGGTTAACTGCTTCAACAACAATAACCTAAATCTGCAGCTGTAACAACTGTACAATTCATGCAAGATTTCATCAAATGATTGAACTGAGATCCTCACAGTTCAATATCAATATCTCTGCCTTAGGTTAGGTTCTGCATATAGGTTGACATACCATAAGAAAATGTGTATTTTCAAGTTTGCTTGTGAGAACTATTTTCACGAAAACAGCTAAGTTTCTTACACAAATGACTGCAGTAAAGGTCATGTAAAGGTCATAAAGCCCTCTGCCTCCATGTTACCAAATGGGCCATGGGCCAAACTGGAAAATCAAAGTACACGTCAAATAAATTTTTCTCAAAAGATGGTTTTAGGTAGTTCTTATCACGCTATACTGTGGATTTCAGGGGAGGTGACTTACAGTATGCTGCCTACAAAAATGCATAATGGCAAGATATGCTGCACAGACATATTGCGCAACCACGCTTCCATGGTGATGGAAAGAATAGCATGTATTATTATATCATAAAGTATTATTATATTATTAATAAAATTAATTAGAGATGAATCACTCTCATGCATGAATCACACATCAATTAATAGGCTAATTTTATGTATGATCCATGATGATGAAGATACAGCAAGACAGAAATTCATGGCAAAAATAGCGTATTGTCAATAATTTAGAGACCCCCCAACATTTTACAAATCATGTTTTTAGAGGAGCCCATGTCTAATTTAGAGGAGCCAAGCTCACCCTGTGTAGTTTGCACCCTGGTTTAAGTGTTGATTTTCCTGATCAGTTTGATTTTAATGAGGTATTTGCAGCTATGAAAAAAAGAAGGGGTTTCACATCATGACTGACAGCTGAGCCCTGCTTGTGATTGAGTCAGCCGGGCGTATGGATGGGACCAAGATACTGCGGCACCAACCCCAATTACTACTGCACAGACTCAGTGGCTCAGAGTGGTGAAAGATGGCAGTGGCCGTATCCAGCATGTCCATCCTTTATATGTCGATGTATATGATGTAATTATGAAGTTATTTCAGGTTGTGAGGCAGACATTACTGCAGTAACCGTATCTTTATACTTAACAAAAGGATAACCAGCAATATTTTACCAATCATAGCAGTCCTCCAAATTTTGACTTTCTTCTTCTTTTCTTCTTTTATTTAATTGAAAATGGCTAAAAACATTGCAACCCAGTTTGCAATTTTTTTTAGAAAAGCTCCCATTGAATTAGGCATTTGCTCAGGCTGCAACACTCCCAAAAAACAAAAAAAATCAGCATTGGTAATTGGTTGAGTCTCATTCCCAGCGTCTGAATTTGACGACCTGGGAATGAGAACCAACACTCAATTATCTTTCTTGGCTCTGATTGGTTGTTTTTAATCAGCTGCAGTGGATTATGGCCATGAGGAGCAGACTAACCTGATTTTGTTCACAGATTATCTGTCTTATGTACTACTGTCAGGATATAGTGAAAGTTTCAGCAAATATGACAAAAAGATATTTTCCTAAATGTTACCTACTGCAACTCTAAGGTTCATAGCAGATCAGCTTGACTGGGTAAGAAAATATGTCAAGTGCAATATATGTACCAAACTGCAAGTATCCTTTCCAACTGTAGTTAAACAGACTGAAAATGAATATTTTTTTCATTTAGCCTGAACTTATGACCGTATTGGTGCAAACACTGAATGTCAGTATAAGTCACTCTATCAGAGTGCTCTATTAGCCTCACTGCACAGGAATCTTCTGGATGGATTCAACATGTTTGGTGCATCATTGCAACATCTACCAAAAAGCATTTGCATTGTATGACTCAAGTGAGCTTTTTGTTTGGCATTCATTCCAAATGCTAGTGTTTTCCAAATGCAGACACATTTTTTGAATGGCTAGCCATGTTTTACCAAAGAACTAGACCCATAACAAGTGATCTGCCACGCCAGTCCAATGCCTAGGCTCTGCAAATAAAAGACACATTTACATTTAAAAAGATCTTAATAAAAACAAACTATTAGCATTCACCACCAGACACCAGATCATGTTTCTGTCCCTATCATAAACAAATGATTGAGTGCATTCTGTTTTTAGAAACAGGAAATAAATAAATATTGATGTAGATTTTGTAAAAATAAAAAAAGACTTCTTTCTTTTTGTAATTCAAATGAAAACAGGGTATCAGGGATGCAAATGAAAACGGCAAAATTTATGCAAATCCCCAAAAGCTCTTGAATGGTTGCTGTACAGCAGGTTGGGTATATGTGTAAGACTCTACTTGGTACAAAACCAGTTGTTAGCTCTCACTCATTTCATTACTATGAAAGAATAAAGATATGGAGTAAAATTATATATAATGTTTGTAACAGAGCACATGGCACTAATGTTTTCAAAAGAAGTTTGTTTTTACAAAAGTAAAAAGAATTATGTTTCACTGTAAGGAATACAAATTTTAATTACGAAAGAAAAGATCTAACTGGACATCCATCAGCATCAGCATGTCGATCCGACCAGCACTGACAGCTCAAATACTCCGCTCTCTATTCTGCATTACACTGCAAAACTATAAGCAAAAGCTATTTTAAACAGAACTCATATGGAGAAAAAAAAGATTCAAACACAGCAGCAGAAAGTTGTCAAGGGTAACTCACAGTGCAGTAAAAGCTCCCTGCTCTCTCCGGTCATGTTGCAGCGCTGCTACACTGTGAAAACTGTGCGCTGTGAGAGGACCAGATGCCTGGTGAAGAGCTAACAGCGAGCCTAATCCTCAGACACAGAGGCCGCCTGTTCCCTTCAATACAGACAATGACCTTACACCCCGCATAGCTGATTTCTAATTCAGCTCTCTTCTGGGTAATGTGCTTAACACAGCCAGCAGTCCTTTCCAACTCTCCCCTTAATGAACAAAACCCCACTTCTCCCATCACCAGATGAAGTGGCTCAACACTCGTCAACAACCAGGCACCCAAATATCTACATAGCCTGCTTTTTTTTTCTTCATTTTGTGTACAGGTTTAGTGTCAGGCAATGATACAAAAATAGTGAGTTCCAGCTCTGGAAAGATCCATTCACTCTTTGTGCTGATGAGCTGTTTTAAAGATGCCAACTGACACAGTATTTAAGGTTCATGGCAGAGAACTAGTGCAGGGTATGCATGTGTCTAATACAATGGGTCCTGCAGGGAGTCTCCACTGACAGTGATTTTGAAATACCCTGTAGACCACTGGTTCCCAATCTGGCAGTTGGGACCCCTACTATGGGTTGCCAAAGTTTAATCGAAAAGATCCAACACTGAGGCTACAGTGTACTGTCATTGCAGCGTAAAGGTGCTACGCAACTGCACATCAAACATTTAGAGTCAGCCCCATGCTACTAGCTGTAGTATGTTACTTCAGTACAGCTCTCTAACACGTACAGCTTCTGTCCTTTAAGCTGCATTCACAATGTAGCCAATATATTTTTTCTTTATAAAATGGAAGAAGAAAAAAAAAGAGTGAAAAGCACCCACCACCAAGTTCCCAGAAACCAATGTGACACCATCCACTTGCTTGTTTCATCCGCCCCAAGATATTCAGTTTAAAATGATATCAAACAGAGAAAAGCAGCGAATGCTCACATTTGTGAATCTTGCACTGGAATAACTGGAATTTGTTCTTTATGAAGGACTTAAATGGGGACTCTATTATCAAAATCAAGATTAATTTTCAGTCTGTTGCCTTATTACTGAATTAATTATTTTGGCACAGGCCATCAACAAGACATTAAGATCAGCCTAATGATTCATTTTATTTGAATTAAAACAGTATTTTATTTTTCTGTGCGTCTTCATTTATATTTATATTTGTTATTTTAATGTGTGAGAAAAAAGCACTTACATTTTTTTTGTTTAATATCCAACAAGTACCTTGATTTCTATTGCAAATGAAAATGAAATCATCATACTCCATGACCGATAAAACGGTCATTAGGAGAAAGATGGAATTGATTATCTCATTTATTTATCTTATACATTTTCTAAGCTTACCATATAATGTGTTTCTTTGTTTATTTCTTGTTTTATACTTGTATATTGTTATATAGTGTAATTCCTGTTCTAACTGGTTGCACTGTACAGCCCTTTGTAACTTTGGTTTTGAAAGGCACTTTATAAAGTTTTATTATAAGTATTATAAGTATTATTATTATTATCATTATTATTATTATTATCATCATCATTATTATGTGGATTTCAGTGATGACGTAGTTATAATTAAAGAAATTCAACTTTTGTGGATAAGGTCTGTCTGCTGGTATAATGTCGGAAGTGACACTCCGCCTGCGATTGCTGTCCATCTGAGATTATCTTCCATTACAAAGACTGCATTAGGATAAATTATGACAAGCACTGAGTATTCAGTTTTGCCAAGAGACATCATGTGGAGTCAACTGTTACATTGGTCACCAATTTAAACACATTCCAAATTAAACATTGTAAACAATTTAAACAGTGTGAAGCTGTCATTTATACATGTATTTTCCTCTGAATTTTTAGCTTCGGGCTCAAGCATTCACTAACACTACAGTCGAGTTTTGGTCCAGCTAGTAAAATGTTAATGTAGGTCAAAATGAGATCAATGTATAGACCGGAAAATCAACAAGTTATATAACAAAATAAAAGAATGTTGGCTAAAATATTTAATCATGTAATTATACTTTAACAGTGGAAGTATCTGTTAAGCCCCTGGCATTATCTGTTAATCCATAGGCTTTAACAGAAAATATAATAACAAAATCCCAATCTGGTGAGTATTTTTGTCAGCGGGGCTACATGTATTGTGATGGCATGCATTCTGCTCCTCAGCACACACATGCAATACCACTCAGCCGTGCTCTGCATATTACTATTTGCGATCGAATATTAGGTGGAAAATCAGATAAAGATTGAGTTTATCGTTTTATTAAATGATTTAAGTAATATTTATTTTAATACTTAATACAATAAAAAGAAGGGTGATGGGCATAAAAACAGGAGAAGGAACTGTATCCGTTTATGTCAGAAAAATGGAAGATGGCTTGGCTCTACTACCACTTATAATCCTCAAAGTATATCTATACACTTATAGAAGCCAACCAAAAATATAATAGATTAACCATGTAGCTGAATGACCAAATCATAAAAAATAAGAACATAACATAAAACACTTGAACATCAACATTTAAAAATACAGTTTTTATTTAACTGTAAAGCTAATGAGTTTGAGGAGTTTAGAGGTGCATGTTTCTATTTTCTCTGGTCACATCACTTCTTTTGGCTTTCATGTACTTGACAGTGACTGTTTGCATGCTGCTCTCACCCCTTTTGGGTTTCCTAGGCAACCCTGAAGTAGATCTGAGCAAATTTGCATCCTCTTTGACACATGTTTCACATGTGACTTTACTGGTAGCTTCCTTTAACGATCACAAAATCCCACTTACACAAAGCATTTTTTTCACAGTGAATACAAACACACTGTCACAATGCTGATCTGCTTTCTTCATGCTTACGTAACGGGTGGGTGGAGTGGGCTGGGACTCACAGTGATGGCTCCTGTGTAGCTGTGGTTCTTTGGGGAGCGATTATTCCAGCTGCATCCTCTCCCTACAGCTAGCCCTCCTCCACAGTGACTAAGGTGCCAGCTAATCCTTCTATCTCCCAACACACACAGGCTACCAATTATTGGTAATACATCACTGCTCACTCCTCTGGTTCTCACCTCCCTCTGGGAAATAACATTGTATAGTCAGATTCGTGGTGTTAAAATGAGAAAAATTCATGCAGGGATACGGTTTTATAATATTCAAATCCAGGATTTCGACAAGAACCTTTTTTGTGAGTCTTGCTAATAGACAGGATCAATTAGTATTTTGATAAACGTTATGTTTAAAATGTTTTTAATTAATTTCTCTTTGTCTTTGTATTACCTGGCTGTAGAGTTGTCCTTTCTGGTCTGGCAAAATATGGTTCTGATGGAATTGTTGCGTTTTTGTCCATGTTGTCCTGCCCGGTATATATTATTTGGTTTGATCAGCCAGCGCATATGATTCCCTCATGTCTCATACTGTTTGATCTTTTAGATGATTTAAGATATTTTCTCGTTAGCCTTACATTTCAGTAGTTATGTTTTGTTGATCTCTTTTAAGGATCCTATAACTCAGTTAATTTAGTTGGATCAGTAATTTGTTTTGTTGAATGGTTTTTTGGGAAAATGAACCCAATTATTGAATCAAAAACCTGTGTTCCTTGCATCTTGACTGCTTGGTTTACAACGTACATAACCTTTAATTGATAAAAACAAATTGTAGCTAATGACAATATAACTAATTACTGAAGCCTTAGACTTTATCAATAACAGTAGTAGTTAATGGCAAAATGGTTATTTTGAAATATATTCCTCCTACTCAGTTTTTTTCAGTAAGTAAATATTCTCTTGTTTTATATGTATGTATGTATGTATGTATGTATGGATGTATAGATGGATGTATGCATGTACATACTGTAGTAGTGAGTACGTAAGTTAAACAAAGCATTATAACATTCCTATAACATTTATAACATACCATATAACATACAACTTTTATCATACATATACATAACGTTACAACATACTAGCAAAATGATGGTGGTGGAGTCATGTGAGAAGTGGTGGTTTGGTTCCACCTCTCACTAACCCAAGTGCCCTTTATTTCACACACCATTGAGTCTAGAGTTCACGTCCATTTTGCTTCAGTTGGAGAGCAGCAGCATCACCACTGGAGATAGAAATGTGAATGTCGAAAGCAAGGGAGGATCTGAATGTAGCAGAGGAACAGTGCAGAGTGGGTGGAGAACTCCACTCAGGAGTGACTTCAATTTAAGGGAAACAGTGAAAGGAATATTAAAATTAATGACTGCAAGATGAAGTGATGATTCACCCTATTTTCTTAATTTTATTTTAAAAATATAAACTCAGACTGTTTAAGGGACCTTGGGTGGAGTGAATATGTCTCAACTTTGTCCAAGTCATATCCAGGTACCTTGCTCGTGGCATCTCCATGGAAACACTTTTCCAAACGACGTCAGCACTTGTGAGAAACTGCAGCAGATTTTTTTTAACTGGTAAACTCTGAAATAACACTGCAAGACTCCAGACACTGACACACTGTGGGATCAAGCTGGCACTGAGATCCAGTTCACTCCTCAGAACACATGAAAACACAGACCTCAAGACATTGGCTTAAAATGGAGCTGCAGGAAACAATGTTTTGGGGCTCTACATCAGCTCCATGTCCTCTGATTTAAAAAATTTAGATAGTAACACTAACATCCAAGAGGATATTAGAATAGCTCAGGACCCAGCCTAGCCAAATTAAAAAAAAAACAATATACTGATCAAATCAATCAATCAATGAATTAATAATTAGTTGACAATAAATTATGCACATTAAAACAGGACCATACAAATTATGTGGAAAATGACAACCAATATTTCAGGAAACAGATAAGTATGACATCTCAAGGTTTCACAGCTGTTGGCACAAAAGTACATTGTGGACACTGTGGTCAAAGGTGTGCTCACCTTTGCTCGCGCAGTGAAACGCAGGAGTAGAGGGAAACGTGCCTGTGCGCTCGTGCGTCTCCCCCAGCGCGGACATCGCACACCGTTACCTGGAATATTCCTCTCCAACATGCGTTCACTGTGCAATAAAATGGACGAACTTCAGCTAACTCGGGAAAAACAGAGACTTTTCTTCATCGTCAGTTTTATGCTTCACGGAGACATGGCTCTGTGGATCGATACCGGACTCTGCGCTGCAGCTGGCAGGCTTCCAACTCTTCAGAGCAGATCGTGACACAGAACTCTTCGGCAAAACAAAGGGTGGACGTATCTGTTTTTACACCAACCGTAGCTGGTGTAATGATGTGACAGTGATCCAACAGCATTGCTCTTCTACTCTGGAATATTTCATCATAAACTGTAAACCTTTTTACTCCCCCCGTGAGTTAATTTCATTCATTCTGGTCGGTGTTTACATTCCACCGCAGGCCAACATGCAGGAGGCACAGTGCACGCTCCCCGACCAGATACTGTGTGTGGAGCGGACTAACCCGGACTATTTAGTTATTGTCCTTGGTGACTTTAACAAAGGAAACCTCAGCCACGAACTTCCAAAATACAAACTGTTTATTAAATGCCCGACCAGAGAGAAGAACATACTGGATCACTGTTAGGCTACAGTCAGCAGAACTTATCGCGCCGTCGCCCGCAACGCACTGGGCCTCTTTGACCACGTCATGGTCCACCTGATTTCCTCATACAGGCAGAAGTTAAGCTCTGTAAACCTGTTGTGAGGACATCTAAGCAGTGGACCAGTGAAGCTGCGGAGGATCTTCAGGCGTGTTTGGACTCTACTGACTGGGATGTTTTCAGGACTGCTACCAACAGTCTGGACGAGTACACAGAGGCTGTGACATCATACATCAACTTCTGTGAGGACTGCTGTGTACCATCACACACCAGGGTGAGTTATAACAAAGACAAACCCTGGTTCACAGCCAAGAGGGACAGGTTTAAGGAGTCAAAGTACAAGTTTAGCAAGGCGGTGAGAGAAGCTAAACGACAGTACTCTGAGAAACTCAAACACCAGTTCTCAGCCAATGACTCTGGTTCTGTCTGGAAGGGGCTCAGACAGATAACCAACTACAAGCCTAAAACCCCCCACTCCATAAACGACTTGCGCCTGGCAAACAATCCTGACACCATCCCCCGTGACACCCCACAGCCCCACTCACCAGTCCCTCCCCCGCCCAGCTCAGCAGGAGCCGGGGCCACATCACAACTTCACACATCTGTGAATCCCTCCTCCTCAACCACAGTGACGACTCTCTGCCTCCAAGAGAGGGACATCAACAGACTCTTTAAAGGCCCGGACACACCAACCCGATTATCGGCCGTCGGACGTCAGTGTGTCCCGTGCCGTCGTTAGTCGGCGTCGGCGTTCATTTTGGCCGATTTGATATGTAGAATCGGCCAGTGGCCGTCGGCCTCAAGGACCAATCTGATTGGTGGAGTGCTAGCCCTTGACTAGCGAATCAGTGACTGCACGAGAAAAGCGGAGGTGACGATGGTAAACATACTACGCCAACGCCAGTATCTTGTTATTATTAGCCATCGTATTTTCCGTTCAGCGAGTAATGACAATAACGATCCTTCTTGACTACTATCAACACTCTTTGATGAAAACAATGACTGACGACAGCGTTCTCTGTGTTTACTAGGTCTAGAGTGATCCATCATTTCAACACAGATTAGCGCCGCCTGCTGTTATGGGGGCGTATTACACCTCGCGCACGTGCAGAACGTATAGTCCAGTCGGCATCAGTTTGGTGTGTTCGGAGGCACTTTTTTGACCGACTCGGGGAGACGAGAGCCGACTGATCAGTCTGACTGCTTTTCTGCTGACGACCGTCAGGTTGGTGTGTCCTGGCCTTTAGAGGCAGAACCCCTGCAAAGCAGCCGGACCAGATTCTGTCTCTCCATCCACCCTGAAGCACTGTGCTGACCAGCTGTCTCCGGTGTTCACGGACATCTTCAACACCTAATTGGAGACATGTCATGTGCCAGCCTGCTTCAAGTCATCCACCATCATCCCTGTCCCATAAAAAAGCAAGGACCACAGGACTCAATGACTACAGACCTGTTGCCCTCACCTGTGTGGTCATTAAGTCTTTTGAGCACCCTGTGCTTTCCCACCTGAAAACTATAACGGACCCACTCCTGGATCCCCTGCAGTTCGCCTACAGAGCCAACAGGTCTGTAGACAATGCAGTAAACATGGCCCTGCACTGTTTGTGCCCTCAGCATCTGGACTCCCTAGGAACCTATGCCAGGATCCTGTTTGTGGATTTCAGCTCTGCGTTTAACACCATCATCCCAGCTCTGCTACAAGACAAGCTCTCCCAGCTCACTGTGCCTGACTGGATCACAGACTTCCTGTCTGACAGGAAGCAGCAGGTGAAGCTGGGGGAAAATGTCTCTGACTCCCAGACCATCAGCACCGGATCCCCCCAAGTGGGCGGCTGTGGCTCAGAGGCAGAGCGTGTCGTTCCTAAATCGGAAGGTTGTGGGTTCGATCCCCTGGTGCCACATGTCGAAGTATCCTTGAGCAAGATACTGAACCCCAAATTGCTCCCGATGCCATGCATCGGTGTTTGAATGTTAGTTTCTGTTCGATGGACTTTGCCAATGTGTGTGGCACGTAGTGTAAAAGCGCTTTGAGTGGTCGGAAGACTAGAAAGGCGCTATACAAGTACAGGTCCATTTACCATTTACCATTTACCAAGGCTGCGTTCTTTCTCCTCTGCTCTTCTCCCTGTACACCAACAGCTGCGCCACTAGTCACCAGTCCGTCAGGCTACTGAAGTTTGCAGATGACACCTCCCTCATTGGGGCTCATCTCTGATGGAGATGTGTCTGCCTACAGATGGGAGATTGACCATCTGGTGACCTGGTGCAGCCAGAACAACCTGGAGCTAAATGCTCTGAAAACAGTGAGATGGTTGTGGACTTCAGGAAGAACCCAGCCCCACCCGCCCCAATAATCCTGTGTGACTCCCCAGTTGACTCTGTGTAGTCCTTCCACTTCCTGGGTAACATCCTTACCCAGGACCTCAAGTGGGAGCTGAACATCAGCCATCAGTCCATCCTCTCCTCTTCCATCACTATCTGGTACGCTGCAGCCACTGCCAAGGACAAGGGCAGACTGCAGCATATCATTCGATCTGCTGAGAAGGTGATCGGCTGTACGCCTCTAGGACCCTGAGGCATGCAGGCAAGATTGTGTCTGACCCCTCCCACCCCGGTCACAAACTCCTTGAGACACTTCCCTCTGGCAGGAGGCTGCGGTCCATCAGCACCAAAACCTCTCGCCACAAAAACAGTTTCTTCCCATCTGCAGCTGGCCTCATTAACAAGGCCCGGTACCCCCTTTGTCACTGACTCTTATACCCACCCTGCACTCCCGTCTTCTGTACAGTTTTCTTTTCTTATCTTTCTCCTCTTAATTTATTTATATTTTGAAAGTACTTTATTTTTGTGTGTGATTTTTGTGTGATTTGTATATTTGTATAGTATTTGTATATTTTATGCCCCAATTGCACCAGGACACATTCCTCATAGGTGTAAAAACCTACTTGGCAATAAACATAATTCTGATTCTGAAGTAGATGTTATTGCGTGGTGAAATCAAAAACACACACACACACACACACAATTCATCATTGTCAATTTCCATTATTGTGATAATCATGAATCAGGATAGACTTAAAAATGCTGTCCATCTCTCCAGCATGCAGTTCTATATTGACTTCCTGATTTATTTTGGACAAGGGGACAAGGGAGAACTATTACCATGGCTGAAGGCTCAGCTTGCACGTTGTATCCCCAACAGTGTGTGTAGAAATAGTATAGATTACAAAATAAAGAAGATAGAGTTAAGGTTCCTATCTGTGATGCAATAAATACATGTATTTCTTAACAATGTAAGGTAAAGTTATCCTAATGTATATATATATTATATATACACACAAATTTTATTTTGACAAAAATGTATATAGAAATGAATGGTACATGGGACATCAGTTCTACCAGGTGAGCCATCAGGACACCCTGTGGCTACTAGTCTTTGTAACTAGGTTAGCTATGGTTTCAAATCAAAACTTGGTCTTGGTTTCATAGTTTAACATTTCTTTTGGTTGTGATAACATAGCGCTACAGGGCGACATCACTACGCAGCACAAAAAGTGGTGAGACGATCAGACTAGCTAAACAGTACACTAAAACATGTTTGTGAAATTATTTTAAGTGAGATATAGACAACGTAGTAAGAGAATCTTGATTCATATTTGATCAGCACTGTCTAGTTTGACAGTTTGATCTGAGCTTTGTGCACTGCACTGGACAGACTCACTGAGAATGACTGTTACTGCGTTGACTATTTCTCACCTGAAATTGTTTCACAAACATATTTTAGTGTACTGTATAGCTGTAATACGAGAGGACGAGTCAAAACTGCGCAGCCAATGAGCGCAGATCAACTTGCAATAAGACCAAGACCAATGGGTGACATCACAATAGGTTCACATTTGGTTATTAGAGCCAATGGAGAGCCCCCTGCTTGCTCCCCCTGCTTGCTCCCCCGGCTTCACTTTTCAGACCTGGAAGCTCTGTCCATTATAGGCTGCTCAAAAAAATTAAGGGAACACTAATTAATCACAGTAAAACACCAAGTCAATTAAACTTCAGGGATATCAATATATCCGGTTAGGAAGCGTAAGCGATTGTGAATCAATTTCACCTGTTTTGGTGCAAATGAAAGTGACAACAGGTGCACTGGAGAGGCAACAGCAAGACAACCCCCAAAAAGGGAATGGTTTTGCAGGTGGTGGCCACAGACAAAAGCTCTCTCCTTATCCTTTCTGACTGATTCTTGTCTAGTTTTGTGTTTTGCTAGTGTCTTTGTCACCACTGGTAGCATGAGGCAGTACATGCAGCTCATTCAGGTTGCACAGGTAGTCCAGCTCCTCCAGGATGGCACATCCATACGTGCAGTCGCAACAAAGTTTGCTGTGTGTCCCAGCACAGTCTCAAGAGCATGGAGGAGACGGGTCGTTACAGGAGGAGAGCTGGACAGGGCCGTAGAGGGGCATCAACCCAGCAGCAGATCTGCTCCTTTGTGCATGTTTCTGATCAAACTGTCAGAAACAGACTCCATGAGGGTGGCATGAGGGCCTAACATCCTCTAGTGAGACCGGGGCTCACAGCCCACCACCGGGCAGCTCAATTGGCTTTGGCCAGACAACACCAGAATTGGCAGGTCCGCGATTGGCGCCCCGTTCTCTTCACAGATGAGAGAAGGTTCACACTGAGCACATGTGACATACGTGAAAGAGTCTGGAGAACATTACGCTGCCTGCAACATCATCCACCATGACAGGTTTGGTGGTGGGTCAGTGATGGTCTGGGGAGGCATATCCTTGGAGGGTCTTACAGACCTCCACATGCTAGTCAACGGTTACCTAGGTACTGGGATGAAAATCCTCAGACCTTACGCTGGTGCAGTGGGCCCTCGGTTCCTCCTGGTACAGGACAATGACGAAGACAATGACGCCATTGACTGGCCCTCATGTTTGCCAGACCTGGTTTAAGTCATATTTATCAGATTGCTCGCAGTTTGTACATGTTAATGATGAATCTTCAATAAATACTACAGTTAGTCATGGAGTTCCACAAGGTTCTGTACTTGGACCAATACTATTTACTTTATATATGCTCCCTTTAGGCAACATTATTAGGAATCACTCCATTAACTTTCACTGTTATGCAGATGATACGCAGTTATATCTATCAATCAAGCCCAATGAAATTAATCAATTATCTAAATTACAAACATGTCTTAAGGACATAAAATCCTGGATGACCTGCAATTTTCTGATGTTAAACTCAGAAAAAAACGAAATTCTTGTTCTTGGCCCCAAAAACCTTAGAGACTCACTGTCTAAAGATATAGTTACTCTAGATGGCATTAACTTGGCCTCTAGCACCACTGTCAGGAATCTTGGAGTTATCTTTGATCAGGATTTGTCATTTAACTCCCACATAAAGCAGACCTCTAGGACTGCCTTCTTTCATTTACGTAATATTAGAAAAATTAGACACATCCTATCACAGACAGATGCAGAAAAACTAATCCATGCATTTGTTACTTCAAGGCTGGATTACTGCAACTCTTTATTATCAGGTTGCCCCAATAAGTCCATTAAAACGCTCCAATTAATTCAGAACGCTGCAGCACGAGTACTGACAGGAACTAGAAAAAGAGATCACATCTCTCCTGTACTAGCTTCTCTGCATTGGCTCCCTGTAAAATGTAGAATATAATTTAAAATCCTCCTCCTCACCTATAAAGCTCTTCATGGTCAGGCTCCTTCATATCTTAAAGAGCTCATAGTACCCTATTACCCCTCTGGAACACTACGTTCTCTGAATGCTGGGCTACTTGTGGTTCCTATAGTCTCTAAAAGTAGAACAGGAGCCAGAGCCTTCAGTTACCAAGCTCCTCTCTTGTGGAACCGGCTTCCATTTGTGGTTCGGGAGGCAGACACCCTCACCACATTTAAGAGTAGGCTTAAGACATTCCTCTTTGATAAAGCTTATAGTTAGGGCTGGATCAGGTGAGTCCTGAACCATCCCTTAGTTATGCTGCTATAGGCCTAGACTATCGGGGGATTTCCCACGGTGCACTGAGCTCCTCCCTTCCTCTCTCTTTCTGCACTCATTCATGTCCCATTAATGCATGTTACTAACTTCACTTCTTCCCCGGAGTTCTTGTGCTTTCTCGTCTTGCAGGTTCTTGTCGATCCTGGTGGAGCCTCCTGCCATGGTCCTGCTAGATTGCCATTGCTAATACTGTTGTTGCTGTGCACCTCTCTCTCTCTCTCTCTCTCTCTCTCTCTCTCTCTCTCTCTCTCTCTCTCTCTCTCTCTCTCTCTCTCTCTCTCTCTCTCTCTCTCTCTCTCTCTCTCTCTCTCCCCCCTCCCCCAACTGGTGAGACAGACGACCACCCACCTAGAGCCGGAGGATCTGTCCTAGGTTTCTGCCTTTTAACAGGCAGTTTTTCCTTGCCCTTGTCGCCAAGTGCTTGCTCATGGTGGTACTGTTGGGTCTCTGTAATTAATGTTTTAAAGAGTTCGGTCTAGACCTGCTCTATTTGAAAAGTGTCCTGAGATAACTTTTGTTATGAATTGGCGCTATACAATTAAAATTGAATTGAATTGAATTGAATTGAATTGAATTGCGAACCTGTGGGATGTTATGTATCGGTGCATCCGACGCCACCAAAGACAGAGCTCACTGATGCCCTTATCCAGGTCTGGGAGGAGACCCCCAAGGACACCATCCGCCGTCTAATCAGGAGCATGCCCAGACACTCGGGAGTGCATACAGGCACGTGGGGGCCATACACACTACTGAGTCACATTATGAGTTGGCGTGATGAAATTCATGCAAGTTGGATTAGACTGTGATTTCAAGCTTGTACTTAGATTTTGGTGTGATTTTGAATCCAGCCCTCAAATCGGTTGATGATTTTGGTTTCCATTGACTGTTGTTACGTCATTTGGTTCTCAACAAATTACACAATGTTGTACAGTAAAGATTTTGAACCTAAATTTATATTATATTTATTATATTTTGTTTATCAAGATTCGATGTGTTATTTAAGTGTTCCCTTTTATTGAGCAGTGTATATGCTGTCAGTGGTACAGTGTCATTATCACTGGCAGGAATGATGGTCAAAACGTTGTGATAAAGCATAAATATCCTTACACTTGTTCCTGTAAGCATGTCAACTGCTCCCCAGATCAAATGACACCGAGTGACATCTGCCTCTGAAAGCAACTGATCCGAGATTTGAGGCTTAAAGTGTCTGGATCCTTGGATTTCTTCTACTCTCATTTCACTCAAACCCCTTCTCACAAGTTCAACCTTCCTGAAAACAGCACCAGCACATTGAAGGCCCAGATAAAAAAGACAATCTGAATCTTAATGCTGAGTGACAACAAAAAACAAAAAAGAATGGATATAAGAAGAAAATAAAGTGGCTGACACTACAGGGAAGACACAACAGCTGATAACATATTATTTGATGAAAAAGATACCGAGATGAAATACAATTATCATCACTTGTGTTAGAAATTATGGGACCATTGTGCCTAGAAATCCCTGGTACTGACTGAGTACACTATTATTAACACATTGTGCATAATAAGAATGGCCTATAATGACTCTGAGTTTTGATTTCTCATCAGCATAATTGTGAATTTTTTGTAGACAATATTAGTGTTAGGAATATTGCTTATCAGCTGTTTGCATATAGCTGTTTACCAAATTGTTATGTGCTTTGTTCACAGATTAATATCACGTAAAACCATCATTCTTAATATATCCAAACTCAAAATGTAAATGGTAAATGGACCTGTACTTGTATAGCGCCTTTCTAGTCTTCTGATCACTCAAAGCGCTTTTACACTACGTGCCACATTCACCCTTTCACACACATTCACTTAGTGATGGCAAAGCCCATCAAACAGAAAATGATGCATTCATACACACTCACACACCGATGCACAGCATCGGGAGCAATTTGGGGTTCAGTAACTTGCTCAAGGATACTTCAACATGTGGCAGGAGGAGCCAGGGAACCAACAACCTTCCGATTAAGGGACGACGCACTCTGCCTCTGCACCACAGCTCTTGTTTAACAACTAAATTGACATAAATGAGCTGCAATGTTTTAGAATACGTACTGCAGATGTTTCAATATGTTTGCCAGTTGTTGCAAGCTAAATTTTGACACATTCTTTTAAATGTGACCTCCTGTTGTTGTTGTTGTTGTTGTTATTATTATTATAGTTTGTGGATACTGCTGTAAACTGTGAATTTCTAATCTAAGATTTCTTTCACTGTCAGCCATATAATAGTTAGCCTGGTCTAACCTTAATGGGTACTTCAATGAGCTGGAAGTTAACTTTAAGTTAAAACTAAAGTTAGTTTTGTTGGATTCCTTCCTTTAATTAGTTATGTCTTTTTTGGGCCAGAACAGACCAGTTGTCGTATTATTTTTGGAACCTCTTCACCAGGTATCACAAGCGAGCAGTGTTGGGCAGTAACTAATTAATTGTGATCAAATTACAGTAATAATATTACTTTCCCCAGTAACTAGTAGTGTAACTAATTAGAAATACATTTCTGTAATAATATTACAGTTCCCCCTCCAAAAAATAATTAGTCACATTACTTTTGTTGTCACCATGCCATCATGCTCTTCCTGCAATAAGCTAACATCAGCCAATATATCTGCCCCACCCACTGATCCAGCTCTAGTCCACGCTTAGCTCTATGAACCTCATATTTATCACATACTGACTTTCACATTACTTGCGTACATGTGCTAATGAACGCACTGGAGATAAACACAGATATCACAGACTGAAACAAACCTTGAACATTGGGACAAATGAGATTTACCAGTTGAACTGCATTAGGAGAATACAGTATTTGATGAATCATAACCCACAGCTTCATGTTAATTTCATGCCTGCACACAGCCCCAAGCATGACTGGGAAACAGTAACATATGGCTCTTATGCGTGTGTGGCTGCAATTTCCTGTGAGGTCAGCCACAAGGCTGAGGTACAGCACAGTCCATTGCAGCAGGGTCAGTTGAGCGTGTGGGTGTCTAAATGACCTCACAAGTGTGGGAGGAATAACTTAGCTGACAGTGTGCTATAATAAAAGTACTGAGATCTGGATTAGTTCTTGCTATCATGCAGTACACCAGATGCACAATAAATAGTATTACCTAACAAAGAGTACGCAGCTCTACACAGGTTAGCCCCATGTCTGCCTCGCACCATTATCAAACTACTACACTGATCAGATTCCAGATCAGAGCAATGTGGACACAACTCAAAGCTAATACAGCCTTTAGAACAGAAATCTGTGGATGATTTAGCTCGAAGTAATCAGGTGTGAGTCTTTTTCTGATCACACTTGACAAAAGGAGGATGAAGAGCAGTGAAGCTGGAGCTATACAACAGTAAACCCAGTCATCTGGCTCCCTCTACTGGAGCTGCACCTCCACCTAAAAATACTGTATATCTGTATATTCCACACATCCACATTACTGTCTCTCAACGTAAGGCTTCATATCAGACAACAGGCCAGTGGAATGAATACATCTGCAGCCTGAAACTTTACTGAGAGATATATTGTCTTGGCACAGGTGAATGCTTGACATTTCAACAGCCTCCTTCATCATTAGTATGTTACCAGTTTCTGCAGCAACACATTTCTTCATACAGTCACCATGGCAATTTTGCACCTCTTATACTTAATGAACACGAGAACAGAGCCAATATTTCTTTGTTGGTAGGGTGACATTTCTGTTGTACACAGAGGCTCAAAGCTTTTTGGAGATGTCAATATCCACATACAAGAATAAAAGGTTAATAATACATCACAATATGTGTACAGAATTTTGATGACAGCTTCCAACATCCAATTCCTAAAAAAGTATGTACCTGTTTCACAAATCTTCAGTGATTTTACCATTGAAGAATCCTTACCAATCCTGATAAATGTGAAACCGGCTGTGGTATATCTGTGTATGTTTTTGTATTGTGATGCTGTTTATACTCTTTGGATGTTTATCTCAGACACTGTAAGCAGTCTGCTTAACAAACCTCTCCCAGTCTGCCCTGCCTTGTTTCTCCTTAGTTCTAGTCCTGCTGTTCACCTCAGATACATTGAGAAGACAAGTTACATCTTCAATGCAGCTTAAATTGTTATTGTCACATGTTAGTTCCAACCCAATTCACCAAACTCCTAGACCATTACTTAACATTAATATTGTAATAATTTTTTGTATAGTTATGGTGTATGTAATACATTTAACATATCACTCTAATATATATCTGCCTGTGCAGTGCATTTAAGTAATAATCTAATGAAAATGAGCTGCTTCACCCATATTGGTCCAGACTGGCCATGTCATCAGTGTTTCTTCTTTACACTGAGACCCCTCTGCTTTGCTCAATCACTGAGTCACTTTCATTGTGCACTTTAAAGTACACAACTGACAATCTAAAGCCTTCATCAAGTCCTTCAGATGCTATGCCTGCCAGATTTCTGAAGCAGGTTTTTAATAGTGTTGGTCCCACTATTTTAGAAGTTAGATAGAGTTGATTTCCTATTCCTTTCCTATTTTTATCCTTGTCTTCATGGTAAACACCATTTTCTAACAAGCATTGAACTTGGCAGATTTCCGTCATTTGTAACTGCAATTGCGGCATTACACTGATGTGGTTTCACTGCATTGTAATCAGCACAGTGCACTGGTCAGGCGCTGCCCAAAAACTCAGCTTTGCAGATATGGCTTGTAGAATCAGGGATTACTTTACAGGTGAATTTGCAAGAAGGAGAATCATTAGTGGAGGCGAAACAGTATTGATCTGATTATTACAGGCAGATAAAAGTAATTAATTAATGTTACTGACAAGATGTAATGTAATTGTGAAGTCAGAAAGTTGTGCACAACCACAAGTGGATGAAGGTGATCAGAGGGCAGGAGGCAAGTTACTGAGTTCCCAAGCTATTAAGATATGTACTTTTATTAATCCCTATTGGGGATTTTTTCACTTTTTTTTTATAAAAGACACACACACACACACACACACACACACACACACACACACACACACACACACACACACACACACACACACACACACACACACACACACACACACACACAGGGTTAGGGGTTAGGTTTGGGGCACCTCAGCAGTGCACAGGAGGTGAAAACTGGCACCTCTCCAGCTCCCAGTCCACACTCCGTACTGTGGTTTATGTGATTATAACGTCACTTTTTATTCATCTCCCCAGATCTTCTCAAATACAGAGCAAGTCAGTAGGACCCACAATGGCTGAACAAATTTACCTGACTCAGACATACTGAAGGTGTGTTTACCTGTGCAAAAAGCATTATGTCCCCACGCTGCAGCTCATGCCATCATTTGTTTATGTAACCGATTGGGCTGTGCTTATTTTGGTGGTTTGAATGTAAATTCTGCAGCCATTTAATTACATGATTGTAAATCTGAACATAATTACCGCCAAGGCTGACCAAATTACTTTTCTCCCCCTAGGTCAGTGCCAAACATTGAATATACAAGCAGCCACATAATTGACGAAATGGTGGCAATCATTGGCCAGATTTTGGATGACCAGCCTGTGGCAGAGTTGTCAGAATGATGTTGTTGATGAGAGCACTGACATCTCTGTCACCAAGCAACTGGGTCTTGTTGTGAGGTGAGATTACTTTACTACAATGAAATGAAATGTATGTGTCTATTCAGATTAAAATTACTTTTTTTCTATAGAGAAAGAATTTTGGGACATGACAAAGTGGAAAGCACTGTATTTAAAACTGAAGCTGCATTTGGATGTCTGCTGGGGATGCAACTTTGCATGACACTGCACTTGGAGTCATCAGAGATGACGACGCTACGAAAAAATAAGCCGACCTCCTCGGCCAGTGACAAAGCCTCAGTAATGATTGGTCTCTTTTGATTTTAGATTTAGTTTAGGTATTTAATGAGATTGTCACAGTGATCTTTTTTTTTTTAGGGAGAAAAACTGGAGAGACAACCATCCACTGTGTGGCACATCACCTTAACCTGGTCGTGAAGCCAAGGGGAGTACCATACCTCATCAAACAGGACTGCTGGAACAGTCAACAGGACCAGCAGTTTTAAGGAAATGGAAAGGCTTTTTTAACAGCCCCAAATCAAAACTGCAGTGCTAGATAATTAACAGATAATTTTATTATTAATTTCATATGAAAGAAATACTACCAGGTGGGAGTCAAATAAGTAGGCAACAGATGTGATGCACCGGATTCTGTTTGCTCTCATTGCAGACCTCTCACTCCAACCCAGAATGAGCCAACAGCTCATGGACTGCATTCCTTTGTAAATGATTAAGTTCTTTCCTCCTGTCCTGTGCCTAATGCAACTTGTGCAAGAGAAGATCCTGCAAAAGGTCTTAGTTTTCCAAAAGAGAAACCTTTTCTTCTCACAGGTGGAGCAGACAGTATGAAATCAATACACCTAACTTTCCATCACTAACCTACTATAAATGTCCATCTGACATGACATAATTTAGTCTGATTAAGGGTTTTTGGATCAGTTTATCAATCAACCAAAGCAGGCCCCACTAGTCGCCAACCACAACCTTATAATGAGTGCTGCCTGTTTGAAAAACTCCTTATGCGCTGACTGCATCACTCCGATGCATGCAGAGTCAGCTGCCTGTAAACATGTGTGTGATGCTGCTACTGTCCCAGATAATGTCTGGATGCTAGACGCATTTGTGCAGTTACATGAGGTGGCTTTTGAGTGTGTATTCCTGTTATCAGCGGTACCTCATCCCGGTGCTGGTTGAAAGTTAAAAAGTGTAATTCAGCAAAACCCTAACCACAACATAACCCTAACCATAATTCTAGTTCTATGTCTATACATGCTAGTGTCAGTCTCATACGAATATGAAACCAAAAGTGAAAGAGTCAAAGCTGATTTATGGAGGAGCTGAACCAAGTGTGGCAGAAAGGGTTTTGAACCTAAATGATAAAATTATGATTGTTAAATCTGTACATAAATAACACACTGAATGTATCGGGAAATTTGCTGAGGGTTTTCTCATATCGCAATATATATTGCAAAAAAAAAAAGAAGTGTATTGCTGTGTCATTTTGTGCTAATCTAGCAGCTCTAATGTCTTTCACTTCTGGAATCACATATTTAAGTTGTTGTACTAGCTGTCCCTCATAACAGTGTAAAAATAAAAAATCAATGATAAATATCTAACTACAGTTGAAAATAAATCAAAGTAGAAATATAAAGGTTTCTCCTTCTCCTATCCAGTTTCACCATTGATGTACTTGCATGGACATGCAAAACAACAGTGGTTGTCAGTGTATATGAACAGGATGACATACAAAATGTTTTTATACATTATGTTGTGTTGGTAGGACATCATTTGTCTAATCATAATGATTTAGTACGAGTCTCTCTCTCTCTCTCTCTCTCTCCACAAGATGGCAGCCTTCTCTACATCAATTCTTACTGAGCTGTTATTCTCTGACTCTAAAGATTGGTAACAACCATTTCATTCAAGGCCACTGAGTAACTAAAAAAAACACAGGAAAATAGAGCACTTTTGTTCAATAAATTAGAAAAATGCTTACATAAAATCCAATTGAACCATATGAAAATTAATGATTACTTTGTATTTACAAACAGTACTCTAGGCAGTATAAAAGTAATAGTGTTGAGCTCACATATGCACTGTTGTTAAGCCTCCATTGACAGAATGAAGCAACATAACAAACAGTAGTATTTCATTGTGCCCGGAACATAACAACTGCTCCAACAGATGATCTATCTGATGTAAAGCTCTAGAGAAGTCCTATAATCCATTAAGTACACAGGAAACTCTTAAAACCTACCAATGACACTTGTAACCTTTGACATGGCTTGGAACAGTAGGACTCATACTAAATCACATGTGAAATGTGCCAATTATGCAGCCATATTAAAGGGATAAACAACAGTGATTTATAACTTCTGTTCTATAATGGGCTGAGTTCACCTCATTATTGTCATACTGTATTAGTGTGGCACGGTGCACCGATACTTCAAAGTATCGGATTCGGAATACAACGTCACGATTCCTAAATTTATTAGTATCGATACTTTTAAGAATGACCACGTTGCAGATTTGAAGGACGTATCATGTTGGGGGGCAACGCATGCTTCCAGTGCCTCCGTATGGAGGTCAGTGCCCAGGCATTATTATATTTAATCTTAGAATGTTTACATTGTTTAATAAAATCACTGTTCATGTTTTTATTCAAAGTTCAGAATCAAGATAAAGTTATGTTTTCATATGATAACTAAGATAATGCTGCTAAATTATTTTTTTACCTTGAATGTCATTGCTCTTATTTATTTTTTATATTTTGATATTTCATATTTTGTTCAAATGTTTAATATATCTGCGTTCATATGTTCATTCATTAGTGTGATATTGATTAAAATGTCCTGGTTTTAAAATAAAGCACAGCAATGATATTTGAGAGTGTTTCTCCTTTTCGGGAAAAGTATCGAAATCGCAATTCTTGACTTGGTATTGGTATCGAAACAATAATTTTGGTATCGTGACAACACTATACTGTATGACCTGTAGACTGGTAGAAGTCAGTATGTGTCCTGTTACTGTAGGCACTGTTGTTTGTGTTAAGGATTTAGCCGAGATGGTAAAAGCAAGGACTGAATGATATCAATAGAAATACTAATTAGGGGCTTCACAGTTTGGTACAATTTTAACCCATACTGTACAACACAGAGTGTAAGGTCACTTTCACACCTGTAGTTTACTTGGTTCGGACTGGAGCTGCAAGTCGATTAATTAATTAGTTGTCAACAATTAAATTCATCAACAACTATTTTGATAATCGATAAATAGTTTGAGTCATTTTTTAAGAAAGAAAATGTCCAATTTCTGATTTCAGCTTCTCAAAAGTTGAATATTTTCTAGTTCCTTTAGTCGTCTGTAACAGTAAACTGAATATCTTTGGGTTGTGGACAAAACGTCACCTTGTACTTTTTCACCATTTACTGACATTTTATTGAGCAAACAGCTAATCGAGAAAATTATCGACAGATTAATCGATAATGAAAATAATGGTTGTTTGCAGCTCTAGTTTGGACCAGGAAAAAATTTAATCAGATGACACTAATCAAGAGCTGGAAGTCGTAGAAACTGACAAGTAACTTAGTTTTGGTGATCTTTACGTGGACCCTTGTAGAGGAAATCAAATTCTGCGGACTGGCAGAAGGTCATGGTGCATTTTATTAAACGTGAAGCATTTATTTATCTTCTCTGCTTTCACAAACTGACTGACTATGTTAATTGTTAGTCCAACTGACTGACTGCAATAACACCTTATATGTCACAAATAATCATTGAAAGGAAGAAACATGGTGCAGCCAAAATACAGAATAGGAGACATGCACAACACACCTCAGGTTTTGGTACTAAACTTCTTTTTACTTTCTGATCGATGTGGAAAACTTCAACTCATAAATATCACTGATACAGATTGCTTTCATACAAATTCACAATCAACGATAATAATGGATAACAGTAGCTTATCTTCTGAAACCATGCTAAAAACACATATCTAATATCACACAGTACTGTGGTAGGTCTGCTCTGCTTTCACACTAAAAATGCACCGCGCTAGAGCGTGATCAGAACTGAACCGAGACCACCTACTGTAAATACACCAAAGAAGTTAGGTATGAATCTGCCCTAAATGGACAAATAAAAGGTCAAAAAAGAGGAGAGGAAGCTTTGATGATTTAAATAAACAAATTCATCACAGCACTGCAGAAGGAGACACCAAACTAAGAGCCTGTCCACACGAATACGCAGCCTCACCCAATATGATGTCGTTTCGAAAAAAATCTCCGTAAACACGGCGTCGTTTCCAGAAATATCTGCGTCCACACGGATTTACTGAAACGACCCAAAACGCTGTAGTACATATGCCAGGCCTGTATGTGGCGCTGTGACACCACCACACCAATACACTAAAACCGGAAGAGAAGCCATGGAGCATGCGCTGTTTACAAACAAGTAGTAGTAGTCCGCCATTGTTGTTGTTGTTATGATGCGTCTAGCAGCAGCGGCTGAGGTTAAAGGCTAGAGAGGCGGGGCTAATACGTCATCGTTTAGCCATCCAGACAACTCCGGGCAATCTGGCGTTTTTGGATTTTCCCACTCTGGGACCCGTTTCCAAAAAATACAGTTTTCACACCCCGAAAACGCCGTATCCGTCTGGACGCAAGGCCGATACGATAAAGTATTTATCCAGATTCTAAAAAAATTCCTGTGGACGGCCCCTTAAAGGACCGCATACAAGTACCAGTATGAACAGTGACTGTCACTTTTTTCAACCCATCACTACGGCACGATGTTAACTCTCTCGGGTATTATCAGTCTGCCTGGGAAAGATTCAATTAACACTGAGTAGATTAGAGAAAATGAAGCCTCCCAGGAAAGGATCTCTCTCAGACAGCAAAGAGACACACAACCTATTAAAAGGACTGACCTGCCTTTGTTCATCAGACAATGACAGATAAAGCTCATTAAAATCCTTTGTGGGGCATATTGGCAGACAACGGTTATGAGATCAGGACCCTATGAATCTCACCTGAGCTTCCAATTCATTCAGGTGAGCAGATGCTACTGGAGCTTGTTACGGCTAGACTGTGATACGTACAAGTACATAGCTACTGGCTGTTGAAAGAATTTTACGAACATGTTCAAAAGTATTATGTCATGAGACTGATTTTCACTTGTGAACGCAGCATGGTACAACCATTATACGACCAGCCACCACTGCCAGCAATTCAAACCTACACACCACAAAATAAACTAATTTACAACAGATATTATAAAATAACCAATTTCCTAAAATGCATTGCAAGTAGGTATAATACAGCCAGCATTAACATCTCCCTAATTGTGCTTTACAGCACAGCTTTAAGAACATACGCTTCAGCATGAGGTCAACCTATTGCTATGTATTTACTGCCAATTCACTGTTCATGCAATAGAACAGAAAAATCTCCACTGTAGCTTATATACATAAATAAACATCAGGGACTAGCATTTTTATATTGAACAGTGAAACAGTATCAGTAACAGCAGGCATAAGCACACAGAAAGATATTAAAATACACCCTCATTGTCTTGATTGAACATTGCTTGCTTATTACTACTTGCTGATTATATGGTAATTAAAGAGTCAGTTGATACTAATCAAAATAAATGCTTAATGTAATACTGTAGTTTAAAGTGTAGCCCATTTGGTTTCAGCAAAACATTTTCTACTCTACACTGTAGCTTTAAAGTTTGTAGTCCACCACAACATCAGGAGGATACATCTATCCCTCACCCAGGAGGCAGCACAGGTTCTGGTCCAGGCTCTTGCCATCTTGTGTCTAGACTACTGCAACTCATTCCCGGCTGGTGCCTGGTGTGATCTCTGCAGCTCATCCAGAATGCAGCTCGACTTATCTTGAACCTATATAACTTCTCCCAGACTACACCACTCCTCCGCCCCCTGCACTGCCTACCGATGGCTGATTGAGTCCAATTCACGGCCATTCTACATCCACGTCAACCATACACTACAGCCTGTCCACTGCACTCAGCTACTGCCAATCAGCTTGCTGCTCCTTCACTAAATCACAAGTGTTTGCTGTCCTTGCACAACAATGGTGGAACAGGCATCCCATTGACATCAGTACAACTCTACACATCTTCAGACTAAAAACTTGTCTGTTCAGACTGCAACTTTGCCCATAAAAAAAATATATTTCTCTCTTATTGTTTCCAAATGTAGCACCTGAAACAGTTCAGCTTATTTAACGGAACTGATGTACTTACACAATTTTTGCAGTTTTTGGTGTCGTATCCATATGGTTAAATGCACTCATTGTCTCTGCAGGTCACATTCCATGGAGTCCACCATGTTGATCCACCTTGTTTAAACAGTAGCAAACAGACAGACAAACCAAACCCTGACTGAAGACAAGACCTTTTAGCGTTTGTCAGGGCCACCATAATTTCTCCTGCACACACAACCCATTGTCATTCCCAGGTCATGAAATACAGATGGCAGCAGCATTCAGTTAGTTGCAATCTCAAACTTCAGCGCTAGATGCCACTAAATCCTACACACTGGTCCTTTAAGAATCCGAATCTTGAAAAACTGCTTTCCAAGTTCTACACCCAGGCCCTAAAACCACAACATATATATAAAGTTAGCACTGCCAAGACTATCTGCAACAGGCAGCATAAATCCAAAGTAACAATCCAGTCAAAGCAGATAATATATATGATGAATTTCTTTGCACTCTCGTCACACCATTTTGCTATATTCAAGCACAGCGTTGTATCCTCAAAGTTAGCCAAGGCTTTGTTTCACTTTTGTCCAAATCTTCATATTATGACACGTTAAACAACATTAAATTTTAATTCATTTTAATGAAAGAAACAGCTGTATTTTATCCATGTTCTTAACATCAAATGATAAAGATTTTAAAAGAAATATTATTCATCAAGAATTAAGCTACCAGAAGAAAGCCCCAGAGCTGATAAATGTAAAATAGACATTCACCAGTGCAACTTTTTCTCTGCTGCTTACTCAGCTCATTGTGTGTGGAAGGATAATTTCATGGAAGGTAACATAGAGCCAGAGATTGCTGTAGTGCTAGAAACAGAGCTAGCGACCCACTGTGACTAATTGAGAATAAATGATAATGGAAAGAATGAACTTTAGAATATCAATATTATAAAATGAAATAATTTTATAGATAATTAGATAAATTAGATAAACAATATGGGGGGGGGCGTGTTGTTTCAAGTACTGGTGAGATGATGGAATATTATCCTGGAAGTCCAGTTTAACTAATAGATCTAGGAGTCTAAAGGTTTAGGTGTTTAGGAGTGTATAATTAAAAATGGCCATAGTCTCCATGACGTCACTAATGGAGTCCTCGTTTTCAGGATTGAGATTTAACAATCTGTATGGAAAATCATTATCACCTTGAAAGACTGTAGGGCTCAGCTGTGGTAGTAACAGTTATTTCCCATGTGAATCAAAAGGAAGTATGAAGCTGGAAACAGATCAGTAAGTCCTTCAACTGTGCAGACGAGTGACTGAGGAGTAGTGGGGATGATGAATGGGTTAATCCACACACGGATCCACTCTGCAGTGATGGGGTTTAGCAGGGGCGCCCACGCCACTGGGCAGATTAGACAGCACCTAATGCTTTGTAAGATGATTACATCTATTTCAGGAGGCATGTATTCCATCGCAATAGTTGTAACTGTGTTTGATTCCATCGCTTAGACCTATTGTTCCTCATCACTGCCAGAGGAATTGGTAAGACGTTTAAGGTGCATCATTATTGAGTGAGTAGTCAAGAGAGTATAACGACTCTACATGCACACTAATAAAGCCTTGTAATGAGCACTAAAAAGCAAACATTCAGCAAACATGTATCACTGCAACATAATATACCCACCCTGATGACAACTAATGGTCTCTGATGAATGAATGACATCAGTTAACTAAATGGCTCACTCTATATTGGTAAATGATATACAATAATATGACTTTGTAATGACAGCATGTGGTCAAAGTGCAGTTTTCATGCATGGCATTATGAGTCCAAGACAGTTCCTGGAGAACATCTGTTGCAGGATATTATGTAAGCATTCAAACATAGTGAAAGATTATAAAATGTAATCCACACAATAAATAAAAAACAAGCCATAATGGAATTTGTCCACACGGACAATATTTAATATCTACAAAATATTGATGTGGGATTGTCACCCTAATTTCAAACAAAGGAACACGACAGGAAGCTGAAGAAAAGTTTATGAAAGGATACAATAAAATTAACAGGAAAAATTGTTTGTTAATTTATAATTGGAGTTTTGTAAGTATACGTGAAATCTGATAAAACCTGTTACAGACAGGTGAGGACATTTACATACATACTACAATTGGGGGTTCCACACACACTTATATTCATAACCATTACGGCCTCCACACAGTGATTTACCCTGCCACCAGAGCGCCACCTAGTGGCAGATTGTTGACACATTTTTTAGCAAGCCTCAGGGAGCCATGGGCAAGCATCATACCAAGTTTCATTTGAATCACACGTGTCGATGCGGAGATATAAACTTCTTCATTTTAAAGAGCGTGTGGCGATGGCCTGAAATTGTGCACGATGCCTAAGGAAGACATGGGGATCTATGGACCCAAGCTTGGTGTCAATCGGACATACCAATGTGGAGAAATGCTCTACTTCCTTTTTTGACGAAAAATCCACAGGAAGTGTTAATTTTATAACGTGCTTATTTTTTGAAATATCAAAATTCTTCAAATTAATTTTTTGCAGGACGGTCCCCAGATGCTACGTAAAAAAAAATTGCGCGAATCAGACAAAGTGCATAGGAGGAACACGAAAAAGTAGTTTCGACATTTCGCGCTTCTAGGCGAAAGTGGGCGCGGCCTATATGGGGAGATGCAGAACCATTCACCAAACGCGTGGATATAAGGTTTTTGAATGTGCGACAAACGATGCGGGACTTATTAGCCTAAACGCACTTTTCATGATAGTTGCGCCATCTAGTGGCCGACCCGAAAGCGATGCTTAGAATATCCAATTTTTCACCAGGCCTGACAACTTTGCCAAATAAAATTGAGTTTTCGTATATGTTCAGGGGGGCAAAAACGCAGTCGAAGTGGCCTTAAAATAATAAGAAACATAGCAAATACAATAGGGACCTCCAGCAGTCGCTGGCTCGGTCCCTAATAACACCAGAATCTCTAGGTTGCGTGAGAAGGGGCTGTGCAGAAGCATTACGTGGGCCCATGCAGTTCTAAAGTGGACGAACATCAGCATCTCTGATCAGAGTTGATCATTTTTTGATGATTCGTAGAGGTGCCCAGAGGACAGCTGTGGCAGCTGATGAGTCCACTGTGGCTCATTTATAATTCACAACTTGACTGACCTCACAGTATTTCTGACAAGTACATTAATATGTTGTTTGTCACTACTTGGCACGTGTAATCCCCTCATCAGCTCCTGTCACACAGCACACAGTCCAGCAGAGAACAGAACAGTGACAAAGTCTGCATCTTGGGTTACACAGGCAAACTGCTGTCCTACTGTATCTGTCTCACTCCTGCCAAGTATCTCAGCTGCTACTTCAGTCCCAGCTGCAGTATTTGCTGCAGTGTGTCAACCCTCAAGTGTCTGTTGGATGAGTGGTAAGTTCGCCTCCAACTCATCCCTGATAGTGACAGGAGGCAACAAAGTATACCTCAGATGATCTATGTCTAACTACTAATAGCCTCATAGCAATGCTGACTGTGTGTGACCAGTGAAAATGATTGAATATGCATAAGCTTGGGTATAAAATTTAGCTTGGTGCAGAAAAGTGCTGATGTTTCAGCTTTGACAGTAGTCTTATTTTTGTCCTGCATGTTCAACATATTGTTGGGGACACGAGAGCAAATCCCAACATAGTCATCATAAACAGTAATAAAGTAAGTAACAAAGTAGAGACAAAACCCAGAGTCCAAACACAATTAGTTACAGTTATTACAGTTTTAGTAGCCCTAAAAGACCAGTGTGTAGGATTTAGAGGCATCTAGCTGAGGTTGGAACTCGCTCGCTTCAGCATCCCCTTCCATGCACGAGGGGGGGAAACTACAGTGGCTGCGGAAAGCGCAAAAAATACAAACGCCCCTATCTAGAGTCAGTGTTTGGTTTGTCCTTTCTGGGCTACCGTAGAAACATGGAGTTTTTGTCTTTTTTAAAGATATTTTTGGGCTTTTTATGCTTTTTACATGGTAGAAGAGGATCTGCCTCCTCTGGGCTGATGAGCCTATACTAAAGTAACACACAATATATACACTAATGAAAACATAGCTATGAAAATTATTTTCCATTAGATCCTCCTAAATTTTACACACTAGACCTTTCAATTATGTTAATTAATTACGTTTTTGTTTATGTTTATGGATTTGTAATCATTTTATGTGTAATATATTGTGACATTATTTGGAAAACTGTCTACCACTATAAGCATAAAATCTGGGTAAAAAAGTTTACTTTTACAACACCACTTTTTAGTGGTTGGGGTTTTAAACACAAAAGTAGTGTCTTTTAGAATCAATACAATGCCAAAAAAACCAAATCGTAATACACACAATATTCTATATTTTCTTAAGCCCCCTATGTATTTGACTGAATGTAGTTCTTATATTAGATTGTGTATATAATGAATGTATATGAACAAGAGAAAAAAATCTAAGTTTTAGTGTATATTAGAAATATTTCAACTAGCAGCTTGACTCTCAACCTGTCAAACTTTGCAGTCAGTGATGTAAATGTATTGAGGGAGCCTGCAGCCACGAAAGAGGCTACAATGTAAGCCTTATGGGCGATTGCACACCGTCAAAGTATGTCCATTCTAAGTAAGTAGGGATGCACAATAATTATCAGGGCAAATACATTTTAGGCCCATAATGGAAAATGTATATTATTATGAAATGATAAATGATCAGTCCATAATAATATTATGTTTTGAATTCATTTTGAATACGATAGCCTTATGCTCTATGAAAGCCAAAGTATGTTGTATAAAGTCCGTTTTTTGATGTACTTCACTAGAGAAAATGAATGAACATATGAAAAGTTTGTTGAGTTGGAGTACAGAAAGAGTAGCTTAGTGTTCTGTAAAAGATTTTCAATGTCACAGCTGAATATTTAGCTGATTTAGACGAGGCATTTGAATTTAATTTATTTGAGCTATACTAGCTATTGAGTATACGGATAAAGACAAAAAATTGGAGAGTGGAAGAGGGAGACAGGCAGAGGAGGGTGAACTAGCTGCTGCAAAGGCTGCAAAGCTCAGGAGACTGCTGGTGGTCCTGGTGGGTGCTGTGACCCTGTGCCTACAGATAAGATTTCACAGACTGGATCAAAGGAAAGGTACCAGAAATGTTTTTTCTGTAGGGTCCTTTCCATAATGAGTCAGTCAGTGGCGAAAACAACAACTTAATAAATCACCCAACAAGGATTAAGTTGTAGCCCGTTTCACGGCTGCAGGGCTCTCACTCAATATTGAACTAAACTCAAAACTTGTTTTCCCCATTAGTCACTTTGACACAGAACATGGGAAAATAAGGTCCACATTGAAAAATACTAATGTTACCCTTTAAGTCTCTGTCACTGGTGCACATTATAATGGAGCTTCTGTGGCCCAGTAATTGGTTTAGGTTAAGGAAATAACAATTCCAAACCCTTACAGAGGTTGGTGGTCGGAGCCTTTAAGTGGGGTGGAGATTGTCAACCCACAGCGCCTGAACAGAACCCTATAGCTTGACCACTCTCTGCAACTGCACTCTAAAGGCAGGCCCATAATACAGCACATTATGGACAGGGTAAAACATAAAAGGACTTGAGATGGGAGGAGAAACCCATGACTGCACTTACTGTAGCCTCTACGTAATCTACCAAATGTGGGACACACCTGGTCCAGTATCAACTTGTACAGTGTGATGTAGAAACTTGAAGCCACCAGTGCACATCCACTGAGAATGGACTTTACAGTGAAGTAGGAGACATCTTGTGTCCAGCATGATTGTGGAATTGTTAATGAGGTAGAAGGAGTAGATTACTTTTTAAGGGTTTTAATGTGGAAACTATATTTTTAGACCGTTACTTACAAATTAATTCCCTACAAACTCTATTTTATACGTCTCTGTCCCTGCCTGAACCTGACGTGTCTAATCTCCAGAGTCAAAATGCTAAAAAGGCTTGTCTGGACGGAGACTGTTTTCGTTTTAAAACTAAAACGTAGTAAACTGTAAATTAGCTGGCCTCCATTGGTCCGCTCCGGTCCTGTCACTCATTCTGCTCCTTGACAGCATTCCCCGCTAGGTCCCCTGATCCTACTAGTACTAGTACTAGACGGGGACTCCCCATGTCCTTTGAGCTCCCCGTCCACGTACACACAGCTAATAGGACCACTAACTAGCTAGTGGCAGCAGCTAGCACAGTTAGCATGTGCAAAAGTGCATCAATAAGTGACTTCCTGTGTTACAAGAGAAATGGTCTGTGTTGCAACAATCCTCTGTTACCTTGGTCCCGGTGACAACGTGTGATGTAAATCCTAATATCTGCTGTACTGCCAAACAATTTCAGTTGACTGTGACATAGATCAGTGACTGAATATATGAAAGCCAGACTGTGTTTAAATGAAATAAACCTTAGTAGTAATTAATTACATTTTAACAGGTAATGAAGTCAGCAGTCTGAACTAGATATTAGAGTTAATGTAACTCTGTTTTAAGCATGTGGCGTGTAAGCGTAAGTGTTTTTCCCCTTTTACATACACACACAACAGGAAAGCCATTCATAGGCTGCACTGTAAACCAGTGTTTGGGGCAAAATGTTGCTTTTCTTTTGGTTTTATGTATGCAGTGATCATCAAAATGTCCATTACTGTAGTTTTCTTCTGCAAAGAGAAACTTCTGGCTATCATCTGCAAACACTTTGAGGCGTTATAGAAGAATTGTTTTGGTGGCAGTGATGAAAATCGCTCACCATTGAGGCCAGGGTCAAACCCCTGACAAGTTTAATCCAGCAGTTACTTATACTTATTAGAGTGATGTTTACCTTTAGACTGCTACTGTCAATGTAAATTAACATTAATTTGGTTCTAATTTTCATTTACTGTAATAATCACTTACAGGCCATTTGTACAAAAAGTCCTATTTCATTCAGATGCAGTGATTTGGTTATAGTTTTTTATTATAAAACAGATACTGGAGAGGTTGATCTAAAGTTTTGGGGGTGGGTGTTTCTTTTTATTGTTTATAATATGGGGAGTGATAGAAGATTTAAGAAGTTCAGAATCGGTATTACAAACACATTGACTCAGTCTAAATAAACATATTGACAATGCAAATTTAATGCCTCCTGATGTTTGACAAATTTGACCATATTGACTGTAATATAAACTATAAATATTTCCTGTGTATTCTTATTTTATTTTATTTAGTTCTGTAAGTACACAATTTTAGTTCACTATAATAACTTTGCTACGTGCTGGAAAAATTGTGGGTGGTTGTAATCTGAATCTTCACCTGTAGATGCCACTAAATCACACTGCTCCTTTAACTTTATTTGGATCTTCCGTATGGTAATTCAGTGTAAGTTTGGTGTATGAACTACACTGCAGACTGGAGTCTCCGCTAACAGGGACAACCAAAGTTAAACCTGTGACTCATATGCTGACTCATGTTAACAGATCCAACACGGGTTGAACACACATTCAGCAGACTCAGAAAGAGCAAAACAGGGCAGCAAGTTATCATAGTTGATAAAACTGCAGCCCAATGAAGATACAGCCATGTACACATACAGGAGCTCTCTCTCTCTCTCTCTCTCTCTCTCTCTCTCTCTCTTCCTTTTTGTAATGTGCAACTAAAATGTTCTATTAACACTGGTACTGCTAGCAGAACAGAGCCAGCCAAGCAGTCAAATATACCTTTAGTACAGTTTTTCTGAACACCGCTACAATATGAAGTTGACAGAAAATACCAGTTGCTTGATGGGGTTGGTTGTGCTTCACTGACTTACCAAGAAGAGCTTCAAACAGGTTGCTTTTGAAAATCCCCATTACTCTCTGAATGGCAGTTTTGAGCTGCAGCTCCTCCGGCTTCCTCAGTTTAGTGCAGTATTCCTCCAAAAGCCCCAGGGCTCGAGCCGTGTCTGCAGAGGAGGGGCAGACAAGACAGGTTACATATATTCGTCATGTATCAATTGGACAATGTTGAGTATAAATAAATGGATACATTTAGGCCACAATACGGGTACAACAGCCCTAAGACTTCACATACAAGACTGTAAATATGGAGAAAGGTTTAGCTGGGCCCTCTCCAGCTGCAAAGACAACATTCCCTGCCCCCAGTTTATCAGAAATGAAATGTCCTAAAGTATCTGGACAGTTCAGCATTCTAGCCATTCCAAAACCATGGACATTAAAGCTGCAGTGGTTAACTTTTATAAAAATAACTTTCTATCATATTTGCTGAAACTTTCACTATATCCTGACAGTAGTACATGAGACTGATAACCTGTGAACAAATTTGGTACATCATCTTTAATCTTCCAACACAAAGACCATTTCTGTATGGAGCTGGCTTTTTGCACAGGGAAATAGGATGTCACGTTGAAACAGGAACGAGCACATGTTGTTGAAAGATGGGAGAACACTAGAGTCTGACGGATAAACTGGTTGGCCGATATTATCAGCCTATATTGACCTATTGCAGACAAATCAGTAACATTTCAGCATATGTGCTATTTAATATGCGCCAATATTAAACTTTTTTTTCCCGGATATAATGCAGAGTAAAATGTTTTTAGTTTATCCAGGTTTATCCAAAAGTATGTGCTGTGATTTTCAATACTGTGGCAAGCGGCACAGAGTAAGGGAGAAGAAGCAGCTCTCAGCAATGTCAGTTGGTATACAATGTGTTACATTATTTAACTTAAATATTCTTTAATAAAGCCATTCAGCCGTCTGAGTGCCTTTGCAGATTCATAACGGTGCACAGTCCACATACCGGCTGTCATATCGGGAATCTGAACTTTTCCCCTCTAAAACCAGTACTGACCTCTGATATCAGTCAGGCTCTAAAGACTGTTGTCTGTCTGCACTCATGTTCATATACTTTTGGCCATATAGTCTATGTATATTGAGGCTAATGGAAACCAGAAGGTTGAGTTCAGACTGTTAATATAAACCGTTGATTGCAGTGTCGTTCACATTTGGTATTTACAAAGATACTGGAGGAGCAGAAGCTCTCAATACCTGTGGCACACACAGAAACTCACCTTTTTTCCTGATAGGCATGGCTGACTCCGTGTAAACTTGACTCTCTCTAAGGCTTCCAGCTCAGGCTTTAGTGCATGGTCAAAAGGTTCCTTCTTAGTGCGACAGCAGAAAACACAGAGGGTTTTGACAAGAGCTCACTGATCCAGTGGCTCTCAAAGTTGGGTCCAGGGACCACCAGAGGGGGAGTATCCAGGGGGTCTGGGTCCATAAAAATGAATGAGGAAAAGATTAATTCCACAGTATTTGATTTCAGCACAATTAAATCATGTGATCACAGGTTTCTCTGTACCAAAGGTAATCCCACGGTCTCCTGCAGCAATGCCTCATCAACTTATGTATGTACAGTCATCCAAGGACTCCAGATCCTAATACATTGTGCATGTTAGCTTGTGTATTACTTCTGTCTTGTCCACATCCTTTAGCTGACAGATGTGCCCTGTCATGACGAGGTTCCAATGCACAACTGGAGACAGAAGCAGTAAAGTCCTCCTCGCAGTCGATGTAGAAAACGCTGGTTTAGTGTCCCATGGTGCTGGAGCTGTCAGGTTTGGAGGTTCTGGCCCGGGTTAACACTCTCTGATTGGTCCAGGGAGACAGACCTGGGTCGGTCCTCTGTCTGAAGTGCCGGTCCACATGATTTTACCCTGCATGACTTTCCTTACCTGAAGTTTTTTTGACCTGCGTACAAGACCAACCGCAGAGGGAAAGGGCGCACCGCACTTCAAATGAATTAACGTCGAGTTTGAAAAGAAATGTCACCTCGTTTTGTTCCCACAACGGTTCAGGAAATGTCTCCTGACACGGAACAGTCACTCAGAGTTTCTGTCTGGAGGTTCTGACTTATGGAGGGACGTGTGTGTGCTCCCCATGAGGCGGCAATTCCTGGAATTAAACCCCCCTTTAAGGCTTCCTGTTAACGGCGCTTCCACGGATAAATACAAACATGTACATAAGTTAGCTAGCATTCATGCTACATCAGCAGACAGCGGCGGAGCCAGACGGAATGATGCTCTCCCAGTGCGACGCCTGGCTGTAGGAAAATACCTGCCTGCCAACTGTGGGAGAAAACGCATGGCTCTCAAATGACTCCATGTATTTTCATTTTCCGTGAAACAGTGACTGTGCATTCGTCGGGAATTTCTCCTGATAGAGAGACAGCGCTAGCCTCAAGCTGCCACATCGCTTTATTCTTTAGGCAGGTAACGTTACTGTACGGCAGCGTTAGCCATAAGAACTGACAGCATCACCAACTGTTTTAAGTACCAGGAACAAGCTAGCCACAATGACAAGTTGGACTTCCGTTTATAGCTTTCAAAATAATACAATCGTCCACAATACATTTTTATAGCGTAGAACCACAATTTCAACTATAGAAAAACATATATAATACATGATTTATCTAAATGTATATATTTTTTATTTATATATTTTTCATATATTTTTATTTATGTACATATTATTAATATATAATAAAAATATATATATTTATTTTAGTTATTAAAAAACCACAGGCGGTAAGCCTATAATGTCAATATTCGTCTCCTTTTCCCTGCCGCTTGATGTCTGTTAAAATTCCCGTGTGTAACATTTAGGAAGATCTGTTATCAGAAATGGAATAATAGACAGTTCACCTCCCTAATGGAACGGACAAGGGGGGGACGGGGGATCCACTGTAAGTCAGTCACACCTCGACTTTCTTCCAAATAACGCACATTTCATTCCTAATATAATAAATACAGGCCTGTAGTTCATGCACATTTTTGTTTTTCTGAATTGTGTGAAATAGATACAAAAATAGGTAATACAAAAACCAAGGTGATTTTGTGCTATTTAGAATATTTATTCTATTTATTGTAGATTATTATTTGTACATTATTTGTAATATTATATATTATAGTTGCTCTCTGCTCTTATTTTTACATATATCTGACTGTATATATTTTGGCACATTTATGTATAGCTATAGTGTGGTTCTCTAAGTTCTGATAACTTATACTGTCATATTTTGTGCAGAACTGTGTTCATTGTCTTTTGGCAATGTTGGAGGTTGAGATTGTGAACCTTTAAAAGTGCAATAGTTAAATCCAATTGTTCTGATGAATGATTTGTGCAATCAAGAAATATAATTCTCTGCCTCATTTATGTTATTATAATAAAACGCCCAGGGTGTCATTCAAGATAGAACCGCCACTGCACCCCACATAACTCATTTTAGTTTCCCAAAGCGGCTCAATGCTTTTGTTTTGAAGGCAAACTCGCCCAGCTTCCTGGTCAAATGCGGTGAGCTTGATGTAGCTGTTTAACTTACCTTAGCAACGCAAGAGGCTGCTCGCTGGTTAGCTGGTTCCCGTCGCGATTGACAGGACGTGACAACCAATCAGATATTGGGATCTCTTGTCGCATCAGGGCGGATCAGCCAATGAGAACGATATAGACCTGTGCGAAGGTGAGAGTTGAAATATTGCTGCATTAAGTGTACTGTAGGAAATATGAACATTCTAGTTTGTTCTTACTTCCATAGCTGGGCATTAATGTTGGTGGCTATAACAAAGTTTCCCTTCCAAATAGTCTAAATACTGTGTTTTTTATATGTTTACAATTTTTCATTTTGTCAACATGATTGTCCATACTACATATTTTACTATGTTAGTTATGTTTACTCTAGTCTATTGTTTACACACATCATGCATTATTGGACTGTTAAATAGTTGTTTTTTTCGGGGGGGGTTCCTCATCTGAATCCAGGGTTTGAGGATAGAGGCTGTTATAAATTGTAAAGAACCAAAGGCAAATTCGGCAAAGCTGTGATTTGTGGTATTGGACTATATAAATAATACTGACTTGAGTTGACAGTGAGTAGCAGTGGGCCTTGGGGATATTCCTCTCAATGGTTGTTGTCATTTGTGGCCCAACAGCAGCCTCTGGTGGCCAATAAAGACAATCAAACATGTAATAGTTGCTGTTGGAAAGGACTGGAACTTGAAAAAAGAGAAAAACGTATGGTTTGGATTCACCGAATATGACAGGAAACTCTTTTCATAGTTTTATTTGATTCATTTGTTTTGGCCAAATGGAATTTTTTACAACAAAAAAGTAATAAAAAATTCAAAATTGTTATTTAATTTTAACATTATTTTGTGGGTTCTGGATTAATGATTTAGTTCTCAGATAAGTAATACAATTATTCTTTTAGCTGAAATATTTATATTTAAACTTCAATCAAGTTTTATTTGATAAAAAATATTGTTCTCTGGAAGAGTGGGACTATATATAGTTTTAAATACGCTGAGTCATATGTTTATCTTTAGTTTCCCTAAGTGCATTGGGTTTATATTGATTTCAATTTTTTCAATTTTCAATTCAATTTTATTTGTATAGCGCCAATTCATAACAGAAGTTATCTCAGGACACTTTTCAAATAGAGCAGGTCTAGACCGAACTCTTTAACATTAATTACAGAGACCCAACAGTACCACCATGAGCAAGACCTTGGCGACAAGGGCAAGGAAAAACTGCCTGTTAAAAGGCAGAAACCTAGGACAGACCCTTTGGCTCTAGGTGGGTGGTCGTCTGTGTCGACCAGTTGGGGTGAGAGAGAAAGAGAGAGAGAGAGAGAGAGAAAGAGAGAGAGAGAGAGAGAGACGGACAGACAGACAGACAGGTGCACAGCAACAACAGTATTGGCAATGGCAATCTAGCAGGACCATGGCAGGAGGCTCCACCAGGATCGATAAGAACATGCGAGACGAGAAAGCACAAGAACTCCGGGGAAGAAGTGAAGTTAGTAACATGCATTAATGGGACATGAATGAGTGCAGAAAGAGAGAGGAAGGGAGGAGCTCAGTGCACCATGGGAAATCCCCCGATAGTCTAGGCCTATAGCAGCATAACTAAGGGATGGTTCAGGACTCACCTGATCCAGCCCTAACTATAAGCTTTATCAAAGAGGAATGTCTTAAGCCTACTCTTGAATGTGGTGAGGGTGTCTGCCTCCCGAACCACAACTGGAAGCTGGTTCCACAGGAGAGGAGCTTGGTAACTGAAGGCTCTGATTTATGTACTCCTGTCCTTTTGTCCTTATCTTGTTACGTTATTTTTGTCTTGTGTGATAAAAGGTACATTTGTGACAAGTGACCTAGTTAAATGTATTTATTGATTCTTAAAAATGTAAAGTTTAAAGCAAAAAGTCTAATTTTTCAGAGCTCATTGCTGTTATTTTCCGAAGAGAATCACAATTGAGCATGTCCAGGCAGGCTTGATTGGAGGAGTTGTGCTGAGGTACTGATGTGACAGTGTAGCTGCAATAACCGAGGCTGAATGTTGTGGAAAACTATAAGAAATCTGATCATTCATTGCTGCTTCTGAGATAAGTATTGCTCCCAATAACTTAACTATGATGTCTATTTCCCTGATTAACTTTTATAATATGAATGACATGAAACCAACATCACAAGTCATTAATATCCTGTTTATTGAAGATAGGACTGCTTGATGCAGTGATCATATTATAGAACAACAGGACTATATACAAATAATCAGTTCTCAGATCAAATATATCTTCAGATCAAAACAATTTGTATGTTTTATAACTTAGATTGCATCCTCTGCCCTATTTCGTATCATCTTTTATAAATACTTGACATACTGAGAAGACAAATTCAACATGTGGTTTAGACTATACAACCTTGTGTGTCAATTTGTCATACAATGATCGTCAGTTATACGGATACATACACATTGCTCAATAAGGCTTCAGTTTGTAGTTTCAGTTGTAGATTCAGCTCAATGTCCTCCCATTAAAGCTGCAGTAGGTAATTATTATTAAAACAAGTTTTGTCATATTTGTTGAAACCTTTAATATTTCCTGACAGTAACACAGATAAATAATCTGTGAAAAAATCAGGCTCCTCTGGCTCGTTTTAGCGCTTCTAATGACATTTCATTCCTAATCAATTTCCAATTTTCCAATATATAGACACTTTGGGTTGGTGGCTTGAAGATAATTGTTGAGTCTCATTTCCACGGTTCCAAGATACCCTGAAATAAGACTCAACAATCAACTAGTGTTCTTGGCTCTAAATTGGTTGTTTTCAGGCCCGGTGGATTCTTGCAAATACCAGGAGCACCAGAAGGACGCAGAGGAACCTGATTTTCACAGATTATCTGTCTCGTGTACTACTGTCAGGATACAGTGAAAGTTTCAGCAAATATGACATAACATATTTGTATAAGAATGAGCTAGTGCAGCTTTAAGTTTCCACACACACATCAACACGTTTTATACAATCTCACTTGCTTTTTGCCATCACCAACATTCTCAGAGGTAAAACATCCTCCACCCATTCACCATCAGACTGTAACATCCTCTGCCATAAGTTTGCTTCATCTGTTGTTGAATCCATCCAAACCACATCCACCCCGTAGCTCTTCCCTGCACAGAAAGGCACATAAATCACTTATCAAAATGAAGGTAATAACTGCAAGTTACAATGATTGAATGTTCTGAATGTGAGGCAGAAACAAAGACTTTGTCCACCTGGTGTTAAAATGCAGTCTGCATGTTATACTGTAGTGTATAGAGCAAAAGGGATTACATAAATGCAAACAATATACCATCTCCAGAGGACACCAATATGTAAACAGTGGTGTAAATGTAATGTGTGCTCATTATCCAGACAGAATATCAAAACTCAGATCACACATTGTACCCACAATTCTAGACCTCAGTGGGTTGTTTGTGCTCCACAGGCTCCCCACAGAGCCGTATCCTGTCCCTACTGTTCCCTCTCTACATCCTAAACTGACTGTAGGAGTCATACAAGGATGGGCACATTCTGAAATTCACAGTTATTGTCACTGTCATTAATATGATAATCATTTTCTCAGTCTGAACATTTCTAAAACCCAAAGCTATGGTTATTGACTTCAGAAAAAAATCACGTCTCTGTCACAGATTGTTTCAGAGTAAGAAGTGGAACTGCAGGCATAGAGATGGGAATTGAGAACCGCTTCCAAATTGTCCAATCCATTAGAATCGTATGCCACAAAGCTTATCATTTCCTTTTATCAACGCCGGCATATTTTTTATGCGACCTTGCTTGCTTAGAAAGAGAATTTTCTCATATGGTACAAAGAGATCTGTGTATCCAAATTCAGATCACACTCCAGGGGGAAATTAGTTCAAACTCGTATCAAAAGCATCCAGACTGTAGGTGGAACCATGTTAAAATAGTATCAATGGAGTGGACTCTCACCTGTCCCCAGCCCCAGCCTCAGACCGCCGATATAGTGGTTGTTCAGCCGGTCGTGATCCCACACCGTGATCTCCACACAGGCCTCTCTGAGGTCATCCGGTCGGAAGCCGTCGTAAACCATGGTGTGGTTGAACATCGGGTTGGCCGTTCTCTTCACCACCCGCGTCTTCTGCCGGCTTTTCCGGCTTGTGTCGGGAAGTACAGTGCTTGATCGGGAAGGAAAGCAAGGAGATAAAAATGAAAATGTATTCATTTGGACTGACCTGACAAAAACCTAGCCAGGTATGGAAACGACGTGTACAAAATTAATAATAACTGTTAAATAATACACGTTTTTACATTTTCAAAAGTCAACTTATGAAAGTTATGAAATGTTACTTCATTCTGCTACTGAAAGTGCACTAAAGTGTATTGCAGTTCATTTAGATATTATTCATGCAGTTTATATCAATTTATTTAATTTCAATGTCACTTTGTTTTTATTCTTTTGTGATTGGCAGTTATATGAAACTGAAAAAAACAGCTGGAATAAAAAAGAAAGACCTGCAATAAACTATCTTAGTGGTGATAAAACAACATTTCAGAATAAGTTAAATATCATTTTTTAGTTTCAGTTAGTGAAAGTTATGTATTTTGTAATGATCACTTAATTCATAATGTTGGATTTATTTATGGAATTTTGAGTCCTTTGGCTCCTACCATTTCACAAACGGGTCGATAACAACTCCTCTGACTGGAGGAAGATTCTTGCAGTCTTTCACCCAAATTTGCACCTCACCAGTCTCCATCCTTGATGTTCTCTTGCCTGCAGATGCAAGTCAGAGTGTCATGAGTGATGAAACTGAGAGAAAGGAACTGATAAAAAACTGAAGAGTCATCAGCTCACTGTGGGACGTCTGCGGCAGGAATCTCAAGGCGACTCTCATTTGTCCTCTGCTGTCCATCGGACGTGAAGGAGAAGATGTCAAAGTGTGTTCTGAGACCTGAAAGTTTGAGCTGAGGTGAGTCAATCAAATCACTTCTACAATATGCAGACTGGGTAGAGAACTGAAGTCTTTACCCTGGGTTTTAATGCATATTCATTTATCTGTGTGTTGCTGAAGTCCCACTCTGACAGATCCAGGTCCACCTCCCCCAGGAAGCTGTTCCGCCCAAAAGTATCGTTGTGCCACACAGAGATGTTCAAGTTCTGAGTTTTCAACACCTCTATCATGATTTTAAACTATGAAAGGAGAGGAATGCAACAAAAATGTGTAAAATATGCAACACATATAAGTGATCTGTAAAAGACTAAATATGGAATACTTACCCTGAGGATTTCATTGTAGGTGGGGTTTAAGGTCTTCTTCTTTACATTGGTTTTTCTCTTTCCCAGCTTTGTTTTGTCAGGAAGAAGGTAACATTTCACATACCTGGAAAAAGAGACATGTGTCAGCCTCGTTCCTGAGCTGCCTGTGCCCTTTCTCAAACCTTTGTTTAACAATTATCACAATACAGAATATAACATTGCACTTACGGGTCAGAGCGGTTCTTCTTGGTGTCTGCCACTGCCAGATCCCTGCAGTGCACCACAAAGACGTGGAACTCTCCAAGCTTCTGAATGTAGTTCACTGCTAACTGGAGGCTCCCCTGGACTTCAATGTCCCCAAAGTCTGCAGGGTAAATGCTGCTCATGCTGCCACTCACCTGCTCATTCATAGTAACACAGATAAGAGAAAACACCATTCGCTCTGTTGTTAACTCATTGTTCGTGTAAAGGGAAAATGACTACATTCATTTGTAAAAAAAAAACATCATTGTCTTTTTTATATAAAGATCACCTCCAAACATGTATTAAGACACAATACAAATGTCAGTTTGGAACAGTAATGTGTGTCTGGTATGTTTTTTTCTAGGAAAGAAAGTGTAATTTTAACATTAGAATCCTTAAAAAGTAATCTACTCCTCCTACCTCATTTAAACTTCCAGAATCTCTGAATATGCAAATGTTGATTTCTAAAGTTTTCCTGCTGGACACAAGATGTCTCCTACTTCACTGTAAAGTTCATTCTCAGTGGATGTGCACTGGTGGCTTCAAGTTTCTACATCACACTGTACAAGTTGATACTGGACCAGGATGGACTTCCTAACTATTTGTGATGTCACAAATCATGCTGGTAGGCCCCGCCCCTTAAAATCTGAATTTTCAATGAGCACAGAGAAACTTTCCACTTTCAGCAGATGAATGTGAAAACATCCTTCTAGTGTCAAACTTTGCACACACATCATTCAAACAGCAGTGACAGAGGCTGTTTTCTAACTAGCCCCAAATCTTTCGCCTCAGTCCCTTTGACTGGACCGACAAATCAATTGAGCTAAAGTTCTGTCATCGCCATCTATAGGTCTGCCCTAACATCGTCATGGGGGGCTGTGGTCATGCGTGTGCTGTGTTTCATTCGTCGTGTCGTGTCACCTCAGTGAACACATTAGCTAGCTATGGACATAAAGGTTTTCATGAGGAGTCAACCTCAATGATGCTTGTGTTCTGCCTTAAAAATTATGAAGACAGTTGGAGATCAATTAGAAAAAAAAAATAGGTAGTAGGCTTTACAGGATGATTTTTTTCCAGACAACTATCATGCTTTTCTCAAATGATGCAAAGATTTTTAGCCATTCTATATCTCAGCTGGCTTGAAAACAGTGCATATAGCTGCTGTAAATGGGGGACCTAGGGGAGCATGCCCCGGACCCCCCTAGATTTGGACTAAACCCCAAACGTTTACTATGTCTGGCTTCACCCCTCTGTACAGTAAAGCTTAAACAGTCAGCTGTAGGACAAAGAAGAAAAAAATAGTGGAAGGGGTCTTTAAGTACATTTTATGGCAGGTCTTTTTTTTTTTAATTCAAACCTAGTAATTCAAGTCCTATTTCTCAGATAAATCTCAATTTGTAAATGTTAATAATGAATCTTCCATGCACACTAAAGTTAGCATGGAGTTCCATAAGGTTTTGTGCTAAGACCAATTATATTCACTTTATAAACTTAGCACAAAAAGTAAGGCAATTTGTGTTTGGTATCTTATTTCTCTGTGGTAACAATGCTTTTTGGCAATAAATCTTATACCGTCGGAAAGCCTGTTTAATTCCCAAAATGACAAAATGGTGCCCCATTTGTAAGGAACATGCATTTGTGGGATGATGAGTATGTGGGTTGCGCCCATGAAAAATTTGCCAAATCTTTTCTGCCATTGCCAAACAGGTTATTTTGCTGTTGCTATTGACACTTGTTTTGAGCTTCTGGTACCCCCAGGTGCTGCCAACCAGGTGCCTGATTGGCACCTGATTGGGCAGCTAATGGGGCAATAGGGCAACTTTAAGCTGGTGTTCCACAAAACCAAGTTGCGGCATTATTTGGAGTGAGCCCCAGTACCATCTCCAAACTGAAGGCCAAGTTCCATAAAACGGGGGATGTCAAAGACAGGCCGCGAAATGGGCGTCCCAAGAAGACGACACCCCAAGAAGACCATTTCCTCACCCTGTCAGCACTTAGGTGCCGTAGGCTGTCTTCTACAGATTTGCAGTCAAGTTTGCAGGACGATATGGCCGACGGCTCTCTGCCCAGACAATCCGGAACAGACTACACGCAGCCAATGTCCGGTCTCATAGGGCTGCCAGGAGTCCTGCCATGACTGCCCTTCACCGTCAGGCCCGTCTGCGCTGGTGTCTGCAACACATGCACTGGAACCTGAACATGTGGAGGAACGTTGTGTTCAGTGATGAGTCCAGATTCTGCCTACGGCAGAAGGGTCGTAGGGTCAAAGTGTGGAGAAGACGCGGAGAACGCTTTGGGTGGAGGCAGTGTGATGGTGTGGGGCGGCATCTCCCTCACTGGAAAAACAAGGCTTGTCATCATTGGAGGCAATCTCAATGCAGAGAGATATAGAGATGAGATTCTGCAACCAGTGGCAATCCCATATCTCCACAGTCTGGGACTGAACTCTATCCTCCAAGATGACAGCGCTCTCCCCCACAGGGCGGGGTTTATCAGAGACTACCTCCAGAATGTAGGAGTGGAGAGGATGGAATGGCCTGCCAGCAGTCCTGACCTCAACCCCATTGAACACTTGTGGGATCAGCTTGGGCGTGCTGTTCGTGCCAGAGTGACCAACACAACCACGTTGGCTGACTTGCGACAGATACTGGTTGAAGAATGGGATGCCATCCCACAGCAGTGTGTGACCAGGCTGGTGACCAGCATGAGGAGGAGGTGCCAGGCTGTTGTGGCTGTGATTCTTCCACACGCTACTGAGGCTCCTGTTTGTGAAATGAATAAATTGTTAAATTGCCAATATGTCTTTTTTCTTCAAACTTCAATCATCCAGTCCACCAAACACCAAACAAGTCAATGGCAGAATAAGCTGTTTGGCATTGGCAGAGAAGATTTGGCAAATTTTTCATGGGCGCAACCCACATACTCAGCTCTGTTGCTCATCCCACTAGTGCATGTTCCTTACAAATGGGGCACCATTTGAAAGGGAACTAAACAGGCTTTCCAACGGTATAAGATGTTAATGCCAAAAAGCATTGTTACCACAGAGAAATAATCAACCAAATTTCCTTACTTTTTGTAAGTTTATATGCTTCATTTAGGCAACATTATTAAGAATTACTCCATTAACTGTTATACAGATAATACCCAGTTATATTTATCAATCAAGCCCGATGAAATTAATCAATTAGCTAAATTATAAGCATGCCTTAAGGACATAAAAACCTGGATGACCTACAATTTTCTGAAAGTTCTTGTACACCTCCAAAACTCTTTATCTAAAGATACAGTTACTCTAGATTGTATTACCTTGTCCTCTAGCACCACCGTCCGGAATCTTTGCATTATCTTTGATCAGGATATGTCCTTTAACTCCCACTCCCTTTTTTCAATAACGTAACATTTCTAAAATCAGACATCCTGTCACGGACGGATGCAGAAAAACTAATCCATGCATTTGTTACTTCTAGGCTGGATTACTGCAACTCTTTATTATAAGTCCATTAAGACACTCCAATTAATTCAAAACGCTGCAGCACAAGTATAGACAGGAACTCAGAAAAAAGTTCATATTTCTTCTGTATTAGGTTCTCTGCACTGGCTCCCTGTAAAATTCAGAATATAATTTACATCCTCCTCCTCACCTACAAACCACCAAACTCCTCTTCTGTCTAACTAGCTTTTGGTTTTGGGAGGCAGACAGCCTCCCGATTTAAGAGTAGGCTTAAGACATTCCTCTTTGATAAAGCTTATAGTTAGGGCTGGATCAGGTGAGTCCTGAACCATCCCTTAGTTATGCTGCTATAGGCCTAGGCTATTGGGGGATTTCCCATGGTGCACTGAGCTCCTCTCTTCCTCTCCCTCTCTTTCTGCACTCATTCATGTCCCATTAATGCATGTTACTAACTTCACTTCTTCCCCGGAGTTCTTGTGCTTTCTTGTCTCACAGGTTCTTATCGATCCTGGTGGAGCCTCCTGCCATGGTCCTGCTTGACTCCCATTGCTAATATTACGGATATTATTGTTATTCGTATTACAGTTACTATTATTATTACTACAGTTACTATTATTACTATTATCATTGCTCATTGTCCCCCATCGTTGTGGCTGTTGTCGTCATCAGTCACTTCTATAGTTGTTGCTACTGTTGTTGCTGTGCACTTTTGTTTCTGTCTCTGTGCCATTGAACTGAATTAAATTTAGGTCTTAAGTAGGAACCAATGGGTTTGGAGCTGAAATCCACAGACAAGGAAGGGGAGTCGGTATTGAGGAAGGAACTGTCATATTGTTGGTTTGGGTCTTTTCATGGGATTTGTTGACTAAATAACAATAAAAAATACAGAATATCGCCAGCCTTATCCTTAAAAATGTCTGCACACTGATTTTTATAAACCACATGCTATGCTTAAAAAATAATCAAAGATAAAAACATTCAGATTAGGTAGGTTAAACTGTGTATTTTTATCAAAAACCTATATTATGCAGTGAGTTGCATGTGGACATACAGATGACATGGAGGCCATTCCCGAGGAGAGACTTAGGTTAGACGTGGAGCTGCCCGTGTTTCTTCTCCAGCCTAGGTTGGTCTCAAAAGTGTTGTCACTGTCCGTCTGATATTAAAAAAAATCAGTTATAGAAGAAGAAAAAAAAAATTAGTCATAAGAGCAAATAAATTGTTGATCTATTATGTGGTAAGTCAAGTTGGTAGCTGTATCAGGTCACCAGTTGCAGTGCAGATGTTGAACACTGGATATTTTGTTTGTGAGTTCAGTACAAGAGTCAGTTAAGAGCGATTTACCTCGTCCTGCTGAAGAACAGGCACAGACACACTTGTTTTTATCTGCTTTGAGTTGGAGAGAGGGAAGGCTGATGGTTTAGCAGAGACTGAAAGAAAGATATGATTTAAATCTCTTAAAGTTGCAGTATAATGAATATTTCTGTACTGAAAGGATATGCTGATTTAAAGAGCGAAACACATCTTTACCATCATCCACACTTTGATTCATTTGTTCTCTTGAGGTATTTTGGGTCGTCTCTTCTCCTAAGAAATAGGGCCATGAGACAGTATTATTTACATACCACTCCCAACATTTTATCATGTAACTTGAAATAATTACGGAAGCCCTGAGAGCAAGTGAGAACAAGTCTGAAATTATTTTCCTGTGTGTGTCTGTGTGTGTGTGTGTGTGTGTGTGTGTGTGTGTGTGTGTGTGTGTGTGTGTTGTGCCAGGATAGTTCCTTAATCTTTTTAAATCTGACAGTTGAAGAAAAGTAAGTTTTGCCAGGATCTTAGGGGTCAAACCCGCAAAGTGTTTGTTGTTGTTATACTAATTTTGGCCACAAGAGGCTGAAGTGCACCACTACCCCATGTTCTAAATCCAGGTGACTTTGAATTCCTCCATGCACTCTTAAATTAGTGTAAAGTATAAAGAACAGTATACAGTCGGTACCTTGTGTGAAATAAACCCTTTTGGTGCATCTCAGGGTCTTGTGGCCAAAACTTTTCACAGAAGGGAAAAAAAAGCAACTGATTCTTTCACCTGTTCTCAAACCATAAACAACAATTTTTTTTCTCACTTGCCGCTCTCAGGGTTTCCATAACTAATGCACTTGCAATACAATAAAGCTTTATGACCATCAGCTGTGTTAAAGAAGAACAGTATCAGAAGATTTAAAAGTTGTGTTACTTGTTTGTGAGTTGAGGTTTTCCAGACTTTTGGATGAGGACCTGCTCTTCGAGGACAGTCGTTTCAGAGCTGACATTACAGGACTAGAAATCTCATTATAACCTGCCACAAATTAAACAAAATCAGCTCTGGAAACGCAGATGTTACATATTTTACGATTTACTAAGCAACCATGTAAAACTGTTTACTTTTAATAGAAAACAAGTAGAACGTTTATTTAGTCAAACATTTCAGTTAAGTATAATGCTTAGTAACTCATTTTAGGGTGTAAAAAATTTCATCATAGTAAACACTACATGGCCCTACAGTGTTTTCAGTTTATCGTGATGCATTAACAGGAATTGTATTGTAGTAATAAGTTGCTTCTTACAAACCACATATCTACTGCAGCAGCAGCTCCTTAATCACAAGACGCTGCTCTACTAAAAGCATTTAACGAAGAACTAAATTGTTTTCTACTGGCCAAAGGGCAGCTAACATCCAAACATTTGTACAATTTTGAATTGATACAATTGAAGAGGAAATACAAAAGGAAAAAAAATTTAAACACAGCTGCAAAGAATTACAGTAAAAAAATGTGATGAATTAGTAGGGCAAGTATACCAACTCTCTGTCAAATCAGACCTACTGTAATGTTAATATGTTAACTTGTTATTTGTTTCAAGACAATATCACTGTATTTTCTATTTATCAATCATTATCTCGAAAAATATAAATGGAGAGAGAATTCAAATGCTCACTGCTTGAACTTGCCCGAGACAGAGACCATGCCCTTGTCGTTGTGTCTTGGCTGCAGTTTCCATCTTTATTTTGCACAATCCAAGAATTGATCCTAGGAGGAGTCCCCTCACTTGGACTGTCACTCTGGTTTCCCACAAAGTCTCTGAGGGCATTTTGTGGTCTGTGTACCACATCACTGTCTGCAGCAGCAGCAGCAGAAGCAGCTTTCTCTTGGTGAAAAGAAGGAACATGGGCCTTCTCCTGTGGCCCAATGTAGTGCTGATAATCCTGAGGGATGAAAGATCTGGCAAGACGTGTAAAGGTCCCTAACTTCTCTGAGGCTTTTTTGGATTTTGAAGTAGAGGAGCTTGAACTACTTTGTTGCGTATTCACATTACCAGAAGAAGTCCCACTGTCTTCTGGACAAGAGGTGATGTCTGTGCAAGGTTTAGTGTCTGTCAGCACAGCCGGCTTTACTTCATTAGAGGGACTCTTCCTCTGTCTTGGCACTGGTGTCGGCTTCCCTTGATGCACATCAGCAACCTTAGTTTGGGGGTCAATATTTATTGGAAAGGTTTTCAAGGGAGAGCCTTCCAGCCTGGATCTTGAAGGACTGGAGGATTCTAGGACCCTTGGGTGGCAGGTCTTGGATGGACTCCTCCTGACTTCATCATCCAGGTCTTTTGATCTTGGAGTTGGGGATTTACTAGGACTGAGGGGCCTTTCTTGAGCTTCTGTATCAGCCTTGACTTGGTATAGGTGACATGTTGAGTGTACATCCCCATTACTACCAGAACTCCTCAGCTGTAACCTGTCTGGGCTGACAAAACCCTTGTCTGTCACAATTAATGATTTTGAGACAACATTCGACTTGGTTTTGTATGGAGACGTTTCTACTTCTGCTTCAGACTTCCCGCTGCCATCCAAGGATGTTCTCAGATCGGACTCAGCGGAAACCACTTTGTTACTGAGTACTGAACTGCTTGAGCCTTCCTTGACTCTTTCAGCGATTACCCTGGGTGTTTTATACTCCTTCTCCCAGAGATTCTTAAGCTGACTGATCTCGGCTGGCTTGTCTTCTTCAAGACTGGAACAAGATTTCCTGGGAAGGGGAACTATAATATCCCCCTCTTGCTCTGGGGTGTTGAAGGCTACAGAGAAAGGTACAGGAGTAATTTCCTTTGGCTCAGAAATCTGTGACTCTGTTACTGAACCAGTTACGTCATCTGTCTCTTCATAGATGAGGACTGGATTTGCTCTATATGTGCCATCTTCTTTAGATAAATCTACTAACAGACTACTGTCAGTCAGTGGTGACAAACTCTTTTCTTGGACTATTCCAGCAGTATCCTCAACTGTCAGTTCCATTTGAGACGAAAGATTGTTGTTTATGCTTTCCACATCTGAGTTAGTCTGAGGGCTATGCAAAGCTTCTATTTCTGTCTTGGTGATGTCTTTGGGCCTTGCCTCTTCTCTGGTAAATATTATTTTGGGACCACTGTTTTCTCTCTTCCAGAAAGCTTTCAGATCGGATAGCTTTTCTGGAAGCTGAACAACCCTGCCTTCTGTTGTCTCTTGCTGACTGTCTGCATCTACTGAGGTTTCTGTTTCTTCAAATGGAGTGTTTTGCAGTGCTGCAAGTTGTACTGTTCTGACCGCTGTCATCTCAGAGGATTTAGCTTCTGGAGTGACACTTGCAGGTTTGTCCACGATGGTATCTGCAGCACCTTGGGAGAGATTCTGGGTGTTGCCAGATTCTTTCTGCTTAGATATATTCACCTCTTCTTTCTCTGGACTCTGTACCTCGGTAGTTTTATCTTTTTCTCTTCTAAAAATTCCAAGCAGCCTTTGTCTTGGCTTTGGTGAAACAGCATGAGATGAACCCTTTGAACTGCAATTAGTTGACAGCTTGGTATCTAAAGTAACCTCAACAGAGTTGTCCTGCTGAGTGCTTTGTTCAGGCAGCTTTTGGTGAATATTGTGTCCAGTTTGCCAGTCTGTGGCCTTAGCCTGAGAGTAACAGTCCTCTTCAGGCACTGTCTCCAGGTTAACATGCTTACCTGACTCCTGTTCAGCAGAAACGAGTCCAGACACTGAGGGGCTTAGGAACCCCAAATGACAATGCTCAGATACATCTGCAAAGACAGTAACCACCAATTGGATCACTCATGTACATTATATCTGCTAACAACTGCACAGAATAATAAGTTAGCTTTTCTTGGTGTATTACTATTAAATGAAGGAGGGCACTTCATTTTAAAAGTCACTATGTAAATTATTTGAAAAAGGTACTTGTCAGTGGTAGTATAAAAAAGACACAGTGGCACACAAAAATACACATACTAGCAGATCTGCCTGGCACTGAAAAGAAATGGCTCCAACACATAGAAATTGCCCCTACATCCAATGTCCCCTTTTGAGGGAAAGATAACTATTTCACTAAAGCTTTCACTGTGTGATTTCACATAGGGTACACAGATTTTGAATTATCACTCTCAGCGAGGAAAATGGCTAAAAGGAGCTTGAGACAGTTATTACTGATGGATAAAGTAAGCTTGACAGCTGGCATCAGTAAGCTAAACTTGTCTACCAGATAATGAACTCCAATTGTAGACCAAATACAATTTGCAGTATATTAAGGCTGCACCTCAGCACCCCACTCAAATACTTTGGTATTAGCAATGCCAAACTTCATTTCACAGTAATATAATAAACCAATGAAAGTCCAACACATGGCATGAGACATTAATGGAAAAGTGTGACAAATATTGATTGACATCTCATGAATGAAACTCTTCAGAATCATGTGACAGATTACCCATAATGCCAAAGAAAAGTACAGTAAAACCCAATACAATAAAAAAATTCTTGCTGTTCTTATCCACCAGTCTTACATGCACACATTTTATTGCATGCAAGAACATGCAGAAGCAGGATTAATGTGGACAATTCTTTATGCTTGTAAATGTTAATCAATGAATATATATATTGAAGACAATGTTGGTTAGTTGGACTTGGTGATTGGCTGTTTAGTTGACACACTGGTTTTAAATAAAACGCTTACCACCGAGGACCTGGTGTTGACCAACTTGTTGTTCTTGGAGGTGCTCATTTTTGCAGTTGAGTTCGTGAGAATCCAGTGGACTGAGTAAAGGCCTATTTGTGCTAACAGTGGCAGTGGCGGTATTCTCAAGGTCACTATTATTTTCTATCTCAGAGAGAGCGATGGCGTCGAAGTCCAACAAACTGTGCTCTCCCAGCTCCTTCCCATCCTGCCACTCCACTGTGCTCAGACTGACCATTGAGCTGAACCTCACCTGCTTCCTGTCTAGCCAGGTCTCAGTGGGAGAATGCAGGCTAACTGGACTCTGCGTATCCAAGTGAGAGAACAGGGAGTCGGAGGAGCTAGAATTAGACAAGTGCTTGAGGATGCCACGCGGAGCAGCATAGTGAGCCTGTCTACCTCCTGACACGTCTACCTCAGTAAAAGAGTCCTGAGAACAGGGGCTGACTGCTCTGTTTTCAGGCAGTGGCAGGGGAACAGATGCATTCTGGCTGACTGGGCTATCATTAGGGTCTTGTTTAAGGTTGCTAGCAAAAGAAAGGCAGCTGTCAGGTGATGGTAAAGGCCCTGAAAGAAACAAAAACAAATGAAACCATTTAACCAACAACACATAAGCTGTGTGTTTTTGTCTTGAAGGCTACTCTGGGGTCCCAGTTCCTACACTATAAGACTCCAGTCTTCCATCAGTGGTGGAAAGTCTAGTCTAGCTGTGGTTCCTTGTCATGTTTCAGATGACTGAGTTGGACGATCCGCTCTAACTCTGAGCCATAGTTGCCCCCCCTTGTTATTTAGCATGACTTAACAAGATGGCTGGAAGGCTAACCATATGGTGCTATCCAATGAAGAAAGGAGGGGGACTGTCCGTGCTCATAAACAACAGGTGGTGTAACGCCGGGCACGTCTGTGTGGAAGAGCGTCTGCAGCCCGGACATCGAGCTGTCACCGTCGGACTTCGTCCGTGTTGTCTGCCACGGGAACTTTCCACGGGAACTTTCCAGTGTTGTCGCCATCACTGTCTATATTCCTCACAGTGGTCTTCATCATCACCATCACTGTTTACATTTATGATGTCTTTATTTATTCTCCTGTACAGCACTTTGGTCAACTTTGGTTGTTTTTAAAGTGCTTAACAAATAAAGTTGGATTGGATTGGATTGGATCCATTTGTCTCATGAACTCGGAAACCGAGTTGGAAAGTGTAAATAGGTGAAAATGGGAAAATATTATTGAAATGTAAGACTTGCAATAACAGAATTACTTGAAATGTTAGTGTTTCTGTAGAAAAACATTATTATTTCACATTGAGCTTGTTTAGATGAGCCACAAGCAATAATAAGACAGCTGCTGCACTGGTGGCGTCCATGTTCTTTCCGACTCGTAATGCCCAAAGACCCAAAGACAAACTGGAACGCTAGAAGTGGTACAAGCCAGGGAATTACGTCAAGTTCTCGCGTCAGAGCAACTCGGGCTCCGAGTTCACGAGACAAATGGATAGCACCAATAGCTTGTTTGGTCGCTAACAAAGTACTACCTGAGTGGATATGTTAGTTGGCTAATGTTGGCTTGCAAAAAAATGACTTCACCAGCTCACGTGAACCATCATACTAACTTATGTATTATAACAAACAGTGTTGATTTTAGCCAACAATAAATTATGTAATATACAAAGCGATTGCTTTCTACTAGCCAAGAGCTATGCGAGGCTAACTAACTGTAGCTAAGCTAAACTGTGGTCGTTGACTGTCATGTTTGGCCGATACCCAGGATGTGTATGGAGTTGCAGTTCACTTAACTGCCACTGTTGTCACTATTAACAACGTTTTTCTGAAAGTTATATATAGAAGGTTTAAGTTTTCAAGATCTACACATTTCAAGAGCTTTTTGTGTACAACATGCACCTTGGTTGATGTACATACATAACTGTTACAGTCTTCAGTATGGATTATTAGGTAACCAATTGACCTATATGTGATTTGTGATTATAATTTCTCCCACAGAAACATTGTTTTCACAGCTCCTGTGAAATATTTCCAGCAGCCACAAGTCATGCAGTACAGATTAAGGCTTTGGAATGTATTTCTGTGTAATCCTCTGGTTAGTCTGGAAGCCTTTTTTATTTGGACTTCCATTCACTACAACCCTTGGGAAAATCTGTGGTCCGAGCTCTCTGGCTCATTTCACAGTGACTGGAAGAGAACACACTTACATATTAAAACTTCAGCTGTGGGACTTTGATTCAATTAAAGCATTGTCTCTCTTATTTGACCTTAAGAATGCGGTTCTTGAGGTATTAAATATACTTAAACAAGCACTGTTAATCAACCAAGGACCTGTGTGGAATTGTAATTTGGCACGTTTTCTGTAACACTGTGTAAAAATGCCTTCTCTGGAATTGCGACAAAAACAAAAATGAACTAAAATCAGATAACAAAATTGTTTGAAATGGCAAGCCAGTACATGCTCCCCACTGCCATGCAACCAATGTTCATGCACAGGTTGTTAAAAGGAAATGCTGAAATAGCTGAAGAGATAAGGACCCACACACCTGGATGTCTGAGTGACTGCTAGAACCAGACTTACATGGGTTTGTAACGCAACTGCTTTCACAATTTGTCCATCGAGCAGGCCACTCAGTTTGAAACATAACACATGATATATCATTAAATCACAATGGATCCACTTACAGTCATAATACATATTTAAAATAGCAAAACCGATGTTCTTATAAAGACGCACCCTCATTTGGTGTCCGGGGTTGATCCCCTGCTCCATGTAATAACCGACTGTACTCCCCTTCCAAAGGGTGACTTGCAGGGTCCTCGCTGTTGAATGGATTTTTTCTTTGCTTCAACACAATAAAATAGATACATATAACACTTGCAACACACTGAAGCGTGAATGATTTTGTTTTCCATACAGGATCCTACCTTTGTTGGTGAAACTGGTTTAGATGTATCTTGTGGTGTTTCAAAAGGGTTCTGGTATTGATAACTGTTAAAATAAACAGATTACAAGATTAACTGACAATTTCTGAAAATTGGCTGTGCAACTTCAAAAGAAATTAATTTAATCTTGATTTGGAAAATCTACATGCTCATGTAAGTGCATTACATTGCCTTCTATACAATTAACACCATTTGGTCAATGGGCAGTAAATTAATCTCATTACCTAAACACTGCCTGTTGTTTTTGTCACAGCAAATGTTGCAACTGTGCAAGGTGCAACAAAACTTCAGGGCAAATAATCAGAATATAGATAGAAATAAAACTGGAAGGTTTGCTGTGGGTAAGGGCTACTGAAACAGCCTTAAAAGAAAGAAAAACATTTATGTGTAAGGGTTTACCCCTCAGGAACAGTGGAAAACATGACCATGTGACACCTGACCTTGTAAGACGATTACTGAGAAATCTGGGGCCAATTACTAAGTATCCATTTACTGCTTTCACAACTCCAGTCATTAGCAATCACACCCAAATACTCTACTCTACTAGTGCAGCATGTGATGGTACTTATAACAGACTAAACAGGCCATATGTTTTGTTTATAGTGAAGTTACTGTTTTCTAAATGTGTACAGCAATTTGTACTTTACAAATTATTACTTAAAGCTGCAGCAGGCAGAGTTTTCTTTAAACATTAACTTGTTTTACATGAACCAAAACAGAGTTATAAACTTGCTAACAATGGCTGAAGTGCCACAACAAAAGGCAATGTATAAAGACCATTGGGTAAAATCTTTCAATTTACAATCTGTCTGTTATTCTACTCTTCAGTTTCAAGGATAAGTCTGGTGATAAGTCTCTTCTTGTCAACACCAAACAGACATTTCCCCTTTAAACATCTTACATGGTGTCATTTTAATTACTTTGTTCTTCTTTCCTCTCCCATTAAAGCTGCAGTAGGTTTTTTTTTTTAAACAAATAACTTACACAAATACAAAATAACTAAAAATCAGGTTTGTCTGACTCCTCCTAGTGCTCCTAATGAACAAAACCAACCAATCAGAGCCAAGAAAGAGAGTTGACTGTTGAGTCTCATTCCCAGGCCAGGGGATTCACAGGTAAAGGATATAGTGAAAGTTTAAGCAAATGACAAAAAGTTATTTTTATAACAGTTACCTACTACAGCTCTAAATACAGTACTTGAGTAAATGTACTTACATTCCTAACTAATGTGATAAACAATTGACCTCCACTTGCACCCTACTTTCTGCTTTGGTTCTCTAAACTCACCTTTCATTGCTGAGCTGCATGTGAGGCTCCTGAAGGACTCCGCACAGAACTGCGGGGACGAACACTTCTTTATTCTCACTGCTGACAAAACTGGGCTTCTCGGGCAGTATCTGGGAGAGCTCCACTGCAGCACACAGACACAGCTACTGTCATTACAGCATAGACAGCTTATAATTACCTCACAGAGTTATGTAAAACAACCCAGATGTATTTATACGTGTCCCTCCTGACCAGAATGGTAAATGGTAAATGGACCTGTACTTGTATAGCGCCTTTCTAGTCTTCCGACTACTCAAAGCGCTTTTACACTACATGAGACATTCACCCTTTCACACACATTCACTCAGTGATGGCAAAGTCCATCAAACAGAAACTAACATTCATACACATTCACACACTGATGCACAGCATCAGGAAGAATTTGGGGTTCAGTATCTTGCTCAAGGATACTTCGACATGTGGCACCAGGAGCCAGGGATCTGCCTCTGAGCCACAGCCGCCCTTGAAGAAAAAGAAGAAAAGATCATCCACCTAACTTGGAAGTTTTAGAGGCAACTAATCGTCTAATCTTCTGTTTCAGGTAGGTGCTTACTCTACTTTCTTATTGTAATATTTATACCAATATAAATAGGGCAAAAACATATATTTAAAAAAATACAATAATGCTGATTTCCGTTAAGCTGAACCCCTGCACAGCCTCTGCTCAGTCATGTACAATGATTTAAGAAGTCCTTGTAATCCTGTTATTTTGCTTGCACTGACCCTTTTGTCTAGCATTTCCTTTGCTGACCTTGAGGATTATTACAGCCTCATGAAATTTAATGACATGAGGAATCACTTTTGACACAATCTGTTGGGTTCAAGAGAATGGGGTCTTTTGGAGTCACATTGCGGAAGAACTGCAGTGTGAGTTGTAAAAAAAACCCAGATGAAGAGGGCAAGTGCCACCTGAGTAGCAGAATTTAACTGGGAGCTTCCTGGGCCGACCCACTGCACAACTGTAGTGTTATCTACTGAGATACTAGTCCATTCACTTGAGAGTATCCCAGTTAGAGAGACTGAACACACACCAAACACTGCTTTCAGATCATTTGGGACTGTTACAATATAGATTCAAACAGAGAAAATTCTATGAGATGGAATGAGTAACCCCTAGGGACTAAATACTAAACATAGTATGATACAGAAATGGCTGTATCTGGAAAACTACAAGGAGTGCTATCAAATGATTGACCTACACTGTGCACAATGATGTATTTGACACAAACGTTTGAATTGAGGGAGAAGGATTTTAAGAATTTGTATTAAGGTAAGTGAACTAAAAAAATAAGTATTTTTTGTCCTAAAACATATCTGGAGGGGATCTTTAACCAAGACCACCCTAGTTTGTGCCAAATGCTGTTAATTGAATAATCTGTTAATGTCCACATTTTAGATTTTGGGGTGAACTGTCCCTTTAAGGCATCACGCTCATTTTAAAAAAAGAAAAAGAATAGCAATGCAGTATATAGTAGACTCACGTATAGTCAGTGGTTTATGTGTGTGTCTCATGGAGGCCCTGATGATGTCGGAGCCGTGGATGCGGTCCTGATGGCGAAGCTGCTTGGTCTCGTAGAACCATTCACCAGTCATGTACCTCAGCTGGCCCCTGTCACTCGCAGTCTTCTGTAGGTTCCTGAATGTAGACACACAAATGGGAAATGTTTATGCACTTCTCTATTATTCAAAACATTAAAGCTGCGGTAGGTAACCGTTATAGAAATAGATTTGTCATTTTGTCATATTCGTGGAAACTTTCACTATATCCTGACAGTAGTACATGAGACAGATAATCTCTGAAAAAAATCAGGTTCCTCTGGCCTCCTAGTGCTTTTGCAAGAATCCACTGGGTCCCAAAGAAAACAACCAATCAGAGCCAAGAAAGAATTGTTGAATCTCATTCCCAGGACATCAAATACAGACACTTTGGTACCTTGAGAATGAGAGTCAATCACTCAAACGACAAACAATCAACTATCTTCATATCTTTATAAATGTTATATACTGCTACTTTTTTGCAAAAAAAAAGTCTGGTCTATGACAGGTCAAACTTAGAGAGGGAACTCACTCGACACGCTGCTCCTCAGCCTTCTTCAGCTCAGCATCTCTTCTCAGCACAGCCAGGATGGTCTCCTGCTCCTCCTCCGTCAGAAAACTCAGATCAATCATGGTGACTGCTGCGTCCTCGACTTTCCACTGCTCTGACTTTGTGTCTAGCGGTTGAACATGATCAACGCTTCACACAGTTCTTCATGAAACTCCCAGCGGCCTTGTTCTGTTTGCACAAGTTAAGTTAGTGTCAAGTTAGTGTCAGCCGTTTACACAAGCTGGCTGATCTGTGCTTTATCTATCGTATGAAATGATTGGACTGAGACAGTGATTAAGGCGCTCCTTGTTACTCTTCTGCAGCTTTGCTGGTTTTGGATAGGTTTTGTTTCAGCTGGGCTTGTTTTCTGCAGCCATGATTGAAACTTTCTAGACCAGTTTGAATCTGAAAGAAAATAGCAGAAATCAAGGAGGAATTCTATCTGAGATTCACATTAGAATCCGAGAGAGTCTGTTTGAAAATGTCAGCTTTGGATTCGAGAAATTGCGACGGGCATTTGTCACCATTTCAAGTGATTTATTGAAAGAAGGAATTAGCTGATTAACCAGTAATGAAAAACCCTAATTGGGAGCAGTTTAATAAACCTCACAGATGAAAATGCAACACTGACAGCTTTCGTATATTTAGTAGTTTTTAAATATGATGATATTAAACCATATGGTGCTGTTTTTAAGTTCTTTTGTTTGAGATCAGAATAGACTTTTTAAAGCCCACTTTACTTTGCTAGATTGAGTGAACACAAGTTAAATTCAGTATATAAGTATATCCATTAACTTCCCTGTCAGGGTCTTGTAGCTGACTATCTTCCTGGTTAAAGACTGATCTGCTGCATCACAGCAGCCCAAGAAGATGAGGCTTGATAATTGGACTGTGCCATTCTGCTACAGCCAGAGGGGTATTCTCTTCATTTATGACCACACCTTTTTAGGATGAGTATTGCTCTTCTCTCTCCTGCAATTTACTGTGGACTGGCCAGCATGGATGAAATAATCCTGCAGTGACTTCTTAGTCAGAGAAGCATCCACTATATTGCTTCAACTAAGCTCTGTGTTTAACAAAATATCTGTTCTTTCTACTCCTTACATTTTCAAAACAGGCTCCTTTAGTTTAAATGCATTTGAGAGGAATGATTGATTATTATTATTTTTCTGCATCGTTGAATGCCTTCTCAACTTCAAGACCAGTGCGTATCACGTACAATGAATGTAACATGATGAAAACAACATAAAAGAGGTAATGACTGAGAAAAGACTGAGCTGTATGAAGCCAAGAATAACATGTGAGGAAAAAAAAGTTTTCTTTAGCACCTGGATGCTTTGTTGTTAAAATGTGAAATAAAAATCTGCCTGTGGAGGCCTTCCTGTCAAGTCCTACTAGAAGTCCCAGGGCAGATCAAGGACACACTTAAGGGATTATACATCGCACCTGGCCTAGGAATGCCTTTGGGATCCCAGGAGGAGCTGGAGGAAATAACTAGGGAGATACATCCTTGCTTAGCCTGTTAGCACTGTGACCTGGACAATGAATGTGCCTCGCCTTTACAAAGAAAAATGTTGAACATGCTGCTTCTCTAAAAGGGTACAAGCCCAGCTAAAAGATAGAAGATTTATTTCCTTGTTGTGGCAGATCCTCATCACTGCCAGACATCCTTGAAGATTTTAAATCATTGATACATTGATAATGCGACACTGACAGCTTTCACATACCAGGTGCTTCTTAAATATGAAGATATTAAAAAGGACCTCTGTGTAGGATTTGGTGGCATCTAGGGTGTAGTTGCTGATTGCAACCCCCTCTTTGAAGCATATAGGAGAAACTATGAGGGCCGCGAAACAAATGTTTGGTTTGTCCGTTCTGGGTTATTGTATAAACATGGAGGTTCAATATGGCTGACTCCGCCACAAAAACACAATAATTCTTATTTTCAGGTGATTACACACTAATGGAAACATTCCCTACCCTCCTTTTGTCCTTAAAACAAAAGGTCTATCTCTGTAGACACTTAAATAAGAATAACAATCTGAGCCCGTCAGTGGCAAAAACAAGCACTTTTAGTGGATGTACTTTGACGGGTGCATTTGTCCCCAAGGATTAGCTTTAGTTTTGTGGCTATTTTCATCTAGCTCAGTGAATTTAGGATTAATTTACACCAAACCAGTATAGTTGATTGTCGGAACAGTGGAAAAACAAATAAAGAGAGGTTTTAGTGAGATATATTTTGTTCCTGTTGAGTTCGATTGATGTGTGTTTTATGATCTGTTGGAGTGATTTTATTAGTCTGGTCAGCTGCAGTGTGATTGCTCATGTTTTGGTCTGAGATGCTGGAGATAGTGGGACATCTAGTCTGAAAATCATATACAGCATGCATAAATATGAAGATTTTAAAATATACTAATTGTGTGTCTTGATATGCAGTGGCAAAAACTTTACCTGATGAAATCTTTTTCGATCATTCTGTCCGCGGTAAAAGCATGTATAGACGCACCCTATTAGTGTACACAGCATCAGTTTAGGGCTTGATATGCAAGTCAGCAAATCAGCTTGGTGGAACAAGCCTCTTTGTCTCGACATGTAATACTCATACGCTGTTCCCACTTGAAACACTCCTTTCTTTCTCACTCCTTCCTCCTACTGACTAATGCTGTCCGTCATTCTTCTGTCTGCCACACAAACACAAACACACCGTATCTATCAGAGACTCTATCAGTGTATGTGACAAAGATACACACGTCTGTCTGATAGAAGGAGAAATAATTCTGTTGATGATTGTGAACCGTAGTCGAGCCAACAGTGAAATGAGGTGAATGATATAGATTTTCTTTCTTTTCTTTTCTCTTTTTTACTGAGATTACAGCTTCAGGTTCTTTATCGCAGCAAAATCTTTTTGAGGAATGTCTGCATGTTCCAACAATGTCCATATTCACCCTCATCCACTGTGGGAATTTGTAGGAAAGTTCACTTGATTTGGTTTGATGCTATTGAACATAAGCCAAATGCTCTCACCAAAGAACCTGCCATTCAGCTGCTCTGGAGGAAGTAGTAGTTATGTAACTGTGACTTTGTTTTAGAAATAGAAACAGGCTCCCATTGTTTATTCATTATCCAAGTGAGGAAAGTTGAAATCTCGTCTTAATCTCGACTAGAAAAACTGCTTTTCCTGCATAAGGTTCTTTTTTTCTGTACAAGGAAGAATGCTGCATGTCCTGCTTCTCTAAAAGTCTGAAGAATAGAAGACTAATTTCCTTGTTGTAGTAGCTGCAGTGATTTGACTTATTTCCTCATTGCTGCCAGACTTCCTTGAGAAAACTAAAGGGATTTAAGAAGCTAATTTATTCTGTAAAAGTGAGATTTTGACCTGGAAGTGACCTCAAATGAACTCTCTGCCTCCCCTGTCTCTGTAGCTCCAGCTTTCAGATCTTCAAAGGTGGAGTACTGGCACAAATCTTTGCTTGCTGTCTTTTGCACTGACTGAAAGCAAAGAACAGTGATCTAAGAATTGTGACCACACTAGCAGACCTCAACCACTTAGGCCAGTTAATCTCCAGCACTTTCTGCTGCAGTTTGTACAATAAGTATTCATTAACGTAAAATAAAAAAAATATCGATTCATTCTTCAGCAATCCCTATCTGGGTAAGAAAACATACATGCAGACGTCTGGTTAATATTTATCAGACTTTTAAAAGAGCTTTAACTACAGTAGAAAATCAATGTTTTTGTTGTATTGTTTATGCTCTGAATCTAACTTTATCAAACAGAAAGAGGGCTGCAGTTCATACCATGTTCAGATTTACTGTCAACACAGGGCACTGGGGATCGATCTGAATCAAATTTCATATTGGTTGTTAGGCTGCCATATCTAGAAAATAGAAAACTGAAGAAATAAAATCTGGCAGTTGAAAGGCTATTTCAGTTGTTTACAGATCAAAATCACCACATTCCTATTTGGAGTTTTAACATGACTTTGGTAAACTGAGTTCATATAATAACCTTACAGTAACATTTGCACTCTGCTCCCAGGGATCAGAAAGTAATGATTTGTCCCTGTGTTGAGACTTTCACTGAACATGCCTCCCAAACTGCACTGCAGCTCTTCATCTTCACAGAACAGCAGCACACAGAGGAAAGTATATCATTTACAGAAAAGACAGCAAGTGTAAAGTCAGAAAGCAGTCAGCTCACCTCTCACTGTTGCTCCTCGCTGAGTGAAGACTCAACTGCAGCTGTGGCTCCTGAGCTGCTGCAGATGGGTGGAGCTGCAGACACACAGCAGCAGGTATGCCTCCAGCACACACATATTGGTATATACTGGACCTCATGCAGCAACATTCTCTTCAGTTTCTCTAATATTTTTCTGTTAAGAGAGACGATAAGAGAAGTCAGTTCCAGGTGAACCAAAAAAACATCCAAATCTGCTCTTACCTAGGTGTACTGAATGACAAATCCCACTGGATCTTAAATTGCAGGCGTGTGGCCTATTGTTTGTTATTAACGTAGGTGACGCCCCCTAAACACCATATAAGGGCAGGTGGTGTGCAAACACTCAGGCACATGGAGAGATGCCACTAAAAGAGGTTATAGATAGATAGAGATGATTCCCTAGTGTCAGCAATACAACTCAGTGTGATCAGAAAATCCAGCTGTAAACCCTCACATGTAACCAATTTCAACCTGCAGTAATTGTTTTTTTTTATTTTGTTTGTCTACTTGGGGGCAGCAGAAACAAATTGTGAACACTGACACCTTTTAGGTTGAACTGGTTACCAAACAGTTGCTTATTTACACATCAAGCATCCAGATAGATAGTTAAAGCTAGAAGAGACTAAAAACAAATAACAGATGAATTAAAATAGCAGAGAATAACACAAAATCTTAGCATACTCCATATTTAATCATATATGAGCAGAGGGACGCACAGTAACAATAGTAATGGACCTGTACTCATATGGTGCCTTTCTAGTCTTATGACCACTGAAAGCGCTTTTACACTACAGCCACATTCACACAGTGATGGCAAACAGGGGTGCCCCCAGAAATGTTTCATAGGGGTGGCCAGACAAGGGTCACTGGACATCCTGGGGTGGCACACCAAAACCAAAAGCCATAGCTGTTGTACTATAGACCCTAGTATTGCAGGCCTGTCTCATACAATAGAACTCCAAATCATCATAATAACAATAACAATAACAATAATAATAATAATAATAATAATAATAATAATAATAAAACTTTATTTATCATACATGAAATGCAGCTCAAAGTGCTTCACAGTGTGGCATTAAAAACAAAACACAATAAATAAAATATAAAAAGTGTCAAATCAGATAAAAACCATACATACATCTCACATGATTAAATAAAAAAGATAATGAAATAGATTAAAAACATTAACTACAAGCCTTCATTTTTTATTCTTTCAATGAGAATGAAGCCAGTGTCATCACATTATAACAGATAACAGAAGACTAGATTAGAAAAGAGCAGAAGACCATATAGTATAAAGGCCATAATCAATATGTTTGCCCTAATATTGTATCAAATGAAAATATGACAAAGTGAAAGGAGTCGCTCGTTGTGAGAGACCTACAGAGAATTATCAGCAGCCTATAGTGAGTTTGAGCTCATTGTTTATCGGTATCTTTCTGGACACAACTGTACTGTTTTGGTTGATTCCCAGCACTCTCATAGCATCGTTTTCACAGGGGTGGATCTAGAGAAGAGGGTGGCATGGAGACATGCAGAAATATATGCTTATTTAATCACAATCAATCACATGTATCAATATTTGCTTGAACTGTAAGACATTCCATTATTAATGTATGATACATGATTTTTTCTTCTATGAACTCAGACCTATCAGAGTCTAAAATGTGGCCATAACAGATACTTAATTTCTGTTTTGTTAACACCGAAAATGTATCTAAATTAAAGTGACAATAATAATAATTAATCATTTGACAGCATTTGACACCAAACTGGGGTGGCAGCTGGGGTGTGGTTAGGTGTGGTGGCTACCACCCACTGTCACCCCTGTGCTTTCAAAACATTTTTGAAAAGCTCTATGAACCCACTGTACACTAATGTAGACTATGTGCACATAGTGGAGCATTTAGCAGCTGCAGAGCCTGGTATTTCCCTCAGGAGTTGGTGGAGACCAAAAACAGCTTAAAGAGAATGAATGTTGGAATGACACAAACACAACTCCGTAACTGCTGGGTGTGTAAATGAACAACTCTTTGCCAACAACTTCGCAATATCAGCTAAAAAGGTGATCTGTCAATGTTGTGTTCACACCTTGTTTCTACTGCCAACTGATTCCGTCCTGTTGACCACAAATTCAATTCAATTAATCAATTAACAAATAAACAGCAGAGACCAACAACACAGGTCATACACAACATAAAACCACATATCACAGCTCTCCGTTCAGCTGTACCTGTACACCACAAGGTGGCAGAAGAGCTCCATGCTTTACTTGTCCACAGTCTGACCATCTAACCTGCACGGACGGCTGGATTGGTTGTGATTCATATGACATGATATTTTCCAGGATTCAACATAACCAATCCATCAGTCTATTACAATAAAATCACAAAGTATGTAACTTTACTACCTGGAAGAAGCTGAAAGACTGGCAACAATTCTCAAGATATTTTACTGACACTACAGGAGGTACATTCACACAGTTCGAAGATAGATTTCTTTGTACTTACTGCTGTGTGTTTTTAAGAAACTAATATCATTTCTCAATTATTGCCACAGAGCATCTGGAAGGGGCTGGACCAAGTGGCTTCTGCGCCTCAGGACCTTTGGGTGCTGCTTAACAGAAGGAGAAGGAAAAAGATTATTTTTTGCTAAGTTAAAACTGGAACTTTCTTGCTTTCATTATCTCATAATCATGTTTACAAGCATGTTCCTGACAGTGGTTTTCAGCACATTCACTGTTCAATGCCTGCTGAAATATCTGCATACCTTTGTTATCAGAAATTAGTTTTCAGTTTCCCTGAGAATCTTAATCTAGAGGAAACAGTCTTTAACCAAAGACTGATGTACTGTTTCTTCTCCATCCATCTCATCTTTGGAAAGGAAGGAATAGTTAAGTAAGGTTAACTGTCTGAAGATAGCTGTGAAAAGGAAGGCCCCAACTCAACAGTGAGGCTTCTATTAACCCGCCAGTTAATTCTATCATGAAAGTAGCGCTAACACACACACGCATCTTTCTGCTGCTGCATCCAAAATAAGGGGAAGTGGCAGCACAACAAAGAGTCTTCTTATTGCTGCTGGAGAGGCTTTGCCAAGCAGGATGTAGCTTTTATATTGAGCTCCTTCTGTGTATGTGTGTGTTGCACATGGATGAGCTACTGCACCTGTGGGTTCAGCAGCATAGGCCTCCATAATGATGAAGGGTGGGACTCCTCACCACTTGTATCACCCTGTTGCCTGCTTTGTATAAATTCAACGCCCAGTGATTCCTGAATGTTGCTGGGAGATGCTAACTGTAAACAGAGAGCCCGCTTTAAACAGGGGGTGTTAAATCTGTAGTAGGTCTTTTTTTTTTTTTTTTTTTTTTTAGAATACTTGCTTTTTTGTCATATTTGCTGAAACTTTCACTATATCCTGACAGTAGCACATGAGACAGATAATCTGTGAAAAAATCTGGTTGCTCTGGCTTGTTGTAGCGCTCCCAGTGGTATTTGTACGAATCCATTGGGCCTGAACGAAAACAACCAATCAGAGCTGAGAAAGATAGTTGACTGTTGAGTCTCATTCCCAGGTTTCAAATACAGATGTTTTGGAACACTGATTTTTTCACAGATTATCTGTCTCATGTACTGCTGTCAGAATATAGTGAAAGTCAAAACTAACAAAAATGTGCTTTAGATTGGATTATGGGCAGTGTTGGGCAAGTTACTTTTAAAAAGTAATTAGTTACAGTTACTAGTTACCTCTTCCAAAAAGTCAGTTACAAATTATAAAAGTAACTAGTTACTTTAGAAAGTAACTATTGCGTTACTTTCAAGTCAATTTTTAAATGCTCAAATGTGACCCCACCTCCACCCCTCTTTAACGGAACTTAAAATACATGTGCATGTTCAATTATTTATGATAAATCTGAATATTATAATGAGATGGACACTTAATACAATCCATTATTAACAGAAACAATGTACACAAATCTAAACTATTTTAATGTTGCTGTGGGACAAAGTGAGACTAGCCTCCAATCAAATGCCATGTATGTAGATATTATGTTCATATAGTGGATCCATACAAATAACACAATAGATGTTTTGGAACTTTTGATATTTATTGTCCCTCAACAGGCCACAACTGGGCAAAATTAAATTATGCTTGTTAACGGTATACCAAAAATAAATAACAAATCTATACACTCTTTGTAGTGCAAATAAAACAAAACAAAACTTCAGACAATTGGTAGATATACTGTACTTCAAGTATTTTCTTCCCTGAAAAAGAAGTGGAACAATATGAGGTGTTTTCAATCTAACTGAAAAGTACAATGTATAGCAAAACTAAGGAATCCAAATATAAACAGGTAATACATAAGAAATAAAAAATACATCTCCATAAAAATAAAAATGGCCATTGACAATCTCACTTCAAGAGGCTGCAGCCAGCCAACAAATAAATCTAAATGAAATGATGCTCTTTAAGCAATGTACCAAAAATGTATTCAAACAATATATACACTCTTTTTAGTGCAAATGTAATAAGATGCAGCACAACTCGCCATACCTGTCTCTTGTTGACTGACTCGCTTGTGTTGTTCGTTGTGTGTCGGACTATGTGTGCTTTCGAACACCAGCCCAACTCTACCTCTGATTGGCTTACCATGAAATTTTACTCAACCTCAGCCAATCGTCAGCATTTATGTGCTTGTCTTGTGCACTGCCCACTAACCAAGGAGGAACAGTAAAAAAAAGATCTAGTTGGTCTGATTAAAAAAAACAGCTTCAATTATAGTAACGCGCCGCATTGTTTGGCAGTAACGGTAACGGCGTTATTAAGATGGGAAGAGTAATCAATTAGATTACTCGTTACTGAAAAAAGTAACGCCGTTAGTAACGCCGTTATTTATAACGCCGTTATTCCCATCACTGCTTATGGGAAATGTAGGAAGTCAGGATATAACAATCTTTCTTTCTAAAATCTGTCTCTCACAACTTCCCAGCATAATGGAAGTGCAATGGGCAGCTGTGGCTTAGAGGAAGAGCGGGTGGTCCTCTAATCGGAAGGTGGTTGGTTCGATCCCCTGCCACCCCATCACGAAGAATCCTTGAGGAAGATGAGTTAGTTTCTGTTCGATGGACTTTACCATCTGAGTGAATGTGTGTGAAAGGGTGAATGTGGCACGTAGTGTAAAAGTGCTTTGGGTGGTCAGAAGACTAGAAAGGCGCTATACAAGTACAGGTCCATTTACCAATCCTTTATCATTGGAGCAGCTTTGTAAGGGCTATTTTTATTTGAGTTCAGAATGCATTTCTGTTTATATAGTGTCTGCAGGTTGTAATGTAGTCAGATGGTCTAAGTCCTTCTGAGTTCTCCTTCATATCTTTTCACACTTTTTTGACATCATGACATCAAGGAGAAGTATTTAGGAAATGACATCTGATGTCCTTTCTTTGACTGTTGGACTGCAGCCGTGGAGTTAAAACATGTCTGTGATATCATGTGAACACCAAAAGCAGGAATTTTTCGATTTAGACATTCTGATGTCTATATAATAAAACAATTGATGAAACATTTTCCCCTATCACTGACCTCCCCTCAGAGACATTTAAAGGACCTGTCCTATCTTCTAAGTTCATGAGCCTATGCTTCATGAAGATGTCTCATATCTACGGAGTCTAAGTATGAGACATAAAATCTGTGGAATTCTCTTCCTCGTGCATTTGTAAAAATCCACCGGGCCTGAACGAAAACAACCAATCAGAGCCAAGACAGATATAAAGATACTTTGGGTTGGATGCTTGAATATAGTTGACGGTTGAGTCTCAGTATACTAGACACAGTATAGTATAGTAATATCTTTCTTGGCTCTGATGGTTGTTTTCGTTCAGGCCTGTTTTATAGTTTAATAAAAATGACCAACTGCAGCTTTAAACCACATATTACCATTCAGTGCACAAAACCTTTTTTCTTTCCAGCTGATATTGGGCAAGAAGTGGGGTACACCCTGGATGGGTCACCAGTTCATAACAGGGCTGATATACAGAGACAAACAACCATTCATGGTCACTCTCATACCTACGAGAGTTTAGTCACCAATTAACCGTTTTTCCTGCAGGTCTTCGCTCTACAGGAGGAAGCACGCAGGAGAAACCCATGCACACACAGGGAGAATATGCAAAAGCCACAGGCATGAAAACGGGTCAGGGGTAAAAAAGGTGAGAAGGATATTACCTCTGTCCGGGGGTCCGGGGCCATGTTCCCCTGGAAGAAAGTTTTGAATATTCCATATTTTAAAGCATCAATCTGATTCATTTTGAGATGCATCTTTTGCCAACCTGGGGAGAGCTGGAGAAACTTAACTTCAGCCATGAGTCAAAAATATTATGTCCTCCTCACTGAGTATTAACCATTGTCAGCCAGCCTGTCACTGGGGCTAACATTTACAGTATGAGGCACAATGTGGCTTAATGCATAACCCCCACAAGAGATGGTGGACCTGCTGTAACTTAACTTGTCTACTCTTCATCATGATTGACAGCCAATACAATGTTATGTCATTCAGATTTTAATACATTTTATTATTTCTTTTTTGTGATTTACCATTAGCTATACAAGCTAGCAGCTAACTTTAGTAACAATATCTAGCTAATGTTAGGCTAACGTTAACGCTAGCGTTAGCTAATCATTTTCCACCGGAGCTTTAGCTAGGTGGCCATTCGTCCGGCTTTTAAACCCCGTCCAGCGGACACTCGTTTGTCCTCCTTTTGAGAAAATAACTAAAAAGGTCGCCTTTTGACACATTACTGTATGATGTTTATTAGACCTATGTAATCTGAATTGGAAGGGCACGTTAGCTATTATATTTATTATTAGCTATGTGGTATGTGTATGCACCTTTATGTAATCTGCTGGAAAAACATTAAAATTTAAAACCGGATCATACCAAACAAATATCTGCTTGCGTGTCCCCGTGTATGCAAAGTGTCCTCCTTTTTGATGTGAAGGAAATGGCCACCCTAGCTTTAGCTGGCTAACGTTGCGTTCTCTCCTGCTGTGTTCAATGACTCAGTTCATCAAGCTGTAGCTAACGTTAGCTAAGCCTATGTCAACAGAGCCCCTGGGTAACTCTTAGATATAGCAGAAAATATTAAAACACGAGTGAAGCGAACTGCTTGTAAACCAATCAGATAATGGTATTCCCCGACCCCACAGAAAGAAACTGGTGATGCAAGGCCCTTCGCGCCATTTCCATGCACTCGCGCTCCCTTCTGGCACCTGTTCGCAATCTGTCCAACCTCTGGTACTTACACCCCCCCCCCCCCCCAAGGTGAGCGATTTTCATGTATGAAATACACATGGAGCTGAAGAAGTGTGGAAGCTTGCACTTTATTGGAAAAATCAAACAAACAAAAATATAATCTGCAGGGACGATGCAGAAAATATGCTCAGTTAATGAATTAAGGGCCGCTTTTATGTTCAGACCATCTTTCATACCTGCACCCACCCATTCCTGTGACTGGCAGGATTAGTTTTATATACACAAAACACCGATCAACAGTGCTCCATTCTCCTGCACAACTAGACTCCCCCGCCCACCCCGACCCCTATGTTACCGGTCTGACCTGAACCTACACCCGATGCCTCCTCCCTGTGCCCCCACCCCCTTCCATGTGCTCGCCTAAGGAAACATGATCTGAGCATGAAAGGGACCCCCGCACATTCACGTTGGCGAAGGGCAGCCAGCAGCTTTGTTAAATGTAAGAATAAATGGCATGCCAGAAGCGTCAGAAGCATAAATGCAGATTCCTTTCCAATGCAATGCCGCCTCAATCACAAAATGTAGTGCTTTTTTTTTGCTGATGTGAAAAATGTTCCTGCTCCAAATTCACAGAAATCGACCCCTGCCTATTTGTTATGAATTATTACGTTCACACACATCCTCAGTGTGACCCCCCCCCCCAGAGCCACAGCTAACAGCACAAGGCATCATCCGAGTACAGAGAATATTTAGTGCCCCAACAGCAAAACGTGTCATCTCTTTAAACTTTATATTAACTTTTTTTTTAAAAATCATCTCAATCACTCAAAATCCAATTCTACAATCAATCATACCTATGTATAAACCTGAAGACCTTCCGCAATGAGTAGGCCAGTGACTAGTTACATTTCTTTTTAAATGTCATCCTCTGTAGGTAATCATAAATAAATACAAACAATACACAAGGAATGTCTACTGCAAACAATACGTAAAAAATAAAGAAAACAAAAGTGTAGTATGAAGAAGTGTTTGCAAATGTTTTCCTAATCTGGGGATGCTTTAAGACGGTAATTGTGATTGATAATGAAAAAGAAGTGACTCTCACAGCCTCACCTGGAGAAAGAGGAACAAAAAAAAACAATGACAACAACCCAGGTACATAAACAGTGATGTTAGAAAGCTCTCCCATCGGGTTGCTGTGTTTCTCTTAGTCCAGGTTACAGTAGGGGCTGATCCCCATCCACGTGATTGTAGAATGGCAGCACGCACTCTTCTCCTTCTATGACCTAGACATGACTAGACGGGCACAATGTCCACTGTGATGCCTATCAGAGGTTGCCGAAGCGGCTCCCGGTCGCCGTGATTTTATTCAACAAGTCTTATTTGGGCCTTTCGTTCTCAGAGAGAGGTGAGTTCGTTAGGAGCAAACTGCAGGTTTGCTTGGATAGCTGACTTTGTCGTGAATCGTCTTCAAACGGGAAAGACTCTCCCTGGTCCCGCAGGTTACATAAACTGCATCTGGAAAGATGAAAAAAAAACTGTCAGCTTTTTTGTTGGAACATGGAAAAAAGTTGTAGAGCCAGTAATGTGTCTACAATCTAACAATAAATACATCAGGTAAAGTGCTCCACCAAGGCAAAATAAAGATGGTTTGTGAAGCTTGCATTGTAAAAAAGAGCTACTATTTCTCAGATCCCCAGTGATATTCATCCTGTGAGCCTTGGGCTGCGTTCTAATAGCCATTTTTGTCCAGGAAGCTTCCTAAAGGAGGGAAGTATTTCAGTAGCAGCCAAGAAAAGAGCTGTTTGAATTCTCTACATCCTAAGAAAGATGCTTCAATGCTTCCTTTCCTATCTCCTTTGGCATAGGATACACTGGAGCACCCTTTACCAAAGGAAAGGAGATAATGCCATCCCACAGTTCCATGCAACATTTAAACTAATGAAGTTGTATTTTATCTCACAGAAAAATGTGTGACTGGCACCAAAATCAGATGTTTAACTGCCAGTGCGGCTCAAACAATGTGTAGTTAAACATGCGCTCTGTTGACACACTCGGGACCTGAAGTTGCAATTAAGCACACACACGCACAGAGGATGAGCTGTACCTAAAAGATGCTCTATAAGAAATTCTGTAGAAATAACTGCGAAGGCGTCCTTCCGTGGTGCAGGGCTGAGACTAGAATGACTACATGTTGCGGGTGATTGAGTCACAGAGGACGCAGGAGAGGATGAAAGCAGAACAGGAGAGGAACTCCAGAGAAAAAGACACTACAGGTGTCTGATCAGAAAATAAACCTAGCCCCCTGCTGGCCATTAGAGACTGCATGCACACTTCTGTGTTGGCTTCACGCTGAGCAAGCCTCAGAAAGAACATCAGATGACTTTTTTTTTATTGGAAAACTATACACAGTCAGCTGACAGCTCAGCTGATTCCCTCAAGCATCCAGTTGGCAAATATCATTTATGGCGCCTTATTTAAGCTGCTTTAGCCTGCCTATCTTTGCTGGAAGTTGATGATTTCTCCACATTGCTATGTCCGATTGTCACCAAACTTCGGTCCATAGTTACTCATGTCCTTTTTGGCATCGTGCACAATTTCAGGTCATCGCCACTAGGTGGCGCTCTTTAAAATGAAGAAGTTTATATCTCTGCAACAGCACGTGTGATTAAAATGAAACTTGGTACGATGCTTGCCCATGGCTCCCTGAGGCTCACTTTAAAAGGACAAAAAAAATCCGCCACTAGATGGCACTCTGGTGGCATGGTAAATAATCATAGTTATAAATATGAAATTCACAGGGTACGTGTAGACTGGTGCCTGAAGCTCACATACCAAAAATCGTGTTTGTAGCGCCCCCTACAGGATAAAAAAAAAAAAAAAGCAGCCCCAGCACCACGTTTCACCGATATGTTTGACACTTGGTTGGCACGTGTAACATGCTGCGACGTACAAAAAAACCTCTTGGACCCATACCCGAAACCCCACGGGAAGTTGGCCATTTTGATTTTCATTTTCACTTTCCGTGAAATTTTCGCGTTGTATTTGAACGAACTCCTCCTAGGGAATTCATCGGATCTACTTCAAAATTGGTCAGTACAGATAGAAAATGTTGCTGATTAAAAGTTGTGCTATTTGTGCATGTACGTTAAAGGGCGTGTCCGTGTCAGTCAGCCAGTTTTGACCTTTTTTTGTCATTTTCTGTGATTTTTCGTGTTGTATTTGAACAAACTCTTCCTAGGGAATTCATCTGCTCTGCTTCAAAATTGATCATTATAGTCAGTATGTTGCTGATTAAAAGTTGTGTTATTTGTGCACGTACATTAAAAGGGTGTGTCCGTGGTGTGCTGTCAAATTTGGCCAGGTTGAATCGTCAAGCATTCATGTCATTTCCGCCATTTCGCAGTGATTTTCAATGTGTATTAGTGTTGTAGTTCAACAAACTCCTACAAGGGAATTTATCGGATTAACGTCAAAATTGGTCAGTACATTTAAAAAACATTGCTGATCAAAAGTTGTACTATTTTTGACTGTGTCGAATTCCACTGATATGCCATCAAACAAATAGTACTCATATCTTCAGTGTACAGTCCCACCCTGAACACGTCCTCATAACTTCAGCGTACGTGGTCCAATCTCAATGAAACTTCACGTGTTTGATAACAGTCCCACCCTGAACACGTCTGAATGACAATATTCAGACATAGTGATCGCGCCACCTACTGGCAACAGGGAGTAAGCGCTGGGTGGCGATTTTCAGCTGATTTACGTGAAATTTTCATGTTATGGTCCGCACGTGTTACGAGGGCACGTGACGCAGCACGCCCCGAGTTGCTAGGAGTGCGAGGTCCTGCCCAACGCTTTAATTAATCAATGTCATTTTCTGATTGCCACTGATGCTTGCTCTGTTCGGAACCCGGGGGGGTGGGGGTTCTCTGCTGCCGCTCTCCTTGCCTTAAACTTTTCCATGTATGCACATGGAAGGGCAGGGAGGTGTGCTCTCCCTGCCTTAAGGTTTTCCATGTAGGCACGTGGAAGGGCAAGGAGGTCCCAGAACAGAGCCATACCGCTAAATATAACATTCTGCTTCTGGATGTAAGTGTCTTTTGACAAAAGTGATCCTGACTGAACTTAAGTTAGCTAATGTTAGAAAACACTAGCTAATCTACATCACTCATTAACTATTGAATTACAGTAAAAACGCTTATATCGTATATGATGCATCAACCTTTTGTTGAATTTGCCATTTCCAGTGAGTACAACATATTTCTCACAGAAAAACTGCCAGCACACTTTGGATACATGCAGCTGTATTTAAAGCACAAACCCTTTCACAACTTTCATTTAACCTCATAAAATGACATTCCTCGACTTCTCCTGAGAATGTACACCAAACTCAGTAAAACCTCTATGCTAAACTAGGAGACTGGGAGAACAGTGGAAGTGGACCATCAGAGCTGAAGTGACTAGCACATAAAGGTTTATCTTGTTCAAACAGGCTGGGTCACTGAGCCCAGGCGTGTAAGGAGTGGGACATTGCAGACTGTAGACATCCTTTACCTGTGCACCTGGATTGGGGCCGAAGGGGTTGGCTGGCCTCATCACAGGCTGGGTGTACATCATAGTGGGCTGTGTCATCATCATGGAGCCCATGTGAGGAGGCTGATGGAGGAGAAAATAAAACACAGCATGAATAAATTACATTGCCTCAAACAAAACAAGCCCTCCAAAATAAGGTTTGGGGCAGTGTTAAATTAGTTAAATATGACAAAAAATGTTTTGACAATGACATTCTTCCATGACTAAGACGAGACTTTGACAAGCTAAAATTAGCTTAGTGGGCAGACAGTAGTGGGAAGATCTAGGCTAAATAAACTGTTCCAAAATATGTATTTTTTATTGAACAGCAGAAAACAAGTAACCCTTCATTAAAGGTCTGTCTGTCTGTCTGTCTCTCTCTCTCTCTCTCATCATAAGTTAAAGCACATTATTCTACCGACTAATCCACATATAAGAAAATCTTCTACTTCCATTCTTGCAGTGTCTGTATGTATGTGTGCATGTGTGTCAGGAAGAAATCTTGCTGAACACACAGTCCCAGCTGACTTACCATTGCATATGCCATCATGCCCGTCGGTGTGGTTGCAGGGAAGGCCATGACAGATGGTGCCTGAGGTGACACATGCACACACAAAAAAACAAAAAAAACAAGATGATTCCTTCTCCAGAATCAGGACACATTTAACTGTTTATTATTAGATCATCACATTTCATTTAGGGTTCAGCGTGTTTAATTACACTAACTAAAATCTACTTAGAAATGTGTCATAAGGTCTTCACATCAAATTTAGTCAATGCCAATTTCATATTCAGCCTCTGTTTATACAGGGTTTTAACAGGTCCAATTTAGCCTGTTTAAGACCTATTTTATGTACATACTGGCAAAAAAGGTAGGTTGGCATGATCAATACACATCCCAAACACACATGTAAAAGTGTGACAAATGCAACTTTATACAAGTAATGTTACCAATTAATCGAACACATTTTTAAGACACAAAAAAGGTTGTAGAATTGTTTCTCTTTAAAAGGTTCACAGCTTGTTCAGACTTTTCACTGCTTCATTCAAAACTCAGTGTACTGTATGCCTGCATATTTTTCATTGTAAATCCAGAATGCAGGTTGAATTGGAGGGTGAAGGAAGAAGATGGCAAGATACGGTCTGTGAGAGGTTGACAGCAGGATTCAGCAATGTGTATATTAAATGGGACATTTTTATTGTCTGATGGGAAATTTGTCTTTGACGTGCCTCACACAGATCAGACTTGTCACAAAGTTTTTCTCATTCAATATGGGAACTTATAAAGAACTTCACAAACCATCATAATTTACCGATATACCCAGTGTTACTGATACCTCATTAGAGGTAGGTGGTCAGCGTTTATTCTATAAGCATCACTGTACATGTATTTATCAACCGCAACAACAAATGTTATCATTGTAGCTGCAGTAGTTAAGTTTTATAGAAATAACTTTGTCAGTATATAGTGAAAGTTTCAGCAAATATGACAGTGTTGTTTTCATTCAGGCCCTGACTCTTGCCAACAGGAGCCAGAGGAACCTGATTTCTTCACAGATTATCTGTGTCCTGTACTACTGTCAGGATGTAGTGAAAGTTTCAGCAAATATAACAAAAATGTATTCTTATAAAAGTTACCAACTGCAGCTTTAATAAGCTGCATGCATTTGGCTATGACCATCTACAGCGTTTATATTGGACTTCTGAGAATTCTGCTCGCAGCTCCAGAAAAAATTAACTTTACTGCAAAAAAGATTGCTGTAAGTCTGTTTCGCTGTGCATCTAGTAAACTGGTTTTGAAGTGTCCTACAGAAGTTTATCCAACCAGCAGTCGAGATTTAATTTCCAGGTGTTTCCAAGACAGGAAAAAAAGTAGCTAAATTTACAGATTTTCCAGGACGTATGGGAACCCTGTGACTGTAAAGAGACGTGCTCTGTACACACTCCAGCAGGTGAGGTACTGGGGGCACCCCTGTTCTTTGGATTGACACAGCTAATGATCGATGTCACATTAAAAAGGTTCCAGACACATTTCATGTGGAAAGAGGCTAAAAAACAGCATTTATGCCAGGAGACACTTGAGAAGGTTTCCAATGATAATGTTTGAACATTTTTTTAAAAAAAAATTTCTATAAAAGGGAAATGACAGACAGAAGTAGAGGAAAGTAAAAAGGAGAGTGTGTCGAGTCCTGAGGGTAGAGGTTGCTTACTGGCAGGTGCAGAGCTCCTTGTGGAAAGAGATTAGAGAGAAGAAAGTACAGACCCCTTTCTCTGAGCACTCCTTGCTCTTCCAACAGCCCCTGCAGTGATAACAAACCCAGATTTGTCTAGCACCCGGCCCTCTCGGGAAGGATACGTTTCATTAACTATTCAGTTATTGGCGAGGGAGGCACAAGTGAGTCAGACGTGACGCTGGTGCCAAAATTGGTGTTTTCATCACAGACTGTGCTTGTTTCATTGAACTGAGAGCCCCCCTTCAGAATTCCTCCTCACTGACACTGTTTGCTTTGTTTCAAGGACGTCTCACTCAGTGTTCCTCACACAGTCAATAATGACAAGATAAGCCTTGTTTTTTGTGTCATGTTAAGGATTATCCTTTACTGGCTGATGGATGTTGTGTGCATCTGCGCCCTCAAGTGACATCAGGGAACACTTACTGGCTTTTGATCATCATCTGACATTTTGCCACATCATCAATAACTTGCTTTCAGCTAAATCACAGAGACTGAGACTACAGTAAGGAGGTGGACTGCATAATTATTGCACAAGCTTATATTACAGAATTATAATTACAGAAGCTCTTTTAAAGCATTTAACCAAAGAGAGACTACAGATTGGACATTTAATACAAAAAACTCCCCAAAACAGGGAAAATGGAGACTGAAGGTAGAGAGAATGACATGAGAAACAGGATATCAGTAAGTGAGTATGTAATTCATTCCTGAGCCTTCTCATTTCTCACTAATTCAATCCTGCTGTAAAGAAATGACCCAGATGAATGCAAGGATATTGAACATTTAGTTCATTTATTTCAACAGTATGACATCACACAAGTCTTGTTCAAAATAAACAAAGTCCGACTGATGGATGGTGTGTGCAATACTTGTGGACATGATGGATGATGTAGAACGTTACTTACAAATTAACCTGCTCCTCTCATGCTTTACGTGGGAACAAACACTAACACTCTCTTAGTACTTTGAGCTCCCACTCAGGGTACAGTCAGCTAACGGGTCCAGGAACTGAGCTTTCTAGCAAATGGTAGATAGTACAGTTGATAGTACAGTTGCTAGTACAGTGCACCAGTAAGTCACTTCCTGTGTTACAAGAAAAAAGGTCCATGTTGCAACAATCCCGATACATTTGTCCCAGCCCTAACGACAAGGAGCAAGCTCCCAAATGGAGTTTGAGGTTTCGCTTTTTCAGCGACAAACCGACCAATGAAAACTCGGTATCTCATTGGGGTGTCCTATCACTTTTTGGATAGTCTAGCAAATCGGTAACGGATAACGGGTCTCCATGGCGACGGCGAGTCGCATTGTTTACACCCGCGACCAGATGATCGCCCTGAGGTACCCTAGCATCCTGACTGGAGAGAGACCCTCCATACCGGAGGAGCTGAGGAGACGGCGAGGCTGCAGAGCAGGGGTTAAACGGAAGATGAAGAAGAGGAGGTTGAAACCCTACAAACGTGGCTACACGAGCAGATACCGGACTCCAACGTCACCATTCCTGGCTTCCCGACAGTTCGAGCCGACAGGGACACCACCGCGACCGGCATGAAGAAAGAACGGGGACTGGCTGTGCTCATAAACAACAGGTGGTGTAACGCCGGGCACGACTGTGTGAAAGAGCGTCTGCAGCCCTGACATCAAGCTTGTCGCCGTTGGACTTTGTCCATGTTATCTGCCACAGGAACTTTCAAGTGTTATCGCCATCACTGTCTGTTTTCCTCACAGTGGTCTTCATCATCACCATCACTGTTTACATTTATGATGTCTCATTTATTCTCCTGTACAGCACTTTGGTCAACTTTGGTTGTTTTTAAAGTGCTTAACAAATAAAGTTCGATTAGATTGGACTGAAAATCAACTACGTGCATTTCAGTGTGATAAATCAATATGCAATTGTGTGAAACAATAAGAGAAACGAGCCAAAGCTCCAGAAAACACTGGAGTTGTCATTTCAACAATAGCACTTCATAAGCAGACAACAAGAGGTTGTGGCTATTATGACACCGGTTAAAGAGATCAAAGGACACCTGGGAGGCAAGAAAGCCCAGTACATACACAATACAGGAAGGCCTGAAGGCCTTCCAGGAAAGCCTTAGTCCCACAATCACTCAACACCTTTCACTGGCAAGGCAGCAAGAAGAAAACTGGCAGGGAAAGCTTGACAGGGCATTTCTTGGCAGACAGAAAATTGAGATTAGATTTTAAATAACAGTAATCTGACGTTGGTTAAAAGCTGTAAGTGGTTCTAAACAAGCCTGTACTGACTAGGTGGTTCACACATGAACTGGGGGCTGGTAATGGCCTGAGCCCATACAGCTGCATGCTGTGACTGCTAGCATGGCCTCTGTGAAGACATTAATATCAACCAGTGCATGCCAGTGTTGGTGCGAGAGCAGGAAAATGCTTAAACCATATAAACAGTAGAGATGGTCTTGCTTGCAATATAAGGTAGGATATAATGCAACAACTTTTGCAACACAGCGAAAGGCAATAAATGAAGAAGGACATGTGTTTAGGTAAGCAGTACAAGAAGTGTGTTTCAATATACAGGTCATATTTTGATTCGGAATACCCAGCATGCTTTGCTACGCATTTGTCTGTGTACACTGTGATTCACGGTATTGAAGCATGTTACTAGGCTGTGTAACTACATTTCCCAGTCATTTTTGGTTTTAGTTTTTCCACTCTGCAACTATTTTGGGAGATTGACAGATCTGAGACAAATTGGTGTGCACTCCCGTGAGGAAGATTGCAATGTATGAACTGAATAAAAAAAATCTATGATGTGTGGTCATGTCACAGACGACCATGCAATGAACTACAGCACACACACACACACACAGAGTTGTGAGTCGGTGTTCAATTCAGTGTGTATCTGATCCACCAACCACAATTTATGTTAGAGAAATCTTGAAATTACTGAAACTGTCTGCCTCTCATTTCAACAGTCTTCTCCCACTGAAAGAGCACAGAAAGAGCTACAACAGAGGCTGAGTAATCAGAGGTGACAAAATGCAAAGTTTGTACAGAATACACTTCATGTTTACGGAAACGTTAGGAATTGTTAAAATGTGATATTTCTTAAAAGGGGGCTTTTGTATGCTGATCCGTATAGTTTTTTAAGGTTTTGTCACCACTACAGAAACATTAGGTAACTGTTAAAGAATGATGATAAGGTTGTCTGACGTTGATTGCTTTTAGTTATTAGTTTGATGAATGCTTTAATAATGTGTGTATTTATTACTGATGCTGGATGATCAGGCTAATTATATATGCTGTATGCTGTAAATGGTGCATGTTTTTAAACTACTTATCTGATTAAACAAGATGCACTTGTTAATGACTCCTGATGAAAAATAGTTAGGAGACCACACTCCTTGTTATAGTGTAAGTTGTAGTGTGTGACTCTTTGTTGCTGATCAGTCACATAGTGTCCAAACGACAACAACTTCAAGACTCCTGATTATAAGACAGAAAGTTGTGTAGTGCGAACAGTACAGAGATCTGACCACTGTGACCGAGGCTTAAAAGCTGCATCCTGCACGTGACTTTATTTAATGACACTAATTGATCTATGTTTGTTGGTTGGGGAATAATACCAGACAGACGTAGACAAGTGATAGTCCTACCATGGTTGCAGGGTTCCAGGTGGTGGAAGGAGCAGTCTTGGGTTGCCAGTTAGTTCCACCTGTTAGCTTCTTCTCACCAGGCTGACTCCAGTGAAGATCACTACAGAGATCAAGTAAAAAATGTTAGTCATTACAGGGTTCCCACTCTGTAAAAAAATTTCCAAGACCTTTCATGATGAAGTGATGTAGGTTCATTACAGGTAGGTGGTCAAATTTATGGACACTACACGTTAGCTTGCATTCGTGCTGTTCTCACCATGGATGATTTTTTTACAGTCTCTGGTGACTTGACTACAGTTTTCCTCTAACCTAGGTTTACGTAGGTGATCTGATTGAGGGGCTAAAATACAATTTGAATTTTCCGGGACAATATAGAATATTTCCAAGATATTTGGTAATTTTAATCAATTTCCAGGTGTTTCCGGGACTGGAAAACAAGTCTTTAAATATCCAGATTTTCAAGGTTTTCCAGGACTCGTGGGAACCTTGCATTAGAATGCAGTATCAGGGACAAGTTAAATATTACTTGAGTTCACTTACTTCTTTGGTGCACCGTTGCCGATTCCCAGATCTTAAGAGGACAGAAGCAAAGTAATGAATGCACAACCACGAAAAACTAAAACTACATATTAAGACATAAAATGTAGAAAAACTTATGTCATTTTACTTTGCTTCAATGTCAAATTTTACACATTTGATATTTATGTAAACTATACTATTCCCGCTTACTGATACTGTTCGGTACAAATTTCACCTCTAATAATCTGATTTTATCAGAATTAGTTCCATTGATTAAATGTTTGGTCATGGTTGCAAAATACAGGCAACTTACTGCCAACAAGATTGGCCAGAGACGAGTCCAGGTCGTTGGACACCAGTTTGTGGGGCTGTTGGCCATTTGGGGTCATATCCTGATTGGGTGAGGATGCCACTGTCGGTTTGAGGATGCCACCTAAAACATCTTAATCAAAAGGGGGTAGGACAAAAAGAAAGGAAGGAAGGGGAGGGGAGGGGAGGGTGAGAGTTGCCGGGGGCCAGGACAGGTGAACACACAATACACCAACAATAACAGAAAGACAAACACACACACGGACAGTACAGAAAGTGCATATACACAGACAGAGAGAGGATGGTGAGTTTGGATGAGGCAGGAAGCAGAAAAAAAAAAACACACACAAAAAAAAAAAAACTTTGTGAGACTGAGAGGAGTGTGTGTTGAGTCAACTCACCCAGTCATGCATATGCCATGCAAAAAGCCAAGGCCCGAGGGAGTGTGGTTAACCCCAGGACAAGGGAAGAGAGAAAAAAAAAAAAAAAGTGAGATTGTGAGCAGCATAGAACCCATTAAGGGTGTGAGAGATTCAAGGTAGTGCTAAATGTAGCAGTTAGAAACATCTAATATTCTTGCCAAATTAATGATGATACATTGGTGTAATACCATACACTAACGAGGCGAAGGGTGAAACAGTCGTTAACCTTAATCACACTCTGGTGGTATTGTTAGTGACAGTGTTTATCAAAATTAAGACTTTATTTCTCTTTCATCACAATATGTGATTTCCTCCAATCTGCCTCAGCAGCACGCAATGTAGACACAGCATAGAAGCCATTACACGCTGCCAGTGTTTCATTTGTTAGTAATTATACCTATGTCTATTTAAAGTTATATTTAAATTTTAAAATACTACATCAACATAATAATATTTCTAAAGCCTACAATTCTACTTCAAAAAACATCTGAAGTGAATAGTTCAAATGTGGGGTTTTTCAGTAGTCAAATACTGTGACATTTAGAGTCCATTGTAAGTTACAATAATCAATAAGCAATAAATAATATGAATGCGAGTCGCAGTCAGTTGAAATGATTTCCACTTCCAAAAAAAAAAAAAAACTGAATACAGATATTCTGTCCAGTTAACACATGAGCAGATATTCAAAGAAGAAATATGGACGGCAGCTGTGGTGTGCTTGGTACGATATTACAGAAAGGGCTAACTCCAACCTATCAGGGTTCCCACGATATTTTACAAATCATTTTCCAGGAGTTTTTCTTGACAATACAGGACAGCACTTCTATAAGCTATGGTTTCGGGCAAATTGACTACATTGATTTGGCCACAGCCCATCAGTAACCATTCCATCAAGTAGAATTTATTTTATTTTTTTTAGTGTTCATTACATGCACAATTAACACCTCTGTGGATGTATTTATCACAGCAACATGGAATCTGATCATTATTATTATGTACCGGTATACATGGAGATATGCAGATTTTTCTCACACGTCTATATACACAAGAATCTCAATTCTTATCTCTTATGATTCTGCATCAATTCACAAATGCCAAAAATCTGTTTTCTAAATGTTAGTTAATAAAGGCATGTTAACAGAACAAAAAAGGTGGAACTTAAATGCAAGAGAGTGCAGCACCTGGGAAATCTACAGCACACACACGCTAGAGTTACTTGTTGTTTATCTTTAAAAAAAAAGACAGCTGTTGCAAGCATTTGTTGATTTAATGACTCAATAAGTAGCTCTTCGAGACAAACGTGAATATATTGTGAATACTTTCTACGCTGTGACACAGAGACTAACGTTAGCGTCGCAGCACAATCCAGCAGTAACAAACTAGACCAGCGGACCAACACACGCTGTAGCAACAACTTAAACAAGTTAATCCAACTCTAATGTAAGGAGAATGCGCTTATTCTTGCTCATATTATTGGTAATATTAATTGAACTGATTTTTTTAGTTTGTGTTCAATAAAAATCTGCTTTAAAAGACGTGACCAGCAGACTGACTGATTTAATGACTGATCAATCAGAATCGAGTAGTAGTAAACTACTAAAAAAGGGACAAATTAATATTCATGAGACTGAGTGATTCCTGCAGCCTTAGTCAGACCTTCAGCTCAGGATTCAAATGTGTTACAATGCATACACGACATACAGATGCTGATCGTTAAGTGAAAATATCTGCTAGAGATTCCATGTTGTTCTGAGCCTGTTAACAAAGGAGGAATAATCATTCATCATAATCAATAGTTAATACTGTAAAATAAGAATGCAAGACTACCCAACACTGTTTTCTGAAAGCCTGAATTAGCATGGGATGGTCATTATGAGAATATATTTGACAGAAAAAAAACAAAACACAAAATAACCAAGCAAGCAAACACAAAACTATATAATATAAAACTTGTCTGATTGGCTGGTAAATACAGCCGATATTCTCACTGAGATTATAGGAATTCTTCCACCACGCCGTCTTATTAATGACATAGTTAACATATTGAAAAAGTGGCCTAGTTATAAAGTATAACCATGCATTTCAGGCTCTGCCATTTTTGTCTACATGATAAAAGCACAATTAAGAGCCACTAACCACCAATAAGCTGGTGGCCTTCTACAAAGATGAGCCTTCTGTTATATTAAAGAAAGCCACGAATGCTTGGCTTGGGATATGCTTCCAACACTCATAATTCACGTAAACACCACACACTGACAAACAAGTCCAGCACTTTGATAGTCTGCAGCCTCGACATGACCCAATGAACATGCAGTCTGTCCTCCAGACCTTCAGGTGGCAGCTTAGTACATGAGGTCTGCTGGCTCCCAAAGGGCTATGGGATGAGAAGACGGCAGTGTGTGTAGGAGTATAACACTTACCTGTAGAGTCCAGGTTGTTGGCATTGGTGTTGTTGCCAAATACTGAGTCAAAGTCGACGTTAAGGCCTTGAGAGTTCTGTGGCTGCTGGGGCGTTGGGGAGGCTGTAAACCCTGGTGGCAAAGAGAAAGATAAGTATCAGGATCCAGATACAGTCACCTCAACTTTCTAAACTAAAATGTACCATGAAATGCTACCATCGAGCAACCATCCCAACCACTGCAGTAGATTCATGTTTGCTGAAGAGAGATACAGAGACACAGAGATAATTAAGCTGATGCTCTTTAGTACACTCGTGATAATTGGGGCAGTAAAGAGCTGTAATTCCTATACCCAAAAAGAAAATCGGTATCGGTTCCATGTCAGTTTTGTTGCTGCAGCATGACCCATACAATTATTTTTCCAAAAACGCATTTCAAAGTGAGACTGAAAAAGGAAACTTGTTACTTAAGTTATTCATTAATTAATTCTTCTAATACATTTTTGAGAGCTGTCAAAATCATATTTAAAACATTGTAAGGCCTAAAATTTGGATTTTAAACTTTTTAAAACATGCCACACTCAAAAAGGGAAAGTAAAAAAGTGTTGTTGTGCTTTGTAATGATTCCCATACAAAAGTAATCTGGTTTTAAGGAAATCTCTCTAACTTTGTCTTATTAAGACATCACAGCTAACAGTGACTTCGATTTAACAAGTTACAACAATGTTTTGCAATGGTTTCTATGCTGTAACGACCTCAATGTCTGTTAGAGCTGCAATGATAAGGCGATTAAGCAATAAGTTGTCAACTTTTATTCACCAAATATTTTGATAATTGATTAATCGTTTTGAGTCATTTGTTTTAGAAAAAAATGTCCATGTTCTCAAATTTCAGCAATATTTTCTGGGTTCATAGTCATAGTAGTAAGAATATCTTTTGGGCTGTGGACAAAACAAGACAGTTGAAGACCTCTCCTTGAACAGTGATAAACATTTTTCACAATTTTCTGACATTTTATGGAGCAAACACTTAATTGAGAAAATGATTAACAGATTCACACATTTTTTCCGTTTGACATTAGAAGATTAAGAAAAAATACAACCTGAAAACAACCAAACTAAGGTACATCAGGTGTTTTAGGTTGGATTTCTGCATAGGACTTGTAACACCTTGATCAACCTGGGTCTACCTACCTCTGAATAGACCAGCTACGGCAGGGGGCTCAGATTGGAAGAGAGGAGTGGTGTTGTAAGGGCTTGGCCCACAGAAGGAGTCTGACACACAGCAACAACAGCAGACAGACAAAGAACCAGACGGAGAGAGAAGAGGGAGGAAGAAGGGAGAAGATTATGACAATGCAAGACCAGAAAAAAGATTAAGCAGTGAAAAGGGCAGCAATGAAGCAAAGCAACTGTGGGAATGGCTTTTGAAACAGAGGAAAAACAAAGATCGGATTTTTTGGACAAAAGCAGAGGAAGCCAGCACTCATCACATGGCTAGACTAAATACAGGGCAAACATTTTGGGAAGCGCACAACTAGTGGCTAACCACAAAACAATGCAGGCTCACAACCACTGGCTTGTACAAAGCAGGGAAGGCAGGATGTTCAAACTCACTGAGACACCGTGTCAATCAAGTTCTACTCATCGCATTCCACAAATACTAAACAACATCGCACTACTCTCATGTCAGCACTCCAGCAGCCAGACAGTTGTCCACTATAGTACCTGTGATAAATGTCTCTATATGTGCAGCAGCATCAAGATCAGATGCCAGGGAAGAGCTTGAGTCAAAAAAGGGATTGTAATGATCTGGAGGAAAACAAAACAAAACCGCTGCTGATAAAGATAGACATTTGTGCACTAGGGAGTTCTGGCCAGAAATACAAAAAGCAAATAAAAGATTAAACAGCTTAAATCAAAGATGGCTAAGAGCTGAGAAAATAAACATTAGGAACTTAGCCTGATTGTGGAAGGAAGCAAATATTTGGAGAAGGGCAGCATGCCAGATCTTTGATGAATGTGAGAAAAGGGTTAAGAAACAGTATGTTCTGACCAGTGACCCTAAACCACTTCAGGCATTTCCTCCATTTCTTCCCCCGCTACTTTGAAATATTCTTCTACATCTTCACTCCGTACCCATTACACAGTGAAATCAACTACAATCATTAGCCAGGGTGACGTTATGAGACATTGTGTAGACACAAAATGAGATCCAGACTGTGCAAGAAAGGAGAAGATGCAGCAAAACAATCCCACCGAACACTTCATGGCTTGGTGTCCTAGAGGACAGGCTGCCAGCGTCTGAGGACGCGGCGGACGTGTCGACAACAGGTAGTGTGAGGAAAGGGTTTGAGTTTGGAATGGATTCCTCCACAGCTTCTGCAGCAGAGGTGAAAGGATCTGAGCGGGCAGAGAAAAAGGAGGACAAGAAAAAAAAAGGGAGGGAACAGAGAGATAATGGTGGAGAGGAGGGTGAGGAAAGTTTAAAAGAGAAGTTAAAAAAGTGCATGCAAGATGACGTGCAGGGGGAAAATGTCAGTGATGCAGGTGAGGAGGATTAAAACAGTGTTGGAGACAAAGGATGTTATCATGCACTCTGCTGCCTATTGGCCAAATTTAAGGCCTGACCACCAGCTTTATACAACCGCTTTAGTTAGTCCACGGGTTAAGGGTCTTCATTATCAGAACGGTCAGAGTCCAGCACACAGGCTGATATCCAAAGACATCTGTGCTCACAATAATACAGTAATTTCATTTATAAAAATCCACTATGCCTTAACTCTTATGGAGGGATAAGTTTTCCTAATCAGATAAAAAAAACAAAAGTTACTTGAAGTAAATGAGCATGGACTATGTATAAAACTATAATTTTAGTCTGCACGCTAACATTATACTACATTATTTACATACCTTCTGATATGAAACTGAAGTGGAAACACTTCAAACAACATTATAAAGAGATATGAGTTAAGGTTGCAACTCAAACTAGGCACTATGCAAGTCAAAGACAAGTCCCAGCAGGGCAACAGGGCAACACACTGCTTTGTATGGGGGCAACAAAAGCAGATTGTTGCATTGCCTCATGTCGCCTGTGTCTTGGCCAACACAAGAACCCACCGACTCAACTACATGTACAGCCAACTAGCAAGTATGTTCTGCACCTATGCAAGAGGTAATACCTGTCCGTACCATGTGGCAGCAGTCAGTACTGCAGACAGTGCCAACGGTGTGGCAGACACTGCAAAAACTAAGGCTACAGATCCTTACAGAGGGCCTGACATTGTCCCATGGCTGACCGTTGGACTAGTGTGTCAAAGCCTTTATGAATAGGGATATAGAAGTTCTACGTTTAGTACCAAAGAAAAAAGCTGTCTGAGAGGAAGGTAAAGTGGTGAAAATATTCGTAATGTTGTGTACATTGTTATTTGAGGTGGGCCTTTTTTATGTGGTTAAAATAAATTTTTCTGCAGCAGTGCATTGCTCTGCTTTCCCGCCAGGACTTCTGTCTGCTTCTCCAAACTGTCCAAATCTAAATCCCTTTAAAAAGGTACAGTTATATGATACTGGCAAGCACTGCAGGCATATGTCCTTAAATAAAATAAAAATAAGTAAAATAAAATAAAAAGCAAGAAAACTGTTGTTTCTGCTTGTGCTGTTGTTAGCAAATAGAAAGGGTTTAACACACAAATCAAAACCTATTCACATAAACATGACCTGAGAATATAAATTCGGTACATGATGATTACAAATTAATTACTTAATTTTCCTGCTGTCCTTTTCATGAGTAAGGAGGACGTTGTGTATGTAGGGCCAGTAGGGATAGTTGATGTTTAACAGAAAACATCAACTACAGGTCAAAATATATGGCCACCTCACAAAAAAAGACATAAATTAATGAGTAGGTGCCAGTACTGGGTTTTAAATAGTTACCATTAATAATATTTATGTTTGGTATTTGCAACTCTTTTTTAAATTCTGTTCTTGGTTATTCATATAAATATTTAATTTGAATGATCATACTGTAAACCCCAATCCTCCCTTTTTATAATAAATAAGCAATCATCCTGTATGTGTGTACTGTGGAGAATTTTTAAGAGAGGTGTGTGTGCGCTAATGAGTATGTGTGTACATGTGGTAGCAGTGTGGATTGAAGAGTTGCCAAGAAGTGTGGAGTTCTCACCTCCCCATGTGTTAGTGGTGGAGAGGGGCAGCGGCTGCTGGAAGGCCGGTTGCAGGTCCAGCAGGTCGTTGGCTGCCTTGGAGTTGCTGGAGCGAATGAGCAGGAAAACAAGGGCATAGAGGATAAATCAGTCACTCATTCACAAAACATTAGATTTTCCCCCCAGCTCCAAGGTTGCTACTAGAAGAAACAAATATGACTGCAATTTTGTCCTCAGCAATCCAGGTGCAGCTAAAAATTGATTATTTCCATGTACAAATTGTGGTGTTATAACTGTCGACGGTGTTATGTTAATGTGTCGCACTGCCCTATTTGCATTAGTATTTTCATTCAGTATTTTTATTGCATATTCTTGTTCTGCATCTGAGGTTATCAGTACTACTGCTGCAACGTCCCAGTTTCTATACAGGGATCAAGGTTTCATCTAATCTTAGAGAACCTGTGAAACCATTTTGATCTACTTGCATTTAAGTAATCCTTTCAACTAAATTATCAACATCGATCTACCAACCTTGAAGGTGTAGAACGCAAAAAGCTCAAACACATAAGTTGTTTGTGTTGTGTAGATCTAAGATGGCGCCACGGACGGTCGCCCTGGTGTGTTGGTGCGCTTTGTTTTTTCTTGTTTTGTGTGTTAATTAAGTTTTCGGCTGTGATACTAGAGAAGAGCTCATGAACATCAGGGGAATAACTCCAGCTGATCTCTTTCCTACTTTTCTTCTTTCTTCCGTGGAATATGCATTACATTAATGCACTCCCATCTTCTGTACAGTTTTCCTATCTTTTTCTTACCTTTCTTATCTTTATTTATCTTTTTTTTTTTTTTTTTAAAAGTACTTTATTCTTGTGTGACTTGTATATTTTTGTGTGATTTATATATGTATCTTTTTATTTTTTGTGTGATTGTATATTTTAAGCACCATTGCACCAAGACAAATTCCTCATATATGTAAAAACCTACCTGACAATAAATCTCATTCTGATTCTGATTCTGATTGCCACAAAGCTGATTAAGTAACTTCAATCAGTCTTCAAATTTCTAAACTTCCATTGATGCCGTTTTATAAACAAACAGCAGTTAAAGAACTGCAAAAACGATTTGATCTAATTGTATGTTTCATCTGCAACTGAATGTACAAGCAAAAACATGCAGTGGCATCTCCTTCAAGAGATGCAGAGAAGCCATGAAACCGAGTGGTGGTCACTTTAAAGTTTCCATATGTATGATTCTTACGCATTTTACGCATGACTTTCATGTAATAATCACTTTTTACAGCAAATTTGTGAGAACGGGTTGTAACTTTAACTTAAAGAATGAGACCTCCCCCTACTTTCTCAGTTGCCTGTGAGCTGAGGGGAATCCAATGTATGTGACATTTATGTGTTTATATGTTTCTGTACATTCTCTCTCCACTTCTCTACAGTGTCAACAGTGTGCAACTTTAGCTAACGTTAGCTTGAAAATGGAGTCTGCTAACGTCAATGTACAAACACCCATCTCCCAAAACAACACAAAGTCCAAAGTCAAAGCTTACATTACTGCAAAGTATTTTGTGGTTTGGGCTGGATAACGTTAGCTTGCTACCTAATGCGGATGAAATTGCTAAAATACTGCCTGAGTGGATGAAGTCAGCTATTTCATCCAGTCTCCAGGCTTGCTGTTTCCAGGTTACTTTGTGGGCTGGCACTGTGGGGTGGCCAGCGCTGGAAAACCTTACCAGCATGGCTGGGTTGCTTGCTTGCTCATTTACATAACAATAGCAAAATACTATCTGACTGGATGTTATTTGGCAAGCTTGCCAAAATTACCAGCTTAAAATGTGTCGATTTTAGCCAAAAATAAATGTGGTACAAAGCTAACAATTGCTTTCCCAGCCAAGAGCAATGCAGGGCATGGGGATCTAACAAGCTAACTGTAGTCTAACTTAAGCTGCGTTTGGCTAGCTGTGGCTTGACATTGTGGTGTGGGTCTAGCTGATTTGTAAACAGCAAGCTAATTAGTAGCATGGAGTCAATGGTCCAAATAAAACATAAGAATATTTCTAAACATGATTGTAATTTATTTTCTCATGTATGTCACCACTAGCCGATGCCCATTATGATGCTCCCCAGCGCCTATGAACTGTGTACCGAGTGTGAGGACAGGATGCAGGACTGCAGTTCACTTAACGGCCATTAACAGTTTTTAAAAGTTACATATAGAACCTTTAAGATGATTGACAGGGTGTGAGTCCTGTGTGATCACCTGTTGGTAGAGCTGGGGGTAGAGAAGAGGTCAATGGCGGGGGCTGAGTTGATGGTCCCGCCCACCGTGGAGACAGGGGAGGAGTCTGTGGTCGCTGTAGCAGGATTCTTCTGAAGCTCTTTCAGACGCTGCTCCTACAATGATAAGGAGGCTTATGTTAGCAACGCAGAGGCTAACCTGTATCCAACTACTCAGTGTGACTACTCAGTTGTTTTTTTAAGCATTTTGCTGTAATTTGGCTGTTCAAAGCAGAGTGAGACATGAAATATGGGGAGAGAATAAAAGGGGTGACATACAGCAAAGGTCTTGCCCTGAATCAAACAGGGGATGTTAGAATTACTACATTTTTACATTTCATCTTTGACCAGTATATGACATTTGACCTTCATGTTACAAAACTTGTCCAATCCTGTTTTCTGCAGATACGAAATAAACAGAAGCTTTTGTTCTCCGATGACCTAGAACAATTAATTCACAGCTTCATTTTCTCCCCTCTAGATTACTGTAACTCCCTCTACACGTGCCTCAGTCAAGCTTTGTTAAATCGTTTACAGTTAGCCCAAAATGCAGCCGCCAGGCTTTTAACCAGAGCCAGCCGTCGGTCTCACATTACTCCTGTTCTCGCATCCCTTCATTGGCTTCCGGTAAAATTCAGAATCAATTATAAGATCTTACTGATTACATATAAGGCACTTCATGACTTTGCCCGCAGTTACATTTCGGATCTCCTTGTTCCTCGTCTTCCCCATTCACTCAGATTCACTGAATCTGTGGACTGTTTTAAGCGGCTGCTCAAAACCTCTAGATCTCCTTGTTTGTTTTCTCATCTGTTGTCTCTCTTTTCATTTATGCTTTCCCTCTTGTTTTATCTTCCTTATGTTTGTATTTAAATGCTCCCTATGTATGTTTATGCATGTACATGTTTATATGTATATATGCATATATATAGACCATTTGTATGTTTGTGTTTTTTATTTTTGTTTGTAAAGCACTTTGCAACTCTGTGTTAAAAAGTGCTATATAAATAAAGCTTTACTTACTTACATTGTATACATCTCAGACGATAAACCACAGGCTATTCAAAATCTGCACCAATCATCATGGCTATGTATTTGCTATAATCACTAAAGAAGAGTCCTAATGACATGCACGGCATGACTTCATTCAACTTCAAGGTATAGCAAAATGCCTGCAGGCCTGAAAGTGAACTAAGCTGAAAGGAATGCAGGTGAGTAAGGAAAATTTACTTTTAGTGCTTTTAGGCGAGCCTGCTCTTCTTCCAGGGCAGCCTGTTTTTCCCTCTCGTCCACTCTGGTGAAAGATATACCGGTGTTGGCTAGGGAGGAGACCGCACTGGAGAGGGTGCTAGCCCTGAATCAGGGGACAGACACAGAAAACAGTGACTAACCAAAAAAAAAATCTAATCAAAATATTTTCGCCACATTTTCACATTATATACTTTTACCACTGGACTTATGCACACCTATTGCTGGTTTCTTCTTGTCCCTACAGTGTGCTGTTTGAATGCTGTCTGTGCAGAGTTTGACACTAGAAGGATGTTTTCACATTCATCTGCTGAAAGTGAAAAGTTTCTCTGTGCTCATTGAAAATCTGATTTTAAGGGGCGGTGCCTAACAGCATGATTTGTGACATCATAAAAAGTTTGGGAGTCAGTCCTGGTCCAGTATCAGCTTGTACAGTGTGATGTAGAAACTTGAAGCCACCAGTGCACATCCACTGAGAATGGACTTTACAGTGAATTCTGGAATTTTTAATGAGGTAGGAGTAGATGACCTTTGAAGGATTTTAATGTGGGAATTATTTTGCTACAATTTTGTTTCAAGCTTTCAATTTGTACACATGTCCTAATACAACTGTTGAACTATCTTCCATGCTGAAAAAAAAACACCTTTAAAAATCAGTCCAATGATATCAAGTTGCTGAAGCAAACATGAGCCTCTGCTCTGAGCCCGGATGGCATAGAGCCAGATCAAGTGAACAGAGACGAAGCAAACCTACCTGCTGGCTGCTGTTGAGTCTTTGACTTTTTTCCCCTCTAAAGAAGCCAAGTGCTGCTCCAGGGCATCCAACAGGCTGCTGGGGGCCTAGCGTGAATCCAATTGACACACATTAACTTTCAAACGTTGAGGAAAGCCTTATACAAAATGTCCTCTGAAGAATAAATACAAAAAATAAAAATGAAGCATGCAAGTTATTGCCAAGACTCCACAAACAACGCTACTCTCAAACACAGAGACAGAGAGAGAAAAGGTTCAGATACTTACACAAACTGTAAACTGAAAATGGAGAGATAGAAGGAAGGGAAAATACAGAAAATAAAGGTGGTAACAGTGAAGATACTAAGAAATGTTTGGGAGAAAGCTCTAATTCTGGCTACAGTTGCAAAGTTCTAATTGCATAGTGAACAACAGAGCCTGCAAATAAATAGATTCTGCACATAAGGCACAACTTCAGCAGGTGACTGGACCTACCATATAACCACACTAAAACCCTTAATTCACACCTTTATTTGCTGTACAACGTGCAAGGTCAGGAGTGTGTGTGAGTTGGAAGGTGTTTATGAGTGCAGAAGTGAGCCCATGCATTGCCTAGCACAGCACTTGGTGTTATAACATGTTAGGCCTGAAGCAGCAGGGGGCTAGCAGCCTGCAAGAAGACAATAATAGCCAAATTCTGGAAGTTCGCATTATGGAGGTCACTAAACCTACTCAGGCACACATAATGACCTACAATAACACTGTAAATCAAACAATGCATGACAGTATAGTCTCAGAAAGTACTACCATCTTACCAAGTTACCAAGAGTTTGAACAATAGTTCTGAGTTCTCTTGCTGCAGCTTCTGTAACAGCTCTCTTAAAATGAGACTCACTCAGTGCACACTAGTGTTTAACAGTGGGCCTAGTAGTGTAACTGGTACTAAAACATATGTCAAATATGTAAAATAACAACAATAATAAGCTGTTGAATTCCCCAAAATTTAAAGGCTCAGTTCATCCATATATTTGCATGTGAACTGTTGAGGTTTTATGTCTCGAGGTCACAAGATGTTAAGGATAGGGAGAAGTGAATACCCCAGTTTCTATATCTGTTCAACCAGCCAAAATATCCCAATCCAACAGAAGTGAGTGAGACTAACTGGTAGTTGTTAAAGATGCAGTAAGTAACTTTACTGAAAACAAATTTTTGTTTTATTAGCTAATAAATGTATTACTATATCCTGATTTAGCAAATATGAAAAAACGTTATTTAAAGCTTTAATTTAAATTTGAAATTGACATGGGCTGATCAGAAGTTGCTATTAAAAACAATTTACAGAACATCTTCAACTTTATATTGATATTGATTGATACTGGTTTCACTTGCTTAACCCTACTCTCCGGTACCCAAACACAATGAAGGTGAGTGGAATTTCGTTGGTAGAACACCAACATTTTTGAAAACTCAATAGCAACTCAATAAATATTCCTTAAAATTTCTCTCACCTCCATTGTGTTGTAGTTGCGAAATAATTCTCAGTGGTGGATATCTTAAAACCTCAGCACATAAAACAGAAACTATGGGCATGGCAGATACATATACTGCTCATTCAAATAAAAGTGTCATTCAAGTACAGCTGCATACTGACAGTATTCATTCATTATTCCATGACGATTTGCCACCTAAAAGTACATTTGTGTGCTGCTTCATGGCAAATACATGGGATGTTACACTATATATTCTATAAATATATGCACATTATATAAATAATGTTCTATTCATTATTAATTCCCCCAAATTTGGCCATTCTCCTCTTTTTTGTTTGGCAAAGCCAGCAAAAAGGGAAAGTTAAGGCAAGTTATTTGAAGTAATTGCAACAATGCCAAATGGATATGTTTAGAATTTGCATTACCTGAGACAGATCTGGGATGTCCCCTCGATCAATTCCCACTTGCTGTAGGACGAGAACACAGAGTATCAGAATTTGCACGGATCTAAATGATCCCAGGCCCCTTTGTAATTACTGACTGGTTGATTTGGGGTCCTGACTTACCTCTGCAACTTTGAGGAACTCTGAGATTCTTGTCATTCGTGTAAGGAATTTCTTATAGATGTCAAGTCCTTCTTTGCACTGGACTTTCTTCATATCAAAGTATTTCTCTGTTAAAAGAACAAGAAAATAACACAAAAAAGACACCATCGTCATTTCCCTTACAATTGTAATTGTGTAATTTTTGTATTTTTATAGGGTATATACATTTAAGTCACCCTTCCTAAGCCACGCCCATTTTTGCTCTGCACTCCAATGGCAAGCCTGGGTCAGAACCTCAGTCAATGTTCTCATTTCCTGTACTTAGATATGCTATGTGCTAGGCTAATCTATGTTCAAGAGACAAACATATTTGATTTAGAGAAACAGAATGGCTGTGCCAAAACAAAAGCTTGTTGTTACCCAGGAGGTTGATTATGCCCTCATTGTATGCTGCAAACAGTCGGATTGCATCTTTGAACAGAAGCATGAAGGCTGCATTGATCACACCGTTTGTCAGTTCGTTGGCGTTGACCTGGAAGAAAGGTGGAGGTCTTGAGTATGTAGGAGACAGCCAACTGGTCACAAAATGCAAATAACATGTAAAATATGGACCCAGTGTCATCCATCAGTTTAGACGCCAACTGGTGCAGCCAATACTGAGCACTCACATTAAAGTCAAGTAACACGTCCATCTGATTTTGGATGATAGGTATGGTCTTGAGGAGTTTCTCTGTGTTCACAGTTCTCATCACTCCGTCAGACCTGTGCAAAGAGATAAATGATGATGAATTGATATAGTGTGATTTTTGTTTTAAATCTATTTTTAGTAAAACTGTCACAGTAAAAAGAACACAACCACCATAAGCGTAAAATCTGAGTAAAAAATGTTTTCCTCCATTTGTATTTCTCAAATTTGCTGAACCATCCAAATACAAAAATTCATTTTTGAGAATAGATACAATATCACAAAAGAAAACATCGCGATTTGATATTTTTCAATATTTTCTTAAACCCCTTACAGTTACACTGCAATAGATACAAAATAATCAGTTAAATTAGGCTTACTGGACCCAGACACGCCAAAGAATTAAAAATAAGACGTTTCTTTTTTTCATTATGGGAAAGTTTTTTTCCCATAATGAAGTTCTAAAAGTTACATGCTGCATATATCTGATGAGCTTATGCAACTTTTACCAAAACTATCACAAGAATTTTCAGGAAACAAAACTATTGCCGTGTTATTTCACAAGGCCAAGGAACAAGATATCACTAACATTTCAGTCAGTCACAGTGGAAGTTAAGAAGTCAAAGTGAAAGCTCCTTACCCTCTTTTCACTTTAGTGAAGTCAAAAGCGACTTGTCTGTAGGACACAGCCTTCTCATTCAGGTAGCGGCTATACCTTCTTATAAATGTCGACATGTCATAGCCTACGTTACAAACCAAGGAAGTAAGGGAGTCACAATAAATGTCAGATGTACATGAGTATTCAAAGGTTTATTTCTGCACAGTGTGTACAGTTTGGGTGATTTACCTTGTAGGCCACTTTTGTCCAAAAAATTGCTGAGGTTGAAAAGTGTGTTCCTTGAAGCCAGATACTGTATAAACCTCTGCAAGAAAAACAGCATATGAGGAACTCTGTATGCTTGCACAAGGGGTGTTTACCACAAGTGGGGCTTGTGAACCAGTTCACTGTTGCACAAGGAACAGCTTTTACTTTTAGTAGTGCACTACTATGAGATGATAACAAGCTATCTCTTACCCCATGTCAACACAGTGTGTGTACAAGGGTGAAACTTTTGTTATCTGACAACAGTTCGTCCTAACCTCATTGCCGTAGACCATCAGATGGTGTGTGGCGGTGAGGGACTTGAAGACAACCACCCAGCTGGTGTTGGTGGTCCTCTCAAACAGTGTGTCAGCCAGCTGAGGGATGTTCACATTCATCTCATTTGTGCACTGAATCAAGTCTGAGGAAGGAGAAAGACAAGAGAAAAAAAGGAAGGAAGGGGGAGAAGGATTGATCAGCAAATGTGGTACTGAGGAAATCAATGCACACAACCTCAGAGGAAGCAAGGTTGCTGTTCAGTGAAAGCAGACATTTTCTCCATGTGGCTTCCGCATTTTCTTTCTTTCTGCTCAACGCCATGCTGCCCACAATAGATAAAATACTGGAGTGAAATGGAATGCTGGTTAGTCAGAGTTCAGGCAAACAAAGACGTTCAGGACAAACAATCAGTGCAAAGCTAAGGTTCAGGAATCTTTGACAGACTGTCTGGAAATGGGTGGTTTCATCATCATTACCCGATTAGTCGCTTGTTACTTAAAATAACATTGAAAACAAGTCATGTTACTCATAACCTTTGCTTATTGTTCACACACATCAGTAGTAGTGTGTGAACAATAGGTAGTAATCTACCTGCTGCACAGATCCCTGCTACACCTGGAGGACAGCAGGAGCACGGTAGTAGCTCCTTCAGCAGCAGACTGTTACACCGACGGTGTAAGAAGGAGAGGTTCCGCAGGTCTTCTATCCCTGCCGCTGTCAGACTCTACAACACCTGCACCACCTGATCATGTTGTAGTTTCTATTTCCAATTACCACCACTACTCACCATAGCTTTTATATCTGGTTTTTTTTTTTTTACTCCAATTACTTACCATGTACAATATTATTTATACTATGGGCACTTTACTTTTAGTACTCGTTCTGCCTGTCTTTGCACTTGTTTGTTATTTGTCCGTTTGTTTATGTTTAAGGACATTTGTGTCTGTTCATTGTGTTTACCCATTCTATTTTATTTCTGTAGTGTATATTACACATCTTTTGCTTCTGTCTTGCTGCTGTCACGAGTTAATTTCCCCGTTGTGAGATGAATAAAGTATAATCTAATTTAATCTTCATCAATAGCAATAAGAAAACTGTTCAATAAAATATCAGCATAGCATGTCCACAAAACCAGAGCTCAAGGGATCTCTTAAAAATGGCCAGTTTTTACATCCATAGTATGACATGGTTGGTACCAATGGATGCATTAGGTGAACTAGTTTCATATGATACCACACATTAAATGATATTATTACCTGTGTGCTTTGATAAATAAAGTGGCTAAGTTCAACTTTTTTTCACTTGGTATTTACTAAAAATAGGTTATTAAAAGTTATCGATAACTGAAATTTAAGATATTATTGTGATACATTTTCAGCTACATTGCCCAGCCCTACTTTGACAGGGCATACATTTTTAACATGGCTGCCATGGCGGTGCGCCATGACCATCTGGCCTGAAGTGAAAGCAAATGCCTCCTGGTTCCGCTTTCCATGAAGGCCGTGGGATGGATCAATGATGCCAGACCTCAACAGACCGCCCATATATTCCACACAGACAGAGCCCTCTCTCATTGCTGTGTGCCCATTCTTAAAGCGCATCTTGAACTTGACAGTAACTGGTGGTACCACAATTTTTACTCATATATAAAGTGTTAGGAGTGTAAATATGTGAAACGTAAAAGCTTTCTTGAAAACCTAATTGCACCCTCTTCAATGAAAAATATCTACAATGTGGATACCTGGGCTAGCTTTATATACTATTTGATATTCTAGATTTGGATAATCATCTCAGACTGTGTTTTTTAAACTGGCATTCACCAAACTCACACTAAGGCAACAATGGGTACAGATAACAGAGAGGGGGAGGAAAATGAGCTCAACACACTGACTGCAAACAAACCACAAACAAGAAACATTCTTCTGCAATCAGGCTCCAAAATTAGCACAGGCCACAAAAAGTGAATAAAATAAAAGGAGGTCAACTGGCATTGGTGGTTGTGCTGTGTATAACCCTAATTGGCAGGTTGCTAAGTAGGTCTATTTTACTACAAACTCTCATCACTACAACACGTGAATTTATTTAAAAAAAAAAGTTTTTATTTTTTTAAATCGACCCTGCACACTGGTGGTGGCATGCAACACATGACCGTCAATAATCGTACCACAATTCTTTGATTGACCCTCGCTGTCCACTGTCGCTACTTCATCTAGATAGCGACCAAGCTTGATTACCAGTACCACTGTTAACACAGTAGGCATGTCACGACAACCGATACTTTGGTACCAAGTTGATACCACAATTCTGAAAACTTGACAGTACTGGTTTTTCTATAGTATAGTAGCGTAGGTACTGAGGATGCAATTTTTCTGAACCTGGTGGGGCAACATATACGTGTGTAAATATACTAGTCTGCCGCCAAATACCATAGGAAGAAGTAGAACATGTTGAAGACGGCAACAAGTGCAGCTGTACAGGTGTTTTACTTGCAAAACGTGTACATTGCAACCGTTGTCAATTCTTTTCACTGTCTCTCCACCACGCTGTGCTGTGCTGTGCGCATGCAGGGGCTGACAGGGGTGGAGAGCAGCACACTGCAAGTACAACAAAGACCCTGCAAACAAAAAGCAAATAATAGTATTTTATTAATGTAGTCCGTGTGAAAGATGTACAGATGAGGAAAATAAACAATGAACAGAATATAGCTAATTTAGGTAACTCAAGCCTTTGCACTGCAGCAACAAACTGCAGGAGTGAAGACACTATTAAAAAGGGAGAGAGAAATTCCCTCCAGACAGCGACAAGACCAAAAAAGATTACAGAGACGGTTTGTTCGGCTTTTTTATAGCCTACTTTGTTATTTAGTCGAGTATAATAAAATAATAAGGAACAGCTTGGATGCAGGCATTTTTTTCTGAATGCAATGCAGAGCTATTCAACAGTTTTATTAAGGAAAATACAAGTATTGGATCAGGGCTCGGTATCAGCAGATAGTCAATATTACATGGGGATCAGGGGCAAAAAAAATTTGTTCAGGACATTTTTACCGTGGTATCAGAGCGCTTTTGAAAATCATGGAATTTCCCTGGTACTAGTATCGCCTACAAAGTTTCTGGTATTATGACATGCCTATACCATATGGGACAATTTCGTGAAAATTGCAAAGAGAACGTGTGCGTATGTGGTGGCACACTGCAGGAGTAAATCGAAAAATGAATTAAGTGGCTTAACAGATGACATGGTTAGGAGAGTTTTTAAACGGATCTTATACCGGTTGAAAAATATCTGGGCTGATAAACTGTTTCAGTTTAGCAGACATTGGCAGATAGACCAAGAAGTTAATTTTGGACCCTGAAGTGAAAATCATGTGATGAATCTGTAAAATCCTGAATAGCAAACTCTGACAGAACAATGTAATTTATGTGTCCCAGTACATGTCATCAGATGAGAAACAAAATCTTTGATGAGGTGCTAGAGGAAGGTCTTTACTTTGTCCTCTTCCAGGAAATCATGTGACAGACTCACTGTTGAGAATGATTCCAGTTATATAATATTCATAGCCATCAGATGCCAAAAGAGAGGCATGGCAGTCAATGTAAATAAATATTTAAGTGAATTTTATATTTGACTAGAGATGAATGATCCTTTCTTGAACCTACAGATTCTTCAAGATGTGAAATTGAGTAACAATGACATGTTCCATTTTATATCCCCATTTTTCTAACTGTTTCTGTGGTATTCTTATAGATTCAAATTAAATTGAAAAGGTTAAAAGAGGGTACCAAAATGGACTACGGTACATACGTACATAATAATTGACAACTGTCTCACTCTACAGAGCCACATCAATGAAAGGAATAAAATATCTTGTTTAAGTTAATGGTTAACATTAACCGCTGTGTAGGAGCTGTGCTCCCCATTGAGGCCTGTTTACATGGGTGGTCTGTGAATCCTCCTCAGTGTTTGTCGAAAGCCACACAAAAGCCTTTTTGCTTTTTACATACACAATAGGCCACCCATGTGACAACAAAAGCCTTTTCAGATGTGACTGAAATAACTGTGGGGAGTGCAATCACACCACCAACTTTCTCCACTTGTGTTCGTGCAGGACAAATCACAACAACCACACGGTTCTCGCTCATCACATACACAACCTGTACCACTCGCCATTGAACTCATCACCTTGCAGAAAAACTGAAATGAGAGTTGCAACTAGAAAAGTCTTCTTGTGTCAAGTTCAAATTGATTTATGGAAATGAAATTCCCATGGTATCCTGTCCTGTCCCTGTGTGCAAGTGGCCTCAAGGTTATAAGTGTTCTGTCTCTCACATGCTGATTTTCATTTCATGGTTGCGTATATCAGGCCTGTATAGCATGTCAGCATTCTAATGTTAGCTTTTAACTAAAAGCACAGCTGCCCTCCCACGGGCCAGATTTAACAATGTTGGTGACAACAACAAAGAATAGCAGTAGGGTATCTGTCCATTTCTCACCTAATTTTGTTTGCTAAATATAACTCATGCAGTGTGTATTCTAATATTTATAAATGAGTGAACTGACAGGCTGCATTGCATTCTCAAAAAAAAAGAAAAAGAAGAATATTATGATTGTGAACAAAGAAATGATTGACACACATAGCAAGGGAAGTCACTTAATAGTGAATAGTTTGTGGTTAGTCTGTTATTAATAGTAATGGTCTCTAGTAACATGTAAAGAGCATATCAATTTACAGTTTGAACAAGGCTCAGATCAAGGCTCACATCTTTGCTAAAATCTTAAAAAGATAAAGATAAAAGTGATAAAGAAAGGCATTAGGTAAAGCACCATCTAAACAAATAGCAACATTTAACAGAAAGTTAAGCAAAATGACACGTTAAGCTTGTTCAGTGCTTTCATTAGAAATCTGCTGTTTGAAGCCTGTATGAATATATGATATGATATGGACAAGTTCAAAAGAGTCAACTCCCCAAAAGGAAGAAACCATTTTGCATCAGTGATTATAATGTTGAGACAAGTGGCTAATTTCTTCTCCCGGTCTCCGTTTCTGCTGCTAAATGTCACTGACTGGGGCTGAGCTACCTTGTGGTATTCTGAGAATGTGTCAAAGTAACAGTTGCTCCTCCCAGTATGTGAAATGGCCATTGTATGGGATGTATTTGAAACTCACTGACTTCCCTAAAATCTACAGAAACAGAACTGAAATTGTTAAAAACCTAAGCAAAATATATTTTCTTTTCAATGCAGCTTTTCTAAAAAAATCAACACACTTGCGCAATTATTTCCAAAGATGTTCACACAGCTCTTGGCAAATACTACATTTAAAGTCTTCTGTCAGCAAAAAATCCTGAGACTTGGTTGCTTGTAAGACAAAAAGAAGACATTATTTCCTGCTTTCTTTTCCTATGTTGGCTTGGCCAGTATAATCGCAAATTAAAATGTCACGAAATGCACTGTAACAAGTAGCTTATAGAACCCACACACAATCTGTGGGTTGGAATGGCCTGCATACATTTTATCTGGCCAGCAGGCTCATTTTAGCTATTAATTTTTGAAGGCAGCAAATCTGCATAACAAATTAAAACATGTCTGCGCTGTGCACAGGCCATTTGCACAGAAGCACAAGGGCACAGTTGTAGATTTTACCTTTTTCTTGTGACCCAGATTTCAACTGCAGTTCACACAGACACACACACACAGACACACACACGCACACGCACACACGCACACACACACCACACGCACACACGCACACGCACACGCACACACACACACACACACACACACACACACACACACACACACACACACACACACACACACACACACACACACACACACACACACACACACACACAGACACACACACACAGACACACACACTCTCTCTCTGAGTAAAATGAAATTACATTTAAGATGTGACTGAGGAGTCACAATGGTGTTTCCAGATGAGGTCACAACTTCTCAGTGTTGGTGAATTTTTGGCCTGTGTGCAGATAAGCTGGTGAGTCGAAAAATTATTAGCATATTATCAGACATAAACGTTTACAGAAACAACATGCCCAAGATAACATCCAATGTCATGTGCCATGACAGATCAGCCTGCCCTGCAATGCCTCTTTCCGTTTCTCTCGCTCTGTATATGTCTCTGTTGACTGTTTTTTAGCAGTACACTTTATAAAGTTGCACCAAAAAGCACAACTGGCATTCCACTTTCACATCAGCAGGTGAGCCGTGCGTGGAAGAGGCTTGTTGTTAATAACAAAGCCTGTCAAGACCAACATAGTACCAAATGACATCGGCACACAGTGTGTTCACTGTTCACTGTTGCTTTAAAATACCCACTGTGTCCACATCGGAGAACGTCTCTCTGTGTTTCTCTGCAGCGCATGCGTGACTGTCAGTGGACCATACAAGAGGGGCAGAGCGAGGGGAGACTGTCCACGGATATTTGTAATGGGACAGAGACACTTTGCTGAAGCAATGGTGAAAAACCCGATGTTAGAGAGACATGCATAAATATTTCCAGTTCATTAACAAAATGTGGTGGGACAAATTAGATGTGTGACACCACAGTCTAGGTAATTAATATGGGGCCTTGTGGAGATTAATAAGAAACTCTGCACATAATGGCCACTAGGGCTGGGTATTTCCAAGAATCAATAGAGGGGTCACAATTCAGTATATTTTGATCTATTACTATACTGTCAACAAGGAGATATATTGTGTTTGTTTATGCAGCTGGGGTTTGAACACAAAAAACTATACAGTGTTCTCGAAAATCAATATATCACAAAACGAAACAAAAAATGTTCTTTCACCCCTAATGGCCACTAGGGACAAACAGGATAACTGAGTATGTGTGATGGAACTGTGAAGTGAATGAACAAATGAAAATAAAAAAGGTAGCTTCTAAATGATTTTCCCTTTTAATTTACTGTCCTACTGTCGTGGAATGAGAAATGCAGATTCTGTACCTTCTTTTAAAATGAAATGAAATACATTATTGTATGAATTAGTAAATCCAGTAAGAGACTAAATTAATGCTATAATATGTAACATTTCCACATTAAAATGTCTATAAACTCTAGCTCTATGTTCTATATGTAGGTGAGTTGTGCACTTCCATTATCCCAAATGTTTCCAAAAATGTTTAAACTCAGACCAATCTGTCATTTTATTCAGGAAACGCTGCGTTTCGCCTGTCAATGGCGTCATATCCCCTTTGTTGTTGTGTTGTGGTTGTCTGCCACAAGCTGTCATACATTACACTTTTTATCCACTTGAAGCCACATTATTACCATTTAATAGGTTGTGCTGTGTTTCAAATGTATCTGCTAAATAAGACACTTCATTAAACAGAGCCCACAGCACATCAAATAAAGTTGGCACAAAAAGATAGAAACAGCAAAGCTTTACATTTCGGCGTTGAAGATCCAAAATATGCAGACCACTAGAGAGGAGAGACTATACAAGAACCCACTGACTTTTAATTAGTGATCCGTGGTACAAATTTCTGCTTTATGACACAGTAGTCAGCACTTTAATTTCAGCTTTGACTTTAGCAGCTTGGCGAAATGTTTGCTCTTCTTTTCTGGATAACGCCTAAGCAATTCTCAATTAGATGCATATCTGTTTGAAAGATAACATGATTACAACATGTCTGGGGTGGTGAGGGCATTCCAGTGGCAAAGTGTGCTCGCTGGAATTATGTAGGCTTGCAATCAGCGGCTTAATTGCCAGGAAATGCATCAAACGTGTCCCAGCCAATCTCACATTTGATCAGCTCAGCTCCCCTGTGCTCTGGGAAGGGGCTGGATTATGCAATCACTTCCTTCCTGTTTCTGTTTATCCTTCGCAATCCAAGGCTTGCTTTAGGAACTAGAGAAACACTTCCTGCTCCAGGAAATGTCTAATATGGAGCAAAGCGCACATGGAGCGGCTCAAAATTCACATCACAGCAAAATTCTGAAGCTGATACACTTGCTTGAACACGGTGGTCAGCATTTATTTATCCAACAGATGTTTTTCACTGCAGCCATTTTGACATGAAATAGTAGGGTAAACACAGGTCAAAACAGAGTCAGGGGCACTTGCTGGCTCACTCGAAAGGCTCTGCAGCTCTAAAAGGAACAGAATCATAAAAAATGTGGACGTCATAGATTATTTCCTGGATATTTGATAATTTGGTATTTCCATGACAGGAAAACTAGTCTTAGTCTAGTAAATTTCCAGGTTTTCCAAGTTGGGTGGGAACCCTGACCAGGCATGCGTTGCCACATCTCTAATAATGAGACATAGCTAAAAGGGGCAAAATAGTAGTAAGATCCTATCATTTGATTTGCTGATGTCAAGCAGGGCTCCAGAGTGCGACCAATCTGGTCGCACATGCGACCAAAATTTGCACCTGACGCTGCCCGTGTGAAAACATCAATTTATTTCTCAAGCACATCATCTCTCTGTGTTCTCCTGTGACTGAACTCACACACTCATGGTAGGATCATATCGTGTTCTATAAACCAATAAGAGACAGAGCTCGGGTGGGTCTTTGCTTCTGATTGGCTGTGGTCCTGTTCACTGCACTAAGTTGTGTGTGTTAAAAATTGCGCGCGACCTGAGCACCAGAGTAGCTGACTAACTGAAACGGAAAAATAAAATAAACGCGACAAAACGAGGGAAAATGAAGAGAGGCAGAAATATTGAAAGTTTTTTCATTAAGAAAACCAAGCCTACAACCAGCCCTACTACTATAATCCCATCCATCCCCACTACTGAGAGTCCATCCCGTCAAGATACGGAGCCCTTGGTCCCTGGTGAGATACCAGCCCCGGTCCTTCGATGACAGCATCAGACTCGGAACCAGAGGAGGAGACAACTGAGTCTGGGATAGAGCCCGGCTCCGAGACCCAAATTAAAAAGGCCAAAATATATTCCTTCAGACAGGACTGGCTGAAACAATTTCCCTGGCTGAGGTACAACAAAGGATGTAACGCAATGCACTGCGTGTACTGTCAGCAGTGCGGTCAGAATATGGCCGGAAATACTACATTGAGCGGGTCAACAACGTTTCGTATCGAAACTTTAAAAAAACATAACATGTCTAAAAAACACACAATATGCCGTGAAAAGTGTGTAGAGAAAGTGGCCCCTCTCCCAGCTGCATTTCAGCGGCAGGTAGTAGTAATCAGGTCCTCTTTTATTTGGAAATTTTTTATTTTGCTTAGGGTTTTAGTTTGAAATGTTCAATTTCAGCTCAGTGAAGCACTTTAAACACTTTATTTTTCTTTTTATATATAATTGTGCTTCAAATAAAGACAAGCATTTCTCTACACCTTATTCTTGTTTAAAAATCATTCACATTATATGAAAGTTATGGAGAGCGATAAAAAGGTAACCTTATGGTGTTAAAGGTGACGCAGTGAAAAATTTGGGTGCACCTAAATTTTGTGCTGGTGCACCTAAAAAAAAAAAGTTAGGTGCACCAGTGCAACCAATGCAAGAAGTTAGTCTGGAGCCCTGTCAAGACAGTTATGGACAAGAATGAACAGCTGGCCCTACTCTGTGATTCCAAATAATTTACTGGCCATCTGGCTGGTGACTCCATTACATTTTTCCACCAAAACCAAAATGTACTGGCATTTGGTGCTTGGCAGGTCTTAAGTTTGGACGCTGTTTAGGTATGCTCTGCTTTACAGGCGGGCAGAGGCAAAGTACTTGCTGTAATGTTTTTGTGATGAAGCATTCAGTGTCAAGAGAAATACTGTAAATATACAGTGAAAACAACTTGAGTAACACAGGTTGCCAAGAAGCCTGCGACATATAGGTGTCACTTGACTTCTCTACTGCATAACTGTGGTCTCTGGTGGCCCACAGGAGCAAGCAGGTCATGGTGGCTAGCTTAGTTGTGCTTTTGAGTCTCACAGGCCTTTCAGAGTCACACAGGACTCTATTCAGCTCAGCTGGTGGACAGGGCGTCAGCACTCTTTTTAAGGGCCGTCACTTGATGCCACTGCAGTCACATGTTTCTTGTGCAGCGCTGCATTCAGTGTGGGGAGAGTGAATGCTATGGGGCAGGGCCTCTGGGGGGATGCAAAGGTACAAATCTATTAGTACCAGTATCCATTAATACCTTAGTATTCTATTATTAGTGTGCCCGCTGTTATGTTTCAGATGAACCATGTACAGATTGACACAGCTGAGGTTCCAGGGAGTGCAGGAAGTAAGAGAATACACCACATTCACCTCTGTTGGGAGGCCAGGATGTTACAAGGCCGGGGACGTCTGAGGAGATGAAACATTGTCATTGCAAAGCATTGTTATAACCATCCTCCACTTATTCAATAATACCTGATGTTGCACCAGCAGGTACAAATAAAATTGTCAAAGCTATAACACCAACTCAAATTTTTAACAGTTCCCCAAATAAACCTGCTCTATTCTCTATAACAGATATCCTCACCATACAATCCTGTTTAGGCATAGACTAATAGAGTAACATATTCTCAAAATTTACAGTAAGTTCTCTGGTACTGCACATTTCCTTAAGTTTCTTTTAGAAACATCGTTTACGTTGACAATTTCTGCTAATCAGATTCCTATATTAAGTAGCCTTGTTTTTAAGAACTATAAGGACCACAGTCAGCCATGTAAACTTGTCTCGCGGGCCAGAGGGTAAGAGTTAAATGCTACCAACAGAGAACCAGACAAAACTAAAACCACAATTCAGCCATCAAACTCAAAACAGGTGAGACATGAATGAGACCTTTCAAAGTGCCACAGTTTCATTCCATGCAGATTTGCATGTAGGGCAGGGTGTGGGCAAGACTGTCAGTAGAATACAAGGGCTTTACTCAATAACCTCATAGACTACAAACTGTTGAAAAAAGTGAACAAACTGATCGACCAAAGGTTGCTTTTAACACGTTCTCTTTTCTTCAATGAGTTCAGTCAATGTATAGATGTTTTTACACAAAGACAGATCAGTTTAGGTTTCAAACTTTGTCCCCCGTTTGAGTAAATGAAAATCGTCTCAATCATTAATGTACATAATAAACTGCCACTAAATGTCCAGCACAAATGTACACATATCAGAAGAGTACATTACTTGTCAGCCCTCTGAACCCTGTAACAGGAAGTGGTGCAAATGTCTTGTTGGAGGAACAATCCTCTTTTCACACACCTTGGATTAAATCCAGGTATAAAAAACTGCAAAGCCAGTGTCATTACTATAAGACTGATTCTCTCCTCAGCGACAAAACAAAGTCATCATTTTATCAAAATGAACAGTACAGCTTTAGAACACTCTGGTTATATATAGCTAATGTGTGTGAACCAAGCGGCAACCTCCTTGGCTGAGAAATGAATGTGGCATAAAGCTGCAGGTCCTCTAAGGGCCATTTGAGGCAGTGTCCAGAAGTGAGTCAATCTCAATAAGGCCCCATATTAAAATGCCCAACTTTACACTGGAAATAAACATGTTTACAGCCTGGTACAAAGAACGGTTTTTGTCTTCACAGCTAACTTCCCTGTTTGTGGCTGTACAGGGAGTTAACTTTTATAGAACTCACCCATTTCAATTATTAAGTATTAAGACACATGGCCTATCAACGTTTTTGGCAGAAACCCTGACATCTGCCTAAAAAAATCTCCCCAACATGAGGGTAAGTGTGTGTACAGCAGTGTGCAAAGGACCTGTGTGTAGGATTTAGTGGCATCTAGGAGTGTAGTAATACAATGCCCTCACCTCACCCTCTAATTCAAAAGTAATAAAATAACACTAACAAATGGCGCACTATTCTGGATGTCTACCTTTAATGCAATACCCATTAAAAACATTCGAGGCAGCTTCTCCGACCACAACTTTACGCCAGACTGAAGAACATGTGACTCTAATATCAACACATGGATACCTGCAGCTTCTAAATAATGCACCACGGACCAAAAGGACGTCTAGGGCACATATATACGCCTACAAATCCTATGGAAATTTCCTCTTGAGTCAAGATGTTTATGCCAGTACCAAAGTTCAACAGCCACTGCTGATTTTATATATTCATCACGTCATGAGAGACCTTTGAGCAGTTTAACAGCAGTGTGTAATGGACTTTACATAATGGCAATTAAACTGGACAAAAAAGATTGCTGCCATGCACTTGGGCTGCCCACTATTTCAACAGCAACTCTCAGTGGAGGAAATACCATACATTACATAACCGTGGAGCTACAAAGACCAAACAATCTGTTGTTGCACATGCACTGCTGGGGTGTAAACTGAACTGAACCAACTTGGTGCCAATTTTCCCCAGAAGTCATTTCACACTTACTTTCAACAAACATGCAAGTAAATAAGATGAAGCTGGCAGCAGAGATAGATTTGTTCATTCTTTACTTATCCCTGTCTGGTAGAGTTTATCTAGCATGCCAGTGTTACAGAATGTGAACCGTAGTCCAGCGCAAACTCAACGGAAAGGACAGGGCCATATCTCACCTGCAGTCCAGACAGGAGAAAGACAGGGATGGCAGCTAGACACATCATGGCTATATCTGGCTGGTCAGGAAACTCCAAACACAAGTGCACCCTTCAGCCCTCTTTAAATACCTCAAACCTAAGCGAGATTCCTGCTGGGCAGCGGGTCTCTAGATAACCTCAGGGATAGGTTCAACAGCTATGCAAAGGAGCCACATATCACCTGGTTGCCTGGAATCAGGAAGGTCACTGGGATATGGCTGCATTGCTGCATACTACATCAGCTGAAGGCTGTGGTTATTCAAAAACACGTTACAACATCAAACACGACACTCCTTGGTCAAGCCAGACCTAAAAATATGAGTTAACTGGATGTGAATTCCACACTGTACCGAGTACTGCAATAAGCAATATACTGTTACTGGACCAGTTAAGACAACAGAAACAGAGCAGTGTGATGGCATGAGAATACTTAAATGTAAATATGTCTGTTTATTACAGGCATGTCATTGAGAACTTTAGACCATGCATCCAACAGCCTGTTTGCTGTTTGTGGACCAAAATGCTGCCAAGTTCGGGTGCCTGGTGTGCCACATTTCATTTGCAAGGCTGACAGAAGCAAGCTAAAATCTGGACTAAAGACTAAATCGAAGAAGTCTATGCCTGGAGAAGGACAACTGCATGGAAAAAGAATAGTTTTTGAAAGATGATTAATACAAACATTTAAAACACACAGCAGGGCTAAAAATTAATTAGGGTGACAATTAATGAAATCAAGACCTAAAGTGCCATTATGTGAACATATAATAGATACTTTCAATTTCTACCACAATGCAAGGCAAGGGCATAAAACTAGCCAACTGTAGCCTAAACTAAGCTTGGGTTGGTAGGCTGGCTGGGTCTTGGCTACGCAGTGTGGGTCTGGCGTTGGTTGCTTCGTGGTGTTGGCTGATGTGTAAACGGCAAGCTAATTAGTAGCACTATTGTCTCTGCTGTTAGACTGGCATATGGGACCTGAAAACGGTATGTCACTCCTCTTCCACTGGCACATACCACTCCTCATCGGCTTAAGGCGATTCTTTACTAGCATCCGCTGCTGACTACGTGACTACTTTGCCAATATTGTTCCACCTGCAGACACGAAACAGGGAAATGTCTACATATTATCTGTTTGACTTGGAAGCACCCGACAGCACCATGGAGGAATGTGATAGATAGAAAGTCAAATATGACCCAAAGTAAATGCAAACCTCCACAAATGTGTCAAGATTATTATTCTTATTAACAGCTCAACACTAAAACCACATTATTCTGAACGGTGGCAACAGTAGATCTGGTTATAACCCTGCTGAATATAAATTTGCTTGTGTGCTCTTGATAAAGCTGTAAGTCAAAGTTCACTACTCCACAGCCACTTCTTGAAATAAGAACAGACTCAACAGGCACTAGAACTGCTGGCATAGACAGAAATTTCTACTGAGCTTTAAAGTGATGTCATTGTTGTAGCACACACTTAGAAAACACACTCAGCTCAAATATTTGTAGTCCCAGTATGCCTCATTCTGAAAAAGAAATAAAAAATCATGTAACACATAAATTCCATGCTCTTTATAATGTTAGGAGATGTGAGTCAATAGGAGATGCATAATTAAGCCAAAGTTACTACTTTTTCAAATTTCAAATTAAATGCCTAGTTTTGGAAAATAGTCTGGCTTGATAGTGCGACTTATTGGCCATTCTAAAAGCTTAAATATTGCCTAACCCAAATATCACATGGAAGTGTGATACATAACAATTCAAGCTGAAATAATAATTTCATAGGCTATACAAGTTAGCCTTATAAAGTCACAAATGCTAAATGTTTATGCCAATATAGTTTCCTACTCAGATTAAACCATTTAGGTATGTGTAATGTCCAAGAAAATACTGTGGCTGTCTCGGATTTCAGCATTTTTAAAAATAACAAAACATCAATCTCTCTTTTAATTAAAAGGTCCAGAGTGGAACACTGAGAAAGCTCTATTGGCAGAAATGGAATATAATATTCATAAGTATGTTTTCATTAGTGTATAATCACTGAATATAAGAATTATTATTGCAGTTCGCAAATAGTACAATGGCCAAGCGTCAGGGAGACAAAACACAGAATTTGTCAAAATTGAAGCCTATTAAAGATTATGTTTTCTTACACCACTTAACATCAAGAAGCCTTCGCAAGCCCCTGTGAAGCTTTGGCGACCTATAGTGGGGGTCCCAACCCCCAGGTTAAGAACCGACTGCTCTCACCACAGCAGATAAATAGATACAACTACCTTAAAACGTCTAATAAAAACAGATAGATGCCGGTCTCCTTTATTAGCCTGGTGTGTCTACACGTTATGACAAATAAAGGCAAGTCTCAATTAGAGGCCTGGTCTGGATTTAACAGAAAGTATCTGAATCTATAAAACCTGTGTCCGCTTCTCCATTATTTATATTCCTTTAGTCTGTGACGATCCAGCGATCAAAATAATATTGTCACGGGAAGTTTGTTGCACTCCGCCGTATGCTGGGTCCCGTATGCTGGGTCCCGTATACTGGGTCCCGTATACTGGGTCCCGTATGCTGGGTCCCGTATGCTGGGTCCCGTAAATCTTCACCTGCTGTAAATGTGACAGCGGCAGCACAGACAAATAAGTACGACCTGAAATTCAAGCTGTTAGTTGTCAAATATGCTGAACAAAACTGTGTGGAAGCAGCACAATTTGATAGTATTTCCATCTGTGTTGAGCAAGAGTTTTGTGCTAAAGGAATGCCTGTCCCAAACTGACACCCGTCCCCAATAAAGGCAGGGGTTGTTCAGTGATCTAAGGAATGCCCAGGCTATTCTTATTAGTTTTATGGTAGTCTCTAATTTGCTGGTTTTCTAGGCTTTCCAGGGAACATGGGAACCCGGGAACCCTACCTTGCTGTACCAAAAACGAACTAAACCGTGAATTTCATGAATGTTTTACAGGTAACAAGAACCCGAGCTGCTCAAACTGAGCCTATGCCATTAGCAAACTGCTTATCAAAACGGTTAGCCTTGCTGCTACCTGAGATCCAATGACTTCTATCTATTGACTGCCTGTAGAAACGAATATTGGCTAAGTTACTGTTCTATGTATGTGCAGGCCTCATAGCCACAGACACAGCCTTCACATTCTGTTGGTAGCTACCTAAAGAAAACGCCGGGCCGACTTTAAACACACAGCTGTATCGATAACCAACAAACAGGATACTTACAATCCAAATGTTTCTTTTTTGGCCCCATTATTTCGTGCGTGGTCGCCTTGCACACAGTCTTGGATATCGCCGACCCGGTGACACTGTGCTGAGCGGCGGTTATCCTGTCTGTAATGCTCTGTCCAGACATCCTCTATCAGCTCTATACACACGGTCACCGTTACAGAAATGTTTCCAAATCCAGCGGAAAAAGCCCGGGTTTAAGTGCACGGCGTCGGTCTTCACAGGCTCTGTGCCACCTGACAATACTGGAGACAAGAGAGAGGGACAGACAGAGAAGACATAATGAGACGACGGCTGGCGTTACATTGCGCTTGTATGCTAGCTGGCTGCTAACTAATGGCAGATGAATTCAGCCATAGAAGTAGAGCAGGAGACACTGACTGAACCTGTAGTGACAACATCCATAGTTCATGACTGTAACATACGAACCCCGTCGTTTAATCGATCCCTCGCGTCTACAGTCTCTTCTCCTCTTCCCGTACAAGTCTTTCTCACACACACCGGAGCTGCAAAGACTGAATAAAAATAGACGCTACTTCCGGACACAGTTTTTCACAATAAAAGCTACATTGAAAAAAAAACGTAACAAAAGCAAGAAATTATATTGCAAAGAAGAGCTTTGGTTTTCTGCCTGAACCCGAGTGGACCCGTCGGGTTCGGGCCCAAAACAACTGCCATAGGTCGGGCTCGTTTACCAGCCATCATTTTAAACCTATAACTGTGGGATCATTGAGTTCGAGCCTTTATTTCGGAGTCCATACATGTCAGTTCCGGTGTCATCTCGATTAACTGCGTCTAGCTTGACAGGGCTCTTGTTCTCGCTTTCTTTGGTTCCCACGCTGAACTCCGTCCAGCTTTTTTTTTTTTTTTTTGTCTTCTACAGCGCCTCCCCCTGCTGGGTTTAAATCATAGTTTAAATGGACTGAGGGGTTTGAAGGAAAATGGCGTGTCTATTTCCTGGCCGGTCCTAACCTCTTACAACTTTTGCACATAACTGCACCACAAGTGCATACAGATAACAGAGTTCACCTCTGCCTTGAGCTTATCTGAGATCAATACCTTTCACAAGGTTTATGTCTGCCTTTAGCAGGTTATTGGATATAGATATTGGCTCAGTGACGCTTGATTGTTCATTCATTCATAGCAAAGAGTGACTATTCTGATTATAGGGTTCACACTCTATTCATTTGCCAATCTACAGCATAGACAGTTATGGAATAAGCCTAACTAAATCTTATCAGATGGGCATCCCTGAGAGTAGGCTACATCTTATTTCACATGTGAATCAATTTGGGGGACCTTGACCCCAAAAAGGTTGAGAACCACTGCTGTAGGCTATTATCCACATTATTTCAGATCAAAAATTGTATTTTGCGATTGATATTCCACCAGGCCTGGTCACTAGTTTGTCAAGATTTCCACAACCCCTTAGAATTAAATGAACTATCATTAAGCTATTAAAGTGCAAACTTTCACTATATCCTGACAGTGAACATGTGACAGATAATCTGTGTGTGGCTCCTCCAACCAACCAGAGCAATGCAAAATAATTGATTGTTGAGTCTCATTCCCTGGTTGTACACAAACACACTTTGGGACCCTGGGAATGAGACTCAACAATCAACTATTTTCAAGACGCCAACCCAAAGCATCTTTATATCTTTCTTGGCTCTGATTGGTTGCTTTTGTTCAGGCCCGATGGATTCTTGCAAATGTCATTAGGAGCCCTAGAATGAGCCAGAGTCAATTACAGATTATCTGTCTCATAGTACTGTCAAGACACGGTAATAATTTCAGCAATATTGTAATATTTAAAAGACCTATATATCACTATCCACTGTTCCAGATTGACTGAACTGTTTACAGTGTACTTGGTGGTTAGGATTTTGCGTTAGCTTTGCTGTGGTACAGGTTCGTTTCCTGGCCAGGGACGGAAGCTTTACTCTCCATTTGATGAACAAAACAGAACTTTGACACAACAGGATCCAAAATTTGGCTCCACTAGGGGGCACCACTGACCCCCACTTCTTTCACTGTGCCTCCCTACTTGAAGAAAAAGCACACCAGCTATAATGCTGTAATATAATGTTTTAAAAATTGAGCAGGAACTTCAGTCATCAGGCTAGCTAGCTAAGCTAACTAAATATTTTCCTCTCATTCTCAGCCATGGATTTGAGAAAGTGGTTGACCGGTTCAAAAGCAATAAGTTCACAGCCAAGGGTTGGCGATGTTGCTTTTTGAGTCGATAAAGCTCTCACTGTACTACTAACCCTCCTAATGCTACATCCTGCTGGTCTGACGGTGCTGTTGAGCATGACACCCCCGTGGATGATTACGGAGAAGATGGGCCTAAACAGGTAAGTCTCCACACCTACCCCATGAGCCTGCTTGGGAGAAAGAAGAGATGTTTTCTTGCTGATACCAGAGGAGGGACTGGCTGGAATACTCATTTTGATGCATTTCAGTGTAAACTGTATGTATCCTTGCTTTCATTTAAAACTTGTGTTTTTAATCACATTATTAGGAAAGTGACATGAATGCACCATTTTTGTGATTTATTCTTAAAGTTTCTTCCTGGAGAGCAACCGAATGGTTTCCCTTTTGCAGTACAGGTCTACGTTCCCACTGCTATAAGCCTCATGCCCCCCTGGAATATTGTTCTAGCTCCGAGAGGCAGTGTCACTTGTTCATTCCCTACAGGAAGCGGTGACATGACTTTCCGAGGGGTTCTCAGTCCTGAACCCATGCAAAGTAACTGCAAGGATCCTGTGACAGGCTGCCTGGCTCTGGGGGGGGAATCTGCATTTGGCCTGTTTTGCATGTCAAGTGGTAGAGAGCTATTTTAAGATCCAGTGGAAAATATGAAGTGAGGCTCGTGTTCATTTATATACCATACACACAGTTTTAAAAAAGTCACCAAGGGTGAAGACAAAGACAAAGTAAACTTCCCTACAGTTCAGCAATCTTTTCATCATAGCGATCTACACAGGGTGTTTCCTGTGTTACCAAATTTAGGCCTAAAAAGCAGATTGACTCACTTTTAGCAATGACTCAGCTTCTCTGCTCTCTTCCCAAAATGACTTCTCGGTAATACGGATGTTACAGAGGACTTCCTCATTTAGCTCCCCCAGCAGTTTACGCTTTGTTGGCTAGTCCATGATTAATCTAGTCATGATATTTCCCACAGCACTTGAACATGCTCTTCTTTCCCCACCGTCACTACCTTTGGTGTAACTTTGAGGACATCTAGTGGTCAGCATTTGCAAACATAGCAAGTCACCTTAAAACTATTTCAGAGACTGGTATGTTGTTTTGTGTGTGCTACATTAAATATTGTTTTAATTTATTGATCCTAGTTGACCAAATTATTAGGAACCTTTTATACAGTTCTTGTATTCAGAGAATTGTGTCTTTTCTTCCCATTCTATGAGCTCGTTGGTTGTTTTAACCTTTCTAATCCAGGATGAGGATGGTTATCCTCTCTGAAGGCTCTGTGAACATAGCTTGTGTTCGGGTCTTCACCGTTTAGGCAATTTAATGTGTGAAACACCTTGTGTTACATTTTTCTTGCTTGAAAAGTGCTTTACATATTAATTAATATTAATAATAATTAATATTGACTGATTGATTGATTGATTGATTGATATATTCCATTCCTGCCAAGAGATCCTCCTAAATGTTACACACTGGATTTGTCATAGGGCTGCAAGATTATCTAATACATGAGTTGCCATTAAGCCATTCCAGTTTATGTTAATCATGAATACAAATGACTATAAACTATATGCCACACAGTGAACCGAGGGCCTTTGGGGCCCATGAAAGTCTGTGGCCCTTGGGCAATTGCCTGCTTTTCCCAGTTGGTAATCCAGCCTTGGCATGATTAATGTCACAAACAAACAGAATCTAAACAAACAATGAACGCACTGGCAGGCGAATGGTACAAACTCTGTTTTCTGACAACACAAAGCTCTCTGGGCACCATACTCTGTATCTGGCCAAAACATTCATTGCAGGTCCATCATAGGCCCTGATTAGTGAACACACTGTCCTGCCCCCAAGGCTTTCCAACTGAAAACAGTAGTGAGATGCCAAATCATTCATCCACACAAGCAACTGTCAACACAAGGATTTTTGTATGTACATTTCCACATTACATCCTTTGTCTGCCCAACAGCGTGGAAGAAACAGTGATTTTTAAGATGTAACTGCTTGATTCAGTGTGTTTAGTGGTTTTAATCAGTGGGTCTGTTTGTTTTGGAGAGGAGGAGACCTCTGTGGATAACCGGGCTCCCGGTAGAAACCTCCTGAACCATAAACACTGAAGGAATCCTAACCAGGAGAAGCTGACTACAATGAGGGCAATGGTGGTGAAGACAACAACTCCAATCAATGCAACTTCATGATGTCATCAGACTTCATCTTTTGTTATTGTGTTGGTGTATATAAATATATATACATATATATATATATACACATTCTAACCTGACTCATTAACTTGAAGCTGCAGTAGTTAACATTTCTGAATGAGTGAGTTTTTTTGTCATATTTGCTGAAACTTTAACTATATCCTGACATTAGTTCATGAGACAGATAATCTGTTAATTAGGATTTAGTGAAAGTTTCAGCAAATATGACAAAAAGTTTTTTGGAGAAAAGTTACCTACTGCAGCTTTATGAGTGTATTTAATACTTTATGCTATCAAATTCAAATTACATCAATCAAAAGATGTGATACATAACATATATATACCCAAAGCATTATGTCAGATTTTATCTATTGTCCCTGTTATAGTTCATTTCAGCATAATGTAGCATATAATTTACTGTAGCCATGTTGTTTTATCCTTTCCTTGTAGTAACAGAGAATACATGCTTCTCTGACGAATGTATTTGTCATGTATATAATGGCAATGTCAACAGGGAGGACAAGCAGATACTCTCTGAGGGACGCTGAAAATGATGCAAAGACTTGGCTTCCCATATGTGTGCCAAGTGATGACATTTTAGCCGACAAAAGCCGAGAGACTTGCCCTTTCATTTTGTCAAAGACGCAAGATTATTTGTGTGCCAATCAAACGGCTAAAGGGAGCTCAGTGTGACGGCACCCAGTCTAGGTTGATTTCACTACAGATAAAGGCTTCTTAGATCTTTTTCTGCTGAGAGAGATCATCACTAGTTTTATCATAGTTTGAAATGAATACAGGTTGATTGTCTTCTGTGGCAATATTCAAGTACTATATTGCCACCAAAATGGAATCCTGTGATATTGACCTACTAATGTTATCATCTTATACACAGAGACCTAATTTAGCATTCTGAACAGTAAGCTAGCTTCATATACAAAAAACCTGCCATATGATGCACAGGGAATGGATATATATAACATACGGTGCAAGAAAGTCACCTGGAAAGATATGGATTCAAATCACTGACATCTTTTTTGGCAAACCCACTGTCAGTTTGGTGTTTGACAGCAAAGTTCAGTTTAATATCATTTTGTGGCCTACATAAATGCATATACAGCTGAAAACATATTAAAGCTGCAGTAAGTAACTTTTATAAAAAATAACATTTTGTTTATATTTGCTGAAATTTTCATTATGTCCTGACAGTGGTACATGAGACAGATAATCTGTTTTATTGTTTAGAAATGTTACCTACTGCAGCTTTAATATGATAAACAATAAATGCTATATCAAGACTTTACTTCTCTTTGAGCCAGCAAGGTGGCATTGTGATTATAAAATGTAACAATGATTTACTCTCAAACTACAAAAACAAATTTAAAATATAAATAGGGTGACTGGTTAACTTAATTATTTTTATCTTCACGTGTATGTACTTCCATTATAAAAAATCTGCACTAATGCCAATCATAAACAAGTACATAATAAAAAAAATAGGTTCTTTTAGGAGCGTGGCACAGAATATTCACCAATCATGTTGTTGTTTATATTATTATTGAGTTTTTTTAAACCATTAGGCCTAAACTTGAATAACAGTTTGTGTCCCAGTTTGACAGTAGCATCAAGGAAATGGGGTTTTTGGTGTTTGAGGAATTGTCATCCATCCAGTGTGACGCCTGAAGTAAATTATCAGAAAGTTTACCAGTATTCTCCCTAAGAATTTGTTTGTGCTCTTGTGAAATGCATAGAATAACAACATACTGCTGTCTGCAGTAATGAATGGAACTGCACTGTGGCAAATGGCACCCAGTGGTTTAATGGTGGCAGCAGCAAAGGCATACAGGATATCTCAATAATTCAGTGGAGATATAGTGGATATTACTATGTTTTCTATGTTATTAAAGGTGAAACAAGTGTTTACAAGTGTAAGAATCAGATTATTCTACAGAACTCATGTTCTTCATTTAAATTAATCTTACAAAATTCCCAAGTACTTATAATGCTGTACTGTATCTATTACTGTATCTTTTTTTAACAAAAGTACAGAGTAGGAACATCAAAACCTTGTTCTCTTGTGAAATGCAAATAATAAAATCATTATATCAAGTGAATACCCTTTAAGGACAGGACAGGACAACACATTCAAACACAGTGAGTACATTAAATATAGGCTAGAGATATAAAAACACCTCTGTAATGAAGTAAAGCATTTCTATTCTGTGTGCTTACAGATATCAGGGCTGATCAAAAGCACACAATTTGCACAAGTCCTTACCAGGACCAGATGAGCACCCTGATGAATATTGATGACATTTGTATAGTGAGTCCCCCTCAGGTCTGAGTAACAAGTCCTTCTTGTGAAACAGCAGGCCTTCTCACAGTAAACTTATGATTCTCAATACATTGCTAGAAGCAAGTATCCCTGCTGCCATGGCAGACCGGTGGAATCAAAACAGATTTATATCATTGTGTTTTCTACCAGAGGAGGCAGTATAATTGATGTCTGTGTTTGTCACAATTGATATGTTGTCCTAGAGAATCCCACAGAATTGAAAACATTCAAGATTACTGAAACTTTTTCTATGAATTGGAAATGTGTCCCAGTCAATATTCAGTCCAAGATACAACTCTTTTCAGAATATTACATTTCGTAACTTGTAGCTCTAGTCATGAGCACACTAGCTTTTATAGTAGGTCTTTGTGGCAAGACCATATCAGAAATTACTTGAATTTGATTTAAAAATTGGGTGAGTCAAACTTTTGATTTGCAACAATCCTGAGAGACATAGATACAATAGTGCAGAAATGGGGAGAGGGGCATAGGAATTTAGGAATGTTCTACTAAAAAGACAGTAACCATGGAAGATCCCCTCTTGGTCTGACTTATGAGCCTCATTTTAACTTCAGCTGAATTTGAAGCCCCTATAAGGAACTGGTTTGACTAACTCTACATCTCTCTAACTATAACTATGTATCTTCAGTAGTGGTCTAGTTTGTTTATGTAGGTCATATATCGGCATCAGTATCAGGGCAGGAATTATACCACAGCCAGTGCTGTGGATGTCCTCTGTGTGGCCATAATGCCCCTTCCCAGAAAAAACTACCCACATGGCCAGTTTGGCATTGCCCTGTTTTGAACTCGCCGTTGTGCCCTTAAAAATAAAGTACATTTTGGATTTCCTCATTAAACTACGTGCGATGCAGCAAATAAACAATGTCACATTTCCCAAAGTCTGTCATCACGCTAGACATCAACAGTAGTCCGAGATTTCTCCCACAAATATATTTGTAACCAGAGACATTAAGAAAATTACACTGTAACAAAAACTGTAAACTTATGAGTTTTTCCCATTTATTTTGCCATTTTTTTAATAGATTTTTTAAATACATGGAAATATTAATAAAATAAAAAAATGTCTAATGTAAAATAACGTGAAAAATCTATAACTGTGATGTTATAAGATTACTGCTTATTTACCTTATTTACCTTTTTTCATATAAAAATAAATTTGCATATCTATACATATTTCATAATATTTACTGTTTAATAGATTAAACTGATACATTTAAGTTTAAAACTGTTAATACATTTCTAAAATTATGTGAAACGAAAAAAGTATTTATTCTGTAATTTTACATGGATTTGTTTGTTGATTGACAGATATCTTGTATTATGGAAATTTTAACAACAAAAACGTTGAATAAATGTTTTTTATCAGTGTATAAGCCTTGGTACTGTCAAAAATCTGTTTTTATCACTAAAAACAGCAATAATTATTGTAATTTCACAGATGGTGTGATTTATTACAGTCCTATAACTTTAAGGATTCAGAATGAACTAAGAAAAATCAAATACTAACAGCCCTCTTCTGTAAATTTAACTCATTTTACTCTTTACTCGTCTTACTTTTTTCTCTTCTTTTTTTCTTTTTTACAGTGTAACGTTGTTAGCATCTTTTATATATTGTTTTACAGAAGAATAGTTTTGTTTCTTTAGTGAGAGTGAGTGTGTAGATCTAAGCTCTAATAAAAGGTCTCTGTTTATGCAACGTCTTTGTACACTTCACAGCAGACTGTGAAAAGGTAACGCTAAGAAATTGCCCTTGCCCCAAAAATGACATAACCAGTTAAAAACTCCCTGTTGTAGGTTTAAGGATTCATTTTACACAGAATGAGGATTATGAATTTTTCCCCATCTCTTAGATTGTAAAGGATCTTTTAATGGACTGAAGAAATGATTACAGTAGTGTTTTTACATATTGTCATTTACGTACTGTTTTAAAATACAGTTTAAAAAAGCCAGTGTTCCTGCTGGACACAAGATGTCTCCTACTTCACTGTAAAGTCCATTCTCAGTGGATGTGCACTGGTGGCTTCAAGTTTCTACATCACACTGTACAAGTTGATACTGGACCAGCATGGACTTCCAAACTATTTTTAAATTACTAAAAATCTAATTTTCAGTAAGCACAGAGAAACTTTCCACTTTCAGCAGATGAATGTGAAAACATCCTTCTAGTGTCAAACTCTGCACAGACACCATTCAAACAGAACACTGTAGGAACAGGAAGAAACACTGATTTCTGACTGGAGGGGGATCAGTAGGGCATCAGCTCTTAGTTCATGAGAAGTAAACAAGTCACAGACTAGAGAAAAGGGAAACTATAATGTCACATTCCTATATCTTAGATCCTGCCTCTGCTGTGACTAGCAAGGTATGTCTGTGTTTGAAAGACAACAATAGTTGCCTGTCAGTGTTGGAGATGAATTGGTGTGAAGAGTGAAGAAAGGACTACTGGCATACGTACACAGACTATAAATGATGTTCCTGAGGAGAGTGAATATGTTTTCTGTGTTTCAGAGTTAGAGATTACAGGTGGCTGTGTTGTTCTCAGGTAAAGCTTCTGCCTGTTGGTGTCTGGAAAATAATGATAGCTTCCAGTTGCTTTGTTAAGACTAGGGTAAAACCTTAGCACTGATCAAACTAGATGTTAGCTAGCTCAAGTTGTCAACATGTTGCAACCTCCATACATTCTTTTGTTCTTGAATGTATAGTTTGCATGAATCCATAGAGGTCTTATAACATCAGCAGCCATTATAACACCACAATGGGAATCTATGTATTCACATACTCTTCAAAGAGCACTCAGGATTCAGCTATAAATACTGAGTGATGCAGTTCGACAATGTAAGTCTGTCTGTTTGTGCAAGGTGATGAAAAGATCCAAAATGGTGTCTTTAGCTTCCATGGTTGTCATGTTCTATGGATTAAGATGTTCTCCCACTGATAAGCCAAACTGAATCTACCTAGTGTTGGGACACTCTAGATGGCTATCAGTCTGCGGTGAAGCAGTTTTTTGGCCAAGATTCTGGTAATTACAATTTATCTGGATTAGCAAAAACCTCAGAAATAAGAAGTCGCCGTTTCCCGGCTCTCAGTGCTCAATTTCCCCACAGCTCCACGAGAGAATATCGGAGCAGCGAAAGAACACGACTGAATATCTTGAGTTGCGGATGATCACGACTGTGCAGCAGTTTGCATGGGCAGCTTCAACATGTTTTGTACGGGAACACCCTGGTGGACAGACAAATCGTAGTGATTGCTGAAGCATTGAAGAACTGAACACCAAAGATACTCTTAATCAGGTGAAACAAGGTAAGGGACCTCTTTAACTCATTAAAAATGTAAAATACTGCGAGTTGTTTTCATCACCTGTTCTGAAAGCTGATACAGGACAGATTGTTGGGAAGCTTCCACAGAGGCGAACCTTTGCTTGGTGAAATTATCTTGGTGATAACAGTCCTCTGCGGAGAGGAAAAATACATGTGGGTGGATTTTCAAACAGTCAGAAGAGAGAATCTTTTGTTTTCCATTTGACCTAAAGTGAGAAGTTTGCTCGGAGCTTCCAGTGTCCTTTTCATCTCATATTCCATATTCACAGGATCCCTGTGTGTACTCTGTCTGGTTCACACTGCGGCAGATATACTGCCATCCATATAGAAGATGGGACAGTGAGGGCCGGCTAATCCCCTGAAACTTCATGAACTTTGCTTTCTTTTTCTTTGCTCTCTTTATGTGAGCAGAAATCAAAGTTTGGGGGTCAGGTAGGAGGCCGGGAGTAGAGGCCTGCAGCCCCACCAAGCAGATTGCCTGCTGCTGTGCTGACTGAGGACTGCTGCACACAAAACAATGAAAAGTGTGGATTCCCGGGGCCAAGGGCCTGCGCGGTGGGCTCTGCACTCCCCGAGCAGGCCCGGGGAGAAAGGAACGGCTCAGTCAGCAGGCCGGGGCCACTGGAGCGATGAAAAGATAATTCTACCCCCCCACCGCCGCTGGACCTCATGCGGCGTCAAACCATTTGTGAGCAGTGACACAGCCAGATTGGGCCGAAAGGATATGAGTGGGAAACTTCAAAACCTGCTCATGTTTCTGCGATCGTGAAAGGATTTGTATAACACATTCAGATTTGATGGACTTTCCCATGTTCACTCCGGACAGCCCTTTTTTGTTGACATGTTCAAATAATGAATCTCTTATGTGTAGGATCCCTTTTTCCCCCCCTGCTCCTGAGTCCTGTTTCTAGTTGTCGGGTAGGGATGCTGTGCGGACCATTCCATCGTCTGTCCCAAGCTTATGGAGAACCGCTGACTCGCTGGCTTCCAGGAACCAGGGTGAGTGCTTCTACTTCTCGTAGGTCTGCGTTTTACCTCATAACAACTGTCGTAGCTAGAGACGCTAACTGTAAACTTGGTGCAATTACTACGTTAATTTAGCTGTTTCTCCAGGACTGAGACTCTGTATCTGTGACTGACAACGATTATGTGATAAGAGGTTTTCACAGTACAATGAGATGTGCACACAGAGATAAGCCATTATACTTTTATGAAATGACTGCACTTATCAGCACATTATCCAGTATAATTTCTTACAACTTTGATGTCAAATGCAGGTACTCAAAGATAATTTAATGTGACATTTGTCTGCTTTGATTCTGTTTGGCGGCCATGTGAAAGATGTTCCTCTGAAGTCAAAACTGTTACCAGATAACTGAAATCTTTTGGGAAAATCTTCCCATCTGACATTAGCACACGGCTTTTCTCAGCAAAATTAATTACATTTATGTTGGAATTCACTTTCTGTTCTCCCAAGCTTTAAAGGTTATGTTTTTATGAAGTGACAGATGAAGCACCTACACTCGATTTCTAGCATTAAGTGTAAATTCTTGCTCTGTTTCAGGTGCTGAAATGGAACATATACTTTTGATTCTTTTACTCTTTACTAAGGCTTTATCAGTTGGAGCTCAATTCAATGGATACAACTGTGACGCCAATTTTCATAGCCGATTCCCCGGTGAGGACCTGACACAGATTCATACTTTTTGTTTCAGAATTACTGGATGGAATTTACATATGATTATCTAACTACGTCCATATTCCAAAGAAAAGATAATTCATTTTTGTGATTTTAACAAAATTTTACATCATGGTTTAGACTGTAATCTAACAAAATGTTGTGTGTGTGTGTGTGTGTGTGTGTGTGTGTGTGTGTGTGTGTGTGTGTGTGTCTGTGTGTCTGTGTCTGTCTGTCTCACAGCGGAGAGGGACATCAGTGTGTACTGTGGGGTGCAGACCATCACCCTCAAGATCAACTTCTGCCCCGTCCTCTTTTCCGGGTACACTGACACCGACCTGGCCCTCAATGGTCGCCATGGAGATGCACACTGCCGTGGATTCATCAACAACAACACCTTTCCCACTGTTGTGATCTTTAGTATCAGCCTGGCCACGCTGGAGTCCTGTGGCAATTCCCTGGTGGTAAGAGGAAAAGGATTTTACAGTGTTACTGTTAGCATCACACTGCTGATGATGGAGTTGTTAATTATTATCAGAAATATCATTAATCAATCAATAGTGTTTGGAAAATACAATTAAAGGAGTGGATCATGTAAAGTTTGTGCAGTAATTTAGAAATAATCCAGCTGGAATTAATTTATTCTGAATGGACAAATTAAACAGAATGGATTTACTCAATCACACGTTAACTGCCAATTCAAATTAGTTCTAACAATACAAATGTAAAACACTAACAATATTCAAAAATAAATACATCAAAAATAATAATAGAAAATATCACAATATTATACCAAAATCTCAACATTAACCTCAACAGTACTAACCATGTATTTACCAGATATATTCAATTCAGAATCAAAAGACTAATAGAATCACAATAAACATAAAATATTCTATTATAAAATAGGCCATTAAAATGATAAATTATATCTGTATCTGTATCTCTATCTAGATCATTCTTATTCCCTCATACCTTATTTCAGTGGTTCCCAACCTGGGGGTTGCCAAGGCTTGACGGGGTGTTGCAAGACCTTCTTGATTTTAAGGGGTGTAAAATATATATATTTATAAACACAGTAGGCCTATATATCAGCATTACATTCATTTCTGTGAAGAAAATGTAATGAACTTATTTTTAAAGTTTAGATTATCATTTAAGACCTTCACAGAGCCTTCACTAAATAAATATATATATATATATATATATATATATATATATAATAAACAGCCTTATCCTGCATTAGAAAAGTACACAGTTAAAACAACCATTGAGCTGAAAAAACAATGGCCAAGCATTAAGTAGAAGTATTGTTAAAATATAGAAAATACATAATACAGACAGAGAATTTTATAAAAAGTCCCCAAAAATGTCAGTAAAACTCATCTCTGATCAATATTCACAGGAAATAATGTGCTCAAAATTCATTGGTACAGGTGATGCATTACAATCTGTGAGCTGCCTGGTTGCCCTGGCAACAGTCAATGTACAACACTTTACGGGCGGCTGTGGCTCAGAGGCAGAGCGGGTCGTTCCTTAATCGGAAGGTTGTGGGTTTGATCCCCGGCTCCTGGTGCCACATGTTGAAGTATCCTTGAGCAAGATACTGAACCCCAAAAAAGTGTGTGAATGTGTATGAATGAGTTAGTTTCTGTTCGATGGACTTTGCCATCACTGAGTGAATGTGTGTGAAAGGGTGAATGTGGCACGTAGTGTAAAAAGCGCTTTGTGTGGTCGGAAGACTAGAAAGGCGCTATACAAGTACAGGTCCATTTACCATTTAAACAGTGTTTAATCAGCTGTTTGGGGTCTGGCTCTAACCATCTCCATCATTAAAGCTGATATAATGTAGTTTACTGTGGAGAGTGGGTAAGGTTAAATAAGGCATGCCTCACAGCTGTGTCATCAAATGACTCACAGTCTTAGATGACTCTACAATTATCTTTACAACATTTTGTATGCTAACTAATACCAACTGAACATATACATACAAACTGAAGCTGAAAACTTGAAAAACAGCAGAAAAGCCTTGCAGCAGTTTGCTGAAAGAAAGATCTGATATGTCTTTTATTTCAGCTGGCTGTCTCGTTGACAGCATCCATGTTTTTGATGTTGACAAGCTGTGTTTATGTTGCATGGGAATGAAGTCCAGCACTCGTTATTTCAGTGAAGGGGCTCCTGTGGGATCCTGGAGGCCCTGTCAGGATGATGAGCAAAAAACAATCCTTAAAACAGTTTAACTGGAGTTTAAAGCAAATCTGTGCTGAGCGAGCTGTCTCCCCATGTTTTTGCTGAGTGTAGAGCCTGATGCAACGGGACAGTTTTTGACGGGTCCGTTCTCAGATAGGGAGAGACTGAGTTGGGGATTAGTGAGGTGCATTAGTATGCTCAGTGGCATGGCTGATGGTATCAACCCCTGTCCAGCTTGCCCACAGTGAGATAATGGTGTTCGGTTAGCGAGCCAGGAGGAGTGTATTACCCACGCTCATGTTGTTTGCTGCAGGTCTCCACGGCTCAGGGACCAAACGCTTATGGGAACCTGTCACTGGTGCAGATTGGAAACATATCAGGGTACATCGACACACCGGATCCCCCCACCATCATCAGCTACCTGCCAGGTCTACTGTACAAGTTCAGCTGCAGCTACCCACTGGAATACCTGGTCAACAACACACAACTGGCCTCGTAAGTCTCACTCACATTATCACTTCCACTTTTAGACAAAGGATAAACAACCTGCGTTAGAAACAGTGACATGTAAAACTAATCTTGCATAATTAAGAAACATTGTGACTTAAAGCTGCAGTAAGTAATTTTTATAAAATAATTTTTGGTCATATTTACTGAAACTAAACTCACTATATCCTGACAATAGTACACGAGACAGATAATCTGTGAAAAAAATCAATTCTAGTGCCCCTAATGGTATTTGCAAGAATCCACCGGTCCTGAACGAAAATGACCAATCAGAGCCAAGAAAGATAGTTGATTGTTGAGTCTCATTTTTAACAGATGCTTCGGGACCCTGGGAAACTTTTCTTCCAGCCTCCAACCCAAAGCGTCTTTATATCTTTCTTGGCTCTGATTGGTTGTTATTTTTTAAATTACCTACTGCAGCTTTAAGTTCTGAAGTAAGGATCATTATGAAATTACTGCCAGCAGAAGAGGTGCAGATTTTGCAATCAGTACTGGCCTACAGACAGGCAAGACAACTACGCTACATAATAATGCATTTTGATTGAAGTATTCCTTATTCCATTCACTCTAAATTGGACTATGTCATGTCTTCGCTATCCTAGAAAAAAAGATTTCGCTTACAGAACACTACTGAATGATGTGCATCAGAGGGGATTTAGAAAGCTGATTAATACTGCCACTCTAGGCTGTGAATGAATAATCCATTTTCACGCTCTGCTTGGAGTATGATCTGATCTTGCCTTGATCTTTACCAGGGATTTTTTGTTGTTGCTGTTGTTGTTTTTCTTTTTTGTTTAGTTTTTTTGTTTTGACTCGGTATGTTTAGTTTGTTTTTGTTATATTTGGTTTAATTGTATGCTGTTATCTATGTCAAAATGTTTTCTTGTTTAGTTGTGTACTTTCTTTTGTTGAGTACCCCCTTGGAAACGAGATGGTACATCTCAAGGGGTTATTCCTAATAAAGAATTTCCAACAAAGGGTAATGTATTCTGAGACACCACAAGAAGCAGGATAAAAATTATGACAATTACAATTACTCAACATGACGCAGGGTCACTAAATTGTAATTTTCTCAACTTCAGAAAGGTTTCAGGGCTTTTTTATATTATTATCATCCAGTTATTGTGTCCATCCAACCAGTCAATGGATCTGATGGAAGAAAACAAGTACTTTTTCAGAACAGATGTATATAGGAAGGCTAAATTCAAGTTACTGATTAGAAGTCAAAGTTAAAGACTATAAAAGCTTGTCTAGACACTGTATGATTTATATATGGTGTAAAGACATTGTGTGTAAACCACATACAGTGGCGAAAGAGTACTCCTTTTAAGGTGCAGCAAGTGTGTTCTTCTTCATCAATATTGTGCATATTAGTAAATCCACATCTGTTTGCTTTGCTTTGATCTTCATTGAAGGTCAGCAGCTGCGATATCAGTGAAGGACAGCAACGGTACCTTCGTCAGCACGTTGAATCTGCTGCTTTACAATGTAAGTTCACATCACATTCAAAATCTGTTATTTTGCTGCACTCTGAGCTGAGGCTGCTGCACTGGAGACAAAGCTACACGCCAAAATGTGTGGGGTTGATCTGCACCTTTTACATCTGCAACTCTAGTCATTTCTGAGAATGAGGATACACGTTTGAGACAGGAAAAGACACCAATAACTGAGAAAGCCTTTAATGCACCTCAAGCAAAATTACCTTTAATAATTGGAGTAATTGGAGGTGATTATACTCAATTATCCACAATTTATTTCAACCTTGTGCTAAATTCACTGAAGTCAAACCAGTAAATGGACTGCACTTATGTAGCACCTTTAGTCTTCTGACCACTCAAAGCTCTTTACACTACAGGTGACATTCACACACATTCATACACTGATGGCAGAGGCTAACATGCAAGGTGCCAGCTACTCATGGGAAACTAACTAATCCCATTTGCACACACTCATTTCGTCAGCAAATTTGAGTTCAGTATCTTGCTCAAGGATGTTTCGACATTGAACTGCCAACAGCCAGAGCCCTTTTCTATAAAAGTAAACTGACGACCCCTGACTAAGTGACATATTTTATAGATATTTAATATTATTTTGACATCTGCACAATAAAACCAAACAGTGAACGGAAACAGTGGAATGTGTAAAACGAAATTTTTTTATGAATTTTGAGCAGATTATTTCATTTTCTTTCTCTTCAGAGATATAGGCCTACTGTGTATATTTTCATTTAGTTTTGTTACACACATCAAGAAGGCCTTGTGAGCCCCCCCAAGAAGTTTTGGCAATCCCTTGTGGGGGTCCTGATCCCCAGGTTTGGAACCACTCTCCTAAGCCACGGGATTCTACAGAAAAAAGATGTTGGATATTCATGAACTGTAGTGAAACTGAACAAATCACTCTCAACAGGATGTCAGGAAATGTGCTGAAATACTGTTGTGATTCATTTACAGGACTCATCATACATTCAGCAGCTGTCCATCCCCATGGCAGGACTGACCCTGAAGACGCGTGTGTTTGCAGCTGTAAAAGCTTCTAACCTGGATAGGAGGTATTCACTCAACATCTATACACTCTCTAGTCTGAGAAAATAAATTTCATACTAAACTACAGCTTTAATTTGAAGCCCTCAACAGAGGCAGTTCACTTTGTCATCCACTATCATGTGTCTTCTGCTAAATTGTTGGATTATTATAATGGAAATAATGCAATTAGTGAAAAACCCACACAATACTGACTGTGGCTGTAAAATGTCATGATATTGAGGTTATGTAGAAGCAGAGAAGGGACTTCTGACACAACTTAAGCTACAAGGTGCACAGAGAAGGGGAAAGATGGTTACAAGCATACATAGAGAAATTGAAAATCAACAATGACAATTTCTCTGTGAGAAAAAACGTATTATTATGTTATATATCATTTACTGGATAGTAAGGGAGGAGAGATAGAGAGGGGATGACATGCAGCAAAGGGCCACTAGTTGGAGTCGAAACCATATATATGTATATATACACATGTATATATGTATGTATATACTGTCAATGAGTCAAACCCATGACCGCTGCAGCAAGGACTCACCTAGCAGAACTGGCGCCCCATGAAAAAGTGTGATAAAGACAATAATATAGTATATTATATATAGTAGACAATATGTACAATATGACCGTTACTTTAGATGTAATGTGTACAGGATGGGGTGGGAGTGAGGGTCAGAGGGGGTCCCAGAACTTGTTGACCAGGCCAGCAGCAGATGGGAAGAAGCCATTCTTGTGTGGTGTGGTTTAAAAAGAAGTGGCAGCACGGTTGCAACTGTCGCAGGTTTGAGTCCAGCAACTTTTGTTGCATGTCATCCTCTCTCTCTCTCTCTCTCTCTCTCTCTCTCTCTCTCTCTCCCGTATCCTGTCTGCCTCTTCACTGTCCATACCCAATAAAGGCAAAATATAATCTTAAAAAAACCTCTAGCAATGTAGTATAAAGGACAACTGTATTATCCCTGATGGCCCACAAGCTGAAACACATTGGTCTGACAAGAAAGCTGTTCTTCAAGTGTTGCTGAGTTTTGACTGCTTCTATATTTATATATTCTTTAAAATCTCTTAATACTTAATTTCTAAATAAGACTTGAAAAACAAAAATAAAAAACATCTACAAAAGAGTATGAACATTAAAATAAGCTATATATACTCGCTAAGGCAGGGTTAAGCCGTTAACTGTGTCACCTTGTTCACCTGAGAAGCAGTTTTAGGACCAGCTGCTCCCGTTGATGATACATAGAGGGCAGGGCTGCACTGTGTGAAAACCTGGTCTTGAGTCTGATTTGAACCTCTTCATTGATCTAAATCAAAGTCTTTTTAATACTTGCAAATAGTGAAAATGCATGAAAATCACATGGTACAAACACTGTTGGTCCTAGCATTTTCTGATATAAAAACAACAACATTTAGGTCATGAAAGGGGATGTAAAACCAGGACTTCCCATCTGTGGGCTTTCATGACCTAAACATGTAATTCTGGACTGCTTTCCTCCCCATTTGGGCTTAAATCACAATCTAATGTAATTAATGAGTGACGATTCCCTGGTGAACAAATTCTTAAGGGTTTCCATGGTCAGCAGCAACATTTTTCATACTTCTGGCATTTTGTTTGTCGGACAGACGTATCTCCCCTTTGGTTTTGACTCAGAATTAATGATGTGAAGTCTTTGTCTTATGATCATTCGATATTACCCATAGCAACCAATACTTCAACTTTGTTAAGGTCAGAGAAAGATGGTGGTCTCAGTGGCAGATCATATTAAATATTCACGGCCAGAGGGTGGCAAGAACACTTTAAGGGGTGGCAGAAATCTGCTGATTTAATCACAAACAATCACATATATCAATATTTGCTTGGAAGAGCCAAATCAGTACACAGTTTTATTTACAAATCTTCAGACATTTTTACAAATTAATGTCTTTTTTAATTGAACTTAAAGCTGCAGGAGGTAACTTTTTAAAAAGTTTTTGTTCAAGCCCATTCATGCAAATGCCATTAGGAGCACTAGGAGGAGCTGAGGCGCTTTGAGCACAACAAGCGAAAACTGTGAGTTGCTGAGAAAAAATCAAATCTAAATGGATAAAAAGCACTAAAGGTAACAGGAAAAATATTGTTTTGGGGTGAACTGTCCCTTAAACCACAGGGCTTTTGTTGCCTAAAACTAGTTACAAGTGGGACTGGCTTTCTGCATTTTGTGCAACCACCATCCACTCTGACCATCTGCCTATGACTCATACATAAATGTAAGGCTTTATACACTAGAAACAACTTTGCCAAAGAACATAATCTAAGAAGTAATGACTTTTTCCTACAAAACATAATTGGGAAAACAAATTAGCAGTATATAAATGTAATTTCTAGGAGTCAAAGAAGTAATGTCTCATGATGGTACAATCATTTTGGTGGCAATCTTCTCTTCAGCTACCAAGAAAGGTGCCACAAAGTGTCAGAGTAGCTCTTTACATCTACATGAACCCATTTGCATTGAAATGTCTGAGCTCTGAACTCACCTCATCTTTCATGTTAAATAGATGGAATATTCTAATGGACTACTGTTACACCACGCCCTCTGGAAACCCTAACGATGACCTCCGCTATGATCTTTTCTTTAGGTAACTCAAATTTGAAAACGGATCTACATTTCTGTTCAGTTCTGACATTTCTCTCACTCTAATCCCTACAACACTTTCTGATTTTCCCTCTCTGAGCCAGCTGTGAAAAAGACCCCCAGACCACTGTCTTTGAAAACGGGAAAAGCCAAATGGGCCGCTTTGCCTTTGAAGTGTTCCGCTTCGTGAAGCATAAGAACCAGAAGATGTCCACCGTCTTCCTGCACTGTGTCACCAAGCTGTGTCGGGCAGACGACTGTCCCATGCTCATGCCAGTGAGTCTCATAAAGCACACCTTCAAACGTAACATGACAAACTGTCAGGATCAAATACTGTTTTATTATTTATTTTATAATACTGTATTCCCATTTTGTTTTACTTTATACTACACTATGTATCGGAGGGAAACATGGTACTTTTACACTCACTCACACTTCTACACTCAACAATTATGATTACTAGTTACATTGCAACTTTTTATATCCAAAAAACACATTATCACCTTATTAAATATGATTTATATTTTTCAAATTCTTCTTACATCAATAATAATGATCAAATATTATAACAATATAACACTGTTCTGCATGAGTAGGGCAAGTGAGGGAGAACGGGGTTGGTTGTCACACTATTTACTTAATAGATTCCCTTTCAATGTATAATGGGACTTTAATGGGGAATAATGACCAACCTAACACATCAGCTGCATCGAAAGAAAATAAACAGGAATATCATTCCATTTGTTATCCTCATGTAACAATAGCAAGAACTATACAAAGAACAATAATACTCAACTCATTAAATCTCCATTAAAGTTCCTCACTTTAATTGAAATGAGATAAGAAAATAAAGACAATGTGACAAGCATACCCAACTGGGATTTTTTGCTAGCTGAGCTAATAACCACATGCCTAGGAAAGAAAAACCAAGCTAAAAAAACTAATCCAAACTAGCTCTCCCTTTATTGGGAATTTTATAAACCCATTGTGTAAAAGCTTAGAAGACACAGACAGAAAAGCAGGATATTTACACTTTGACAAGAAAGACATACATTTTTTTAAAGCAAAATCTAGGGAGCAAGATGGAATGAATGTGACCGCCATCCCCAACTGTGATTCTTTGCTAGCTAACACCCAAAAAATATCTAAGAAAAAACAGTTAATATCAAAACTAGCTGTCCTTTATGGTAATATTTGTTTTGTTATAAACCTATTGTGTGAATTTTATCCTAATTCTTCACAGCATTACTGAATGAATCATTGTACAAAACTAAAACTTAACCACATGTTTCTCATGGCATGTATCTCTTCAAAGTAAAACTCAAAAGTTCAGGAGAATGTCAGATATATTGGATGTCTGATGTTATTACAGGGCCTTCGACTGAAGTGACTGTGTGATTGCCTGCTCACGTTTCCAAACACTGCTTTATTGGTGCCTAATTGACAGCAGCTGAGGACTGCCTGTAATCCATTTAAGTGTTCAGGGCAGAGCAGCTGCATGATATAATCCTTCCTTCACTCAATACACTGTTCCCTCCTCCCGCTTTCATTTTCAATTATAAATGACTCATAGTAGAGTAAATGGAGAATAAAACATCTTTCTAGTATCATATTGTGGAATAATAATTCAAATCCCAAATCTCCAACCATTCATATATCCCATTTCATATAACAACATAACCCAGAAAAGCACAAAACACAGTTTATAAAATGTAAAATAGGCAACATTAATATTAACCATGCAACGTGTGCCTCCTTATGACAACACATTTGTCTCTGAGAAACCAAGTATATATGTGCCTACTGTGATATCACAAGAAAGTGGAACACATCAGGGGTGTTCCATGCTGCCACCATAAGTCCATGTGTTTTTTTTCATAGATCTGTGGCAGCAGGAGAAAGAGAGACGTCTCAGAGGGGAAAGAATCAAACAGCGCATCTGGGAATGCTGTCCTGACTGCCGGGCCTATCATCACTCGGAGTGGTACAGTTTGATAGCACTTCTCCTCCTCAGTTTCCCACCAACCAGTCAACCATTATCCAAACAGCACTGTTACTGCATGAGCAGCCTTTTCTTCCCACCTGAAACATTATACTCCATAATTATGCTCCATAAGCTCTTTTAATTCTTTCAAATTGTAATTTTTTTTGCTGTGATTCATAAAAGTCCTACAAGCTGTGTAAGTCTACACTGATTTCCAGAATGGATATAATTATTATAAGGTACCTGAGTGTGTCAAACTTGAGGTTTGGGATGTTGACTGATGGTGAGAACTTATCTGGGCGACCTAGATTGCCAGAGAGCCTGAAGGCATCCTGTTGACTCATTTACTGTACAAGAAATGAAGAATACACATGTAAAGTATACTGTAATGAATACAATGCATTGCTGTTACCCTTAAATGCCCTCTGCCTTTTTTCCACAGATGAAACACCAACCAACAACTCTCAGCTGGGTAAGGCTTCACATTCTTTCCATAGTGTGGACAGGCGCTTTTAAATGTGGTTTTGCTTTTCAATGATATGGAATTCCCTGTGGACATAAAAACACAAAATCGGCTGTGGAAACTGTTGAGACATGTGGCTACACATGACAAAATATTTTACAGTCTGCTAATTAACTGCTATTTTATACTGGTATATATTTTTTCGTCATATTTGGTGAAACCTCCAGTTTATACTGACAATAATACATGAGACAGATAATCTGTGAAAAAATCTGGTTCCTCTGGCTCATTCTAGTGCTCCTAATGGCATCTGCAAGAATTCACGAGGCCCAGACAAAAACAACCAATCAGACCGCGAAAGATAGTTGACTGTTGATTCTGATTGTGATGAAAATGGATTTCTGTATACTAGTATTTGGCAGTATAGGGTAAGGAAAAGTAACTGTAATCAATGTATTAAAATTACAACTTATGGTATTTCCTAGTAAGTTGTATTTACCTACTGGGTACATGAATTTGGGTACTTTATCATTAAGGATATTTTTACCATCTAGTTTCCACGTATGTTTTTATGTGCTTACTTGATAATAACTTCAAACTTACCATCCTTTCCATATGGGAACTATACTAATACATAGATACTGTCTAGTTTCCTAGTAAACACCAGGTAATTTGCAGACTGTACAATAAAGCGTTACTCAAGAATTTTTATTACACATATTTATCATGCCTTAATTGGTAGACAAAGCAGATTTTCTTTTAAAAATGCAGAAAAAAATACAGAAAATCTGCATGACATTTGGTATGTTAAATATCAGATGTACATTGGATAATATTATTGAAATTGAAGATGTTCTGAATCCACTCGTCCCAGTCATTTGATAGAACTCCTTGTAGTTTTGTGTGAGAGTAAAAGCCTAGAAACTGTAATCAAATGTATCTTATCCTCTCCTACAGTCTTATGTCCTATTATCCTGTGATGAAATTGTTTATTTGCACTTCAATTAGTTATTTTGCTACATAACATAGAATGACTATTGAAAACTCTCACAGAAACTAATGCATTCACACAGGTGGAGAGAGCAAAAGCAACAGACATTTTTCACAGCAGCCATTTTGACATGAAATAGTAGGGCTTTCTTGAGTCCTCTAGGACAGTAACCTGAATATTTTTGGGCTGTGGACAAAACCTTGGGCTTGGGAAAACAGTGATCAACATTTTTCTCTATTTCATGGACCAAACAACTAATCGATTCATCAGGAAAATGATCAACAGATTAATTGTAGATGGAAATAATCAGTAGTTGCAGCCCTAGTGGAAAGAGAGCTGTTCTTTTTTTTTCAGAAAAAGAACAGAAATTGTTCCTATGCTCCTAATGCAGCATGTCAATTTGACTCTAATGTCAGTGAAGAATTGGTATCTCTGCTGTTATGATAGATTCTCATTTCAACTGACTGTTGATAGTTTGATTCCTGCTGCTTTGGATGGTTGAATCATTTTCTGCTTTCTAATGCACTGCGGCTGAGCTGGAATATGTCAGCGTGACATTGAAAGTTGTGTAATCTCTCTCAGGAAAGAGAAAAGCAAACTGCTCAGAACATTACCAGTAGCTATGTCTGTATGGAGGGGGAATTTTTTTTGCATTCAAGTTTAATTTGAGAGTAAGTATTGAAAAGGCGGTAGAAAAATGAACAGATTTGATTGTTTCTTTGTGTTGGTGCCGCTCCAGCCCATCTGAAAGCTCCAGTGTTTCAGATGAACACGGTGACGAGCGCGCTCATCTCGGGCATGATCATCCTGGGCGTCATGAGCGTTTGCTTCTTCATCTTCTCCCTGACCCTCCTCAAAGGCAAGAGTACTCCTGTCAGCACCCTGTCTGGAGTCCGTAACCCAGCCTTCAGCTGAACGCCCAAACCTAGCCCACTGCAGACGCTCCCCCACGACTGACAATGCTAAGCGAGGGGCAACAACACATGTGACAAGATGTTTGTGCATGTAGTCATTTTACAGGAGAATAAAAGCTAAAAGTTGATTTAGAATTTTTTTAACAGGCCTGTACAATGTGCATTAGTGTAGACTTTTTATATGCTGTTCTGTACTTTGTGTTTCGACCGTTTGGCAAGCTATAGGTCTCAACCTGCATGTTATTATTGGTCATGCAGCTTTAACTCACAACTTAATTCAATACCTCAGCTATACAGCTTTCATTTGCAGGGTATAGGATCAATTGCGAAGCTTACAGTACATATTAGTATTACATAATCTGCTGGTAAAACTCACACTTCCTGAATCCTGCTAAGAGGTCGAAATATAAGAACACTTCATTGAGAGAAAGGAAACACTACTATGTAAAATATAAGTGATTAAATGAGCTCAGCCTCAGGCTTTGGTGTTAAGCTTCAAGTTTACTTGACATAAAATCTAACTTTTAAAATTATATTGATATAATAATTGGAATAAGTGTTTAATTTATTAATATTGCTACATATTAGAGGAGTAGTCTTTATATAATGATTAATGAATTGATAGGTCTGTTCTACCTAAATGTGTAGTTCACTCACTCACTTTAAATCTTTTATGCAATGTGGCAGCAATAAACCTGTTTGTTAAGTTTCATTTGTACATGTACCCTATGTAATTGTGTATAACTTCTCCCGAAATGTGTTCTTAAAATGCCATTGATGATCTGAAATGTGCAAATATTGTACAATTGTGCATATTGCTAATTGCACTTTGACTTGTGATTAAATATTTCTAAATATGCTGTATGAATTTACTTAAACTCCACTTGGGAGTTTCAGCAGGGGGATGACAATAAGTCAGAGGTTCTAAACAACATGTGTAACATTTAGTAGTAATATAATATTCATAGGTATGTTTTCATTAGTGTGCAATTACCTGAAGAATTATAATTTCGATACCTTAGAATGAGCCTTCTATTTTCCAGATGCCACAGGTCGCCTTCCATGGAGTCCGCCATGTTGAACCACCATGTTTCTACAGTAGCCCAGAAAGGACAAACCAAACACTGGCTCTAGATATAGCTGTTCGCTTACAAACATGGCCAGAAACTTGACTACCATAGATGTGTACATCACTTGTTCACACCTCATCTTTGTAGGTCTCAGTGCTTTATAAGAATAGGCAGTAGACAATACTGCTCTGTTACTGCTCAATATAGCCTGACATCTCTGTAGGAATCTAGACGCCTCCTTTATTCAACTAGATCACCTCACATGCCCTAATCCACATCATACACAATAGCTATAATAATCTTTATTCAATCAGTGCAAATATTAGAGGATTCAGGGGGATTCAGCTCAGAGAGATCATTACCTTCTAAGTAGCTGTTTGGCAAATCCAGAGGAGTTAGAGATTAGAGTAGCTTACTTTGTATCTTGTTACAGTGGGGATCTGTAACTACAGAGGGTTGAGAGTATGTAGGGTTTACTCTAGATAAACTCTATCAACATTACACTATAGCTCATTCTCTTCAGCCAATGGTTGGCTATTCAGTGAAGTAATCTGGTCTAGTATTTAACTAGGACAATGTGATAATTACTGGTATTGCGTTATTTGTAGATTTTTGTTGACGTTACGTTTGGATTTAAGTTTTAAAAGTGGTCATAATGAAGAAAACATGTAATAACATATTTGACACAGCGTACAGAGATAGCATTCCTTATGGGTCCACAGTAGAGCAGGACAGAAAGAAAAGAAAGGCAAGGTCACCAAGTTAAAGTTATCAATCAGAGACCTACACCCACCATTATCTTCAACAAGAGTAATTGAAGGTGAAATCGCTTCTCACATGTTCCTTTATGTAAATGAAAGCATTCATGTGTCTGACATTTATTTTGGTGATTATAGTGCAGATACTTAAGTACACGCTCAGCAAATGACAGCACAACTTTTTTTTAAAGGAATGTAAATTTGAGTTTATTCTCCAAAAGGATTTTTAATGTCAACGTATTGTTGCCACACAGGACATGGTCCCAATATGACAACTTGGCGTGCAAATCCATGAAACTCATCCATAAAAAAGTTATTTAATTGGACTTCAGATACGGCCATGGGTGTTCTGATGAGGAATTGTCATCTTTATCTGCCGTAGCCATCATTCACTACCGCTTAGTTCAAGTTGAACTACCAAAAATGCAACAAGCACTTTGAACTTGACGGACTACGACGGAGTATTAGGGCCATTTTGGGAAATTACGAGAATAAAGTAATAATATTACGAGAATAAAGTCATAATATTAGGTCTACAAGAATAAAGTCGTAATAATACGAGAATAATGTAATAATAATAATAATACAAGAGAAAAAGGCGTTTTCATGAGAAAAAAGCTTCGATAGAGTTATCAAGATCTGACGTGACCGGCTCAACCAATCAGCAGCCTCAGCCTGAGCCCAGCAGCCGCTGTTTGTCTCAGTCCTACCGTACAGTCAACAGGTAAACTAACGTATTGATCATTTCGTCGTTAAACAGTTTTGCTGGCTGAGCCAACAGGCTGAAAGTTCTCACAAAATTACTACTTTATTCTCGCAATATTACAACTTTATTCTCGTAATGTTATGACTTTATTCTTGTAATGTTACGACTTTATTCTCGCAATAGAAGGACTTTTTTTCTCGTAATGTTACGACTTTATTCTCATAGACCTAATATTATGACTTTATTCTTGTAATATTAAGACTTTTTTCTCGTAATGTTACGACTTTATTCTTGTAGACCTAATATTATGACTTTATTCTTGTAATATTAAGACTTTTTTCTCGTAATGTTACGACTTTATTCTTGTAGACCTAATATTATGACTTTATTCTTGTAATATTAAGACTTTTTTCTCGTAATGTTACGACTTTATTCTTGTAGACCTAATATTATGACTTTATTCTCGTAATTTTATGACTTTATTTTCGTAATTTTCCCAAAAAATTAAATACTTTTTTTCTTAGTCTGGCCCTAATACTCCATCATAACGGAAAGTGTAGGAGTTTACTGTGATTGGTTTTTATCCTATGGCGACACAACCAGGGGCGCCGCCAGGAATTTTGGGCCCCCCTCTGCGCAGCTGTTGTCACCACATCTCTAGGACCTAACTGTCCCATCAAAAGCTTTACATAACTCTAATTAAAGGCTTGCAACTGTCTTGCTTCTTGTAGTTCAATACTAGTACTAGCACAATATTTACTGCTGGTGATTTGTACATGCATGCAAGTCTGCATACAGTATGCAGTTCACTATTTGATGCAAGATTAAAAGCAACCATAAAAAATGTGCTAAAGGCCATCTTTTACAGTCTCACTGTATTTTTATTGTAAAATTTCAAAATGGAAAATTCTCTTAACGAAATGTATTATTAATTATTATTATTATTATTATTATTATTATTATTATTGTCCAGCATCCAGTACAGACAGTAGGTTGTTGTTTTTTTATATTTTATTTCATAATGATCATTATGTGAGAAAATAATTGTTATTAATGTGTTTGAATTTCTGTCATTAATAAATATTTCATTTTCTTTTTTGTAATGGTAAAAAGAGCAAGAGAGACAGAGAAATCCCCACAGACTCCCTGCAATGATGCTAACTGGCCTGTCATTGAACACAATGTTGCTCACCTTCTTCACTGGGACGGGGAGGGGTACAGTGATGGGGAGACTGGGGTGCTGCTGACTCATCTGTTGTTAAGTCTGCTAAAAGGGGCAGGGACAATGATTTAATATGAATATGTTGCTAAACGTTTCCCTGAACTGATTAATGGTGATTAAATGTAGGCTAACACTAGTCTGTAGCTGGATATCTTATTTCACTATGGACATTAAGCCAACAGGTTAATACCACTCACAGACTATAGGGTACCACCTTTCTTGGTGAAACACTGGGTTACAGATTAACATCCTTTCCTTTGTCTTTCCTCTCTCTCTTTTCTCTCTTTCCTTTTTGGAAAACCAGATTTTGATTTACTAGTTAACATTGTGATCACTGTAGTTCTGGCCATCTACTGACTGCAACTAAACACGTCACTGATAAGTGTGCTAAGGCAGGACCAAACCATTTCATGCAGATACAGGGGGGTGGTCGGTCAATATGGATGTTTACTTTTTGGTCAATGTGGATATTTAACTTTTACTGCCAAAAACAAGTAAAAACAAAGAGATCATTAATTTTATTATTATATTTGAAATATATATACTGAATGATGATGGTTTAATCATTTTATATTAGTTTTTACCTATTTTTTGGGGCCCCTGTCAGTCATGGGCCTTTGGAAATGTCCTAACTTTTCCCCCTATACTGCCGCCCTGGACACAACATATGGCCTATCACATTTTAAAGTGCCCATGGAACAGAAAACAGAGTGTTATTTACTTCCTCATTTTTACGTGTTTCCTGTAAAAACGGCAGCTAGGGAGGGACTTATCGTGGATACTGATTGGCATTTACAGTAACCAATAGCACTGTGTCTACATGTCCACTGCTATGCAGCTTGCGTCAGCGTCTACCTTCCAGTGAACACCGCCCCTAACAGCAGATACAGTTGGCAGCAGTTAGTTAGCGTTTAGGAAGAAGTTAAAGCTACCTTTCCATTAGTAAACTCTAAATCAGTGGTTTTCTTGGCGGGTTTGGCTCCTGGCATCCCGGGGCTAAGTCAGTTTGGTTAACTGCACGGCGGACTGAGCTAACGGCAGCTTACGGTTCTCTATTTAGCAATCCATCCACAACCTCAGTACTGTAACATTATTCCCTGTCGCAGTCTCGGAGGCTGTGTTCGATCCCGGTACAGCTGCTGATCCCGCTTCTGTTACCCACTAATGGCAGATACAGTTAGCAGCCATTCATTAGCGGATAGCCACTTTAGCAAGTAGTTAAATCTGTCTGTCCATCAGGAAACGGTAAATCACAGAGAGTTGAAGCTGTGCAGCCGGATGACATCAGAGGGAAAAACAGAAAATCTTTTCTCCATGAAGTATGATCTAGTTTCACCAAAATCACTGAATAAAGTTATATAGTTGTGCTTTTGTAATGTAATCCTACCTAAAAATAACTTTTTTGTCATTGTTGGACCAGATACTTGAGTATAGGTGACATATGTGCACACAGAGGAGTTAAACATAAAAATCTAATAGCTCCTCTCCTGTGGAACCAACTTCCAGTTGTGGTTCGGGAGGCAGACACCTTCTCCACATTTAAGAGTAGGCTTAAGATGTTCCTCTTTGATAAAGCTTATAGTTAGGGCTGGATCAGGTGAGGCCTGAACCATCCCTTAGTTATGCTGCTATAGGCCTAGACTATCGGGGGATTTCCCATGGTGCACTGAGCTCCTCTCTTCCTCTCTCTTTCTGCACTCATTTATGTCCCATTAATGCATGTTACTAACTTCACTTCTTCCCCGGAGTTCTTGTGCTTTCTCGTCTCACAGGTTCTTGTCGATTCTGGTGGAGCCTCCTGTCATGGTCCTGCTAGATTGCCATTGCCAATACTGTTGTTGCTGTGCACCTGTCTGTCTGTTTGTCTCTCTCTCTGTCTCTCTCTCTCTCTCTCTCTCTCTCTCTCTCTCTCTCTCTCTCTTCTCACCCCAACTGGTCGAGACAGACGGCCACCCACCTAGAGCCGAAGGATCTGTCCTAGGTTTCTGCCTTTTAACAGGCAGTTTTTCCTTGCCCTCGTCGCCAAGGTCTTGCTCATGGTGGTACTGTTGGGTCTCTGTAAATAATGTTATAAAGAGTTCGGTCTAGACCTGCTCTATTTGAAAAGTGTCCTGAGATAACTTCTGTTATGAATCGGCGCTATACAAATAAAATTGAATTGAACTGAATTGAATATGTATGAGATAAAAACATTTAAATATCAATTTTAAATATCAAAGATTGGCTATGAAAAGCAGCAAAAGGCGTTTATGCAATGGTTTATAGCTCATCACTTGCTATGAGTGTCCCCAGAAATCATCATCCCAGGTTTGGTGTTTCTCTGCAGCCCATAGCTTTTCTGATAAGAAAAACCTTGGATTACTTCAGTAATCCCCTTGTTGTTATCAGTGTGGATTGTGTCCACCACTGTCAATTAAATCCTGAAGCCATGAAGCTGCAACATGTAGTGTACACCCACTGTATCAAAGTTGACTCCTAGAATTCCAGTGACACTGACATATTGTTCAGTTCTCATTCCCTAGAAAGCTAATTCTTACTTACTCAAAGTAGCAGCAGCAGTAGCAGATGACTGTGGTGAATCTGACAATTATGACTACACATCTCAGACAAGCATCCAGAGTCTTAATACAGCTCAAAAAACAAAGTAAACCATTATTCATTATTCATGCATTACATTATGAACATAATCCCTGCCATCTTTGCCCCATTATCACACAGGTGCACTGGCAGTCACCACACCTCCACTGTCGTTGTAAAACTTAGAGGACAAGTGTGCATCCTGCCATAATTCCTATTTGAAGATGTTGCCAGGCAGCAGTAAAATCCGTTATTGTAAAACACATTTGATCTTGGAAATATGCTCTAACAAGATTCTCGATGCTCTGGCTACAGATATTGCAGAGATGAATGCATCTGCAAGATCCAAAAATACAACATGATTGTCTCTCCTGTCTGGCTTAGCTGACTGAATCCAGTGGCAGATTTGTGAGCTTTGTAAGCACCTAGACAGCCGGGTATTCCAGCTTTTTGCACCCTTGTGTCAGTGAGCCTCTCTGAGTAAGGTGACAGCGCAAGCACCACCACACTGAAGAAAATTTTCTTTTCCATGGAAAGAAGGCAAAACTGGAACTGATTTATAAGAGTAGAATTTTTCCATTTTGATCACACTCCTGCCACATGTCAGGATGCAGGAATTAACAGCTTCTGTGACGCTAAATTAATTTGTTTCCACTGATATGCACTGCACCACTACGAACAGAGCCCTTGTTAAAAGGTAGTGAGACAGCTTGGAAAAGCAAACAATGGCCTGGCGACATAAACAGAGCTCCAGACTATAAATATGGCCTCAATATATAGCTAAACAAAAGGCTGTCCATATCAGTTTTGTAACAGTGGTGACATTGAGCAACATTCACTCTTTTTTCATTCCAACATCAGTTTTCATGAAGGTTAATAAACCTAAATTAATTAGAGAACCCCAAATACTTTTGGCACACTATTTTCCTTCCAACTCATTGAATGATGATGATGAACAAACTCCTCATCTCCATGCACTACAAAAAAAAAGCCAACATGTCTCCACCTACAACAGTTGAGACATGTTGGCTTATTTAACGATTCAACCCTTAAAATAAAGGCTCTTTAATATATTCCTTCCTTATTGCTATTTTTGGTGTGCCTTGGATTGCCTTTTTGTTCATCTAGTTTTCTTCCCTGTACCTTCTGATCTATCGAATATTTTTCACATCTTCCTTTCTTCAAACTTTTTAACAATAGTTAAGTGTCATTCGCACTTGACAGCTAATGGTATTGTCCATATGTCCATAGAGATTCATCCAATCACTGTAAACACAGCATCCAAGTGCAGTACCCCACAATGTCCTCTGGGACCTAGAAATATCCCACAGGATGATCTTTGGGTCATGATAAAGGATATTGCTGTTATTGTCAGTACATTGACACTTTCCTGAAAAGGGCATCAAAGTATTGTGTATTATCCCTGGGGATTGAACACTTACTTAATGAAGTCTCATCTTAACATTCTAAGGGGATCTGTAGCCTACTTTAAAGAAATAGAGCTAGGCCATTGTCCCTCATAAAGACTCTCACTGTGTAGGGTTTCACCCTTAAGGTATGATCCATGGAACTCCCTGTACTGAATGAACTGTTATATGGTAAACTTAAGGTGGACATACCAAGCTACGTTGACCTTGTTTCTGTCCAATCCTAAGAAAGGGTGACAGCTATTTAAGAATCTAAACTGTCAACATACATTGTACGAAGCAGTAGAAAGCAGAGAAGGGGGACAACGGCAGTGGGACACTTGAAATGGGTAAGGCAACAACAAGAACATCTACAGACACTTCAGGAGCTTCTGATTCATCATTATCTTTTGATTTTGCAGGTATGTCCATAATAAGGAAGGAAAAAATGAACCTTCTTAGCTTTTTCCTCTTGGCATTCATGGTGGTCGAGAGCAGCCAGTTAACGTGCCAAAATGAACTCCGACGTCCAGGTACAATATGCCTGCTTCTGCTATTTGTCTTTGCAGGTCCTGAAAAGGAATTCATATTATCACCAATAGTTGTGTCAAGCTTATTATTTTAGTATCTTCTAAGGGAAAGCAGTTTTTATGTTTCTTTCCTTCTAGACATGAAATTAGTTTGTGAATTACTAAGATTTATGAGAGTTGCAGAATAAGGGAGTGTCTTTCCCTCTTTTCTAGAATACACAGACATCTCAGTTGAATGTGGCACGTCCTCCATTAGCCTGGCTATCCAAATCTGCCCTGTTGTCTACACTGGCTACAACGAGTCTCTGCTCATTCTCAACCACATATTTGACAAGCCGGAGTGCAAAGGAACCGTAGATGAATCCTCCACCCCGCCTGTTGTCAGATTCACCTTCCCCCTCAACATGACTAATGCTTGTGGCAGCAACTTCCTGGTTAGTAGAGCTTGGTAGAGAGAATCCATAATGTCTTCCATAAAGCTTTTTTTCCTCTTCTCTGTGCTTGACTTTACCTTAATGTTGCCTCCAGACCACCAGTGCAGCTGGCACAGGGATCTTTGCCGACTTCTCTAACATCCAGACCGTTAATGTCAGTGGCGTGGTGCGCTCACATGACCCAACCACAGGGATAGTCACCTATAACGCTGAACTCAAATATTACTATTCCTGTGCTTACCCTCTGGAGTACCTCATCAACAACACCCAGGTGGAAGTGTAAGAACTTTTACTTTTTGATTGATTTACTTTAGATGTTTACTGTACATACCCTGGACATCTTGTTGTATAAGGAAATTGACAGTTGCATTAATCATTCTGATGGTAAGTATTGGTAGCTGTGCTTTGTAAAGGGATTATTTGTTTTTCTAAAAATGTTGTCATGTCATGTCATGTCAGGCAAAGTCATGGATGCCTTTTTTCCGTTTGGTTCAATCCCTGGTTGTACGATATGGGAAATATGCAATCCACAGATTCATGTAGCAAAGAAATTTGACTACAACACAATTAAGAACACAAGGAATACACATACACAAGGAAGCATAGTAGGCGCAGACAAATCATTTGAAGTATCATTTCTTTATATTTTTTCTCTATTAAGAAAAAACCATTTTAACATGCATATAATTAAAATCTGAGCTTTGTATTTAGCTGCTTTTGAGAGAGTTCAGCATAAACACATTAACAAGCCAAGCTGTATGTATCTAACTATCGTTTTATGTGTCACTGTGGTCTCTAAAACAATTGTTACCCAGTATGTGGTACTGTGGTGATGTACATCTGTCCTGATCACTGCACTTTCAGACTATAAAAGTAATACATTGTCTTCTGTTGGTGGAAATCATCTCCTGGTGTACAGTAACATATAGGATGCAGTCAGACATGTCTCATCCAGCAACTCCTTTCTGACATCACCCCATGCCCCATTCAGGTCAGCATCTTCCATTGCAGTGAGGGACAACAATGGAAGCTTCATCAGTACTTTGAGCATGGAACTCTTCAGTGTAAGTTGAGACTGAGGGTTGTTTTTTTTTTTGTGAGGTGCTGGCTATTGTCGTGTTCTCTTTATAGTGTTACTGGTTATGTCGACATTTAGAGAGTTGTATTTCTTGTCCACACTGTCAAGTGACATTTATTCAAATATTTTATTATGGAATCTACAACAAAAAGCACAATAGTCAATGTGTTTTTTTTCTGGCTCATCTGTACTATTAAATTCAGAAAAATTCAACTCACTAACCCTAACCCTAACCCTGCTTCTGATCAAATCAACCTAACTCAAAATAATGCCATAAAAACCAGGGCAAACAGCCCCCCCCCAAATGGACTGTGTAAAATATGGACAATGATCAGCATTTACAGATAACCAATTGTACATTTCTGTTGACAGGACATCAACTACACCACTCGTCTGGTCATACCACCACTGGGTTTAGAGCTGAGGACCGACGTCTATGTCCAGGTCCAAGCAGCCAACCTAACTGATCAGTAAGAATACCTGGTCTTGTGGACACTGGACAAGAGGGATCACAAATGTCAACACATTCTTGGGCTCTGGGTTATGAACACAGATGAAGTGGATGGTATTAAATGTCTTATCAGGAGAAAAAAAGTATAAAGCACCTCTGATGCTCACATTGTTCTTCTCCAACCAGGTACCATGTCCTCATGGACCGATGCTACGCTTCCATCTCTCCCTATCCCACAAACTCCACTTTCTTCAACCTGTTTGTCTCGTAAGTCCTCAAATTTCATTCTGAAGAAAATCATAGGTCCATAGTAGGCCAACACTGTTTTATTCTTGATCAATCAAACAGGTGCTCCAAAGACCAGATGACCACCATGCACGAGAATGGGAACAGTCACCACGCCCGCTTCTCCTTCTCGGCCTTCAGGTTTCTTGAACAGCAGAACCAGACAGTGTCCACCTACTACCTGCACTGTATCACCAGACTCTGCGAGATCAGCACCTGTGATGCCTTTAAGGTCAGTGAAGGATCAGTAATGCAAAAAGACATTTAGCCCGTTTCTCCCCTTAATACTGGATGTGATTCAGTTATTGCTTGCATTTCTTCTTGCTTCATCTACAGCAATGTAACAACAGGAGGAAAAGGGATGTTGATTCCACTGGTGTTTCAGGGACCACCACCCTATCTTCAGCAGTCCCAATTATCACCAAAAATGAGAATTGTAAGTATGGCTGTTCGGTAACACTGGACTTTGAACAAAGGCATAATAACCTTTGTGGTTTTCCAAAAGCAATTTACAGTATAACTTACCTAAACGTACAATATGTAATTTCAACATCAACATCAAAACAATAACAAAAGAATAACAGGAGTTTGATGACATCTTTATGTCTTCACCACCATCGCTCTTTAGTCAGCTTCTCCCAACTGATTATCCACAGAGGTCTCCTCCTCTCCAAAATAAACGGACCTGCTGATTAAAACCACTAAAAACACTGAATCAAGCAGTTCCACCTTAAAAATCACTGCTTCTCCAGCGCAACGATGTCTGATGACTAAAATCCATTATTCATTTCAAAGACAACTCAACAACATATAGAAGATAGGTCTAAGAGTTAATAAACATTTTGATGCAGAAATTTCATATATATCTTTTGTCTGACTGCATGTCATCATTGGAAAGTGGAAAAGGGCAGGCACTTAAAAAAAATACTCAGCAGGTGATTGGATGAACCAATTGATGAAAGCTGCATCTAGACTAAACTCTTTAGCCTTTGTTGTTTTCGAGCAGTCACTGTTCACACACTTAGCGTTAAACCATGTCTGCAGCTCATGTTTTAGCTGTCAGTAGTCCAGCTGCCCCGCAAGGTTATAACTTACTAGCTCTCAACATACAATAGTAAGCTTACCTCAGACTCTGACTTAAAGTCCAGTTTTTGTTCCAGAAATGCCCCTTTCAAATACTAAAATAATAGATTTTTTTCTTTTTATTTCTACTTTTTCTTTCAGCACTGACAGCTAAGGAGGAAGGTATGATACTGTTTACTTAATTCTTAAAATAATACAATTGTTTGACTTTGTTCCATCTAATATGGCAGATCAAATCTGTATGCCAGTAAAATTCATAATTAATTAGTGAGACCACCATTTGCTGTGTGAGTGAAGGTGTGATGAACATGTTTGCTCTCTGGTTGTGTTAGCAGCTGCCTCCAGCAGTGACTCGGACTCGGGCTCCAGGATGGGTCTTGGGATAGCCGTGGGCATCCTCACTCTGGCTGTCATTGTGATTCTGGCTGCGGCTGCTGTCTTCTACAGAAGGCTCAGACACTTTTAAACTGGAGCAGATGCCCAAGCGTAACTGTTAGGCAAATTGGTATGCAGTAACCTTTCCTACAAGACCTGTGGCATAGAACTAAGCTCAGCATAATATTGCTCTTAATGTGTTTTGTTCTCATGTAGCATGTGCATGTGTGGTTTAGTGGTCTTGTGGTTGTAGCTGTACTAGAAATGTACTGCATAGACTCACTTGAAAAGCAAAGTGAGGAACGAGAAGGTTTGCACAAGGACATGCTTTGCTTGTTGTAGTAGAAATGGGGCATTATATAATGAAAAGCTCAAATGTTAGCACTGGTGCTCTTTGGCTTTAAAAAGCATAAAAAGGGGAACCACTAGTTTGTTCTGAGGGTAACAAAATGATCTTGAGTCTTTGGAGATATTGTATCAGCAGACACATATGTACTACTACAAATCTATGAAGAAAATGTAATACATTGTGTTCTACTGAGTTTATGAAAGCAAAACTAAATTAGTTGTAAATGTGATTGCAGATGTTATACACAAAGTTTGACATTAAAGAATGTGAAGAGTTTTGAGGTTGAAGCTGCTGTTCAATATATTTTGGTCATTATTTGTTAAGTTTTTGCTTAACACCAATTCCTTTTGGACATTTGAATAACAATATAAAAGAATCTGTCTCGTCAATTATTGTTACTTTACATAATTGGACTGTCACCCTTCACATGCACTCTGATAATCTACAATTTTGATAATATTTGACCTTTTTACCCCCAAATCCCTAAATATTTTCTGCAAAAAAGATTTCCTCTAAGAAGCAACCATGGATGATGTTACAAACCACAGTAAGTGATAGTGACTGAGAACACGTATCTATTCTTCACTCATCTGCGCACCATTTGTCAATGACCTCGTTAAATCCTGACTATTTAAGGCATATTTGTATAGAAGATGTATCTAGTTTTACAGTGGGTCACAATGGAGGTTCACATGTCACTGAAACCCTGTCTCTTTCTATATAACCTGTTCTTTTACATGACCTTTGTCAATATTAATACAAAAAACATTGTATACAATAAATTAACTCCAACACCAGTGTGTTTTTTAGGGGGTGGGAGGTATGAAAGCAAATACTGCTCAAAAACAGCTGGTTGAACAAAGGAGATGAGACCACTCTCATGACGTCAAGACATGACCACACCTCGGCTTTATGGAATCAGGATACTACAGGAGTAGTATACATTTAAAAGTACTCTGTGGAGTTTTTGGTGCTGCAGAGACTTAATTTTGTGCCCAGATTGGATATATCACACACACAAGAACGGATACCCAGAACATGGGGCGTGGTGATTTGTGGCAATATGCAGTATATGCAGCAATAAAAAGGGGATCCTGGGGATGAGATACAACAATCAACTATCTTAAAGCCTCCAACCCAAAGTGTCTTTATATCTTTCTCGTCTCTGATTGGTTTTCATTCAGGCCTGGTGGATTCTTGCAAATACCATTAGGAGCACTAGAACGAGCTGACTGACTGCAATGACGACAATGGTAGTGAAGACAACAAATCCCATGATCCCACAATACTTCACTTTTATTATTTTGATGAGAGATACCCTCTTATCCACCGTATATGCACAAAAACCAGAGCCAAGAAAGATAGTTGATTGTTGAGTCTCATTCTAAATACGTTGAGATGTGTTTCAATCTCTCTCATGTATTACTGTTATAATGTTATTTTTATGAAAGCTTACTTCACCTAATGCATCTTTAAGGTCTTGGATTGAAAACCATGAAATGCTCACTTTGAGGGATGACTGGAGACATTTTATTACCTGTACGTTATATAATATTATATACACATGTAATAATCATAGTCATAGACATATTAGGTCACCAAATGTATATGTAACACTAAATCCTGGTTTGCAAGGATAAAAAAAGAATAGATCATATATTAGATCGCATCCCGCTGAAATAAGGGATATATTTATGTAAAACATCCATCTTATCAGAGACTGAATCAGAGAGTGGATGCTGCAGAATACATCCCAACTTTAACTTAGACTCTGCACTCCACATCTGAACTAAATTCAAATGTCACTGGTGGGAAATCTTCTGGGTGAAATTGTACGAGATAGAGTTCTGTCTCCTCAGCAGCAGTGACTGAGCTCTTTGGGCAGAGAAGTCCTTCAAACTTTCATAACAGAGTTGCCAAGTGAGTTTTAAAGCTGATGCTTCTGTCTTTTATCTGTGGGGTGGAGGGTCATAAAATACAATAAAGTTGCCTTTACCCACTGATACTAGATATCCCATAATGTAGATGACTTAGAATCATTAATTCTTTGATAATGCGTCACCAGCGCTAGAATAAACTTGTAACTGCCTGCTTTTTTGAGGTGTAAAGGGGTGACCTTGATAACTGTAGAAAGAAATGTGAGAAAAAACACAATTTCAAGTTTTAAGTCAAATTGGAACTTTTAAGTTTGGAATACAATTTTATATTTTGTCTTTTGTTAAAACTATTTACTTTTCTTCAACTTAAAGCTGCAGTAGGTAACTTTTGAATTATTATTTATTTGCTGAATTTTTCACTTTTTTCTGACAGTTGTACATGAGACAAATCAGGTTCCTCTGGCTCCTCCTAGTGCTCCTAATGACATTTGCAAGAATCCACCAGGCCTGAACAAAAACAACCGATCAGAGCCATGAAAGATATAAAGATGGGTTACGTTGGAAGCTTGAAGGTAGTTGATTGTTGAGTCTCAAGACTCAAGAATGAACTATCTTCTTGGCTCTAATAGGTCACTTTCATTAAGGCGCAGTGGATTCTTACAAATGCATTAGGTGCACTCAAAATCAAGGAGGATGCCTCTGCTGTGAGAAGCCGTCATCAGTATGTAGCTGCCTTCCATCCCTGTCGAGCTGACTCTTGCTGCTTTGTGTTTTGAAGCCAACTTGTTAACTTCAGCCAACCGGGTGCTTGTATTTGCCCTGCTTGCCGCTGACTTTCATCTACATGACAAGCTTTGTTTGACTATGAAAATAATGCCTGGGATGGAATTTCCCTTGTAGTTCAGCCGGAAAACTGCACTGTGGATTCAAAGGGAAACTCTATCAGCAAGATGCTCAATTACTGGGAGAGAGAGAGAGAGAGAGAGAGAGAGAGAGAGAGAGAGAGAGAGAGAGACACTTGGAAGTATTGTTTAAGAAAGGATGACAAGAGAATCACTTTAAACCTGAAGTAGAAGTGGGCAGCAGTGAGGCTTGAAAGTAGAATACACCTCTCTCTCTCTCTCTCTCTCTCTCTCTCTCTCTCTCTCTGTCTGTGTGTGTGTGTGTGTGTGTGTCTTTCTCTGCCTGTGTCTTTCTCTCTCTCTAGCACACACAAACACACACATGCAAACACATACACAGAAACAGCAACAGAAAGAGTTAGATAATTAGTATTATTATTTGGTAAAGACTTGGAATATCTTAACTCTTCCATTTCCTTCAGACAAAAGTGTTTCATGTCCCCACGTTTACAGTACTTCCTCAGATGAACCAGCAGGAGGGCGCTTTAATCATTTCTATTTGTGTCAGTTTATGTAATTTGTGAACAACTATGCCTCTAATAAAGTATATTCATTACACATACACTTACACTCCCAACACCCCCTGCGTGTGCTGAATGTGAAATTCAACCTTTTAATTAAAATACACTGCTGGGGGTTTACATTTAAAATGATAATCACTGCTCAGTTTCACTGGTTTGGACTTTAAAGTCTAAACTGTGTGTAAATATATATAGAGAGAGGGTCTCACAGTGGGGTTCCCAGGAAACAACAAACAAAAAAAGTTTTTCATATGACACAATTAAATCAAATATAGAAATATTTGCAGTTCGAGTGTACAACATAATAACAATGTTCTATCTGTACGTTTTATTGTCTTCCTGCTAAAATCCTCCTTTATGTAGAATTTTAAATGACAGGAAGTCATGGTGGTAGAGTCTGTGACTTGATAACATTGGACAAATCCTGTGTTAATAAATAACATACTATTTAAAATGTAAGAAGTAGAAAGTACAGGTATTTGTGCAAACATGTAGAGGGTAAAACCACGTCAGTACCACCTCTAGCTGTCAGCGACACCATCATCCCACCCTCTCTGTTCAGCCTCACACTCTCTTCCTCCTCACAGTCTCTGTCCACATCCTCTTTCCCTCGCTGTCTTGAAAATTAATCAGTGTGCCATCATTATGGACATTTCAGTTTCCTTAATGTTTGGCTGAGCAGCAAGAGGGAGCTCCAATAATAAGAGGCAAACATAGAGATGAGAAAAATAAGCTTCACCCCAGTGATGCCACACCTGTCCAATAGATGTACCTGGTGAGTTTCTGTCCCCTGTTGACAGCCGGACGGCGCTCATTATCAGCTGCCTTCCCGCTCAGCTGCTCCTCATAAGCTCCCCTGTACAAACTGAATAGGGAGCGGTTTACAATATGGAGGTGCCACACTGGTTTCTATTGCCTTTTTGGTACCTACTCATTTTTTGACAACTTAAAATTCTGTTTTAATAGTAACACCTGAGCTTTTTCTACTTTAATGAGTATGAAAAAGGCCTGTAATGGGCAACTGCTCCATCTGCTACATCCTGCTACATCTACACAGAATGCATAGAATTATTTCCCCATAGTATCCTATTAAAATTAGGGGCCTCAGATATAAGGCATTACAAATGCAGTGGCGTTTCACAACGCCAAAGAAATGGAGTCTTTTGTGGTTTGTTTTTCAGACAAAATTGAGTAAATTCGTGAATCAGGTGTGGGTGATTTTTAGGCCATATCGCCCAACCCTAAAAAATGCATACAAATAATCAGCTTGGAACAATAATGTGTATCTGATATGTTTTTCCCACAAAAAAAATGATTTCCATTCAAATCCTTAAAAAGTCCTCTACTCCTATATAACTGAATCTAAGAAACTTTCCACTTTCAGCAGATGAATGTGAATACATCCTTCTAGTGTCAAACTCAGACACCATTCTGCACAGTTAAGATCAAACATCCAACATCCAAGGATAAACACATATTTTTGAGTGGAAGGGGACTTTAAGTAGTGTGTGCTAAAAAGCTGTTTTAGGACATTAAAATACAGTATGTGAGTTTTACGTCTTTAGTAGGAACAGTGGGCTTGAAGCTGAGAGCCACAGACAGGCTGGTGTTTCAGTATAAGTATTGTGAGACAAACATGTTTATTTTAGGCTTTTCATGGGATTTATTCACATGAACAAACAGCCTTGTCCTTTAAACAATCCCGGGGTCTGTGCCAGTGGCTCATATCTTGGCCACACCTTCAGGCATGTACGGTACACTGTGTGAGCATGGAGCGTCTAAGCCAACTGGGGGCACATGACTTGGCTTACACGTACCGACTTGACAATCATATGACATCTTGACACAAATGCAGTAGAATTTCCTGCAGAGTGAGTTGTATGCTTACAGCTTTTGCTAACTCTCATCACTGCCTGCAGGAATGTTGTTATTAACTAGTAGGGCTTCTGACATTTTTAAATTCTTTCAAATGTTCACCATGACAACTCTGAATGCTACGACCCAAAGCCAGGTCAGACTATTATCTATCAGATGAATTTGCTAAATTTCTTTTCACATTTTGCTGTTTGCAAATTTACCCAGTGTTCCAGTTGTGTGTGTGACTTCAGTGGCACCAATCCTTTTTTATTTTCGAAAGCCATTCTTTAAACTGAATGTGTTCAGGCATTCTGTCGGTGAAAACCCACGCTGCTGAAGTTTCCTTGAGCAAGCTGAATGCATACCAGCTCCAGGCATGTGGTAGTAAAACTAACCGTTTGGCCCCTCTGTTGAAATATGCGAGCAAAATACAGAAATCAATAAACATTTTTTTCACGCTGTGGAGGAGCGTGTGGAAAATGAATTCCATTGAACATCGATAAGATTGAATTTAAATCTACCTCAGTTGCTGAAGTCTAAAATGGAAAAAACTCATGAAGCTGCAGTCATAATACATTATTGACTGTGAGCTTTAGCACATGATAAAAAATAAACGTAGCACAGCATTTAATCAGCTCCGAGGTAAATATAATCAATAAAGATTTTTCTGTAGTTTTTGTTTAAGTCAGTGCTACTCTACATGAATTCCTCAGGCCAGTCCATTAGGAGGCGCCATAATGACTTTGTGTCCCTGTAGTCAGTGGATACTTTTATTATCTAGATCTGAATGCACACCATCAGTTTATCAACAAGACTTGTTCAAGTTACTTTCTGTGGCATTTTCTGTTTTTGATTGCCTAATACAATTTTTTCTCAAAGTTCCTGTCCACTTTGGCTGGCATCTATGTTATCTAATGCACCCAATGTTTCCCAACCTGGGGGACCTGACCCACACCAGGGGTCGCCAAAGCTTCACTGGGGGTCACCAGGATGCACAGTAGGCCTATATCTTAACATTTCATGAATTCATGTGAAGAAAACTAATTGTTATTTTTCAAGTTTAGATTATTTAAAATATAAACAGGATAAGACATGAACACAAGCTACATTCACAGAGCTTTCACTTTCTGATAAACAGCCTCATCCTGCATTAGAAAAAAACAAAGAGCTAATAGAACAATGAGAAAACTAGATTTGTCAAAAAAGAAGCCTATTAAGAATGTATGATTGTTAAAAGTAACATAATACAGTCAGAATTGTATAAAAGATGCTAAAATCATCAGAAAAACTCATCTCTGATCAATGTTCACAGGAAATAATCTGCTCAAAATTCATCTAAATCTCTCATTTTACACAATCTTCCTGCAGTTATTGTGTTCACTGTTTGGGTTCATTGTACAGTTATCACTTGTTCTCTACTGTTATTGTGATGCACTGAATATAATAGGAAATATCCATAAAATATGTCACATAGTCAGGGGTCATCATGATAGGAAATGTGTCCCTTAAGAACAAAAGGTTGCCCATAATAAATGAAACCCCTACATTATTTCTATAATATTCTTCAAACAAGTCACCCTACACAGAAACCTCATAATGCTGAAATATATTGTATACCATATCATTAAATACCCATTCCTGTTTGTTTTTTTTATCCATATAAAGGAAAGATAAGATTTAGGGAGCCTCATTAATACCAGTGAAGTACAAGATGTTTCAGTAGTCTGGTATTATAGGAATTAGATTTGTGGGAAAACCCCTGTGGACAGGTTTAGAGTGTCCCTACAGTTTCTGAAAATGAATCTCACGGGTTCTTTTTTTAATAATAGTTAATTGTCATGTCATAAAAAAGGCTGGCTTGAAGGTGGAGTGAAAAGGGGAAGAAATGCTGCCTTTGGGTACCCCTCGTAAAATTTTCTGTGAGTTTTCAGAAACAAGACAGGACCTGCATGTGGTCAGGTAACAGAATGTGTCACAGCTGTGATACATGTGCTACCTGGAAGTGTGCAGTGTTACAAAGAAATACCAAGGGGGAAATACACAGTGTAGCATATGCAGGCCAATAACTGTTCAATAAATAAGCCCCTTAACATTCCCTAGATATGAAAAGTTTTTCTGATGAAAAACGGGAAGGGAAGGTGATAGTTGTGTATGTGTTAACGGTTTTGTGATGTGATTCCCCCCCGGCCTAATCTACTTTATGATAGCTGTTAGCCTAACACCACTTTTCACCTCAGCCAATAACATCATCAGTTAATCTTCCTCTTCCACTGGAAGTTTAGCCTACTTGAACATTTCCTAGATATATTACAATTTTTCTGATGTAAAAGCAACATTATTAGGCTATTACATTCCCAGGATGTTCTGGGAATGTTACATCAATGTGTCCCCTTAAAAATCCCTAAATGTTACAATGGCAAGTTTTTCTGATGTACACGTACATTACTAGACCGTTCTGGGAACATTCCCTAGATGGCATTATAATATCGTTACATGCCCAGACGGTTCTGGGAAGGTCCGTTCAATGGTGGACGTTAGGCTATGGGTTAGCTGTTGTAATGTGATATTTTTTGGTCTAATCTACTTTACGTCTATTTTATTGTTTCATGAACGCCTCACACCTCCACACTTCCGCAATAGTAACACCAGGCTCAGCGCGGCGCTCTGTTTCTCTGCTGTCAGTCTGGGAGTTTCCTTATATCCGACTACACCTCAAGGCAACAGAGCTTCCTCCTCCCTCTCCTCCTCCTCCTCCTCTCCCGCTCAGTCCTTCAGTTTCACCTGCACTCGCTCTCTCAGAGACTCAGTCTGGTGTGTTGCGGACTTTCCACAGCTCTCCGACCCAACAGAGTGACACATCCGCGGGCCATATTAGAACCGCTCCCACGGACTTCAGCTCGTCATTCGTGGAAGCTCGGCAGAGACCCCCGCTCTCCCCGGACTCACACTTTATCAGGATGGATTCGGCTGCTTTCCTGTTGCTGGCTTTCGCGAGCGCCGGGACACTTCTCCAAGGTAAGAGGAAGCGTCGGTAATAATGCAGTAATACACCTCTGAGAACACTGCAGCTGTGTGAGGGTTGGAGTTTACCGGTAACATAGGATACATGGCGGTTAGCCTCAATGTTAATACCTGAAGCAACTTACACCTGCTCTTAACACAAGTCTTAGTCAGATTCATACGCTTGTTGAGGCTGCGGTGACTAATGGTAATAGACCTGTACTTGTATAGCGCCTTTCTATTCTTCCGACCACTCAAAGCGCTTTTACACTACGTGCCACATTCACCCTTTCACACACATTCACTCAGTGAAACAGAAACTAACTCATTCATACACATTCACACACCGATGACACGGCATCAGGAGTAATTTGGGGTTCAGTATCTTGCTCAAAGATACTTCGACATGTGGCAGGAGGAGCCGGGGATCGAACCAACAACCTTCCGATTAGGGGATGCATCACAGCCGCCCCACTCACCCGTCCATGAGACTGTGGAAAATCCATCAGTGTTTTCGAGGGATTCCCTCTAAATAAAACATGAAACCACTTTCCTTTTTAATTTTATTAAAATGATGAAGAGAAAGACTTCATCCTCTTTATACCCTCATATTAACGCCATTGTAACGCATATGCAGTGGCTCCCAACCTTCCCCTATTCTATCATTGAGTAAACTGACAGCCCCTGAGTAAGGGACATATTTCCTAGATATTTCATATTATATTCCAAACTGTATAATCAATCCAAACCTTGAACTGTCTAAATGCAGGAAGTTGGTGTAAAACCAGTGATTTGGAGGAATTTTGATTCAAAAAACAATTCTCTGTCTGTACAGAGAAATACCAAGGGGGAAATACACAATGTGTCATCTGTAGGCTGTAGGGTAGTGTTTAATAAATAAATCAGACCATGCATACATCAGCGGTTGGGCTTTTGTGTCATACTTTGAAAGGCATAAATCCCTGATCATTTGGGAACCTACCTTAAACATCTGGTTCCTAAACGTTCTGGGAAAATGTGTTTCTGGTTTTAGGAAAATAGGAATATTCCAGTATAGCGTTCCCTACATGTTAAAATGTTTCAGTTTTGGGTTGGTTTTAAAAACTTTTTATACAATTCTCTGACTGTATTATGTTTTCTTTTTCTTTTTTTCTTCTCCCTGATGCTTGACCATTGTTCTATTCGACAATCCCCATTCTTTTTGTCACAAAAGTGTACCAAACGCTGAGAACCCACTGGTATATTTTCATTAGTTTTTTTTTACAAAAAAAAAAAAAAAAAACCAAACCCCCCCCCATGAAGCTTAAGCGACTCCCCATTGTGGACTGGGAAGCACTGATATAAACCACTGATACAGGCTATAAATGCTCGGTAGACTTGTGTCTGTAAATAAACAGGTGGAGTAAACTGAATACAGGTGTGCTTACACTCCACGAGCCTCCATGGCAATTACTTTTAATAAAGCCAGCTCCCTGCCCAAACAAACAATCCCCCTTCCCCACAACCACCTCCCCCCTGGTCGCTGCTATCAGATCATTTGTTTGTAATTAGGGATGCGGTTGTTTAAATTCAGTGGTAATCCGAGCTTCTGTTTGTGTGTGTTGTGTATGTGTGTGTTTACTATTGGGTGAACTTGTTTTACTCTTTTCTTGGTGTCCACTAGAAATATATTTTAAAACCTGTGGGGTCCAGAATTTTGGTCCCCACAAAGCTGAGGGTTAGGGTTAGGAGTGGGTTATGTCAGGGGTGCCCAAATTTACTCCCTTGTAGGGCCATCGACTAATGACATTTTACCATGTCTTTCTAAATGCTGTTGATTAGTATTTGAAAGGAAGATTGGCACTCTTTCTGCTTGTGTAGAATATTGTAATGAGAGTAGGCCATTCATAAAGACTTTGAATATTCATCATGCTGAAGGGTAAAACCAGGAAAATTTAAAAAGGCCCCTGGAGTTTCCATTACCATTTCCTGTTTTGGGAATCAGTGGTTTAGCCCCTCTGTGTATGTCTCAGAGGCTGATGGTGAATGGATTTTCTTGGTGAGAACAAGGCATGGGCTTTAAAATAGTTCAAACACTAAACTATCACCCCTGCTGGCCTCACTGACACTGTCTTGTGTCACTTACACAGGATAAATCCCTCCCAGCTCTTATCTTTGAGTTGTGTCTGTGTCACTGGTCATCTCTCACTGTTCACAGAGCTGCTCTTCGTCAGAGTCGCTGGAGGGCGGGCAGGCTGTCTCACTGGTGGCTGAGTGGGTGTGTGTGTGTGTGTGTGTAGTGGGAGGGGGGGTCATTGGTGGTCGACACTCGACACAGCCAGGGGCACCATCTCCATCTCTTGATGCTATCTGTTCTGTGTCTGGATCAGTGGCTCCACTGGGGAGAGAATGCATGTTTTTTTCTTCTCTTCACATTACATTCATGATGGAATCCATATTTATCCTCCACATAATGACAGATAGTAGTGGCACAGTAGATAGCAGAAGTCAGTTTCCAGCTTGATCTGTAGCATTCCTCACATCAAAGGGGGAATTCTTTCAAAGAGACTTTCAGACTTAGAAGTCAGAAGCCATGGGAGGCTTTTCAGGGTGACTTTAGAGTGGTAAGCTGCCAGTGCAGATGTGAGGGGATAGAGCAAAGTGTGGGCTGTTAATAAAAGAAAAGTATAGGTAAACACTGTTTAGAAAAGTCATCACTAGTGGCAGAGAATGGCTTGTTATGAGAGGTGTGTAATGTGGGTGAATAAAGAGCACTATCATAATTCCCTGTTATGTTAGCAAGCATTTTAGCTTTGCAGTAGTCCACTTTAAAATGCTTTGTGGATATACAATGTTCCCTATACATAAGTTCCACGGTTTTCCGTAAAATAGCGTAGCATTGACCATGGGGCTTTTAACAATGTAAAAGGTGGTCACACACACATTGTCATGCTCATATAGTTATGACCATTATGATGGGAAGGAGGCTCTAACATTAAGATGTATTATTGATTCATTAGCACTCTGTGAAAAACACCCTCATTCATTGGTTAGAACCCCTCCGCTTCAAGGTAAAGTTACGTAATGTACCTGATGTGACTTATAGCTGCAGTAGGTAACTTTCATAAAATAGCCTTTTGTTATATTTGCAGAAACGTTCACTATATCCTGACAGTTGTACATGAGACAGATAATCTGTGAAACAATCAGGTTCCTCTGGCTCCTCCTAGTAGTCCTAAAATCCACCGGGCTGAATGGAAATAACCAATTCTCGCATTGTCAGCAAATCCTTCCTGGATCATATTTCATGTCTCATCGCTGGTACCTGAACAACACCAATGCACCCCCTTGCTTTTTATGGCCTAAACATAAGGCAATACTAGAGACTTGAAGTCATGTCCCCTTTTAAGATGGCTTTTGTTCCACTAACCTCAGGCAGACAGCACAAGTCTACTGTATTTTCTTTCATTTTCCTGTTTTATCATCTGGAGTAAACAGGAGTCTGTCCTTCATCTGGCTAAAACTGCAAGGTACTCAGATTTGACTGCTCAGTACAACAGTAGAGCTGTCTTACTAACAAAAACATGGGCATATTTCTGCTTTTTGGATCATTGACATAAATGGAAGAAGCACAGGGGGAAGTGAATGCTAGTGAACAGAAACTAACCCAGTGAGGCAGAACCTTTATTCTAGTTTTTATTTCCTGTTGGTCTAGATCCTGATTTAGAAGCACTGTTACCTGCCAAATATCTATTACCAACCAGTTAATAACTAACTCTACATATCTACCAAATTGGTGTGTTGCCAGATAAACAATTAATCCTCCCAATGGCATGGTGTCTCTCCATCTCATTCCAATAGTATTACTTCAATTTTACAATTTCCATTTGAGTTAAAGTACCATTCACAGAGGACTCAACCCCCATTATTAGTATTATTGGTATCGATCTTTGATCCTTTCTGAGCACAGGTTCCAGCCAGGCTGTAATTATATTCCACACCACTCTGAAATGGACCTTAGTACCAAATGCTTAGTAAACCAAACTTCCCTCTTTTTTGAAAGAAAACACAAAGAGGGGGTTAATAGTGCTCATAATCCTGGTAATGGGTGTGGTATGCAGTTGCATTTTATATTGCTTTAGCTTGGGGGACGGGATGGTTAGAAATGCTATCCCCATCTGCCCCGACATGTTAAATGTCTCGTCTTTTTCTGGAGGGAAAATACCTTGGTGGTGGTCTGTGGTGGTGAGGGAGGGGAGGGGTGGGAGGTGAATATGTGAAGACAAGAAGGCGATGGGGTGGTGGCAGCGGGGTGGGGGCTACAACTGCCTTCATCCAACATCCCCAGTGGCTGATTTCTGAAAGGTCACAGTCTGTTTGAAGCCCCACCTAAATCAGTGGCTTCAGTTTGATCTGTTATTCAGAAAGCTCCCTCCTAACCCCTGCTGCTGCTCAGACACTTGACATAAATGTCCCATAACTTGCTATTGTCATGTGAAAGGGGGTAATGGCCTACAAGAAAAATTCCCCCTCCCATGAGCTGCTGGTGAAATCTTTTCCAGACTGTGAGTGACATAGTGGGCTAGCTAAATGCATGGGTGTTTTATTTAAATGCTGAAAGGCTGACATTTAGGAAAAACAAGGCTTTCACCTCCAGTGGCAATGACATTTTGAACAGCCTGGGATGTCATGATGATAACATCAACAATCATTTAAATGTGGAAATAAATGTTGATGTTAAAATGTGGTTCTGGCGTTAAGTCTACAATAGGGTAGACTATCCAGAGGGCCTGATTTCCTCACTTGAGATGGATTAACGCTTTAGTCAGCAGCCTTGACAGGCAAAATATGGCTCCATTTAATTAATTCACTTGTTTTCCCCTCACATGTAAATGCAAACATACTTTCATAAATAAACGTAATAAAGATCCGCTAGACACACATGGTGGCTGAAATGCCAATGTCTGTAATAATTCGTCCTCTCACTACTGCAGAATACATCAGCGAGCAAGATGCTTTTGCAGTGAAACTCAAATAGTCATTTTAAAGGAGATCCTGTTTAAATACTTCGATATTGTCACATCTTAACTTAACTGCATCTTTACATCCTCAATTGACCGCGAGTGAGCCTCGGTCAGAACCTCAGTCATCTTTATCCTTTCCTGTACTTATGCTATGCTAAAGATAAAAGCACATCTTAAGACACATCTTAGGTTACATCTGAAATCTAATGTTATCAAAATGCTAGCTAATTTACATAAATCATTAGTTAGCTAATAGTTTTGCTAACCTGAGCTATTTTAAGATGTGACTATACAGGCTATATGTTGCTTTTATCCTGAAATCATCTTTAAAATGTGATTGTCTTTTCAGATTAACCTAGCACGTAGCATATCTAAGTTCAGGAAAGGAGAAATTTTTCTTGAGGTTTTGAGCGAGGCTTACCTAATTGTTAGTGTAGCACAGACCAAAAAAGGGCGGGGCTTAGGAAGGGTCAGTTAGCAGCGAGAGGATCTGATGCCCAGGAGGTAGTGTATTTATAGCTCCCTACAACAGTAAGGTATCAGGTATCAGTAAACTGCACAGAGCCATCATGTTTGCCAGCCTGGCCAGCTGTGGCTGCTCTTTGTGTTTAGGCAGTAGGTATGTGTTTGCTAAGAAATCTGCCACATTGCACCTTTAAATGTACAGTATGTCATTTCTTCCACTGGGGGGGGGTCACTGACATCAAAACAAAAGCAAAGGTTGTAGTTTAATGATGTCATAAATAGGGTTGCGTATTGTTTGGATATTTTCTGATACCGGTGCTAAAACTATACTTTTATAGCAACATTAAAGAACAGCTTTTTCTTCTATTGCTAAGGCAAATCGGAACTTGAAACTTTAGCTCTGGTACCAAAATGAGGCACCAACATCTGCGTTGTGATTCGGTCTGGTACATACTGTTCGTATAGGTGCTTTGGTAAAATAGTCACGGGATCATGGGAGTTGTTGTCTTAAATTTTAAACAACCACAGTTGCCTATGAAAATCAACCTGACATGACCAAGACAGAAATCGTTCATGGACACGGTAAAGTATTAAGTAGTAAGATTTATTGACGTGTAGTCATCAATTACTTCCTTTCTTACTCTCTTGACGTATCCGATGCATCCTGTGTTTACCCAGAAGTTAAAGCAATCTAAGGCAAGTAAGAAATGCCCCGTTAATAGAATACATTATGTATTTCTCTGGGTTTGAACATTGTTGGGAAAATCTGGAATAATGTAAGAACACAACTCAACTATTTATAGACATTGCGTAGTTGTTACATATTATAGCTTTAACAGGAAAAACCTGCCAAACTGCTGCACAGAGCAAAGCGAGACTAATGAAAGCAGAAAAACCAGAAGCACTCCATCTTGAAAATATATGATATTCTCAGTGGGGATTAGACCTCCTGGTCTCTTTTGTCAAGGTGAGAAGTGTGTCTAATGTTGGGGCCACGTATCACACCGCTAGCTGGTGTGTTTGGCAGTACAGTGGGCTTTCCCCTTCTCAGTTTTCAACAACTCCCCCTATAAAAAGCACCTTACAGACCGTAATGTCAAGGAACAACCAGCAACAGTCACTGAAACAAGTGAACGAAAGTGAAACTAAATGACGTCATGGGTAAACCCACACCAATACACACACTTATCACATGAGGCAGCATGACTCATGCACGTTGCACTTTAAGTCCCAGGGTGTGTCAGGTTGTTTCCATCTAGTAATGATGTTTTTTTGGTGGTCATTTGACAGGTCCAGGGAAATGTGACTGCATCAGAACAATGTGTTTGTCCATATCTCAGTGGTAGAGTTGCAGCTTTGTTTAATGTGCAGGAAAACGAAAATTCACCTTGCCAAGAAGCTCTGTGGGGCAATGCTGACGGAATGAGGCAGCAGTGAGTGAAAGCAGTTAAGTAACTTGTGTTATCATGCTTCTGCATTCGGATTTATTGACTGTTGTTGATGGGAGTCCAGCAGTGTGCTCTGAATTTCTAGAGAGGATTCCTCTCCCCCCTCCCCCATGTGCACCAGTAATGATTTTTATCAGCCATCGAATTGTGAGATCGATTGATGGAAGAACTGTTCTGATGACAGGATGAGACTTATTATCCTCCTCCAAGCTCTGACAGATGTGTAAAACAAAAAATCAAATCAAGACAAATTATTAGATAATCTACTAAGCAATGTCATTAGACAGTAATAGACAGTGACAGATGAGCTTACAGGGGGCTTGAGGGATGGTAGGGGTCAACAGGGTGGACTCTAAGGTAATTCAGATTAAATTTACATCTGGAAAAAAAAAGAAAATACTAGAAAGTCTCAAGCTGGTGTTGGTGATTGTAGCAGAGCAAATAGCCACAAAAACCTTGTCCAAAATACCTACTCAAGCAGTGTGATAGTGTGAGAAAGCTTTTTTTTTTTTTTTTTTTTTTTACCATTCTGCAACATATTTGGTCATGAAGAAGAGTAGTTTCAGGTGGAACATAGGCAGGATTTGCGATTAGACTACCTCCCCCGGGAACCCTAGATACATGAAAATTTAAATGAAAGTTTTATCATCAAGATTGTTGATATTTCTAACTTTTGAGCTTTAAATAAAAGATAGAATAAATGTATTTGCAATGTGCTGCACACTTTATAGTTGACCAGAATGTGAAGACACTGATCTGTTCGGTGGGCCACCCTAGGGGAGAGACACACTTATCAATCTGATGAATGTTGGCTTATATTCTGCACTGTAACTCAACCTTAAACTCTGAGGACTGACCTGTGACTTTATAAGCTATATTTACAATGACAGGAGAATAATTTCACAGCCTTTTCATACATGGAAATGAAATCTGTCCTCAGCATTTTACCCATCCTATACACTGGAAACATAGGGCAGCAATGGACGCCTGGGGAGCAACTTGGGGTTCAGTGTCTTGCTCAGGGACACTTCGACACATGGACAGGAATGAACCTCCAACCCTGCGATTAGTGGTCAACCAGCTGTACCCACTGAGTCACTGCCGCCCATAATAACAGTAGCTAGCACTAGCTTCAAAAGTTGGCAGATGATGTCTAATTAGAATTTTTATGACATCATTACACGTTAATTTGTATAAAGCTTAGTGGTTGTTTTGGTTGCAGTGAGGGAGAGATCACCTTAAGCCGTATAACCACAAACTCACTACAAACTATTTATATATTTACAAGATATTTACGTTTATGTTGTAACACACTAATCCAGATATCAATATAGAAAGAGAGAGCGAGAAACGTCTCTGCTTTAACCTGCCTGCCCCTCATTTACTGCGGTCTGTTAGCACGGCCCAAGAGGAGAGGGAGAGACCCTAGCACTGTTTGCAACATAGCCTTTCAGCATTCATGGGGATTAATTACAATATAATATATTTGAATATTTTTCTCGCCATCTCCCTGGTTGTCTGAATAAGTTGCTCAATTTTTTTGCTTTTTAGAAAGACACCAAGATGGTCTAAAAAAGTTATATATATCTATATCTAGTGAGAAAGTCGCAACACTGAATCTCCAGCCCTTAGCTCAGATATTTATAAGACTCCTTCTTTATGTCAGACTGAGCACTCTCTCTTGTAGAGGGCTAGCTTTTGTTGAACTGAATGGTGAAAAACCTCTCAGGATCCTGTTAAAACTTACTCAAAACATAAAACAATCAATAGCCATAAAATGAGTATTAACTGGGCTTGGGCTCCTATAACCAGTGGTCATTATTGCAGCCTTGGATGTCAATTAGCCGGATGCAGCTGAGAGTGGCCCCAAAAAGGAACAAGAAAGGAAAAAAAAGCTCTATTATCACTGAGTTGAAGGAGGTCTGCAGGAAAAACATTCCGCAACGTTGCCCTCCCTGTAGATTCAATAGGCCTTTGAATACAATTGGCTATTGAGCCATGTGCCCCACCTCACGGGGAAATTAACTCGGAAGCTGCTAACAAAATGGGGACATTGCACACAATGGTGCTGCATTCAGGCTCTGAATCTATGAGTTGATGAAGAAATGCAGGTCTCAGGATCACTCTACTGAAGAAGCATCCTGGATGCATTTATGGGAATAAAATAGCCTGGTCCACTGTTATAGACCATTTAACCAGCTATTCATCCAATTAACACAAGACAGATAAAAGATAGCCCACCAAAGTCCATGAAACTCCAATCTATGAAACAAGTAGTTCACACTCTGTACAATGGAGTGATCACTATTGAATACTAGGGATGGGGCCGATCCGATCCAGTATCGGTATCGGGACCGATACCAGCGTAATTCATGGACACAGAGTTATGAGACACGCCCCCGCTCAGGAAATCCATTCCGCAGTTTGCAGCCAGCTAGCAGGATAGCATTGAGCAGCATTGTGGCTAGCCAACATGTCCGCTGTGTGGAAATACTTTACACTGGAAACACCGCAGAGCAAGACAGCAAAACGCAATGTTTGCAAAGCTGTGATTCAGAGACGCGGAAGCTCCCTCGTGTTGTACAACACTACGAACACAATCAAACATTAAAAAAAAACACCACACGAAACAGCACAAGGATTTTTTAGCCAGAGGGCAGAAAGACAAAAGGAGCTGTCAGGAATCACTTCTGGAGTCATTCCAAAAACAAGGTAAACTCCAGGCAGACAACGTGAAAGCTAAAGGGATTACCGAGAAATTGCTCAACTGTGCTGTTCAGATGCACACTGTTTTATTGATAGTGTGTGTGTGTGTGTGTGTGTGTGTGTGTGTGTAAGATGTTTACACTTATTGCACTTTTCTTATATTTCAATTATTTGACGTTTTGGGAATTTAATAAATATTAACATGACAATCAATTTGAAACCCTTACAGTTGCATATTTGTTTTCAGGATGGGATTTTTCCTGTTAACAGGATTTCCTGTTTTTCTGACTTCCTTTTCTGACCTTATACTTACCTCAAGTTGCCTTTTGGGACATACATGCATACATACGTACATATCATACTTGCCTGTTGAGAGGAGTTTATTTCAGCCTCATATAGAATCAACAATAGTGATAATAATAATATTAAAGCAAACAGAGCTCTGGTATCGGAATAGTATCGGTATCGGCTGATATCCAAATTCAAGTATCGGGATCGGATCGGAAGTGAAAAAATGTGGATCGGTGCATCCCTATTGAATACAGTTGTTAAAGCTGCAGTAGGTGACTTTTGGAAAAATAACTTTTTGTCATATTTGCTAGAGTGCTAGAACAAGCCAGAGGAACCTTATTTTTTCACAGATTATTGGTCTCATGTATTACTGTCAGGCTATAGTGAAGGTTTCAGCAAATATGACGAGAAATGTTTTTGTTTTTATAAAAATGACCTACTGTAGCTTTAAAAGTTCATTATCTCAGATGCATATTAATTGCCAACAGAATATACTAGGTTTCCTCTAAGTTAAACACAGACTTGCATATTTACGAACATGAGTAGGCTGATATTTGAGATGCGAGCATTTGACTTGTTGTTTGACCTGCATTCCTGGGAGGTTAAGGTCAGCCAGGTTCTGTTGTAAGTTAAATATGAAGCTATGCAAGCTACCACTTAAAATAAATGACCTCAGTCATTAGCTGCTTCATTATTTTTGCCATGAGAAACTTCAACTCAAACTGATGCAGATAGGCTGAAAACTGGCTGCACAGGGTGCATATTTTATCTGACTGAATGGCTTGTTTTTTTAAGCCGGTCAAAACAAGGGTGGCATTTTAAAAAAGACACCAGGCCACTCTTTTCAGGATAATTAGATTTCTCAACACGACATCTGCTCTGTGACTTCCTCCAGCTTTTATCCTGCAATATTTCATTTCTGCACAAGCACGTCCTCAGTTTGCACACCAGTCCTGATCATCTTAAAAGCAACTGTATTTGACAGAGAGGCATTTCTTTGCATGCCAAAGGATTGTGTTACATAGTATATATGTAGGTAGGGTACAAACATGCCTGGGGGGCAGAGAGCACAGTGCTGTGTTTTGGACAAATGCTGTGCAGGCAGGTAGGGGAGTGCCTGTTGCAAACTTTTTCCTCTGTGAGAGATTGGTAGCTGACAATGTGGCACCAGAGGAGAGGGGAAGTGGGTCATGTTGACATTGTTTTCTACTTTTAATTGGTGCGTCCCAGTGGCTTCACAAAGCAAGCATTCATCTCGTGTTTTCCCCTGAAGGTTACTAATGCTTGATGAAAGCACTACAGTTGTAGATCACCATGTTTGTGTTAAACCACTTCCAGCTAATGTGTCCGCCACCTAACAACCAGGATGCTTTGGACTCTGCAGACTGGCTTGAATGAGCCTACAAGGGTTTGAGCGACAGCTTATAATGCAACCTCATGTTCTCTTAATTAGGATATGCCGCTGAAGGCAATATGAATAATTTCTCATTTCTTTTATTGTGAAATACTTTTGTCTTACTTTTTGGGTTTTGCAGATGGGAAGAGATGATGTGGGAAATGGTGCAGCTAAACTTTTGTTAATTAACGCAGCATTTTGTGAGGAAGAAAGCGTTGTTGCCAAAGAGTCCCTGTGTGAGTGCAAATGCAAGACAAATCTTAGAAATGTAAAATTCCTCAGAAGAAATCCTTAAGTGAAAGGATAAATAAAGTTAAAAGAAACAGGTCAAGGGAAGAAAATTGAAAATGCACTGTGCTGTATCCTCAGCTGTTTTACTAGAGTGAGGTAAATCGCCTTCGGGTGGCTGTCTAACTACAGCAGGAATGATAAACACACCTTGATGCAATGGTAGTTAACATTTGGATGAGAGGAGGGTTCAGCTGCGTAAACATGTGTCTCCTCGTTTCTGAAATATATACAACAGGAACAACCTGGGAATAAAGCATTTAGATGTACAAAGCTACTAACGGCTGCCTGCCCGGAGTCGAGAAAGGCAGAATTTAACGTAGGAGGAACTGAGTGCTGACCTTCGGCTGCAATGGGAGGAAAGCCTGGTTTCATCTTCCTTTAATTGGGTTTCTACTTTATTGTTGTCCTGACATATAAAATAATAAAAATATACCAGTGGGAACCTAACCAAACAAAGCAAAAAGCTGTATGTATAGATCCCTCTCATTCATCACTTATGACCCACTAGCAGGCTCTCGTATGCAGGACGTTTCTGGTCAACCTTTGGGCAGCATGCAGGGTGCGAGGTCGGGACTATAAAAACGTAGTGATCAGATTATCTCTCTCTGTCTTTTGTCATGGATGCATGTCAAGATGCAAGTCTGTGTGTCAACTACGCTTCAGCTGCATTGATACAAAATCTAGAAATGTGGCACTTTCCTGCAGGGTTGTGCAGTGGCGTGACTGTGTTTATTTGTAAGGACCTAACCTGTGTAAATTATTATTTATTTGATTCACTGCTTTGTTCTTGCTAACGTTGCTCCCTCTCCTCATTCATTCTCTATGTACCAAGGAGAAAGGGCCAACTTCGAATACTGTATTTACAAAAAGCAAAACAAGATAGAAAAATTATAGTACAAGCTCACAAAATGTTGACATTCAGTAGAATACATGAGGACTAGATTTGGGATGTTGTATGATGTACAATCCCCTCCTTTGCTTTCCCTTAAAATCTTACTGGTGTATCTTGCCATTATCCCTCCAGCCTGCTGTTTCTGTTGGTAATCCTAAACCTTATGCAGCCTGAAGACCAGGCTTTTGGTTTTAAAGCTGACAGCCACCTCTGTGCTTGTGAAGCCATTGGTGGTACAACATGATGCTTCACATCTGACATTAGTTGTGGATCCTGCACTGTCGAGCTGCTCAGGTTTCAGTGCTGCGAAGCAGGAATGCTCCCTGCTCTCATCCTCATGTTCGCACAATCTGCAGGAGTTTCAAATTAATACATTTTAAGGGGATTACCACTGAATCTCAGCTTTGAAGTCTGCTATTACTATGCTGTAGAACATTGAGATCTGTATTTATTGAGCAGTAAAGACTTAAAGAGTAAAGAGAAAGGTTTTGTCTCTCCCTGTGATGACATATAGATGTGTAGCCCCACAGAGAACAGAGCAGAAGAGATGAGTGTGTCACAGCTGCTACTGGCACCAGATATTAATATGAGGCAGACCTGAATGTTATAATTGAGACAATTATTCTCTCTGTCCCAGTTATTGTTACTGCAGCATTTCCAGGACAGACAAATATGGTCACAGCCTCAAAAAGGATGATCTAGGACTTCATTCTCTCTTTAATTGCAAATCAAAACAAAATAAAAGCAAAACTTGTTTTGAATAATTTCTTTGTCATTTGTAGTGTGTTTTTAAGAAGGAAAAAAAAAACTATTAAAATCTTAAATCGGGTTTGGTGTGAAAAAATCTCAGATTTTATTTTTAAGCCATATCGCCCAGCCCTACTTGGTGCCGCTGTTTTCAGACAGGCCTTCATTTGTCTCAGAGGTTGTGTTCATTGGGAGGCTGTTCCAGTACAAGCTAATGGAAGCTACATAAGCAGTTAGGGGAGTTTGCCTTTTGTATAAGCGATAAAGTTGTGTTATTGTACAGTAACCAGGCCCCCAGAAACACTCCGCTCTGGCAGAAAGAAATAGATTTTTGGCAAACAGCGTTAAGTAGGGGTATATATGACTGGGGAATCTTAAAAAGTCAAATTTACATTATCCCTCAAGCTTACTTTGGAATGTTTTATTTGTAGAAAGTTTCCTTTTTAGCAAACAGTCCTTGCAACAAGTACTTCAAATTGGAACACTTAGCACAAGGAGAAAATTATAGGTGCTAAGGCCTTAATCTCAAATACACCCACTCACATTAGGATGTTAAGAGATCTGGGGTACAATTGATTTTTAATCAACAAAGTACGCCGACCTCATTGCTGGGCTTTGTGGAAAATGAGGCAGAGGGAATTGGAAATGGTTGCCCTACACACCCCACCATCGAAAATTTCTTTGGCATTCTCTTTAGATGTTTCTTTGCTTGAGCTACACTGTTTGTTTACAAAGTCTATGCAATAATTGAGGGATTATTCATTTGAATGGTGCTAAGACCCACAGTAAACCCTGGCATTATGCTTGCCTTAAAGTTGTGTTTACTGGCATTGGCTTGTCTCAGTGAATCTACTTTGCTCACCGTGGGTGTTGTTCTTTTTCCTTTTTTTTTTCCGTCTCTCGCTTTTGCTGCATCCCTCACGGACAGGCTTTTTTTCCCCTGATAGGACATATACAGTCAGAGTTACACACTTTTGCAGTTGTTCTGTTTTTCTGGGCTTGTGTTCAATTCAGCCAACTAGACACAGTCTTACAGAGAAACTGCCGACAATGTAGAAAGTTGCTTTCCTCCGTCTCTTTGAATTTGTGACTTCAATTTCAAAATCTCACCACCCCTCTTAGTCTCTGTCTCCTCTTTGATGCCCTCTCTTTCTCCTTACATACACCCAGCTATTAAGCAGCCACACTGGCTGTGCACAACAGCCAGGCAAGGGTTGGTGAAAGGGTCATGAATTTGAGATATGTAATTAGGTATGTTCGTTTGTTGTGCATCAGAGCAGCAGCCTCTGGAGAATATTGCAAACCCTTTCACTGCTTCCCTTCCATTTTAATTTAATGCTTTATTAACTCATGCCGGGTGATCCTCACTTTTTTGTCTGCAGGGTCAGCAGCAGAATAGCAGCCCAGGAGTTGGTAGTGATTCATTGTTTGGAGGAGGACACTTCAGGAATGCGGAGCAGTTCTCCTTTTGAAAGCTAGTCTGTGCGTAAGCGTACCACGCTGCCACTTCTCCTCTGTTACTAAGGAGAAACTCAGAAGCCCCAGTGTTGCTATGTTTCTCCTGGCTAGGACCTCAGTGGACACAGGTAGCTGCTGCCAGATGAGAGCACAGATGTCAGACAGTCATACTAGTGCTCCACAGGTTTTCCCTTGAGATGGACCTGTGTGTTTAAAGCTGCAGTAGGTAACTTTAAAAAAAAAAAAAAACCTTTGCTGAAGCATTCACTATATCCTGACAGTAGTACATGAGAGATAATCTGTGAAAAAATCAGATTTTCAGTTTCAGGAAATATGACAAAAGGTTATTCGATACAGATTAGCGACTGCAGCTTTAAGTCCCTCTTTTCTCTTTGAAAGAATACTTTTTTTAGTTATTGTTTTCACAGACACTTTAGTAAACACCCATTGCGAGACAGGAATTGAGGAGAGAGAGGAGATGACATGCAGCAAGGGGTTCTGGGCTGCAGTAAGGACCCATCTTTAGTACATGATGTACTAAAGATTGAGCCGTTGAATGGTGGTATTAAGGTTGTTCATTTTCAGAACCTTGTAGGCAATTCAAGACAAGGCATGACAGATTTTACCCTTGACGGCTACCTGTCAGCATGTCTCACGTCATTCATTAACACGCAGCCAGAAATAGCCAGTTATCTGTGATCGTTGCAAACAGCACTACACCCTGTTACCCGCCTGAAATGCTATTGTCAGAAGTTGTCATATCAGTGCAGAGATTGAAGCGGCAGTGTAAAACTCCATAAGACAATTGCTTTTCTGGACTTGGCTAGTTGGTTCTCCTGCTATGCCCAACTGAGCGTACAGATGGCATTGTCTACACTTTCTGTCAGAGCTGGAATAATCCACCCACCTGAGGGCTGAAAACATATACTTTGACTGCTTAAGCATAAGTGTGATGCCTGTGAGAGTCTATAAGAAACCATTAGCTGTGAACACACAGACCACGGACTGTGGAGACAAGCGCCATTGCACAGACAGTACTGCTTGTCATTGAGAGTTATTGCAGAGTTCAGCTCAGACTGAAAACTTGGCCTGGAGCTTTCAGACATCTGAAAAAATAAGCTTCTGTTAAGCTCTGTTTACATAACTTCCGGCTCCCCTTGCTCATCTTATTTGTATCATTATTCATAACCAGCTTATGCATTGTAATGTGAGCTAACTGGGAAATAGCTTACAGTCACGCACAATGATTTAATCTATTTTTGCTGAGGTGGGGAGTCGCTGTGATTGCAACTCACACGAGACAGTAATAAATCCAAAGCCTTTAGACTGGTAAATGGTAAATGGACCTGTACTTGTAGAGTGCCTTTCTAGTCTTCCGACCACTCAAAGCACTTTTACACTACGTGCCACATTTGCCCTTTCACATACATTCACTCAGTGATGGTAAAGCCCATCGAACAGAAACTAACTCATTCATACACATTCACACACTGATGCACGGCATCAGGAGCAATTTGGGGTTCAGTAATAGTAGTATCTTGCTCAAGGATACTTCGACATGTGGCGGGAGGAGCCGGGGATCCAACCAACAACCTTCCGATTAGGGGACGACCTGCTCTGCCTCTGCACAGACAAAGTCTATCTTAAATAAGTCTATAATAAATAATATAGTTTCATTGCTTGTACTAAGCAGAACTTGCTAACATTTTCTAATTTAAGGCCCCCTCTTTCAGTAGCTGGATTTTTATACACATTTTAAGAATTCTCGCCAGGCAATATTGGCTTGCCCCATTCGCATTTGTTTTGATTAATAAAATACATTTTGATCTTTAATAATATTTGGCTTGTAGAAGGGCCGTTTTTGCAGTGCAACACCACCAACATCTCTGAAGCCACCATGCTGCACCCTCGCTGATGCTGCACAGGGAATTCCAGGCACTTCGCCAAAGCTCGGAATTCAGTCAGGACCAAATAGACAAAAGCATGAAGGAAAACAAATCACTACAACACTCCGTTAACACTCTGAACACCCGGTTCATCTCTCTTATCTCTGAAAACAAAGCCATGAAAGAGACTATTCTCAACTTACAAGCACCCAGCAAGAAAGACAATTTAGTTTTCACCGGCAGTCATTAAAATGCCCAGATGACCCCAAACAAATCAATAAAGGAATCATAACCACACAGCTCATAGTAAGGCAGTCAATAACATGACATTTCACCGCATCTGGCATCTGGGATTTGAATACAAACAACCAACCATTCCCGAACATAGCAAGATTCACAAAGAGTTAGTTCAACGTAGGGGAAACAGCTAAAAGGAACAGGTATCAATGACCAGTGTCTACAGGAAATCTTATAAATACGCAAAAAACGACTAGAATTCTGTAAACGACTGATGGAGGAAGGAAAGAAGCAGGAATTTTAGTGGAAAGATAATGAGTTACGAGATAAGGATTTATACCCTGTTCACATAGGCCGCATATGACGGCTGCATCTCCTACGCGCACAGCGTTAACACCGAGAGCGTGTCAGATTTGAACCAGCTGAGGGTAGGATGAGTTGGAATCATTAAAAAATCATTGAGCCAGTCTATCAAACACCATCCTTGTTTCACAGACGGCATATCAATTTAGTCCCATCTGAAATAACCCTGATTTTCCAATTAACAAGAAGCCACTTAATTTTTACACAAGGATTAAAAAAAGGCACCACACATCCTAAACATGGTTTCATTTTCCCACTTGGTCCAGAAGTACGACGTCGAGAGGAAACAATTCTTGCAATTCTCTGTAACTTAAATCATCCATCCAAACAAAACTCAACATTATGGCCACCAACCTCAACATTATCATAATTTCCTCAAAAACACTCCTTTCCAAAATATATAGAATATCTCAGTCTGACAAAATGTCATATTGTAAAATGGGAAATAGACTAAACCAAATTTGTAAAAACTCTTCATGACTAAAAATACCAGACTTTTAAAAAAAATATTATTGTTATTATTATCATTGTTAGTAGTAGTAGTAGTAGTAGTTATCATTTGTGTGCTACACATTTACAGGGTACATTTTACCAAATTTTCTTGTTTTTTCCTAAAGCAAAGTTTTTTGTATCACTCCAACTTTTTGTCTGAAACATCTGGGCTTAAAATCTAGTATTCATACATGAATCACTGCACGGCTCAGTCTTGATGTTGTAGTTTACCGTTCTGCTATAAGTTAGAGTATGGCCAAAGCAACACGAGACCTGCTGTACCCTGATCTGCTGGGGCCAGGGGTATTAAGGTCTAATTTTAACTTTGTGCCTGGATGGGAACCACTGGATGCTCTGCCTCGTTTGTCCTTATTGAGGAAATACCAGGGTGATCCCTTATGGACCAGTCAGAGACAAGACCCTCCACCTCCACGAGCTGTCTCTCATGCAAGATTGTCTCAGCACTCAGGTATTTCAACTTGGACTACCATCTCTTTCAGACAACTCTCTGTGATATTTCTTACTATGTACCTTTTAACCCTATTGCTGAAAACTGCTACAAGGCTTTTCCAAACATGTTTACCAATGATAAGAAAGCAGGGTGGGATTTCTCTTTCAAGGGATACTTTTGGTAGGATCTATATCTCTCTCCACCTATTGGGCTGAGACAAAGAACACACAGTTACAAAGTCGGCTGAAACCGATGGTACGGTTTTGCTGCACGCTGCCGTGACCACCCAAGTTAAAGATAAGGCTGTGTAAGAAAAGGCATCACTTTCGTCATTTATAAGGCAGCTCATACAGCTGCAGTGCAAAGGTGCAACATTTGCCAGCCATTTCTGTGTCTCTTGCTGACACATACAGCAGCTAATAAAGACAACCTGAGGCCAATGAGGAATTGGCTCATCTCCAGCCCTGACTCCCTCCAACACTTGTCTCACTACCTTTGCTTTGGCTCAAACTATGGCTCTCTGTCTAGTCCCATGTGTACAGTATCTCCCTTTTATTCTAGTGCAGCCATTCAGTTAAGCTACTGCTTAGTATTGTGTACACACCCCCTTGTCCCAGCTGCTTCTACAGACAACAGAGAATAAGGTGTGCCTTCTGTCACCTTTCCTTTGAGGAATACAGTAGCACCAGTGTTCACATTTTTTCACCCTTCCACCATTGAGTTTGTTTCTTTCCACAACTGCTGAAGACGGTGCAGAATGAAGAGGATGGTGAGGGAACAGTCATTTCAAATGTTTAAAGTTAGAAAGAATTGCTTCCATCCACAGAACAAGAAAATTGGTAATATGCAAAATGCAGGATAGATAACTTGAGGCTTTTCAGCTTTGTTCTCCCTCTCTACCTCTCTTTCACTCTCGAGGATTGAGCTTTGGACATGCAGCTTTGAAGAGAAATGCTTTGGTGCTGTAAAAAAGCCTCACTTGATGCTCACTAAATTCAGTTAATCATGTTAAAAATAAATAGATACCCTGAGGAGCTAAGTCAACTTATCCATCTCAGTCTCATTTGAATACATATTTGCTTTTATTTCACAACATACCTGAAGGAGTGAGTGATTTTGCCCACTTGTTTGTCATATTGATGGAACAGTCTGTTTTTCAAGTTTCAAGTTAAAACTTGTAGAGTTCTTAGTGAGCTGATCAAAGAAAGAAAACTGCAGTTGAGTGCCTGAAGGCAAAATTCCAACTCGTCTTTGAAAGACTGAAGTCCTAAAGGGAGTATACCCCACTTCCAGTTTCTCAGTTTATAGGTACTAAATAATTTGAATCTGAGGGGTATTTATCACCTCCCAAATCAATATCCAATTTCTGATCACACCTTGTGTCAGCATACAAATCCTTTCGTGCCACATATTAGACCAACAGTTGCTTTACATGAACAACAAATGTTACTCATGTCGTGGTGATTTTCTCAATCGACCCTTTAAGTATATGTCCTATTTTTACCAGCTGCAGAATAGACATTAGTCCTTGAGTTTCCAATTCCTAAATATTACTAGCCGACCCAGGAGACTTGGAAATGCTGTGGCTTTTCTTTGACAGTCAGATACATTGATAATTTATGGTAAATTTCCAAATATAGCCGTTAATGGATTAGGATGGAGTGATTTACGACATAATCAAATAATGAAGACCAAAATTAACAAATGATGGATAAGACCAAAACATATGACCCAACAAAGCCAGATTATTACATCAAGGGCTTACACGGCTCAAAGACAGTTTTTTTTTTATTTTTATGAGATGCTTTTTGTCAGATTTAGTTAACCTGAAAGATTTCCAAAATCATATAGTACTTTAAAAAGGGTTAGGGTTAGTATAGTCATAGACCACGCCTTAAACCTACCCCTAATCAGCTACATATAACAGCAAATCATCTATATGGATGATGTTCTCCATTTTTAATTCCTTTAATTGTCTCATTATTTATGATCAATATGGATGATGATTCTCTAAGGTTGAATAAAAGCAATGACTGGCACCTTCTCTCACCCTAACCCAAAATCATATAGTACTTGAAAAAGATAAGGTATAGTCTTAACTACCACTTGATCCAGCTACCTTAATCAGCTACATAGAGCAGCAAATCATCTATATAGATGATGTTCCATCTTTTTAATGGCTTTAATCATCCCATTATTTATGATCAAAATGGCCAGTGATTCTTCCAGGTTAAACAAAAGCAGGGACAGTGACTATATATAGGATACCCTTCTCTTTCGCTTTTTAGGCATGCTTGATGTTTGACAGAGGAATATCAAAGACCTGCTTTGGTACATTATTTGACCTTTTGAAATCTGAACCAGATCAAACACACAATGGGTTGTTTTTGATGGTAACTTGATTTTAATGGAGTAAAAAGTTTGATTTCTTGTTTCAAAGAGAGAGAGAGCTTCCTGTAAATGCGATTCTTCCAGTTCTGCTGTTCTCTGCACGCAGCATGTTATTCATTCTCACCGTATTCTGCTACGAATAATGCCATCACACCACACTGAAACAGCCAAGAGGTACTGAGTGCTGGATACGTATGTGAAAGAAAGCCATTGTGTTTCAAATGGATACCTTAAGTGGGAACAGGTTAATGTGTGTGGCAATTATTTTAAATGGTCTGTAAAGCGCCTTTCTACTCTTCTGACCACTCAAAGCGCTATAACACTGTACCACATTCACCCATTCACACAGTGATGGCAAAGCCGATCAAACAGAACTAATTCATTCATACACATTCATCATGCATAGCATCTGGAGCAATTTGGGGTTCAGTATTTTGCATAAGGACATACTCTGACATGCGGTGGGAGGAGCTGGGAATCAAATCACCAACCTTCCAATTAGTGGACGACCCGCTCTACCTCTGGCCAATTATAAACATTTCCATGTGTCATGTGCTGGTATTCAGTAATTCGAGTAAAACCTCAGGAATTGTTTTGTGCTGCAAATTGGGAAACGATGCTAAACATTTAAAAGGCTCCCTTTGGAACAGACAGCCTCTCATTGTCATTTCCTGTGTCTTTTAACACCTCAAATAAACCATAGTCATTGTTGTGTTGTGAAACTTCTGGTCAAGTTTGCAGAAAAAAATACGCAAACTCTACGAAGAATTGATATGCATTTCATTTTACACAGGACACAAACACGAAATGATGCAAAAGGGATATCATATATATTATAAATTGATAATTTCGATAAGATTATCAAATATATAATTTGATAATACTGTTTTTTGCACTGCTATTGGAGTTGGCTTTCTAATCTCATCGTACATGTGTACAGTGACAATAAAGGCATTCTATTCTATTCTATTTTTATGGGATGTGTCTTTAAGAATACATAGTTTGTGTGAGTGTTAGTCTGAGTTAGTTGAGAACAAACATTAAGAGGTACACATACTACAGGGGCAACAGAACCTTCAAGTACAAAATAAATTGCATGTTTCGCCCACAAATAGATTCAGTGTTTGGCTGCAGTGTGCATTCAGCAGCTGTACACTAACACAGAGTATCTTATAGGAACTTGGACAGTGCACAATGACATACAGTAGTTACACCTTCTAACTTTAAATACGTAGTTGCTTTCTGATATAAAAATAATCCAAGCTGGTTCTCATTCAGATCTCATCACCCAGCTACCTACATGTAAATGACCTCACCTGGTCAGGTGATGTAGATAATGTAGCTGAAAAGGAGATTACCTTTATGATTGTCCTCACATACCTGCTTTACAGGTATGTTAAGTTTCTTCACAGAGAATGTCTTAATTTTCACACTGTCACATCCAGGCTCTTGATTAAAATTAAATATTAGAGCAGAAGACACACTTGATACACTATGTTAGTTTTATGACTGTCACCTTTATAATCACTTTATAATGTATGAAGGTAATAAAATCCTATAAATATTCTACACTAAACCTGTTAAATACATGAATGTCTATTTAAACCTGTGTTGTAACATGATATTCTTAGTCAGTTAGGTGGTATTGGAAATAATTTGATGTTCTCCCTTTGAAGGAGGAATAAAATAAAAGTGATAGGACAGAATGATAGCAGAAGAAATGAGAACAGAGAGAAATAAATGGAAGAAAAGAGGGGGAGGATACAAAGGACAGATGATTACTGATAAAGTTGTAATTATGATTCAGTGCTTGAACTGTGGTGATCATGCACAGCAGTTTTATGGGACACTCATGAAATCATGATGCTCTGCTGTTAGTTAATGTTAAAGCCTTAGGAAGCTCTGAATGCCTGTTCAGACACCAGTCTGTCACTTGTGGCTAGATTGTTCCTAGTAAAAACCAATAAATCATCCTCACAAATTCATGTCTGCCTGAAACAAACTCTGTCATTAGCAGCCAACACAAGTCCTTAAATAACCCCCTGCCTGTCAAATCAGTCCAGAGGACATTATTAATTTCCCCTTAATCTGCTGTTGGCATTGTATAAATTGGTGCCATCACCTTGAGGATACATCTTTTTCAGGACAGATTGCTGTCAGAACCACTGTTGATTTCATTGTTTCATCCTTAACCCACTGCCTGACAAACCAAAAAACATGTGCTGCAGCATTCCTGCTGTTGCAGGCGGTGTAATTCTAGTTACCGCTGTGTCGTATCACCTGCAGCTAAAAGCTCAGTTGGTTGGCCTTTGTCCCAGTTCACAACTGGGACTGTTAAATTAAAGTCAGTGAGTGATTAAGAGATGAAGAACTGAGTATGTGCAAAGTTAAAGCTGCAGTAGACAAAAATAACTTTTGTCATATTTGCTGGAATGTTCACTATGTCCTGACAGTAACCCATGAGACAGATAATCTGTAAAAAAAAACCCTGGGTTCCTCTGGCTCGTTGTGTGCTCCTAATGTTTTTTCTTTCTAGAATCCACCAGGCCTGGATGAAATTCCTATTCCTATTTTGCACTCGATGCACATTGGAATTTTCCCTCCACCGATGCACGTCCTTAAATTAGGGAATGAACTTGCGCTCCGGGGGGGCGGTTCAGCGAAAAGAGGAGGCGTGTTCCGGCGCAAAAGTTCCCTGGTGCTATTTTGCTGTTTCAGAAAACAATTCCGCCACAGACCAGGAAAAACCTATTATTATTCAGATGCTATTTTAAGGGCGCAGACTTGAGAGGATGCGCCTGAGAGGCAGCAGCAGCATCACCACCCGGTCAGGACGGGCATTAATCCCGGACAGCTCCCGCTCCAGCATGTCAAACCCGGTTTGCTGCAGGAACGGGTGGTCCTCCAGCGTGTAGTGGGTCTGGATCCCATGCACCTTGGTGTTTGCGCTGCTCCCTCCTCAGCTGGCCCTGCTCCAGAGGCCAGGGTCTTCTTCCTGTGAAGCTGCGTTACATTGTTTTGATTTATTGTATGGCTGTGTTATATTTATGTCTCCGATTGGTTGTTTTTATTCAGGCCCGGTGGATTCTTGCAAATGCCATTAGGAGCACTAAAAAGAGCCAGAAGAAGTTTTTTTTTTTTTTACAGATTATCTGTCTCATGTACTACTGTCAGAACACAGTGGGAATCTCAGCAAATATATAAATAAATATTTTTGTAAGAATTACCTTCTGCCGCTTAACAACAATTACCAAAAACTTGGTAAATCTTACGTTGCTTGTCTGTGTTGTGTTTAGAATGTGATGCGCAATCTAAAATTTCCTTTCATTCTTGACATCTGTTTTTGCTATCTTAAATTCAAGTCATATTTCCATCTGTAATAAGGTACACAGTGCCACTTGTTACTTTGAGAATTCAGTTAGGCCATCTTAACTCTGCCTGCTTTTTCTGCCTCTTGAATCTTTTGAACCCCTTGTTATGGCTCCAAACACATGATAACATGATAAAATATATCTGCTGCCAATATAATTAGATTTCTTTAATGTTACAAATTGAAATTTTACTGTTTCAAGTTAGGAAATCATTGTAAAATTGTGCCTTTGTTTAATAGGTAAAGGCCCTAAGGCAAATATTCCTGAGGTTGGAACTCTACTTGTAAGTTACGGTGTATGGAGGGATGTGACTTGTGTCATTTTAAAGCCAGGAGATAAGGCTTATGGCTGCTGCTTTGTTGTCAGAGCGAGCCAAGAGGAGTAGCCAATGCAATGAAGGTGAAATCTGAACTGAACCTCATGCATGGTTGACCTGTTAAACACCTGGAAAACTCAACCCAAACAATTCTACATCATCTTCTATTAATGGCAATATAAATGATAAAGTATTGAAAACAAGGAATGAAGGTTATATTATCATATTTCTGTGAAAAGAGAAAACACACTGCATATTTTTTATTCCAGTTCCTTAAAGGAGAGCCAAAAGTTCAATCAAACCCGCAGTTGCTTTAGATATTTCTGGTTCTCCTCTTAAATGTCAGCATTTATATGTGTTTGACTCTTCTGAGAAATTCTTTTTCATGGTGTTTGATAGATAATGTCTTAATCCTTTTAACTATCTAATCTACATAGTTCCCAGATAGGGCTAAGATATGGCTGTTTCCACAGGATGATGGAATTCTTAGGGTGGATTTGCCATCTCTAGATAACCAGCCACAGACCTTGTAATGATAAAGCGCCCATTCACAGGTCTGTTTAGTGTCTCTTTCTTCCGTATCAGCCAGCCTGAGCATTAAGCTGCTGATGGACTTTTTTTTAACCATTTGCTGGAGAGCATCACTTGGCAAGCCGTGTCCATTAATACCCTCTCTGATAAACATGAGAGCTGCCACGAGTTGACTCTCTATGCGTCTCTGGTAATGGACCTCCACTGAGAAGGCAATTGTGCAATTCACTTTCCTCAACTGCCAAGTGTACGCCTTATGCATGCACACAAACATAATGACAGGGCATCTGCTGAAGGTCAAAATGTCTTCCTCGCTCTTAATTGCTGTACTTGTCTCTTAGACTGTCTCTTCAGCACGGGAAACAAATGCTTGCAGTGCTCATTGTTTTTTGGCAAATTAGGTTGTTAGTAAGTAATGGAGGGCACTCGGTTTTATTTTTTTAACAAGAGGGTCTAATGTTTGCGTCCATCTCCACTGACGAGCATAATGTTGCTGTCCAGACATGCTGGTGCCTCTGCAGCTTGCTGAAGCAAGCAGTGGGCATTTTTCCATATAGAATGAATAAGCCTCAATTCTCTACAGGGCACCACATACAGGGGCACACAAAGGCCAAGTTGCAGCTGATGAGGAAGTTTACATGAAGTGTGTGTGTTTCACTTTGGGACTAGACCAGCAATAACATATGGTCCCCGGAGAGAGGCAGAGGGAAAGGTATAGCAGCTGAGGTTCTCAACACAGCATCGAAATGAGATGGAGCTCTTTGTTTTTTCAGAATCAGAGGGATGTTAGTCAGAGTCAGACCAAAAACTGTGGCAACTGACGTACGCATTTCATGTGATTTAAGAGCAGTGAACTCTGTGAGAATGGTAAACCACAAGAACGTCAGCGCCACTAAAGTCACTTCCACATTGAGTGTCAGAAAAGTCATCACTGTTAAACAGTGGCTGAATAAGCAGAAGTAATGCTGACATTCCACCGCACTTTCCTGCAGGGTTGTGTGGAGGTGTGGCCGTGATTATTTGTGCTTTAGATCGAAAGCGCTGTGAAATGATCAGAAAACAGAAAATGTTTTCTTTGTTTGTTTTCTGCCTCTCCTCATTCATTCCCTATGTAGCTCGACCAAAGGTGCTGTAAGGAGTGGCCAACTTTGAATGATGTCTTCACAAAAAGTAATGGACAAATCCTGTATAGTATGTTGTAACTTGTTTGGCTGTTTGTGTCTTACTTGTCCTGAGGTTGGAGCTGAAAAGTTTGACAACTGAACATCTGACATCCTCAGAAGCTTAATGCCCAAATGCTGAGACCACTTGACACTTGAATTATTATTGCCTCACTTAAGGTAGAGATTGATGGTTTCTGTTTGAGCCTGTGCTATTTTGTATAAATGTCTTCCATTTCTCAGAAGGATTCTCAATGTTTTCATCCTACTGTTTGTCCTTGGGTCAATTGGTTTTTAATCACATTCGCCTTTTGTTCTGGCTTAACTTAAACCCACAGGAGTCCCTTAATCAATCTCTCTCTCTCTGTCATGGTTGAAATATAAATAGCGGACCCCCTCAGACATCAGAGTGGTCTGCATTCCTCAGCAGATGCAGATGTGAGCAATAAGTAGAGATGAGCATGAAAGGACAGTGAGAAGGCTTTTTTCATAACGGGGGAGAAAAACAGACCTGTACAATCCATTTGTTGAGTTGTGGATCCCAGGGTGTATTTAGTCCAAGGTAGCGTGGTAATGACAAAAGCAGCTGTCAGGATGAGGTTTCTAAAGCAACCCCTCACCCACAACCCCCACAGAGGCACTTCAGAGGGAGTGGGAAGAATTTGTTTGACCTGCATGACCTATCCTATCCATTTGGACTCATGGCTGCAGGGAGACAGATACACACAGAAAATGTCTGTTTTGCTCCCAGCCACCTGTTCAGCATTTTGTCTTCCAGGAGAGAGAGAGAGAGAGAGAGTGTGTGTGTGTGTGTGTGTGTGTGTGTGTGTGTGTGTGTGTGTGTGTGTGTGTGTGTGTGTGTGTGTGTGTGCATGTGTGTGTGTACACACAGTCTATATTTGCATAGCCAGTGTTCTTCCTTTACCAGCGAACTACACAGCACCTTTTCAGCTCAGGCTCAGAATGGGCAAAGAGCTGTTTTTCCTCACATTGTTTCACTCCTCAGGCTACAGAGCTGGTGGGAGCAGCAGGAGAGAAAATAGTGCCACAATTTCCTGCTCAGGGAAGAGTCATTTTTCCTCACTGAAGGCAAATTAAAATTACTGGTGTAAACATTTACTTGGGTGAAAGTAAAAAGCGCCACAATTGACATCTGCAGGGGAAAAAGTACAATTTAATATCAACCACACCAAACCTGTTTTTCACACGAAATTGAAAAACAAGCACAGGACAAAGGCTACTTTGTGATACACATTCTATCCAACATGGATCCATATCCTGTAAATCACATTTCATGAATAGTTTTGTATTTTAGAAATTTTCTGAAATACTTTTGAGCTTTGCTCACAACCCAGTGCTAAAGGGCAAGAAGGCCAAAAACATCAAATATCAATAAAAGAAGGCACAATATTTCATGATAAAGCCAAGCTTTCCTCACTAGACCTGCACAAATAAACAAATTTGATCAAATCACCAAGACTGAAGACAATAGTGATAAAAGTCTTAAATCCGTCCTCCCTGGAAAAGATGACCAATTGTTTGACAGGAATATGATCTTGAATTGATTCAAAAATACCTTTAATGGATTATTTAGAGGTTAAATTCATGTAAAATCTAACAAATAAGGGTACATTGGAAATGGGATTTTCACAGTTGAGTTGTAACAGAATGCCAAGCATATGTATAGTGATGAATTCAAATATGAAAATATCAGAAGATTTCCAATATATAATTTTTAAACATTCTCTCTCTGACTGAATTAACCCATGTTTATTTACTTTGGGAATGCCCAAGTGTTTTTTTGGCAGCAGCAGGTGTTTGTTGGAATGAAGGGAATCTGATCTCAAACAATAGAAGCTGATGGAGGAATGAAGATACTGCAAACATGCGTAGCCTCCAGTCCTGTTGTTGTCCCATTGCTTACAGTCCTGGTATGCTGGGCCCTGATGATTTGTAGCAGGGGAGTGTTTTGGTCCTCTACTCTGCCTGAATGTAGCAGCAAGTCAAGGCCATGTTCTCCCTGGAATTCCTGCTCATGGCAGTAGCATTCTTGGGTTTTACACATGAGAAACAAAAGAGGTTCATATGCCATTTCTTCGATAGACAGACACTGGTTGCTTGCTGCATTTCCGATGTATTAGAGTTCCAGTGTATGTCTTCACTAGTGTATAATCACCTGAAAATAAGAATTGTGTTTTTGTTACCTTAGAAGGAGACGTTTTTATCTATAGAGGGAGCGGATCGTCTTCTACTGAGGTAAACATGTTGAACTGCCATGTTTCTACAGTAACCTCGAACTGACTATCCAAACACTTCAAAATAAGGTCTTCTTGCAATAAGGTGTTATTGCATTTTTCAAAGTTCTGCATTCAAAGCAGTTTGTCCTACACGCTTGGAAGGAAGGTGTGAGGCGAGGATGTTGCAATTAGCAACTACACCACTAGATGACTAATGATAACTATGACTATGACTAAATCCTTCACACTGATCCTTTAAAGCTAGGGCTAAAAAGTAATTATGTAATATATGTGACTGTTATTGCCTCTTTTAAGAGTAACTAAACCCCCAAACCACTTTTTTTTAACTGAAGATAAACTTTTATTGGTATGTAGTAGTTTTGTTGTTCATGCCCAAATCTTGACATTTTATATAAATTCTAGGTATTGTGCTGTAAGTATTCATACGTCATGTAACCTCCCTCTACTGGTTGAAACCCAGCTATTGCAATTGAATTTCACAATTGGCTGATGTTGAGGCAGGTGGCGGCAGTTTTTGTCACAAACCACCCCCCCCTCCCTGCCTGCTGCTATAAAAACCAACATAGCTGAAGCCTGACAATCCCACACAGTCACCAGAGAGTTTAAAGAGTCTAAACCGCTAGCTTAGCTAACCTTGCAACAGGTACCACACAGAAACTTCTATAAACAGCCATGAATTTGCTTCTAGTGACAGTCAAAGCTCCAGCGGACTCTCTGTGTTTCTAGCATGGACACAGAGTCTGACAGCAGCTGCCCATGGCTAGATAGCTTGGTTAGCTCTTTGCTGAAAGGGAGGGAGCAAGGACAAGTTAGGGGTTTAGTTGCTCTTTGAATGTCTAAAACCTGAGGACAAGAGGTACATTTGAAAATTCAAGGACATTGTTTAGATAAGGAGACCTCCTGCATCCCCCTCCACACACACCTCCTCCTAACAGAGAAATGTCTGTGCTCCTATTCATGCCCTGGTACTTGAGTCAAGATAGTGTTATCTAGGCAGGCCCAGGGCAGGGCAAACTCACCACTGTACTGTATGTGTCGATGAGTCAGGTCTACTTTTCAGTACCAAAAAAAAAAAAAAGAAACGTAAACACAAAGAGGGCTGCCTTATCGCTCCCTGCTCCCCACCTTGCCTGGCCGTCCAGCTGCCTCTAAACCTCACCCCAAAAGAAAAGCCTTATTGTTTTGTGCAGGACTTTTGATTTTCATTAATGGGGTTGAGGACAAGGCAGGTACTGAAGTGTGTGTGTGCATGTGTGTGTTAGTGCATGTCAAAGAAGGGGATTATGAACTGTCAATCAATTTGCTCTCAACTGTAAAGTTCTCAAGCAGCAAGACTAGGGATTAGGGCTGGATCAAAGCACTTATTCAGGCTTTAAAACTTGGTTAGAAACGGACAGGAGACGCAAGAGGAGGGAGGCTGAAGCAGGAGGGAGGGTAAAAGGCAGCCAGGTAATGATAGGGCTGCGCTGGAGCACCTGCAGTGTTGGGGGAATCTTTCACAGTAGCTGCAGGCGGTGAGCTGTTCTGAAACAACTTAATGCCCAGTCGGAGTCCAGATGAAGTGCATGCATCTGCAAAAGAAACTGTCTGTGTGTGATGCAGTGTACCCATACCAAGTGTGGCACCTTGAATGTACAATTAAGCTTGTTCACTGTCTTTCTCTTTCAGGTTCCCTTTCTCTTAAACAGCACTATATCCTTCCTCTGCTGGTGTGGGTGGAAAAAAATGAGGCAGAGATGTGGTGGGCATAAAGTAGATTCACTGGCTCCATTGTCGACCTTGGTTCAGTTTGCATTGTCTCACAGGGCTTTACTACTAAGAGTTAGAAGTGGTGCTTGCAGGGCATTATAAGACATTATTACCATACTATAAGGAGGATGAGGTCATGCGTTACAATCACATCCTCATGTAACATTGGGAAAAAAGCAATGGTTGTAAATGAAGTAAGCTACTTTATGGTACAACTGTGATGACACTGACGCAAATGTAATTCTCTCAGTATTAGTGGGCTGCAACAAAGAGACATCTGTGCCTCAAATAGGCTCATAATCGACTTGTAACGCATTGCAACGCGCTTCAAATCAGTCATTAGTGTTATCTGATGTCATCTTTAATTTTTGAACAGTGAAGCAAGTATTGATGCTCACATTTCTGATCGATCCCTGCTCATTCTGAGGTTGAGGTTTGAATTTGCAATTTTTTTTCTATGTATGGCTCTGTCTCATGTCACAGGGTGTATGGAAGTGTTAGAGTGTGTGTAGGCTTCTACAAAGGCCTGTGTCTCATTTTGTGCCATGACTCCGCAGTATTATGTTATCAGTACTTATTTGACTGAATGGCTTGAAAGGTAATCTCTCATTATTCATCATTAGTGAAATCCATAATGAATAATCAGGGCAAAATTTCAAAGTGGAGAATGAGAAATCTTGCTTTGCTTTTGCAATTTTAGTTTGCAGATTTAGCAACTTTTCAGATTTCTCTGCATTTTCTTTTGAAATAGAGCAGACACTTGTCCTAGCAACAGGGAATAATGTGCTGATTCCCAAAGCGTTTATCCACAAATCTGTTTGTCTGATGCTTATTTGCACTTCAAGCTTGTCTAATCACAGCACCTAATATATAATAAATATATTCAGATGCAAATGTGGGATTGATGCCTTCAGGAAATTCTTTTCTTTTTCTATCAGACAGTGATGATCTTGGTGCAGAAGACCACCCACCTAGAGCCGAAGGGTCTGTCCGAGGTTCCTGTCTCTTAAAAAGGAAGTTTTTCCTTGCCCCCCGTCACCAAGTGCTTGCTCATGGTGGTACTGTTGGGTCTCTGTAAATAATTTTATAAAGAGTTCGGTCTAGACCTGCTCTATTTGAAAAGTGTCCTGAGATAACTTCTGTTATGAATTGGCGCTATACAAATAAAATTGAATTGAATTGAATTGACAGAAGGCCTCACTCCAGTGTGATGTGTATGTTGGTGGTTGGGGGCTGCTGCACTTAGCCGCAGACTAATAACTACTAATTAGCCCAGTCTATAATGATCCATAATAATCAGGCAGAAAGAGCCGCTCCACTCAGTGATGTGCCACTGATGGTCTATCATTTAGCTTAGCGTGAGATGGATGGAGGGAACGATAGAAAGGGAGAAAGCCATTCATGATTGATGAAAGCCAGTGATCTCTCCTTCCCCACAGACTTACCATTACAGCACCCTTTATCCCCTGGACGTTGTCCTCCCACCAGCGACCTTCCAAGGCCCTGTTGTGCTTAGCTCGGTTAGTAATGCGTCACACTGCCAGTCTGATTGTGGAGTGCACTTAGCAGACCAGACAGCTGAGTAGTGTCCATAGGTGCTCTGGTATCCTATGGTCTCTATTCCACTCATTAAGATGTTTGACTGCCTCGCTTATAATCTTACAGTGGGGGCGATTTGAATGGACCTGGGAGGGAGAATAATGGGAAGGTGGCTGTTTTTCAGTGCTGAAGTGAAACTCTTGTCTACCCTGTCAATCTCTTTTTGATGGTTTCTGATTTTTCTGGCTCTCTCCATCCTGCACAAAGGATGGTAAGATTCACACGGTGTACCAGCATAGAAGTTCAAGATGCGATTTCACCGATTTTATTAAAGTGGGCATAATCTTTTGCATTGCACCGTGTCACATTGAATTGCATTGCATTTAATCAAATCGTTTCAAATCGTACTGCATTACAATAGGGCTATGTATTTGCAAGAACCTGGCGATACAGTACGTATTAGGGCTGCAGCGATTCCTCGAGTACCTCGAGTAACTCGATTACAAAAAAAGACAACGCCGTTACCGTTACTGAGAATGTAAAGTGGCGCGTTACTTGCGTTACTACAATGTGGTTGAATGAAGCACAGCGGTGTCAGGCTTTCTGACAGCCACACATCAGCTGCCGGGAGAGAGCAGGGGTGGTGATGATGACACCTTTGCAAATGCATTGATGATTGGCTGGGTGGGCGGATGCCCTGCTCACGCTGTCTCACTGTACGCTCTAATGGTGCTATCCATTTGTCTCGTGAACTCGGAAACCGAGTTGGAAAGTGTAAATCTCGCAGCTATCACGCGACATTTCACCAAGACACACAATTTCAGCCGTCCAGCTGGGGGTACCTCACAGTACACCGAGCTAAACGGGGGGGCACGTACGACCCGCAAAACAAAGATGGCAGTGCCCATATTGAGATGTATTTTCTTTGTATTTGTACTACGTTGGTCGTTTTAATGTCGATCTTAAATGCTCTTACACACTTGTTTACATTGCTGCTTTAGTCCGGTCACCAATTTATGCATTGCACGGTGTTGCTGTGCGTGCAATACAATGTAAAGTTTTGTTTTCGAGCTGGTTTGCTAAATAGGCTAATGTAGCTAACAATAACACTAGCCTGCCACTGCCCCTGGTGGCCCCTGGAGGCCCCTGGTGGCCCCTGGTGGCTCGAGATACTTGCTTGAAATTGAAATAGGCGAAAATGGCAAAATATTATTGAAATGTAAGACTTGCAATAACAGAATTACTTGAAATGTTAGTGTTTCTGTAGAAAAACATTATTATTTCACATTGAGCTTGTTTAGATGAGCCACAAGCAATAATAAGACAGCTGCTGCACTGGTGGCGTCCATGTTCTTTCCGACTCGTAATGCCTAAAGACAAATGGAACGCTAGAAGTGGTACAAGCCAGGGAATTACGTCACGTTCTTGCGTCAGAGCAACTCGGGCTCCGAGTTCACGAGACAAATGGATAGCACCATAACTACTACTATAAACACAAGACAGAGACAATGGCGACGAGCTAGGGAAATTCAAAGGTAGCGATATCAAACTGGAAGTACCGACACTACTTCTCGCTTACTGAAGTTAAAGACAAGAATGTTTATGTAACATGCACTATGCCCAGGAAAAAAGACTTTATCCACGTCTGCCTCAAGCAACTCAAATCTTATGAAGCACCTCACAGCAACACATGCTAACACGCCACTTGTTGCTGCTGCTAACCCAACCTCAAGCCCAGATGCAGCTAGCGTGAGCTCCAGTGAAGGAGACGGAGCCACTCCGTTAAAACAAGCAAAGCTTGATTTTTCGGGTCAGTAACAGGTGGCGACTAGGGCCGAGCTGAACACACTGATTGCAAGGTATGTTGTTGAAAACATGCTACCCCTGTCCATTATTTCTATGCATATGGCCGGCTGCAATCTGTTGAGTTCAAATAAATACCAAATGTTCTGAAATACTGTATATAGTGTTTTTATTCTTCATTCAGTTATTACAAACATATTTTACGTTATAGAAGATGTTATAGAATGTAATAGCGTTATAGAACATAAAAAATAACGTCAGTTACTTTGCTGTGTAACTAATTACTTTTACAATGTGGTAACTGGAAGAGACAGAAGATGTCGAAGGTGTGGGATCATTTTAAATTAAAAATTAAGGACAACATCTGGTGTGTATACATTTGGACAACATTTTTATTTTATTTTTTATACTTAAAAATAAGTGGGAAACAATTTTATTTATTTTATTTAATTTTATGTCTCAGGATATGAAGTGAATTTGAATGAAGTAATTTTATTTATTTATATTGGAAATTTGAAACGGTTTACTACTTTACATAATATGTATAATAATAAATAAATGTAAATTTTTCTTAAATAGGAAACAAATTGTTTTTATTATTAAGTAATCTATCTTGTTTTCTATTGTATATTTAAAATTGGGCTTTAATTAAGCAAAAATATGTTTTATGCAATTACTCGATTAATCGATGGAATAATTGATTTGAATACTCGATTACCAAAATATTCGATAGCTGCAGCCCTAGTACTATCACTACACATGGTTTACGATTCGATATATCGCGATACTGTAAACAAGGTGATGTATTGCATTTAAAATAGTACATATAGTATAGAGAAAACCCCCAATGCAGAAAATCTGTAGTAGTAGTTTATGCAACCAGAACAGTGGGATCTGCATTTGTATATCCCAATACAGAATCAAAAACAAAATATTGTGATCCGATTACGATACACGTCTATATCACAATAGGGGTGAATTGTATCATATCACATATGTTGCTTCACATGCATCTCTAGTGTGCAGGATTTAATGTAGTGTAGTTGCAAATGTGTCACTTCACCTTTCCACTTAAAAGCACAAAGGAAAAACTACAGTGGCCTTGAAAAGTGCCAGTACAATTTTCCTCACTTGTGTATCATGGCTCCAGTAGGGTGAAATTGCATTACGCTGTTGTTAAAGTGTCTGAAATTGGTATTGGTAAGGTATTCTGGAGAGAGTCAACACATTGCATTTTTTCAATTTCACAGAGAAAAGTACACATTGATTAATATGTGTGTTTAATATATCCCTGCATAGTTTGCTATTATAAATACAAAATGATAGATAAATGCTGATGTAGGTGGCATTTTGAATAGAATTCACATTTCACAAGTCACATTAGTCCACCTTTTATAAGTGCTTTTTTTTAGCACTCTAAATCAAGGAAAAGTCAAATTTGCCTTAAAGCTGCAGTAAGTCATTTTTTTGTCATGTTTGCTGAAACTTTCACTATATCCTGATTATCTGTCTCATGTACTACTAACTTTAAGCAAATATGACAAAAGGTTATTTTTATAAACACGTACCTACTGCAGCTTTAAGCCAAACAGATTAAATGGGAAGTATGTATATGTTTGTGCAATGCACAAGAGAACTGCTGCTAGAGGTGCACTGAACTTGAGCCAGGACTTGACACAAACGCAAATACATATGCATCTGTGAACTGCCACAGAATCTGATTTCCTGTGTTCAAGTAGGAATAGCACACGTGCCCATTCAGCTGCTTTCATCATGGATGCTGCATTTCCTGTCTGGCCTGTTCTCAGCTAAGTTTTCAGCTGTTATCAAAGTAGCTCCAGCCTGAGAGCTTTTGTTCTCAGAAAATGGAAACATGGAGTCCATGTGCAGGTCAGTTCAGTTTAAACATTTTAATAACACTCCCAGCGTGGAAGCTTTGGAGGGTGCATCTGGGAGGTGTGTGTGACTGAATTAGCATGGAGATAGAGGAGGGCGGTGCTGTAAATACTGAGTGTTGCATTCAACGTCAGCCTAAATAAAACCATGCTGATGGTCATACAGTAAGTAGTAATTTTAACTCTAGTCAGAGTCAGAGGAATCTACTGGGACTTGCCAGGCCAGCTCTGACATCCACACAACATTGGCCTTTTCCTTCTTCAAAATCCAGCTGACAACTTCAAGTCACGCTGACTGTTTGCAGTTTTTTTTTCTGTACTGCGTGTCATAAAACCTGAGCTGTCTTGCCAAAGGAACCTTGTGGCTCTCTCTGTGCTAGGACAGTTTTGAACAGAACAAAGGCCAACAACATCGTCTCTGCTCCCTTCTGTTCAGCAAGTGTACTCCATTATATTTAATATTCCCCTGTCAAGAACATATCAAAAAGGATCTATTTGCCTGTTTCATTCAGCGTGTCTTGGTATGTGGTGATGGCATTTAAAAGCTGAAGCTCTCAGTTCTTGCATGCGGGACGTGCCTAAACCGGCAAGCACTTTCTGTGTTTATAGCTTGTGCGGGAATGCGGCGAACTCGGAGTGTGTGTGAAATAGAGAAAAAGATGTGAGACAAGTAAGGGCAGAGGGCAGATGGAAGGGTATGTTTGGGGGCTTGTTTTGCCCCCGTACAATCCTAACATGAGCCTAGCCTACAGGCAACTATTAGAATTATCGTGTTCGCACTTAATTGATCTTTGAAAATGACTAAGACAAACAAACATAACTCCGGGTCCAGAACCTTTAGAGAACTTCCAACCTCTTAAATATACTTAGCTGTAGAGGATTGAATGGTTTTCCCTCATTTAAGTCCAAACCTCCTGCACGCATTTTTGCAATTATACAAAAGCTATGATTAAGCCGACTGGGTTTTGAAGCTCTGTGCGTGGTTACAGGAGCAGGTTTCAAGACTGTGGTTTTATAGCTTCCACTTAGAAACAGCTCAAAGGAAAAGTGCACCAAAATAAAGCTATTCCTCTGTTATTTCCATGAACATAACCTTTTCTTTCCCAAACCACAAATATGTGACAGCATGTGGATTTTTTTCTCTTAAAAGTAGAATCCTGAATACAAAGGGTGTGATCTGTGTCTTTGAACTGAATGTATATGTTTTGTTTATGAGAGAACTTTAAAAAACACAACCTATTGGTAGCAATTGTAAAGTATAAAACTTAAACAACGATTTTCATTGTGGGTTCTATTTGTGTATGCAGGCCAACTGTATTGTTGATTGGAGAACATAAACTGCACATTTATAACTTACTTGAGCTATACGAACTGAGAAAGAAGGCAATGTGAAATCAATGATTCCTGCTGAAATGCCGAGCAAACTAACAGGCTACACTTTACTGTACCCATTTACCCATGGCTCTGTGCTGCTGTGAAATGATACAAGTGATATGTGTGTCGTGCAGTTTTGCTGTACAATGTAGTGCTTATGTGGCCATAGCTTCGTTATTCCTCACAGTCACATGCTGATTTCCTAAAAAAGGTTTTAACAAAAGGTTTTACTATATGTAATAAATCACAGTCAAATGGAAGACAAACTGACCTTCAGAGAAAAAACTGGAGGCGTTATAATAAATGATAGTGGTGGTGGTAATGTGATACTATGTAGCAACTATACATTAACACTGAAGTCCAGAATTTACATGTATTCCCTTTCGCTTCAAGTCAGATTGATACAGATGGCGCTGTCGGCGGATATCGACATACACATTGATGTACATATGGCCTCTTGATTGCTGTTTTTGCTGGCGACAAATGATCTGTTAAGTGCCAGCAACCCAATCCATTACTGACACTGACCCTAACAGCTTGGCTGAAGGCCTCCAGAGGTGTAGCCTCACACTCGGGTGAGGGACCCTGCAGATGGTACAGGACTGTCCTCTTTAAGTGCTGACACTGTATCCATCATTGACCTCTGAGAGATATCCCAAATCCCTGAAGTTTTAACCCAGCATCCATATGAAGGAAACCTGCTAGCATCCAGAGGGAAAAGAAAAGCGATCCAGAAAGAAAAGTAGGATTACATGTTTAAGTGAAAAGATTAGATTCTTTGTAGCTGCTAAATTCACAAGATTTATTTTGCAATCATCATGACTGCCATGATTGATGATGTTTTTATGCCATACACTGGCTGTTTGACCTCGGTTAAAAAAAAAGAATTCATCTCACCCATCTCTTGCAGAGCATCTAATCAACATGACACACTGCGTCTTTCAGGAGTGGGGATGCATATTTGAATTATTAAAAGTAGTTCAAAGTAGAACGCTAAAAGCAGGTTTTATTTTGGGGGGGGGTCTCCTTTCAGAGTTAACCCTACATTTGCCAGAAAAGCTCAAATTAAAATGTAAACTGCAGGATCAAAACGTCTCCCCTAGCTGACACCGTGCTAATGTGCTGGAGCCTGGCCTTAATCTGATCCATGGATCATGCTGGAGCTAATTACCATCTGCTCACTTACACTTCCTGGCCCTGGCATGCTGGCTTGTTTTCAATTACATCTCCCGAAATAAGATTACAGCTTTCATTTTTATTCCTGGCGAGGAGGGCCACATGGCTGCATCTTCACCAGGTCAGGACCATTATGTGTGTGCGGAGGAAGTGCCAGCTGCTTATTCCCCCCACTGTGTTAATGGTTCTGGGCCTCACACCAGTGAGGCTGAATTGTTCTTTCCTCCAACAATCCTCCACAAAGAGTCATTAGGTTTTGTACTACGCTGTGCAGAATGCTGCAACCCTAACATCACATATTCAAGTAGTAGTAGTTACTTTTTTTGCCACCATCTCTCTTGCTCATGAATTGAACCAAAGTGCGATAGAAAATGTAGCATGCTATACAGATTCTTAATAGACCATATTTGGCTCCTCGTGTCTCAAAAAAAACTTTTATTCCTGAGACAGTGCCTCAACTGCAGATAACAGCCATACATGCCATATACATGGCATATATGCCCAAAAGCAACCTCCGAGTGGCCCAGCACAAATAAAAAACTATCACATAAATTAATACTTGTTTGGAAAAAAATCTGTTTGGCGATGGCCCTTTATCTTTGATCTTCGATTGACCACTTGCCTTACTTATGAATTTACGTCCAAACTGGTTTGGTTATGCCTCAAGTAATGGTGCAACCCTTTTAGGTCCGTATTTAGTTACAACCGACTCTTTAACCCTGCTGAACCTTACTATCTCCAAACGCCAAACCATTGTGGTTAATGTGAAATGAGTGCATGAGTGTGGTAGTTGAAGAATATAATGTTCAGAGGCACACCAAACCTTACCAGACTTCCCAAAAAAATGTCCAGCCCATATATATTTCTTGGTTTTAAAATCTGGTCCAATTGAATTAGTAATTGAATAACCTTATACAGGACACTGGGATAAACTGTCCTAACATACAATACAAGCCTAGGTTTAAAGCTTTAAATCTGTTTCTCACAAATGATTCTGATTGTTGTGACTGAAGATTTCATTAGTTCCATGAGAAACCTCTCTTTGGGGTATGTCTAATTGGGCCTCATGGATTCAAATGGTAAATGGTAAATGGACCTGTACTTGTATAGCGCCTTTCTAGTCTTCCGACCACTCAAAGCGCTTTTACACTACATGCCACATTCACACACATTCACTCAGTGATGGCAAAGCCCATCGAACAGAAACTACCTCATTCATACACATTCACACACCGATGCACAGCACGGGTTCAGTATCCTGCTCAAGGATACTTCGACATGTGGCAGGAGGAGCCGGGGATCGAACCAACTGCTCTGCCTCTGCACCACAGCTGCTTCAAAGCATGCAACATTAAGACTGGGCATGGCTGAGATAGCGATTCAAGGCAGTCCGTCTCCCCTTTGATACGCTGACATATTGGACACTGCAAAAGCAGTCAGGAGGCGCAGGAGGTGCAAGATGGGGATCTTGGTTCTGGAAATGTATAGCTTGACATTGAGATTGGTTTGGAGAAACGAGCGATACTGTACCTTTGAAGCATAGCAAACAGTATGTACTTCTCAGTATTATAGCACAACTTTTTCTGTTATGGAGCCATGTGAGCTATCGAAAACAGATTTGAATGTCACACATGAGAGTCAGAACCTGTCTTGTGATGTTACAGGTAACATTCACTAACAGAAATGTTATTTTAAGCTATTTCAGTGTCCTGATATAATAGTAGATTAATATCAGTGTGACCAGATGGAGATGCAGATGGATGTAGCTGGATACAGTTGCACTTCTCACACACACAATATATAAGCTGTGTAAAAAAAATCTTGTGAGGTCTCTTTGGCGAGCATGTGACCATACCTAGTATTTACATTCTTCAAACCAAGAGCAAACATGTCAGCCTGTTTGTTCTTAATCTTGAATCTTAAGTTTTTCTCTCTCCTAAAAGGGACAGTTCACCCCAAATCAAAAATACATAGTGTTCCTCTTACCTGTAGTGCTATTTATCCATCTACATGTGGTTTGAGTTGCTGAGTTTTGGAGATATCGGCCTTCTCTCCAATATAACAGAACCAGATGGCACTTGGCTTGTGGTGATGCCAAAGTGCCAAAAAAATAATAAATTTGAAAAAGTCAACAGCAATGTCTCAGAAATTATGACCCAGTTCCTCAAGATAATCCACATACGGTGTTGTGAGCAGTGTCATATGGGAACTATGTTCTTTCTAAGTATCATTGCACATAAAGAAGTGTGATTCCACTCATGGATGAAATGGGGTTGTGCTCATGACATCAGGATGTAACATTAATGACGTCCTCCTCGGTCGAGCTGTAACGTTAGCTAACTCACCTAGCACCGCTGAGATAGCTAATATTCAGCTACGGTTGGTGGGTCTAGTTCGGCAAATGTATTTTTTGGTGCCATCTGGGTCCATTGCATTAGAGACAATGCCGATATCTCCAAAACTTGACAGCTCACGCCAAAACTATCTAGATGGATAAATAGCACTACAGGTAAGAAAAATATGTATTTTTGGATTTTGGCCAAAAAAACCATCCTAGGGTATTATTTATGTAGAGTTTAACAGTCAATTTGCTTCATTAGGACTGTGTGGGTGTGGTCCGATCAGATTAGACTGCTGGCAACATGGTTCGATTCAAATGTCGCTAAACTGTGATTGGAGCAAGGAAATAAATGGGACATCACTCTTTCCACTTAGGAGAGACAAAAAAACATCAACTAATGACATAATTTTGGCCATTTAAAGTCTCATTAGTTCCCCAGCTTCACTGAAGGTCAGTACTTAAGATCCTTTGTGCAGCCAAGCATTGTATTTTACATGTCGTTGCTCTATATAAAGCAGTATAACACATGTTAACACTGGGTGACAAGGAGGTGTGAGGCCTGTCAAGGGGAAGTCTGTGGTACGTATCTGGCAACAGATAACAGCCAAAAGTGGGCAAAGTATAAACATCCCCTCCTACCTGCATATGCTGATGACACACACACACACACACGCACACACACAGTCAACAGACAGCAGGATCACTGCTTTCCCCTCAATCAGGCTGCCATTTTTAGCCAGCCTACAGTCTGACTTTCAGTCTGCCTTTCATCACTGCCATGGCAGAAACCCTTTTGATGACTCATGCAGATAGGCACCCGTACACAGGCAATAACAATCTCTCTCAGGCTGGCTCACACGCTCATACACGTTGTTTTGTGGATCATGCTGGGTGGGATGATATGTGATAGTAATAGAAGTAAATGGCCAGTTTATGTAATTCATGAGGATAGTGGTATTTTGTGAAGATTTCAGGTGTTTGTCTCCATATCTCCCTTCACTGTGATATTCAGTATCTTCTTTGTAGGTTTGAGCTTCTGCAGATGCTGCTCAGCCATGGTGACATTACTGCTCATGCTTATATGAGTCTTGCTTTTATTTATTCCATACATTAAACACACTTTCTTGCTGTTGGGAGTATTTTTTCCCAGAAAAGGCCTAAGTACCTGCAGCTTTTTGTTTAACCTGAAATAAATGATTTATTGGGGCACTTCGACAGCAGAAACAGGATGTGAATTCAACACAAACATATCACCTTTTAAATTGATATGGTAAATTTGTTAGCAAAGAGTAGTTTGTTTCTTCATCCAGCAGTTACAGAGCAACATTATCAATTATTTAGAGTCCTGTGTGTGTTTCCAAATGCATTTATAGATGCACGCACCATAGGATGAGGGTCAGTTATTTTAGTGCTTACCACACCATGGATGCCATGAACATTGTTTTTGTTTCTGGGTACTTTACAAACGAGTAAGTCACACAAATGTAACCAATTCCTGTGAATTCTGCGTGACCTTGCAATTTTGTGCAGTCAGTCATTGTAGTTTCCTGCAAGTTTCATCAATCATAGTATTCCCCCTCACAAAACGTTTAGCCTTAAGTCAAAAGTAAAGTAAAAAAGCAAAGCTGCCATTAAATCACATATTTGAGGCTGCAACAATCCCAAAACAGCTAAACAACTCACTGTAAAGCTCTGTGAAGCCAATAGGAGCTGCACATTGAGGTGATAATTGTCTGTAGGTTCATCACTACCAGCAACACCTTACATAATGTTAATATATTATTATAAAAATATCCATTAAAATCCCTTTGAGAAAATCTTTTATAAACTGAATAAACATTTTACATGACAGTGTCATAGATCATAGCTTCAAAATGGAGTCTGCTTTGAACAGTGTGGTTTAAGGTCATTGTGGTTTATTTATAATTCAAACAGATATTTCACATTACACTAAGATAAACTCTCTCAGTCCCTCTAGAAACTGCCGTGTAACAGACCACTACTAATTCATCTGAATTGCTGATAGTGTGTATCCAGGCTTCATATGCGCAACTGGAAAGCCATGCGGTTTGAATGTGAGGATGATGCTCTCCATCATCTCCCATTATGTGCCACTCTGGCAGAGAAAATGTAACTACATTTTCCACTATTTCAGATATTTTTCACACTTCTTCCCTCTGGCATATATGGCCACTGTAATTTTACACCATCCAGCACAAACACAGCGTTCATATAAATTGCACCGCTGCGTGCGAAGGGAACTGTCCACCCATCACAGCAATCATAGCAATGTCAAGCTTTTCCCATTATGATCCAGAGTAGAGACAAGTGGATGTGTTGTTATGCTAATGCATGTTAATCAACTCCTCGCCTCAACGAGCACTTAGCCTCTAACATTTCAGATATCGGCACAGCGGCACACATGCAAATGTTTCCTCTGCTGTCTGCAAGCTTGATAGAAGCGTCAGAAAATGAGTGCTCAGAAACAGCATTCAGACGTGTTGATAAAGGGCGGGCTGTGTATATATGTGCATGCATAGATGCATTTGTTCTTTTACCAGAAAAGGGCTTGGGAAGGTATGTGGTTAAATATAAGTACCTAAACACATACATACAGTCAGACAGTCTTTCAATTTTTTTTTCTTGGAATTAGAGGTTTACTGCACATAGAAGGCATAGAAGAAACACATGGATGCATTATTACTATACTATACTGCTTGACTCCCACTGCTAAGATTACTGATATTATTGTTACTTTCATTATTATTATTATTATTATTACAGTTACTATTATTACTATTATTATTGTTCATCGTCCCCCATCGTTGTGGCTTTTGACATCGTCATCATCTTCTTCATGATCTTCATCATCACCATCAATCATTTCTATTAGTACAGTTGTTGTTACTGTTGTTGCTGTGCACCTTTGTCTCTGTCCTTATCTCTTTACCCCTCTAAGCTATGCAAATGAGCTATACAAATAAAACTGAATTGAATTGAATTGAATTATTATTACTATTTAATATCAAAGATAAAGGTTATATATACAAAATGTCACACTAGAGCACCCGTATCTTAGACTAAAATCTGTCAACCGGAAACAAACTCAAACTCACAAAAGTCTTTGTTAGTCTTATTCCCCCCACTGTGTTAATGGTTCTGGGCCTCACACCAGTGAGGCTGAATTGTTCCAACAATCACCAACTCTGGTTTGGTGGAAATAAATCCTTCATTCACCGACGTAGATGATAAAAACAGCAGTTTCAGTCGGAGCAGACCGGCTATGGATAGCTACTCCACTATATATTTACATAGAGAACAGTTGTTTGCTAATTTATTTATGTTTCAAATCTCATGTAGGTTACTTTTAACAATAGCTGCATTAAGTGCAGGCAAGACATTTGGGGGTTGTCTACAGCAAGTGCTTGGCCTTTGTACGTGGGACGCCAGCTCTACCAGGTGAGCTATCCACCCACCCCAGATGCACACACACTTGACAATGCACCAAGAGTGTTTGTCCCAAAGCCGAGACACTCAGAGAGACACTACACCTGCCCAGCAAAGGAAGAAGTCTTGTTATGTTTACGAGCGGCACTGGAGGTGATAAGGGGATGTTTAATCCACCAGACTGGTGTTTTTTGTTTGTTTGTTTTTGTGTTGGGGTTTTTTTTCCAGGAGGGAGGGAGGTGGGGAAGGGAGGAAGTGCAGTCACAGTTCTAGTTTGATTTGGAGGCATTGCCTGACATAAGGAATCATATTTCACTGTGACAGCTGCTAGCTGGCATGATTTGGGGCTATATGCTGGTTCATGAACACCAATCTTCATTAGTTTGACTTACTAGACTGCGATGAATTAATGCATGAAGGAGTCTTGTAGGAACCATATTTAGTCTTACCCTGTAACTGTATGTTCAGTTGTGTCCTGTGCTCACCCCTTCCAACAAACATATGAAAAGCACGAACTTTGCAGTGTAAATTTAGGAGCTTTTGTAGTAATGAAGGCTGGAGGGGAAACCCCAGAAAGGCCTGTTATCATCTCCCCTGGAACACATTGTTCAGCTGGTGGATAATCGGGAGATAGGAGCAATTGTGTTAGAGCTGCCAGTGCAAACAAAACCATGCCTTCAGGACAGAGATGGTTGCAGGTTTCTGTTTGTGAAAGGCGTTTACCAAGCGTGGCAGGAAGAAAAAAAAGGGAGGTGGATGTTAAAAATCCTAATTAGTTTTGCAGCCAAACTGAGAGGAAGTTCTGACAAAGTGTCCACGTTAGAGATAGCAAACCCACCAGAATGTTTGCACAGCAGAGTGCAACCACTCTGATAAATGTATGATTTTTGGGAGAGTTGAGATTAAAGAGAAAAAAAATTATTTTTGCGGTGAAGTAAACCAAGACCAGCTGCTGTAGATAGCCGAACTCCCACTGTCTCCAGTAAGAGCGAGATCTAATAAAGGATTCCTGCAGGATCATTAATCAGCGGTAAAGAGATTGGCATTATTTAATGTTGTTTGAGTGCTGAACACCACTCATGCATAATTAACAGTGGAAATCTAATTAAACTATTGCTTGAGCAATTTGACAGCAAAGTGAAGAAAAATTACAGGATGCATTCCAGGTGGATGGATGTGCATATGCAAACCTTTTTTCTCCTTTAGGCTGCAGTACACATGCCAGTGGGTCAAAACCCATAATTTGAAATGCAGTGAGGTTGGCCACACACAGTTCTTCTCTACTTTCCCCTCTCTGCTATTTTCAGCTCTGACTCATCGAGGTTAATGCTTCCTTTCTCTCCACCTGTGTGAACAATGCCCTGTGCAGCTTCTGGCTCTCTTACAAACATTGCTCATGCTGATCCAACACTACAGACTCTGGATGACTTACAGGTTGTACCTGGAGAGATCGAGCACACAAACATCTTCTTAAGTGTTATGTGTAAGTAATCAAAATGACTGTGACCTTAACAGAAGAATAGAATTAGTAAATTTAATACAAAACGTGCTCTGAATTACAGTGATGTTTGGTACCTAGGGTGTAACCACACATTCTTTGGGGTGGACTTGGGGGTTGGTCCCCACCAATACTGAAAAAGTACCAATCTGTCCCCAGCAATATAAATAGTATGAAATATGCTAAATATGTCCTTGTCTCTCATTATTTCCTGTTTATTTTCAATTTATTTCCGTTTGTTAAGGAAAACATTAAGTGTGTGACTCCACCGACTTGGTTGCACCCAGTACCGTCGTTCAGTGTTGTCAGCTTGGTGACAAATAGCCACTATGCAATTTTGCCCCATTAGAAAACTATTGGCTACAACTAGAACATGTATAATTCTAAAGGGGGTGTAAAGTCAGGAAACAGACAGACTATTTCTTCAAATGTGAATTCAAATAAAAGTCAATATATTCCTCAAAATGATGTTCTAAATTTGCTAATTTTCAGAAATAAATAAATAGAATTGTGGGAAATTACGTAAAAAACCCTTGTTGCTACAAATGTATTGTTTGTGTCGGTGTTGGTAATGAGAACATGTGAGTAGGGTGATCCCAACACAAAGTGGGACACATTACCAATGCTGAGTTTAAAATTTAGCTTTAATGGCCATTTAAAAAATAAACATTGCTATTTTGCCCATTTGTTGTAACATATCTAAGCTTTGCCTTCTGGTTGGTTGAGTAGCACACAGTAGGTCACAGGTAAGCCTTTAGTATGTGAAGTACTGAACAAATACATTGTATTGAAGCCAAGTACGTTAAGTAAATACAATAAGTATAAAAGGAAGCATTAACACAGTTCTTGTGGTCTTACGTCTTGAGCCCTATTCGCACGGGACTAGTATTACCTGGGGACCTCTAGTAATATGGAATAATTGCGGAGGTCGTCTGTGATCTTAATCCCGTGCGAATCTGTCATGTCCGTAATTTGTAAAGTAAAAATTCCACCGCAAATTACCTACCATATTTCGCCAAACACAGAGGTCATGTGATAATATTAGTCCTGTGCGAATCGGCATCTCTGTGATTTGGGGTCGTTTTTTGTTTTTTGTGTTTTCCGCGCCTTTTTTCTGCCTTTTTCCCGGTCGAGAATTATGGAGGCTGCGTTAGAGGTACAGGTAGCCCCTGTACAGACAGGCACCAGAGCAAGAGGTCTTTGTAAATACTTTCCCAAACTGTGTGGTGGTGCACCATTTGATCAAATTGCTTTTGGTAATGTGGTTCACCCCACACAGCAATTAAACTGAGCGTCTCTTCGCACGTCCAATTCCGGGTTTTTTTCCTTTGCAGCCATTGCTCTTGTCGTCCAGGAATCGGATGTTACACATAGGTTACGCAGAGCCTTGACATCACATCCGGGGATAATGTCAGTAAATTCAAGTTAAAACCCAGACTTCGCTTATGTGGTTGGGTAATTACTAAATCACATGATTTCCCCAGGTCCCCAGTTAATACTAGTCCCATACGAATAGGGCTATAGTCGCCTTCCACCGGCAATTAAAAGTAGTTTCCCAGTCTTTGCAGGTTAACCTGTACTTGACCCACGTTTGTGTGCAGTTTGATTGATATCAAACACAGCCCTATGATGACAGCCTTACCTGCTTACTTCATAGCCACTGGATAAAAGCCAGATTTTAGAAAAGCCTCTGTCCTGCAGTGGTTTGGCTTTTGAAAACTAGAGCCAATCAAAATGTGGCACATCATCTCAATATGTAGGACAGTGTTTCCTCTAGGATTTTTTTTAGCAGTGGGGGCAGGGTCGTCCGAACACCCACGCCGACAAACATTTTACGTATGAAACAGAACTGACACTTCGCTGCGACACAAACAAATATATTTCCCGTTTTAATGTTTCCAGATGTTTGATATCAGGACGTTGAGCTGAGAACTGACAAGTTGAACGTTGTCCAATTAAAACGGACCCACAGCGGTGACGTTTTTGGTGGAGCTGTTAGTTTAATAGTTGACTTGGAAGAAAGCAAACGTTTTGACAATAAGCTACATCAACACAACAGCCCCAATAACCTCTAAATAGTTCTACTTGTTGTTAAATTGCAATGTGAGCGGCAGCCAGCGGGGGTGCATTATGTCAGCAGGATCATTTAAAAGGCAACCGTGACTACATTGTGCGTCTGCCCCATTTCTGATACCGTGGCGGCAGAAATTGAACAGCGGCGGGCCGCCGCTCCAAAATCAACATAGAGGAAACACTGTAGGACAAGGGGTAAAAAAGCAACATAGAGTGGGACACCTGGTCACGCTACATGTAAAAGGGAGTGTGGTTATATCAGGCAGTGAGGCCCAGCTGCACTGTTTGCTTTGGATTCTTAGGTAACCGTTTTTTTTGCCACTGTTTGTCCACTGTGCATACCATGCTACAGCTCTGACAAGAACCATTGTAGCAGACACCTTGGATTTAATATTATAACCGGGGCTTGCTATCAATGCTTCTCTGCATCTTTGTGTGTGTGTGTGTGTGTGTGTGTGTGTGTGTGTGTGCATTTTTATTAAAATATTTTGTCACATTTTCTGAAAATTTCACTATGAGTGAACAGAAAAATCAAGGTCTTCTGGGTCCTTCTAGTGCTCCTAATAATTTTTGCAAGAACCCCTCTGGCCTGGTTGAAAACAACTAATCAGAGCCCAGAAAGATATAAAGACTTTTTGGGTTAGAGGCATGAAGATAGTTGTTGAGTCTCATTCCCAGGGTCCCAAAGCATCTGTATTTGACAACCTGGGAATGAGACTCAACAATCAACTATATTTCTTGGCTCTGATTGGTAGTTCTCGTTTGATGACCTGATTTTTTTTAACGATTATCTGTCTCATGTACTGTTAAAATGTCAGCAAATATGACAAACAATATTTTTTACAAAAGTTACCTACTGCAGCTTTAATGAAATGTTATGCATGGTACGTCTGATACATTTGATCAGTTCTTTTGTTATCACAGTACAACGGCCTATGATTTAAATCAACTAAACAACAATAAGGCTTTTGGGGGTTGTGTGGCTGTAATTTGCCAATTAGAAAATCCATTGAACTGCAAAGACTTCAGCACTCTAGCCAACTATATTTAGACACATATATACACATAAATCTAGCCATAGAGGGGCTGCAAGTTCTTATTTTCTCTCTTTTTGGCCACTCACCAATACGATATTTAGTAGTTGTGCCATCTGGTGATACAAATGCATATCTGTGTGTGCACACTTTAAGACAATGTTAACACCACTTCTCCTTTCTTTTCCTGTATGTCACTGACACTGTGACCTTTGTATGAATGTGAAACCCAGAAAAGAACTGGGCAGGAAACCAAGTTGTCTCGTACCTCCTAAAATTAGAGACTTTTTTTTCTGCTTCCACTTTAGTTCTTTGCACTGTGAAGTTTTCAGGCGCACACATTCTCATAATTGGCCATCCAGCTCGAATTCACTGAGACAGTTTGTTTACTTCTCCATAACTGTTGTTATGTGATCAAAGATGTTAAATTTAGCTGACTCTCTGAGCCGAATCCCCATGTGACTTGTGTCTTGCATTACCAGGGAAAACATGCAGCTTTTTTTCATGGTCTTCTTCATTAAACCATAACCAGTGTAGCTCATCGTATACACAGTTGCTTTAATTTGAAAGCAGCTTTGTGCGTCATTTCCTTGGAAAAAAATCAATGAAGCTTTGTGTTATTGGAAGTTCACACCATTGATGTATTTCTTCTAGATGTTCAAACGATCCTGGTCTCTGATGTGAATAAACAGAACCACAAATCAGAACTGACATCACTTATTATAATATATGGAAGGGAAGAATAATGTATAATTTGACAACATCTTGTAGGACAAGGAAGGTCATATGCTCAACTTCACATTAAGGCTTATACATTTCCAGAGGTTGGACCAAGTCATTGTTTTGTAAGTCCTCAACTTTTGAATGAACTGACCAACTGATCAGTTTTTCCAACTGGCCCTCAGTAACGCAGTTAGCTCTTCGTGGTTCTCTCCGGCAACTTGACTGGATGTTGTCAAACTGGTTCAAAACAGAGTGGATCTCGGCAATTACAGGTTGACTTGCTGTTGATTCAGGAAATGAACTGATTCATGGAATATATTTGTCTGTCAAACCCAATTTACTAAATATAAAACAAGGTTGCGAAGTTTTGATCTGAACTAGTGCTGACAGTTAAACGCGTTATTAACGGCGTTAACGCAGACCCATTTTAACGGCGTAAAGTTTTTTATCACAAGATTAACACTCTTTTTGGCCTAGCACACTTTGTAGTTTTTTTCACATGCTGTTGCAACAACTAGTAACGTTAGAAAAAACTACAACACCACACCAGATCTAGTTAGACCGGAAACAAAACAACAGGCACACCGCACACACTTTGGATTCCTTGTTGCCTGAAAATGTCAACAGGCTTGTCTGTTTGAGTAACTGGCTCAAAGCAAAGAAGTAGTAGGCTTACCATTTATTGGTAACCGTTACTGTTCATTCTTTCTGAAATAAGAGGCTGGGTTGAGCTTCTGGTGAATAAAGAGCAGTAGGCTGACTGCTATGTTCAAAGCAAACTTGAGAAAAGTATTAAGCCATGGTTTAACTGCACTATAGGCTGAGTCCTAGTTTACCTTACATGTGCACTTTGCAATTTTATTTTGTATCGCCCTGTTTTTATCCCTTAGAAAAGGCTGTTGAAGGGGCTGTTTGTGTGACAGAGTATTTTTTTCACTCTTTTATTGATGGACAGTGTTACATTGTGTGAGAGATTATTTGCTCCAAGTGAGAATGTTAGTGTGAAATTGAACACTACAGTATATGCCAATGTTGTTTTCAATAAAAACAACATTTGCATAAAGCAAGCCGATCCACTTTTCCATGTTGATAAGAGCATTAAAATGAGAAAAAAATAATGGGACAAAAAGAAATCAAGAGACATTTAGAATAGATAAAAATGTGCGATTAATTGCGAGTTAACTATGACATTAATGCGATTAATCGAGATTAAATATTTTAATGGTTTGAAAGCACTAATCTGAACACATTTAATAATGAGATGTTGGTGAAAAACATTTATTGATTATGATGATTATGATTAGAGCTGTGGATGTGTCTTCTTCTGACCTGGAAGAGGACCTGATACTTGTTTTGTTGCGTACTAACTTTAGCAAAAGATTTGATATGAGTTAAGGTCAGCACAGAGCTGGGGGAAGTATGAACAGACGAGCATTGAGCAAAAGCAGCCGCATCAGTCAGCAGCTGCACAGTGTTTTTTGGCCTCATCACTCTGGAATGACCAGAATCTGAACTGCTTCTTGTTCTGCCTGTTTAGCCAAAAGCTCAAAGAGAAAGAGTTGAAGCGTGAAGACCTTCTGGTTTGCTCTGACCCCCATCCATCCATCTTTTCTCCGCCCCCTTTTCTCCCTCCTCCCACGATGCACATGACTGGGCTGTGCCGCCATAGCAACCACTCCAACTCAATGCTCCCTCACTTTTGTGGACAGAGGAAATTATTTTATGCTGCCACTGCACGAGTAGCACTGAGCTTGAATCGCACCTCTGCCATCGAGCTGGGGGCATTCCTGAAATGTGGTGTCACTACATTTGGTGTAGCTTTATTCACTTAGTTTGCACCCATCCATTTCTAGAAGCTCACACTTGGCTGCCAAGTCTAAGCTCATTCTAGTTAAGGGTGTCTAAAAACTCTGGGATCATAGGGATATGAGCCATATATTTTGTTTGAATATTCTGTTCTTCAAAGGCTCTAGATCAAGTGACATCAGGTCTCTCCTTGTCACTTAAAAGTATGAATCCCACAAGCACTTATGCTTTTTTATTGTTGCTGTGTTTCTTATGATGTCAAAAGTTTGTAACCCTTTGACTGTAACCTAGCTCTACTGGAATGTTTCGCGTATGATGTGCACAAATACACCATAACAGTACTTGAGGTAGGAGAGAGCACATATTTCTCAGTTTATCTGCCCAGATTTGGCCAATGAGGCTCCAGACCAGCAGTACTCGGGACAAAAGCTCCCACTGTTGCTAGACACCTGTGACAGAAAGAAGTTTTTTTTTTTTTTGATTAATGGTTAATAGTAACAATCTGTTGGCTTTTGTGTTGCAGTTTGGGGTACAGAAAGTGTGACTGCCTTGTATGGAGAGACCATTGTTATACCATGCAACGATGGAGCTCCGGTACCCCAGCATCTGATGTTCGTCAAGTGGAAATATGTAAGTAGAAACTGACTTCCAATGCTGTCTATGAAGTAGGGGTGTAAGAAAATATCGAAAAATACTGTATTGTATGTATGTATATGTATATTTTGCATTTTTGTTGTGTTATATTGTATCCATTCTAAAAACGCTGCCGATTTTTGTGTTAAAACCCCTTGCCACTAGCTAGCAGAGGGCTATGATAATGATTGTTCCACTGTTCTGGCTGCATAAAAAAGTTAACTTTTTAAAGATTTTATAAACAAAAAAGCAATATATCACCTCAATATATTGAAATATACTGAATTGTATCCCCTGTATTGCCACACTCTTGCCAACACATAGTCCTACTATAAAGTGTTTTTTAGGCTTAATGAATGCACACTTTCCCAACACATGCAAATAGAGGAAAAAATTGACCATATGAAATGACTTGGCTTTGGTGTATATGACTACACATTGTCACATACATTTTTAAACTTTCCTGGAAGAATTAGGAAATACTGACATGCGCAAAAAAAGTAGTGGTTTTAGGGAAGAGCCAAATATGTCGTGAAATTCACCTGGGCAATACAAGAGTTTCAGTCAGAATCACTGAAAAATGAGAGCGAGGGAGAAAGGATATCACAGAGGCATGGATAGATAAAAGAGTAATTAAGATCTGTCATAAATAGAAGGATGACCCATTGTCACAAACATCAAATATGCACAAGGGTGTACTACATGTACAGTAGAGTATACAATAACATACTGCTGCTCCCATATCAAATTCATCATTGATGTACAGAAAGAAAATCCAATAGACTCTTCTTCCCTCCAGCAGAGAGACTGTGGGAGCATTAAAGTGAAGTCCAAATGGATAAATCTCATATTTTACTTGTCTTATATTTACAAATGCTGCTGTTCATGATACAAATATTATTCCCTCCTCTATAAATAATGCAGGTGTTCACAGAAAAAACATAATCCAATCCTGGGGATCTAGAAACAGGCGTCTTTATTGAGTTATTACATTGATGAGGATCTCTAAGGGGATAATAAAAACCTGTTTAGTAATGGTAGATATTTATATATGTTATGAATATATGAATGTCATTATTACATTCTGTGTGTGCCATGATTAATAAATAAAGTAAATAAGATAAGAGGTGTGTCCCTGACATCAACCTACAGACTGGAGGGAATTTACTGGAACTTGGGTTCTAGTAGAAGCTGTCAAGCTTTAAATGAAAACCCTTCAACATACAGCATACACACTACAGTTTAGAAAATGGTCCAATACTTGAGTGCTTTAGGTTGAGCACTACCTAAGACAGAAGAAACGTGTCGTTGCACTGTTACCTCTTAAGAGGGTTTTGCATCAAGTCTACAACTGAACTTCAGTCCACATGTTTCATGGTTCTTGGACTCCTATATAAAAGACACGACTAATCAGTGCCATTTGAAGACAAACTCTGCTTAACTCCTTGAAAAGTAATACCACTCTGTGCTTTTATAAAAAAAGTTTTTAGTTTCAGTCAAACAAAGACGTTTTTGTCAACAAAAAAAAAAAGGAAAAATTAAAATTAAAAATGGCGTGATTGGTGCATGTTTGGCAAATTCTGCAAATCAGAGATCTTACTTACTGCATGGCGTCTCCCCAACGTCAGACACGACTGCTTTAATAAAGTTATGACATTATTATTATTAGTCCCCCTTCAACTGTGTTTCTTCTTGTTCCTACAGCGTGCTGTTTGAATGGCATCTGTGCAGAGTTTGACACTAGAAGGATGTTTTCACATTCATCTGCTGAAAGTGGAAAGTTTCTCTGTGCTCATTGAAAATCTGATTTTAAGGGGCAGGGCCTACCAGAATGTTCTGTGACATCACAAATAGTTTGGAAGTTGAGTATTTTAACATCATGGTTAGTACTTTTACTTCAGTGAAGGATCTCTTACCAATGCCTATAGGTGCAGGTGCTGAAGTGCTTTGAGATGCTCCTGTAACTTCATTAAGCAGAGGTTTGAGCAGGGCTTTAAAAGCGTGTGTGCATAATAAAGCCTTTAGAAAAACCTAGATTTGCATGTCATATAATTGTAAACTAAGATGTCTGATAAATATGGATCCTCATAATCCCCTGTGTAATTAGCCAGCATCAATGATATAAATTATGATCTGTCATGCTGAATCAGTAACTAAGTAGTGTGTTCTCCTTCTGATTAATGTTTGTTTTTCTTGGTGTTACTTTGAATGATACATGTTCTTTGGAGGTTTGTTGATGGACACTTTTATGCTGTGTGGTAAATTCTTACATTTTCTACTTCTCTGTTAAAGTTAAACTATAATTATGACTGAGTAATGAGGAACTGTGCTGCATTGATTTTACAGAAACACCCAACCTTCCTATCATTTCCGTCTCTTCTCTGTGTTGTGCTTCAGGAAAAAGACGATGGCACTCCCGGAGACCTGTTGATCAAACAGGCCCGCAACGAACAGGCCACTGTTCAGGCCACGGACAGTTACGCCCAGCGGGTCAGCATTGATGACAAGTTCAACCTGCTTATCACTCAGGCCTCACTCAAAGACCAAAAGACCTTCACCTGCATGGTGGTGTCACATGCCAACCTCATGGAGTTCCCTGTCTCTGTGCTTGTTTACAGTAAGCTCAATATAGACACAAAACACTATAATAATGTTTATCCTCATAACCTAACTGGTGAATTAATAGAAGAACAGAAGACACTTCCTACATCATATTATCATCATATTATAATCATTCAATTAAATTCAATTAAATTCAGTTCGATTTTATTTGTATGGCGCCAAGTCATAACAGAAGTTATCTCAGGACACTTTTCAAATGGAGCAGGTCTAGACCGAACTCCTTATAACATTTACAGAGACCCAACAGTACCACCATGAGCAAGCACTTGGCGATGGGGGCAAGGAAAAACTGCCTGTTAAAAGGCAGAAACCTAGGACAGATCCTTCGGTTCTAGGTGGGTGGTCGTCTGTCTCGACCATCATATTATATTGTGTACACACTACTGCTGTTCTCACTATGACGGTGCTCCAAAAAGCCTTCACTACTTACATATTCCATGTCTGAAAGGGGTAGAGATCATCATAGTCACTTCTGGAAAATTAAATTAGCATCTTTAAAACTGCACCTGAATATACAGTATATGACATTAAAGCTGCAGTAGGTAACTTTTATAGACATAACTTTTTGTCATCATTGCTGAAATGTTCTTCTAACTGCAGTACATAAAACAGATCATCTGTGATAAAATCTGGTTACTCTGGCTCATTTTAGTGCTCCTAATGACATGTACAAGAATCCACCGGGCCTGGATGAAAACCAACCAATCAGAGCCGAAAAAAATACAAAGACGCTTTAGATTGGAAGCTTGAAGATGACTGTCATTCACAAGACTCAGCAATCTATTACCTTTTTTAACAGATTTTTTTAGTTTCAGAAAATATGACTTTTTTAATAGATTAGATTTCTTCTATTTAATGCGATCTGTAAAAGTATATTGTGTGCATATTTAGTCATCTTCAAATAAAGAACATCATGCAGGCTGTTGAACAGAGAACAATACATTTTGTTAATGTTGTCATGTTCAAGCTATTTGGTGTAATTTCCAGGAAGTCACTGAAACGAATAATCCTTAGCATTATAAATAAATAAAATACATTTGTCAAGCTTATTCAAAGATTCATGGGTAATGTTTATATTCACTTTTGCTAACAAACGGCTTGGTTTTAATTGCATTAAAACTCAATTTCATCCACTGTGTCCCATTTGTTTCCTCCTGAAATACGGTTCTGAATCTGAATTTCACTCCCCACAACTGCCAATGTATCACCTGCTAATGGGCTTTGCAAACCCAAGCATGAAATAGGACATGAAGAGACTACACTCAGTAGGCCTTAGAGAGAGCATTAGACTGTAGTTAACAGGGGGCAAGTTGAAATGATGCCCTACAGCTTGAATATTAACAATGCAGTAAGTTTGCAGCTAAGCATTTAGATGAACTGGGCTATCTGCTGGCCGTTTGCTGAACGTTTGTGTTTGTGTTCTGTACATACGTTTAGAAATCATTGTCGGTATGAAGAAAGGCAGGAAATTCTGAAAAAGTTTATGCAAATGCTTTGCAAGCTACAATTTTGTAATTCCAAAACCTGATTATCTCCTTTTGTGTTTGCAGAGAAGCCCTCCTCAGTCCAGATTATGGACAAGTCTGAAGTGTTGCAGAAGGACAAAACAGTAACGGTGAGATTCATTACAGCCTTTGCATTTTAGTGTTCTGTACAGTGGATTGGTTGCACCAGGTGGTCTCTACTAAGCCTGGTCCTAACAGCTAAGGCGGCCTTTGTTAAGAGCAGTCTGTAGAATTAACTTGCACCAACCAAACTCAATCCTAGTATTGCACGATGCATGCCATGTGACTGTGGCTGTTACCTAGCCTGTGAAACCTGTAATATGCAGCGATGTTCAGGAGGAAAAAAGGAAAGGAAAAGTTCACAGACACAGAGATAAGAAAGTGAATAGAGCTGTCCAGCAAGCAAAAGAAAACACTGACTGCCAAGGAGTCCAATGTAATAACAAATAATAAGAAAGCCAGCCTTCGTTCAGAACAACAATGTTCTGAGCAAAGCAAAGAAAGACAGTTCTTTGAGAAAAATCCATCAAACTGGCAGGGTCCTCCCCTGAAAACATCAATATAGAGTGATTTATAAACAGATTTTACATCGGCTCATGACTAGATTATACGTCTGGATTATATGCCACAAGTTTGAGTGCAAGGCAGGTAAAACGGTTGTTTTTCAAAGGTAGGACAAGTTTCTGAAAAACATCGCTGGAGTGCTGACAGAATCTCGCTTGCATGGCAGCTAAGAGGCTCTTTGTTGTTATTTGTTATTTGTATTTGTTAAATAAAACAATTTGTATAGTGGCAAGAAAAGTTTGACTTTAGGTAACTAGATTTATATGGGTTAGGGTTGATTGTAAATGTCTCTTTCAGATGAAAAAGACATGGTTATTTCCTGCATTGTGTAAATGTAAATATAGACATCAGTATTTTTTTGTACTTGAACTGCTGGCTAATTAGCTGTTTAACAAGCAAATTCAGTCAACTTAACTGATGCCTCTTGACATACACATCAATGTTCACCGTATCAGGCTTACTCAAATTTAGAAACAAATGTGTTATCAGACCTACTTTATTGTTTTTTTTCTGGCCCAGTTGTGATATATCAGCGCTTATGCGGTTCTCCAATGGAGCTGCAGTAAAGGTAATACTGTGGTGAAAGATGGCTGAAGTCAGTATCAAAACATCTCCTATGGTTGCTACTAAAATGCTTTTAGTGGAGAACACTGGCGTGAAAAACCACATGAAATGTCGGAATATGACAGCATGTGCACAAATGTGAACAGTGCATACGTTTCAAATCCGTACTTGCTTTGATTCATAGTTAAACACCCACTCCTGCAAGAGTTTCTCTCCTTATTGTGCTGTTTATTTTCATTCCCTGAACTCACGCCCTCTCACATTCACTATAGTATGAGTGTTGGAAAACTTTTGAAAAGCTGTGGGCAGCACATTCATAGCGGTCATCTGCCTCCTCTCTAGCAAGCAATGCACATTTCTTCCACCACATGCGGCATATACACATTTATAATGGATCAAGCGAGTACTGCTGCCTCTATTGGTATTCCCACCTAAAAATTCAGGTGCTATTGAACAACTTTGAGCATTTTGTAGGGAGGGGAGAGACACAGGGAATATGAGTTGGGAAGGAAAGAAATAGTGGGAGTGGATGAGAGGGATTTTGATAACTTGCAGAGAAGGTGATGGAGGTTGCTTCATACACAAGTAGAATTCCAAATTAGAGTGAAGTGTCACATTGAGTGGTGGAGAAGGCAGCGACCATGAACTCTCTCAGCCGTGGAATAGCAGAGGTCTTATTTTCATTTGCTCCAAAAGTCCGACAGTGTGCAGTTTCTCATAAAGAAATGAAGTAAGCCATGCTGCTGAATTCAAGCTTTCATGCCAGATGCTTCATAAATGAGAAGGCATGTACTGTACCAATTTTTGGTCATGAGAATCAATATCAGGTGGGTAGTACCAGCATTTTGTCAAGGACAGAGTCATCTAGATTGTGAGAGTGTATGACTTGTAAAAGTATAGTAAGCTCACTTCGGTCAAGTCATACATGATACCAGTTTGGGGATGACAGAGACATAGATATCTTTATATGCAGGAAGTGATTCATCAGACATTTTCTGATGGGTAAAAATACTAATCATTCTTAAAAGGTCCAGTGTGTAAGCCCCAAAGGATCTATTGTCAGAAATGTAATATAATATTCATAGATAGGTTTTTATTAGTGTATTATCACCTGAAAATAAGAATAGTTGTGTTTTCACCATAGAATCTGCCATGTTGAAATGCCATGTTTCTACAGTAGCCCAGGACGGACAAACCAAACACTGGCTCTCGATAGATAATTTTTCTCGAGTCCTTTAATCAGCAAAAATAATCAGTCCAAAGACACAATGCATTATTATTTCTGGAACATTTTTGAAGTGGCAAGACTGTACTTTAACCCCACCTATTTAGCATATTCATAATCAGTATATAAACACGCAAAAAATGGTTTACATACTATAATGTAGGTTTTATGCAGGTACAAGGAGATTTTAAAACATTGATTAATTTACAGTATTTGTCAACAGATATATCTTATACTATGAAGACATATTGTATATCCCTGTTTTAGAATATTGTCATTATCTATTTAACAGCCTCCATTTATGGTTGGCCACAGGAGGCGTTATAGTTGCTGATGAATAAATTTACACTGATAAGAGCCTGACATGAAGACATTGTATAGCATCCATTATGCCAAGTGATATTTACTCCAAGCTAGATAAATTCTTGGCCTTTCTGAAATTATAATAGATTTTTGTTCGAGGCTCTCCAGCCTGCTCTGCTCTGTTCCTGATCATAACAAGGTGATATGTGGTGGCTTTTTACTTTGATGTTTGCCCGCGTCAGACACCAGACAGACCCTTTTTGGTAGCGCTTGGGCTGATCTAATTGACTGAAAGTGACAGGACCTTCATTTTGACACATAACACTAAGACGGCATTCAGCTGCATTGAACTGCGTATTTTTGGACAAGTTACTTGTGAATACCTGTGAATGGCTATTCTAGTGGTCAACGATTGCACTGGAAACAGGACTATTGAATAAAAAAGGTGGTTTATCAAACTTACATTTACATTTTTTATTGAAGTTTAGAAATATTATTTTAGGAATTATTATGACTGATATTTTTTTAAATAAACATTTAAAAAAAAAGTTAAGTATCCCCTGCAATACACGTATCCCTTTTTGAGAAACACTGGTAAAAAGAGTAGGGCTGCAACTTACAATTATTTTCATTATCAATTGATCTAATCTTGTCCACAACCCAAACATATTCAGTTTACTGTCATAGAGGACTAAAGACAACAGATAATATTCACATTTGAGAAGCTGAAATCAGAGAATTTCAGAGAAACTGACTAATCAATTATATATAGTTTGAAAAAGTTATTAATTTAATAATTAATAATAATTCAACTAATCAATTAATTGACTAATCATAGCTAAATTGTGTGTTCCTAAACACCAACAGACATTGCCAGAAGTTTAGAAATTTTCACAAAAACCTGGTAATTTAGAGACTAGTTTTCCAGTCATGGAAACACTTCCCATGACCAAATAGTACTGACCAAATATCCTTTCAAATTAAAATGACCAAATATCCTTGAGATATTCTAATTTTCCTGGAAAATTGTAAATGGTATTTTAGCCTGTGCTGTGGCCAAATTCACAAAAGGAGGAATAGACCTTTTTCACAGCAGCCATTTTGACATGAGATAGTAAACAGCCAAACACTATGAAAGTGAGCTAACAGGGAATGTGCCATAAATGATGACCACCGATGGCTGACTACCGCTTGCGAGTGCAAGTTCTGTCCTGTATTGTCAAGAAAAATGTCCTGGAAAGGCCCAAAACCATTTCTTAAAAAGAGTGGGAACTCTGATGAAAAATAATTAGACAGGAGAAGATGATATAGGTTGATGTTGTCTTTTCAAGTTGAATGTGATGTTGGATAGAGTTAAGGTTGTTATATATTTGATCTGAGTGAGAGAGAAGAGCTAGAGTTTCCTCCTTGACCAGTACAGTATGTTAAACTCTTTGTATTAGTGTAGATTATGGAGAGATGGATGGTTGCTGGGGGATTTTATGATATCGGACTCAGACAACACGTTCATCTTCTAGCCTCCTGTGGTCAACTTATATAGCATTGCATTCTCCAGCCTTGCCCATTAGATCAGACCACACTGGATAACAAAGTGGGTGTTATTGTGTGAAATAAAGGATAGCCAGCACAACTGACACTGTGCAATTCAAGCCAGTGCAATTCGTCAACGGCGGTAAGCCAAAGAAGGTTTCCTGCACTCCTCCGGCCAGCAATAAAAGTCACTCACACACACACTTTCCCTAAATGCACAATAAGTTCCCTGCTCTACATCACATAATGGTCATAATATACATGCAGGGGGTTCACAGGGTTGTTGATCAATGCTGACAACTCAAAAATGACTTCAATAACTTCCTGTGCTTCAGAAAAAGGGCGCTCCACTATGCGCCACATTTGTAGACATTCGCAATCGCTCTCCACCTACTGGCATTTTCAACTGCTCAGTGATGGACGACAGCATTGTGAGCGAGCGATCAGCGTCAAAATAAAAGCCAGAAAGCCTCAAGCTGAAAGAAAGCAAATGCCAAATCAGTATTATTATTCTGAGATGCAGCGTGGTGACCTGTTTACAAAGCATATCTGCTGAATGTATGTTTTAATTAACTATATTTCTTATTGCTAGGAATTAGGGGACACAATTATTTGAGTTAGCAAAAGTTTAATTTACTAGGATTGGATTAGATTTCAAATTAGTAGTAATTAGCAGTAATTATTTTTTGGGGGGTAACTAATAATATTCATAAAATGTATTAGTAATTGGGAACACTACTGGTTACTCTGGAAAGTAATAATATTAATGTAATATTATTACTAGTAATGCTAAATGCTTAATGATTATCAGTGATATAAGTCAGTAAGTAAATTGTTTAAAACCCTTTGCATGGGTCCCCTGTGTGCCTGGGGCTAGGACCATTTGTACCCTTTGATACCCCTGATGGTAGGTCTGCTTATTGCTATTGTGAAATTAATTACTTAGACCTTCGACTCAAAGCCCAACCAGACACCAGCTGACTGTAAGGCTGTTACCTCTATTGGTCAGTATGTGTATCTGAAGTGACATATCATACCCGACAATAAGCAGTTTAGTAGGTGGGTTTAAGCGTGGAACATGGGAATTGTTGCATTTGTGTGTTACTGACAGCAGTCCGGATCAGATGTTGACACAGTGCTGATAAGGGCATGTTCCACCGCTTATCATTCAGCGCCATGGTTAGAATTATCTATTATCAGTGCTCCGTTATACCCATGGAACCATTTTTGTTGCACTAAATTTTCCAAATTTCCATGCTGAGACCAGTGGCGAATGTGTGCAGGTGTAAATGAAATGAAAAGCAGGGAATGGCTGCAACAATGCACCAGTTAATTAAATACACAATTACACAAGCCTGGTTTTGTAACTTTGGTCTAGCAGTTAACATGTTCAAATGCATATTCATAGATTCTGGATTTCTAGATTTAGATTCAGGACAGTTCAAGACAGTTCAAAATCAAGAATACATATTTTTCCTCTTACCTGTGGTGTTATTTATCCATCTACATTGTTTTTGTGTGAGTTGCTGGGTTTTGGAGATATAAGCCTTCTCTCCAGTATAATGGAATCAATATCTCCAAAACTCAGCAACTCACATCAAAACAATTGATTGATTTTTGGTTAAACTGTCCCCCAAAGAATTTCTGACCAGGTAATTGAACTTTTAGTGAGAAAAAATGACCAGATATGTGCTTCTACTTCTGTAAAACTATCGTATTTTCTGACAAAAGACTCAAAAACATGTTTGTGACGAGTCATGTTCACTCAGCGGTGGAGGCTGTAGTACAGGATATAAAAACCAGGGGGTTTGGGGAAAGGAATGCTCTTATGACTCCCTCCTTATCTGGTTCACACACACCATATCTCCGCTACCGTTGCTGACCTTCAATCCTGCAGATGTAACAACGAGACAGCGTGCTTATGAACACAAGAACTAGTTCATTCCTGAATGAGATAGTTGTTTGTCTTTGCTGGCCCATGTCCAACATTCTCCTGTTAATGCTGGAAAGCAGACGTTACATTATACAACCCCAGGACAGAGAAATGAGGACTTCACTGAAATGGGTTTTAGAGTGAAGCTCCTAATAGTAGCTATTTTGTTCCTACACAATTATTCATTTCAGTGTGAAACAGCCTCTGAAATAATGTTTAGACTACCAGAAACACAAGAGAATGTTATATTTGATGTACTCCAATGAAAATTGTTGGAATAAATTCTTATATTAGAATAAATTCAAGTCATAAGGGTATTGCAAAGAGCTTTAATAAATGCCCAACCTCACTTTCATACAGATAGAACCAGACTGAATTAAATAAATGTATCTGTCAGGTCCTCTTGTATCTTAGCATTTGCAGTTAAGTGACTGAAGTGAATTAAAACAGTTACAGTCAGTGTGAACTTACATTGCTTTTTGTTTAATATTTTATTGTTTTCTTCCTTTCTGTTTTGTCCAGCTGGGAACATGTGTTGCGGCAGAGGCTAACCCCGCAGCTACAATAACATGGAAGAAGAACGGAAAGGCCTTGGTAGACGACGGGAAAGGTAACTCCACGTTTCCATCCGAAACCATCCGACAGTCAAACCGCACAGGATGCTGTCATACAGGAATCCCCGTGGGGGCCTGCAAATGTTCTACAGTGACAGGAGAGTGAAAATGAAATCTCTCGTGGTGTGTTTACCCAAAAACAATAGGAATAGATAGCAATAGAAATACACCATTCACTGTTGTTTACTTGTCAAGGAAGGATCTGTATAGGAGCAGTCAGTGAGTACCTGACAGTAAAGACAGAACTACTCCTAATAGGCAACTAAGACATCCCATCATCTGATCTGGTTTGGCACGATTAACCCAACCCATCTGGTTTTGCAGCTAAACCAAAAGTGTTTGCAATGCTGTTTGACCTGCTGCTAAAGGCTCCACTAAATATGTTCTATGTATCTGCACTGTCCGTCCCTCTCTCCGCAGCCATTGTGATCACCCCGAGCCTGAAGCTGGATCCAGCCACAGGCCTGTCCACCACCTCCTCCACCCTCCAGTATGCAGCCACCAAGGAGGACGTCGGCGCGGTCTTTGCCTGCGTGTCCACACACAGGCTGACCAGCCAGGAGACCGAGCTGGAACCCTTTCCCATTCACTGTGAGTGGAATACAGCGCCACCACCAGGCTCCATAACTTTATTGCTTCTGTTTGTACTCCCTGCCCACACACAGCAAGAGTACTGAGTGGGCTGAGTTACACTTCCAACAAGTAGTGCTGATATTTGTTTAGTTGGTGGTTTACTAATCTGACACCATGGCAGTGGTTCTCAAACTGTGGGGAGGGCCCCCCCGGTGGGGCATAGAGGCATGGCAGGGGAAAAATATGGAGTAGAACACAGTTGAAGTAATGTTATTTATGTAGGGAGAATAAACAATACATTGCTGATGCCATCATGCTGACCTTTATTTCAGTAAAATTCAACTTGGATTCTTTATTACTTGCTTATCCCATCATTGATAATAAGTTTGATTATTACTGCACTGGGGTGGTATTTATTGAGGATGTATAGCTCTTTTTTAGCCACTAAACAGTCAAACTGCTTTTGTCCTGATGTAATCAAGGACTTTACTAAGGTTTTCTTTAAAATATGGGAAAATATGGGACAGATTTTTTGCTGTCCACTGTACAAAACTTTATGCAGCGCTGTTTATTCTATGTATGGTTTATTAATTTATGAATATCTACTTAAGTTGGACCGTTATATTTTTAAATGGGTTAAAGCTGCAGTAGGTAACTTTAAAAAAAATAACTTTTTGTCATATTTGCTCAACCTTTCTCTATATCCTGATAGTAGTACATGAGACGGATAATCTGTGAAAAAAATCAGATTTCAGCAAATATGATGATGATTGATGATGTTCTAAAGGTTGCTGTGCACCTGTCTGTCTGTCTGTCTGTCTGTCTCTCTCTCTCTCTCTCACCCCAACTGGTCGAGACAGACGACCACCCACCTAGAACCGAAGGATCTGTCCTAGGTTTCTGCCTTTTAACAGGCAGTTTTTCCTTGCCCTTGTCGCCAAGTGCTTGCTCATGGTGGTACTGTTGGGTCTCTGTAATTAATGTTTTAAAGAGCTCGGTCTAGACCTGCTCTATTTGAAAAGTGTCTTGAGATAACTTCTGTTATGAATTGGCGCTATACAAATAAAATTTTATTAAATTGAACTGAATTAAACGTTTTTATAAAAATAATCTGCAGCTTTAACAGCAGTAATGTGCTCAAAGGAGTTTAAAAGTTTTACCAAAAATCTCCCACTCATCACTGATTTTATTTTTTGCTGAGGTGACATCAGGCTGTATAACTGATATTTCCTTTCGTAGGGGTATATCCCTTGTCTTGCACGGTATGAATGTGTTCTTCATGTCCAAATTCGTTTCTTCAAGCAGTACTCAAAATTTTAATTTAAATACAAGCTTTTTCATAAAGGAAAATTAATTTCAGTCTCCGAGATCAAGTTGTGTCCATGAACATTTACATGTCCATGGGCAAGACTATGAAGACATAAATGCTCAAGTGGAGCAACAGCACAGTTAAAAAGTGCATCCAGGCATATTCTCTCCACATACACGATGATTAGAAAATTGCTCCTCAGCTTCTTTCTGATGAATATAGTTAAAGGCTGAGTTGAAATAGCTAATGTGAATGTGATCCTATACTGGACTGATTGCCTGACAATAGAAGGCTCCATTTTCCAGTTTAAATGCTGCAAACTGCTCTGATTAGCCAACTCCAGCAGTGACTTTAGAGTGAAGGAATCAAACAGAATCAGAATCAGAATCAGAATAAGATTTATTGCCAGGTAGGTTTTTACACATACGAGGAATTTATCTTGGTGCAATGGTGCTTAAAATATACAATCACACAAAAATATACAAGTCACACAAAAATCACACTTTTTAAAAATATAAATATAAATAAAGAAAGATAAGAAAACTGTACAGAAGACGGGAGTGCATTAATGTAATGCATATATACAGGGTGGGCATAAGAGTCAGTGACAGTGGGGGATCTGGCCCTTGTTAATGAGGCCAACTGCAGACGGAAAGAAACTGTTTTTGTGGCGAGAGGTCATGAGCAAGTCTAGCTGTGAGATGTGTAATGCAGATAGAGTGAAATACTTTTATTTGATTTATTTGATCATATACATGTATAGGCTCTGAAATAGGGAAACTTATCCTGTCTTTATTAACAGTAAAATAAATCTACCACATAGCCATGGTTTGGTGTGTGGATGGCAGTGTTTTCTATTCAGCCTGTGTTAGCTTGAGATAGTTGTTGATTGAGTACCTGGAGGTGTGTAGGCCTGAACAACTTGTCGTCAGAGGCGCTTTATCAGTAGGCTCTGGAAACTACACATAATGGCCAAGCAGTGAACAATGGGCTTTGTTGAGCTTTCTGCTGCGGCCAGCTGAAGGATTTTTCAGGATTTGAGGGTTTGGGGGAATTTCAGCAGGGAATTACAGTCCGCACACTCTTTATGCTCTGATCACATCCCTGAAGTTTGAAGAGGGGACGGAGTGAGGGCTCGGATCAATAAATGAAAGCGGGGGGACTCAGGAGGTGTCGGCAGCAGCGGGGTGACTCATGAGGTGTCGGCCGCAGCGGGTTCATGGTGGAATTTCTCATTTGCTATTACTACTTCTTCCGAGGTCATTCCTGTGTGAGGAGGGTGGTCTACACAATTGGCTGATCAAAGACTGATAGGATCACCTTTCTGAAATGGAATGATTATCAAGGATGGAGGAAATGTAGTTATTATACAACACAAGGTTGTACAACAAAATGAAAGTTTGCAGTGCCTTCAAACCACACACAAATCAAATAGAACAATAAATACAGTTATTTGTATACATATACATACACGTATACAGCCAGGAAATAATTTGTGTCTCTGGGAACGCAAACAGCAGCAACAATTATAATCAGTGATGATAATAATGTGGTTTTATCTTCACAAAAAGATGCATCTGTTTTCTTGATGGTGGAACTGATGCGGTGTGAATGTGAATTATTTCAATGGAAGTCAATGGAAGCTTTGACACTCACGCTTGCTTTATTTTCTCCCATCACTTTCACCCCTCCATTGCTCTCTGAACCTCTCAGATCCATCAGAGAAGGTTAGCCTCCAAGTCATGTCCAAGGGACCCGTAGTAGAAGGAGATAATGTGACGTTGAAGTGTCACGCTGACGGCAACCCTCCACCTAGCTCCTTCTACTTCCACCTCAAGGTCAGTCAGAGCCCGGACTTCAACCTCAAGCAGCGTACTGCTGCGGTCTGCTCAGCCACCATCCAGACTGTGGCAGCTACTTATTACCACTTACCACAAATTTGCTTTTTTTAAAAATTGGCTTGAAAGTGGAGAAGATACTAGAATTTGATGATGATGGTAAAATTTTAAGTATTTTACTCGCTGCTTTTGAGTTATTGCTGTGGCTTTTTGGTCAGCTGTGGCTCAGGAGGTAGAGCAGGTCATCTACTAATCAGATACCCCAAATTGCTCACGTTGCTGTGCCATTGGTGTATAAATGAATTAGTGTCTGTTTGTGATAAGCCTCTGCCATTAGTGTGTGAATGGGTGAATGTGACATTTAGTAAAGTGCTTTGAGTGGTCAGAAGACTACACAAGGTAATAAGTACAGTTCATTTACCATTAATGCAAATCCTATTAGGAGCAGTAGGAGGAGCCAGAGGAACCTAATTTTTTTCACAGATTATCTGTCTTATGTACTACTGTCAGGATAATGGGAAAGATTCAGCAAATATGACAAGTTACAAGTTATCCACTGCAGCTTTAACCGTTATAGTTATGGATAGTATGAAGGAGCTAAAATGAAAGCTGTCTGTACACTGTGAGACTCGACTTGACTTGGGATTTGAAGGCAAAAACACTGAGGAGACCTGACTTGGTGACTCAGTAATATTGAAAATGCTGTGCTGAAAGTACTCTGTATTTTGAAGCAAAACTGTCATGAATAATTAATAAAATAATGTAGAATGTAGATGCTGCTGTCACTAGAATAAAGAAGACTAAATTCAAATAAGAGAACCCTTTTATTATATTCAATTAGTTTACATAAATTAGTAGATCAAGTCGTTTTTTTACTTTCTGAATCTGTATATGTAATATTCTAATCAAAATTACTTTACACTTTACTTTCAAATTACATCTTGTTTAATTACATAAGATAATATATATTTATATGCATATATTATAATTATTGATGTGTTTTCACTTGTCTACTGCAGTACTGCACTGCTTAGCCTTTCATAAATAATGGATTGTTGATGTCATTCAACCTGTTTCAAACCAGATGATAGGGTAATCGGCACTATGGGAAGAATTTGTAATAAGTACATCTAGAAAATGTTTTTGTAGTCTCCTATAGCTGAATGACAATCTTAGCTGCTGAGAAGACGTTTAAATGACTAACATACCTGTCACCTGTGTGTAATGGTTCATGTGTCTTGTAAAAACAGCCAGGACACTTAGTTTCATATCATCCTCACTCAAAATATGTTGCCACGTGACTACCCCCAAACTCCCCTGCTCCGAATTTCACCCATTCTCATCTGGTCACCCTATTTCCTACTCACTTCCTCATATCATATTAGAATGGCAGAAGCTAACAGTCTCCTCTTTCTTCTCCTCTTCTTCTCTCTACAACAGGGTGAGAAAATGCTGGTGCAAAATTCGGACACCTACACTTTGAATGCCATCAGCAGGGAGGCTGCGGGTGAATACAAATGCTCTTTGGCTGACAACGAGAAAGTGGAGGCCTCCCAGAACATCCTTGTTAGCTGTGAGTACTTCTGACATACGCAGAGCCTCAGTACAGTATACAAACAAACAAACAAAAACCTCCATCTGATGTCCCTCGCTTCTCCCCCACACTCTCTCTGCCTTGATTGAAAATGTTTAACTTCTTATACATAACAAGGCACTTTTATTCACTGTAAATAAAGTCATGGGAGCAGCAGAGTAATGGTAATCAAATTCAGACTTTAAGAGCCCAGCCTGGCAGGGAGGCAGAGCATGGAGTGCCAGGCAGGGAGGACGAGAACTAATTAGAAATTTCTGACATCGAGTGAGCAAAAGTGACAAAGTGTTTTGGGTGGGCGAGGAGCTCAGGCAAACTGATAAGCTGTTTTCCCCATCCTACCATCCAGCAGCACTCCCTGAAGTAATTACTCCCTTCTTCCCAGGTGTATGTTTCTGAGCCCTCAGTTGAAATGGGCCCTATCATTATAATAAAAAATACCTCTGACACATTTCCCCTCCTCTCCGTCCCAGTCTTCAGTGGAGTTCACACATCTTAAACAAAGAGCTTCTTTTTTTTTTGCTTTTAAATTGAGTTTGTGACTGAGGAAAGCAAAACAATAGCTCTCTAAATTGAAAATTGTTTAAAGGTAATTTTTGTGACTGTGTGTTTGGATGCGTCTCAAGGAGCGTGCTCTGGTAGAAAAGGTGCAGAAAAAGTAGCTGTTGCTCTGGCTAGCTGGCTGCCAGTATTGCTAATGTCCTCTGCCATTTAATACCCTTTGTATGATGGCATTCTTTTTCCCCTTTTCCCGCCAAAGCTACATGATGAACTGCACCCCCCAAAACAGCAAGCCCTGCTCTCACACACAAATGCCAGTAAAAAGTTTACTTGCCGGGGTGGATCTAGAGGGATGGCAGCCGTCAAATTGAACACATTCATTTAGATTCATTTAAAAAATGTGTTCAACTAAAAATTATTTAATGATCTGTTGTGGCCACATTTTAGTGAAAACAGACATGAAGAAGAATTTATTGATTTCTAATGACTCTTAAGATAGATATTTCTGTTCATTGCTTTACTCATGTGCCACTATAATGTAAGGTTTTTGAGTTCAAATATCGTCAAATATTCATCTATATGTATGTTTGGGCATTATGTTTTCCATGCTCTAGTTATATTAAATGGGAAATAAACAGGAAACAATAATGGTGGGATGTATTAACTAAATGAGAAGCCATTACTGACATTTCCCACACAACTTAGCTGCTGCTGATTAGCTTTTTCACATTTAGCACACATGCACTTAGCGTGGGGTTCATTTATGCTCTTATTAAACACTACAAAGCAATGAAAGGACGGGAAGAACGTTGTTTTGTCCCTGCTCGTGATCACCAATTTACTCGTATTAAGACATTTGTAAACGCCCTCGATTCATTTCATTTATTTAAGTTTTATCATGTTTCATAATCATGGCAACTTTTGTGATGGTGTGCTCCTGTGTCTAGGCTAGAGGCGGTTCCACCTCTTCCACTCTGCACATCTTTTAGAGGCTGTAGCAGGCTCCATTCTAGAGTGAAGATACTGGTATCATAAGAAAGTAGATTACCTAACACCACATCCATTGGTACCAACCATGTCATGCTAGCAAGTAGGAAAGGGGCCTAAATAACACTCCAAAGTTATCTTCAATTTTGGTGATGGATCCTTCACCTCTAACCTCAAGATCTGTGAATGAAAAACAGCAAAATACAACATGGTGACGGCCGTAATACCAAACTGGAGGTGGTTCTCCACAAACCAGTGGGTGACGATAGGTCTATCTCAAGCTTAGAGTCTTACTACTTACTTCTTACTACTTACTTAAATGAGGTCAGCAGACAATTGACATGAATTATATAAGTAAATACTAAATAAATGTTATTTATTTTCTTATTGTTTGTTTTTTGTTGGTTTATTTGCAGACCTGTTTCAAAGAAATAATTTGGTTCTCCAGAAAAGTAGACATAAAGGCTGAACTCTCAGCAGACAGTTGTGTCTGAGTGTGGGCCTTGTGGCATTAGAGCGGAATGATGTTACCATAGAGGCAGCAAAATGAAAGTGCTTACTTTCAGCCGACTGATATGACTCAACGTCTATTCTGTCTCATTTTGTCAGATCTGGACCTGAGTCTGAGTCCCACTGGGAAGGTTCTGAAGACAGTAGGGGACAGCTTGTCTGTGAAGATGGAGAAGATTGCCTCGGGTGACGCTACAGTGTTGTGGACAAAGGTAATGGTGGCGTCAAAATGTAGAAGGAGTTTGGAAGAACAGGAGGATTTGCTCCACTACCTATTTCATTCTCTTTAGCTAGTAATTAAACCTGACTGCAGAAGCTTTTATGCACTGTGAATAGCAGTCTGACCCTGATGATTTCTTTTTCCTTCAAAGCCCTCAGGAGCGGCATGGTAGCGTCAATCCATTTATTCTACACTGTGCGTCTGACAAGCTGAACTACAAAAACAAAAAAGAAAACACATTATGGTGCATTAATACACAGGGAAAGGGACACTGTTGTTAAAAGAAATCCTAGTAAGATATAGTTGATATACTGTGTCAGTTCAGTCTAGTATAAAACATAATGAAAAGTAAGATCAGGCGATTCTTGAGTCTAGGTCACTGCAGCAGCAAAAATAGGATATAGGTAGATATGAGAAAAAGACAGTGATAAAACACTGAAGATTAGACAGTGTCATCACATTTATACTGAGATTTCAGTAGCTCCACATAATGGTTTCTGTATTTCCCCATTGAGTTCTGAAATGAACATTCCTGTGACCCTGAACTCCTGTAAAGAAAAATAAAACTAGCATTCATAAGTTTTCTTCAGAAGACCGGACTGACATTGTTGCTCTGGTTTTCAGAATGGAAAGGCAGTGAAGGAGCCGGAGTTCAGCAAGTTGAGCTATGCTGATGCGGGAATCTTTGTATGTGAGGTTTCCTTGACTGGACTCACACGACACCAGAGCTTTGAACTGGTCGTAGAAGGTGAGTAAGTGTGTGTTATAAGTTCCAGCAATGTATTTTAAATATCATATTCAAAAAGTTTGGTGGAAACAAAATTGAAAGACATTTCTTAATTTCGCAAAAAGGTTTCTACACTCACAAGAGGTGGTTGCTCTTAAAAAGGTCCAGTGTGTAACATTTAGGAGGCTCTGTTGGCAGAAATAGAATAGATATTCATCGGTATGTTTTTATTAGTGTATAATCACCTGAATATAAGAATCCTTTACCTTACAATGAGCCGTTTATCAATGGACTGGCAGTCATTTAGGGTATGGCTGTGGCTCAGGAGGTAGAGCGGGTCATCCACTAATTGGAAGGCTGACGATTCAATCCCCGGCTCCTCCCCGCTGCATGTCGAAGTGTCCTTGAGCAAGTAGCTAACCCCAAATTGCAGCTGATGCTGTGCATGGGTGTATGAATGTTAATGAAGGAGTTTGATTTGATGAGTTAGATTCCGTTTGATGGGCTTTGCCATCACTGTGTGAATGGGTGAATGTGGCATGCATGTCTCCCATAGGTTTCTGAAGAGCCGTTGTGAAGCTCAGTGAGGTCAGTTCTGGCCATCGCCATCTTGGCAGTCCTGACTCCGCCGACTCCTAGCTAATCCAAATATAGGCAACTTATTTAGTTGAACAATGTTCTGTTCTTTGAAATTCTTTAACAAAAATGGGATTTTAAGTCTCAAAAGTAGATTATACTATAAACATTTTAATTTGAACATTTTCACTGACTGAACAAAATGTTAAGAATACAGTATTTAACCCCCACCTTGAGACAGCTTGCATACTGCGTTTTCACTTCCTAGTGCATCTCTCTTTCATAACTGAAGCCAATTCAATAGTTGAAATCCATCAGGGCATCCTGCTTTCCCCTCTGCAAAAAGCTGGAGGTCGTATAATTTGCGATGTACATCAAATGAATTATTTGCTTGAGATAAAACGTTACTGAACTAAAAACATCATAATGCGTCTCCATCAGGAAAGCCTGTGATCACCAGCCTAACCGAACACAGCACCGGCGATGCTCAGCACAAAGTTCTGACCTGTGAGGCCGAGGGAGTGCCAGAACCCAGCTTCCAATGGAGCGTCAACAACACGAACGTAAGTGTCGGAGCGTGGATGAGTGAGTGTTTTAGTATCTTTAGTGAAAAAGAAGGAGCTGCGGCAAAAGCAGCAAAGTGAAGCAAGATAAGAGCAAACAGTGCAGCGTGGTGTGATTAAAGTGTTTTTTGAGGAGCCTTCAGATTTCCCTCTGCTCTTGCCATTAAAGTAAAGAGAGCTTCTGAGGTTTTCACTCTTCTCTACCATTTCTACTAGATACATAGTTGTCACTGGTGACAGTATGCAATATCTCATGCTAGGTTTTTACAAGGCTTGATCAAAGATGGTGGTGCACTGTCACAACCCTGGCTGCGGTCTGGATTTTGAGAGATCAATGGAAATGCAAACAATGTTGCACATCTATTTAAGAAGGAATAAAACTTGGAAACATTTTCCATTAAACCTCAGTTATTTGAATTAGCCAAGAAATCTCTAAGACAAGCACACTGTGAGGATGATATCCAGCCTCAGTGCAGAACACGATTCTCTCTAATAAATAATGTTCTTATCAAGATGATCTGTGATGAACTCTTCCACGAGCAGGTAATGCTCTGACAACGAGGCAACATTTCTCTATTAGATTCAGGTTTGATGGCAGGGAAGCGGGTGTTTACTTCTGCATTCAGAATGACTGTGCTGTTTTACCTTTAACGACTCCCCCGGCATATTGAGTTCAGCTCCACTGTCTGATGTCAACATTTGTGGTAATTTCCTCCCATTATCTGTCTTCCCACCGTCCCGCAATCACCCACCTGCCAAGCAATATACAAACTATCCTGTATAATTGTAAAGCTGATAATGTGTATGCAACTGAGGAGGCTGCTACGTGTTTGAGTTTTTCTTTTCCCAAACATTTTTTGAAGCCTTATATTCCTGTTTTTTTTTTTTCTGTGCCTACAGGAGGAGAGCTCTTACATCAACGGCAAGGCCACCCATAAGATCACTGTGATTCCCAGGCTGAACATGACTATCACCTGCACTGTCAGCAATAAGCTGGGAGAAGATGTCATGACCATCAATGTCTCCTCTGGTAAGTTGTCACCGACTTGGATGGTTAGTTTTATATTCCCTATTGTGGGAAATGAGAGAAGTGCATGCTTCTGTGCGGGGGAAGTTTCAGCTTTGAACAGAAACATGGTGTATTTTGACTTGCTCTGCTGGGGTACTGCCTTTTGTTGTTTGAGTTCATGTATTAGGCTAATTAGGCAGCATTAGTTGAAAACAGAGAGACAAATTAGTGGAATAAAATTTAAGCTCAGATGCATCCATTCTCCATGCACGGTTTTGAATGTTCCTAAAACAAGGACTCGCAGACATTTGCTGTATAGTGACAGCTTCTCTCTTTGACGCTCTACATCGTTTTCTGCAGCTCAGCTCTGTAGGAAACAAGCAAGCTGCTGGTGACTTGATGATTGTATTACTGCCAGTGTGTGACTTTACAGTTAGAGAGGATCTTGCCAGGAGCTTTCAGCTGCAAACTCAGTTTAATAATGAATGTTCATTGTAACATTGCAATTCCTGTTCTGACTATTTATATTTACACCATAATACATGGGGGGGATCTTGAAATTATAGCCGTTATATTTAAGCAAAACATATATATACACAATATAAGTATGAAGAATGACTTGTGAATGAGTTAATCCCTGATAAAACCTATTTCAGCAGTAAATACAAGTGATCAGCAGTGTTCTTACATTTTCAGCTCACATCACAGTAGCATTGTGGTTGAACACTGAGAACATTCTGACAAAAAGTCTCTACTCATCACACTGCTATTGTTTGCAGCTTTACAAATGAATCACTGCAGATGTTTTAACAACAATTGTACTGCACCATACTAGGCTCTGCTATTATTAGACTAATTAGTCGCGTCTACTGTAGTCCAACTTTGATTTGTACTTTTTGTTATTAGAAAGGTTGCTGTTACAAAAAAACAGTCTTTAAAGGATGAGTTGAAGTTTTTTGTAGCAGTGTTGTATGATAAAGCAAAGTCAGATGGCTCTCAATTTGGGGAAGCAGACAGGACTATCGGCACAGACACTAGGCAATGTACTGCTGTGGGTGGGGGCAGCAGAAAAACATATTTTAGCCACTAAAAAAGGCTATATTAAGAATATTTTCACTGCTTTACCTTGCCGTCAGACAGCCCAATCTGACGGAACACTGAAGTGTTTATATCTGGTTTAGTCTGGTGGCTTTAGAGAGAGCCTAGAATATTTTTAATATAGCACCTTTACTGACATTGGGCCTTTTTAGTGGCTAAAATAGTGGGTTTTTTCTGCCATACTGTAGGTAACACACTGACTATGGATGATTACCTCATATGACCCCACTTCAAAAAAACTGAACTATCCCTCCCTACTAGAAGTAGTTTTTTCCTTTCTCTGAGAGCCCTGTATAATTTTCTACGAGCCATTTGAACCTATTATCAGCAGCAGTTGTTGAATGCTGAATCGAACTGTTGCAGGATGTGCCTATGTGAAACATTTACATACACTCCCTACTCTCTGCCAACTACGGTTACTGGGATGAAAAAAGCAGGAGTATTTAATGACTGTCAAAGGCTAACGGTGAATGCTACAGCAGTATCCATTCATTTCATACATGCTGTTGCCATTGCTGTTCCTCCTCATTCTGTCTGCAATAATCCTCCTTCCTTTTGTCTCAACTCCTTCACCATCTCCTGGGTTTGGCTGGATTTCCTGTTTGTTAGGGTGCTAAACCCGTGTCACATTTCTTCCCCTGCAGTCTAAGAGCCACTGACGGGCATATTCTCTTAAAGTAGAATACATTGTTGCTTTTAGAATGCACCGTAGCTTTCCTCTTTCTAAAAGGTACAGTTTGCTTGCTGTGAGGCTCAATCAATAAAACTTTTCAATTTGTGCGGCTGCACCTGTCCTGGCTGCTCTCACTGTGAATGCTTTGGGTTGTTTTAGAAAAATAGCATATGTTTGTTTTGAGCTTTTTTTTTTTTATGAGTTCTAATTTTATTTATGTTTGATTTCAGTTTTTGAGGAGAAAAATGGGAAATCAGGTAAGAGTTTTTTTTTTTGCCCTTATCTTTTACTTTCTAGAGTTTTTTGAGATTCTGTTAAGTATTCCCTTCGAATATATCAAATAGGGGTAGTATCATAGAAAATGTTATTATTTGTCAACTTATCTTTGTAGATTCTCTGATGATGCACCAATAAACACCCATCACTCTCTCTTCATGTATAAACTCAGACCCATATTCATCACCTCACCTGCTGACAATACAGTGTATGAACACCTCATCTCAACTTTTCCATCTTTGTTACCTTTTTTAAGACTGGTTAACAAATGCAGAGGAACTCTCAGAGGCAGATTAGAAATATTATCAACAGTGCCTGATGGTTATTAAAGGCCTGTGCATAGTTGTCTTAAGTGACAAAAACATAGTCATCAAATAGAGATGCCAGATGTTGGCATCTTAAGATGGGCAATTACATTTGTAGTGTTGAAGGAATGCGACCTGGCTTCTTCCATATTCTGATGCTGAGCAATCATTGAAAATAGCAACAACCACAGACATACTTGTCTCGTATGTACATAATCAAAGTGTCATCTAAAGGGTAATATCAGCAGAAATGGTTATTTAGGGTTGTTACTGATATTTAATTTTACAGGTTATATACATGAAATTTACTTGCCACTCATGTTAGAACACCAGCATCTCAGGTCAAGACAGTAGGAGAGAAACAAAATAGAACAGGCTTTGTCTTTCCAACAGTCATCAACGCTGATTTGGTCGAAATAAACCCTTAATTCACCAAGAATATTTGTAAAAAGAGATGCAATGGCCGCAACATAAGCTAATTTTACACACTGTACTTTTTGCACTACATTTTACCCTATGAATTTCTCCCACTGGGGATCAATAAAGGAACATCTTATCTTAATGTTAATCCTTGGGGACAAATGTGACCATCAAACCCTGACCACAGGCAGAGGTAGTGTGACACCATGACTCCACTATACAGTATCTTTATGTGCCGATCATCACCTATAATGCCTTCATATAAACTAAATATACACATGGATAGTGAGCTACTAGTCATTCGAAGTATATTGTATTTTAAGTACATTATATGGTATTCAAATAGTGAGACATTTAGATTGACACAACATATGTAAACGATGAACCTTCAGTAACTCAGTGCAGCTGATGGAGATACATATGGTTGAGTTTAAAACTGTCAGATGAGTAATCATGTTTCCATCTGTTAAACAGTGATCTGTAGCTGCAAACAGCCTCTTATCACCAGCCATTTTCAAATTCTGTCAACAAAACAAGTCAGTTTAACCCTTAATTATACTGTAGTGACAAAGTGTCGGTCTACAGGATATACACATTATTCACGACGGTGATGCATTCCACACACCTGCTCTCCGTTGTAGTTGTAGTGTCAGATAGCGTCGTTTGGCATCTACAGCACAGCTGCCATTAATCTGCAGAGAGAACGGAGAGTGACGATAATAATAATATAATATATAAATGTGATGGAGCCGAACGTCAAAACAGTTAGCAGGTGCTCTGACATTAATGCATTTTCTCGTCTCCCTGACACACTGATACATCTCTCCTGTTCCATTAAGCAGCACGCCAGCCAACATCTCCTCCCCCAGAGTCTCCAACATTTCAGCACGTGCTGCAGATGTTTCCCAGAATATAAACAACTCGTGTCACTGCGGTAACAACGAGAACAAGTCGCTAAACTATAAACACAAGACAAAGCAGTAAAGTGTTGCGTGATAAAGTGTCAGCCAGTGAAAGTTTATGGCTTGAGTATAAATGAGTGCAAGCAGAGGAGAGTTTGAAAAGGTGCTGGGACCAAGCTAACATCACAGAGAATGAGCTTCTTAGGACACATGTTATGATTTTGATGTCTGTGCTCTCATCAAGTTAAAAGTGAATTCCTTTTAGTGCTCTCTCTTGTAAAGCTTCTGTGTGAGTACAGTGTGTGTTAGTCCTGCAGCTGAAGCAGAGCACTGTTGTCTATTTTCAGACCCTCAGGACGATTCAAAGGACCAGGCCAAGCTCATAGTGGGTGTCGTTGTAGGGCTCCTCTTCGCTGCCGCCGTGGTGGGACTCGTCTACTGGCTGTACATAAAGAATTCAAGGTATTTCAATTCAATTCAATTCAATTTTATTTGTATAGCGCCAATTCATAACAAAAGTTATCTCAGGACACTTTTCAAATAGAGCAGGTCTAGACCGAACTCTTTAAAACATTAATTACAGAGACCCAACAGTACCACCATGAGCAAGACCTTGGCGACAAGGGCAAGGAAAAACTGCCTGTTAAAAGGCAGAAACCTAGGACAGATCCTTCGGCTCTAGGTGGGTGGTCGTCTGTTGGGGAGAGAGAAAGACAGACAGACAGACAGACAGACAGACAGACTGACAGGTGCACAGCAACAACAGTATTGGCAATGCCAGTCAAGCAGGACCATGGCAGGAGGCTCCACCAGGATCGATGAGAACCTGCGAGATGAGAAAGCACAAGAACTCCGGGGAAGACGTGAAGTTAGTAACATGCATTAATGGAACATGAATGAGTGCAGAATGAAGGAATGGGAACATTTGCATTTTACATTTAAATTTCAAGGCCCCTGCTCAAGTCCTGGTGACACTACTGCATTCCAAACAGAGTGAGAAACCAGAGTTTGTACTCCTGAGAGTGAATCTGGAATAATAAGCAGAGGGTTACAGCCACACTCTCCAACAAAACATTGAACAAACACTCCTGTCTGCCCTAAAATGATCATGTGTCCAAGAAGTGCTAATGTAGGGTGGGAGGTATTCAGAGCACTAGGGGAGGAAGTGGGAAGGTGGCGTGCGCATATTGAAAAGAAGAGTTAGCACACAGCTGTGGAGTGACTGACCATGCCATCTGGGGCGGAGTGAGGAGGTTATTCGGTAGCAGGGCGGGTCGTTCCTTAATCAGAAGGTTGTGGGTTTGATCCCTGGCTCCTGGTGCCACATGTTGAAGTATCCTTGAGCAAGATACTGAACCCCAAATTGCTCCCGATGCTGTGTCATCTGTGTGTGAATGTGTGTGAAAGGGTGAATGTGGCATGTAGTGTAAAAGTGCTTGAGTGGTTGGAAGACTAGAAAGGTGCTATACAAGTACAGGTCCATTTACCATTTCCCAGAGAAAAGCATCATGCTTTTGCAATTCTGTGTTGTATTCACTACAACAGACAAGGAAGCTGGAAAACTGGTGAGAAGGAGGTGGGGACATCTGAGGAGAGCAAGAAACTAGAGGAGAACAATCACACTGTGTAAAGGCACTCAGGCCGTACTACTGGGGATGAAAGAGGTAAGAACTGTCTCTCTCTCTCTTACACACACACACACACACACACACACACACACAGGCGGAATCTAATCAAGTTACATTTCAGATCAGATTAATCCATTTTATCACAACTTGTATCTTATGTTTGGGAGTTCTTATAGGTTTGGCCATCAGTCCTATTAGTGCAAAGCAAATGATTAGCTGAGATCTCATAACATGGCAACATTGTTAAACATCAGAACGGGATCAATGCTTTTTTTATAGCTATAGATAAAAGTTTATCAAAAATAGTCAACAAAATGTGATTGGCATTTTACAGATTGCTGTGTAGACTGCAAAAATGGCTGACAACCTAAATTACTGTTTTATTAATAATAATAATATTTTCAGTCTGCTTTCTCATAGGCCTTTTGAGATCATGTCACTCTAGAAAAAGAATGTCTAAGCTAAAGTGTACAAGGTTGTCATATTTGATAGGACCAAGATGCAACCCTCAAAATTAAGCAAAAATGCCAAAGACTGCAGTTCCTCTAATGACCACCTGAGGCCATCTCCAGCAGGGAGTCAATCTCCATAAGGCCATACAGCAGAAATTTACAGCCTGGTACAAAAACGCTTTTTGTACAATTTCATTGTTTATCACAACTGTACAGGGGGTGAATTTGTATATAACTCACCTGTTTAAATTATATTAAGGCTTAAAGTTATGCAAGTTAAGGGCATGGTTACTTTGAGTGACAGGTGGGTGCTGTCACAGCCTCTTTTTAGTAACCAGGCTTCATTCAGCCTACCTTAGCCAGACCCACTTGCTACCTCTTTGCCCATTTTTGGATTGGAATCAGGACGGCTAAGATGTTAGCTCACACTGAGCTATACAACGGCTCTTCAGAAACCTATGTGTGATGTCACTACATCCATTTTTAATTAGTCTTTGGATCGGACTAATGGCCAAAAATAGATCGAGATCTAGGTTATCATAAACTGGAATTAACCTTTAAGATTAATTTGAATAAGTGTGTATTTTTATGTATTTCATATGTTAAAATCTTTATCATTATTGAAATGACTGTTGTTAATGACTATATTCCAATGTATGTCTTTTGTGGGGAAGAAGAAGTTGAAAGCAGCTTGCAACATTAGAACTACAGACTCCCAGTCGGCTGCTGACGCGCTCCATCAGGCTCCACACAAGCAGCAACAATCAGAGTAATTTTCCACTAAGTCCTGCCCACAGCCTGCTGTCCCACCTCACTGTTTGAAGTTGCACTGAGGCTGCCTCGTGTTACTGTGCCATTTTGTTTTTTGTGTTCCTGGTGAATGCTCCCTGTTATGTTTCGTTTGAGCGATTCTGTGAGGCTGTGTGGTGGGGTTTTTTTTTTGTTGCTTAGTTTTTTCTTTAGGATTTTTTTTTCTTTTGTTCTTTTTTTTCTTGAATCTCTTTAAAGAATGTAAATTCCTTGTACACTTTTTAAAGGCCTGTATAGCAAATCATAATTATGTGTGTGCCCTGGCTGAGCATGCCAATGTTCATTTTTGTTCTTATTTTTTTGTGCGCTGTGTGTGGAAAACCATTTGCACAAAGAAAAAGACACTTCACTGCTGTATAACCTCTACCCAAGCTGTCCTCAAACTTTTCAGAAGATAACCTCAACATATCCATAACCTCCTCAATTAAGTTTTCTTTGTTTGAAACACTGGCCAAAGGACTGTCTGAATATCTAGTTAATGGATGCCAATCACAGAACAGTCCTTGTTATATACATTGTATTGGACTGGATGTACTGTGAATGATTTCTGTACATGCAGTTTATTGTAACTGTAACCCAAAAGAAATGAAGAAAGGCAATCACACAGAGAAGCATCACGACAGGCACTTCAAAAACGCCTTGGCAAAGTGCGTCGGGAAAAACTGATTAACCAGTCCCTTCAGGATTTTTTGGATTGTTGCGGCCTAAAATGCCTGATTTCACAGCAGTGCATGTTGCAATGCTTTTTTTGCAATGAAATTGGAAGTGAAAGTGAAAACTGCAAAATTATTGTTATTATACTGATGGCAGCTTGTTATAACATCTCATTGTTTGGAGAATTCCAAGTAACTTTACTGAAAAAGGCTCAGGATTATGAGGGTAAATGTGAAACGTTTGCGCCACACATCTGCACGGTCTGCATCTTCATAACTAGAAACGAGGAAGCGAGATTGGTGGCGTATGGACTCACTGTTTTGCGCAGGAAACTGCAATGATTGGTCATTTGTTGAAAAGTTGCTTTGATTGGACAGAATTATAAGTCGTACAGAATTCATAGGGAATGATTGAATTTGCATTAATCGTTTGTGATCGCAACATTGCAACTTCCTGTAGGGACTGATTAACAGATTTCAGCAGACGTCGGGCTCTAGAAGAGTAAACTCTAGCGCTGTAGAAGTGGATAACATAGTATCGCAACTACATCCCTGCTCTGTAGTTCTCTCATAGTCCAACAGCTAGCTAGCTAGCTAACCTGTTTACCGCCATAGTAAACAGAATGAAATGGGAAGTAAATGGTAAAGTAGTAAAGCCCGCCTCTTGTTTGATTTCATTGGCTGTCTGGACCAAGTGTGACATTAATGAATGATGTGATCCGTGCCTTGATCTGAAAAGTTGGAAATAGTTTAATGCATGTCTAAAAACCACTAGAAAAACATGCGATGCAAGAGAGGAGCACACACCAGGCGCACTGTACCCAAAACAATGGTTTTGTTGCTGATCCATTTCTAGCAATGCATCTCTGTGTGATTGGCCGTGTTGTGCTAGTTACTCAAATATTTTATTTATTGCTCTTTTAATATTATTACTTTAATTATTACTCCCTGCCAACCGTAATTAGTTACACTTCTAGTTATATTACTTGTCTGCTATACTCCCCATAAGATTGGTAGTAGTGTTTTGTTTGTTAAAATCAAAGTAATGGAAGTGTTTCCATCTTCCAAGGTAGTTCTCTCTACGATTACAAAAGTGAATTTATGAATGTGATTGGATTGTTGGATTTCAAATTAGCAGGGAGGTGACAACAAAAATAAGGAACTAAGGTTGTAACTAATTATTTTTTTGGGAGGGTAACTAATATTATTACTGAAATGTATTAGTAATTAGTTACACTACTAGTTACTGGGGAAAGTAATATTACTGTAATATTATTACTAGTAATGAGTTACTGCTCGATACTAGGGATCGGCCCCATACTGTGTTTTAAATTGCATTTGTAAATTGGCATTCAGCAAATGGAACATAAGTTGCTTTGGTTGATATTTTGTTGTTTGTCTCAGGAGGGACTTTTTAATTGCTTTATGTTGCAAATAATTTGAAATGATTTAAATAATTTCTGAAAATAAAAAAAGGAAATGAAAAGGCAATAAGTCACCGGAAACGTGCAACAACTTGTAAGAAATGCAAAAGTATGTTCTGCCATAATTTTCTTCTTTTTGAAGATCATGTTGTTTAGTTTAATACACTACATTGTTGTCATCATGTCTTCACCTGTCTGCTCTACAGCTCCTAGAGGTTGGTAGGTTTTTGGAGTAGATTTTAATACTTGCTGTTTTGATTTTGGAAGAGCTTTACTGATGCCAGGTCTGAATTCTATTTTTTGTGTTTTTGATGTATTTATATTCTGTGTGCAACCTACCTGGATAGCGATGCTGCAGCATGCAAGATAATTGTTTTTATAAGCCTGCACAGAAGGCATCATGTGTTGAAAAGGTACTGTACGGTAGGAGAGTTACATGACAGTGGATCAGGCGATACAGTATCTGAGCTCTTTCTCTGCTGTTTTAATGTTATTTTTAGCTCAGTGGTGTGAAGGATAACACAAACTGAAGACAGTGATTGAGATTGGCAGATTAGATGAGATGCATAAAGATGTTGGATTTTACATTTTTGCTTTGGTTCATCCCATAATGCAACAGCCCAGTGACCCACCAAAGAGAGCATTGGTAAGACGGCTTGAGTAGAATCCTAAACATTGTTGTAGTTCACTAGTTTACAGTTTTCAATGTGTAAACCTGCTGAATACATCTACATATTTATGACTCGTGTTCTGATGAATAACTTGACAAAAAAGAAGCATCAACATTTCACCTCAACCTACAATCTGTTAATCCGTAGGGATTAAGACTATTAGCTAATAGTCAGGTTTATTTATAAGAAATTTGAGTTTACATCTGGCTAACGCCTCCCTGTGGTGATTAAAGATACACACAGAACTGTTTTGTAGACCACAATGATTTTGCATCATGAATCCCATTAGTATGGCAAGACAGTAGCAATTGCAGTCTTTTAAATTGACCTTTTCACTTTGTGATTGTCTTTGGGATGCCACTTTTACAAACTGTATCAAAGAGATGACAGTCCACCCTTTTTTTTTTTTAAAACACCATGTAGAAGTTACCAATGCATCTTCAGAATTACTGTGGTATAATTAGATTGTGGGATGGTTGCGAAGCTATATGACATGAAAGCAGAAAGTCTGTATTTTTAAGCACCTAGTCCATCGTTTTCTCATACCTTTTGTTCCTTTTCAAATAATCAGGTCAGCAGTGAAACCAAAGAGGGTAAGATGAGAAGGCCATAGTAGTGTTGTAAATACAGACTTTTGTTTTTGTACTGTTGTTGACAATAAAGTGTTTTGAAAAAAAAATGCATGTGAGTTTTTGTCAATGAGTAACATTTAACATATAAAGCCATATTTCTATGCACAACGTTTAGTTTTAAGTGCCTTTTTCAACATAAACAACAGCAGCACTCTGAATCGGTTTGACCTGAATTGAACAAAACTTTAATCAGTATCCTGTGTTTACCCTAATTTTTCATGTCAAAATGTGAAAAAATGTGTGAGTCAGATTTGTGCTGTCTGGTAAAACATGGCAGCATGGTTCCAGTGAGTTGGCTCTCCTTTTAATCTGCCACTAGAAAAACATGTTTTGCCAGCGACAACTCAGCACTGACATGCATGAAATAGGTCTCATAACATCACTTCACATACCTTGGGTCAATCCTGCTTTAATCATCATGCTGAGAAAAGAAGATTGCATCTTTTTTAAGGCAATTACTGCACTTCCACACTGACACAGAGGAACAATCTCAAGTGTGTGAACACCCCTCAGCCAGCTGGTCAACAACACCAACCCAATCAGAACTAAACAAATCAGAAACAATCAGAGAAAAATGTGTTTCATATTGGATAGAATTACACTGTTATCTGGCCATCAAAAGAGAACACACATCAGCAAATGACCTGACCACAATAAAAAAAATCCTAATGGAAATAAAAGTCATATATGTAAAGACTCAGTGAGCACAGCCTCGCTGTAGAGAAAGGTTGCCATAAACAGGACTGGCACTCATGTCCAAGGCACTCATGTCCAAGCTTTAAGAGAGAAATACTTATCACATAGAACCAGAATAAATGCCAAATTTGAATCAATACCACACATATGCCTACAGAAATGTATTTACTGGGAGAAATCCCCAGCAAAATCCATCTCCGGAGAACAACCAGTGGAAACTTTTGTTTAGATTAGAATAGAACATAATGATCTTTGGTTGTTGTTGTTGTTGTTTGTTTGTTTAATGATTACTTTTTGCATACACAAATGAAGACAAAATAATGCCAACACACACAGTTTTCAAAAATACAGTGCTACTTTTTTCTTGTTTAAATTTATGAAATGTATTATTTTGTTTCATTTATTGTAAATGCTTTGGAAATAATGTAGTTGTGATACTCATGCCAATAAAGCCAAAAAGCAAAAAAGCAAGAAGGAAGAAGTCAAGAAACATCAGACAACATACACAAAGCAAATACAAAAGTTTTAAACATTAACAAATACAAATTTTTAAAGGGGAAACTTACTTTATTTGTTGAGAAAGTCTGTGCGTCTATCCATCTAGAAAAGTCATTGTTAGGTGTATTCATCAATTTCATCTCTCCTTTTCAGTAGAAATAATAACCAAAGGATGAAGTCTGTTGTTTTTCATGCTGTTACAGCTGTTGGTTTTTATGCATTAAAATGGAAAGGTTCCTCTCCACAGGAGCAGTGGTAGCAGGTATTCTCCTGCAGGTTATGGTCTGTGGGAGAAGTAAGCAGCTGTACAGGAGTCATTCTTGGGACTGTCTGTGGACAATATCACCAAATCACACTGTCATCTGATCTATATTGTTCATATCTTGACAGGTTCATTCAGTTTTAATCATCAAATTCAGCTGAAATCTTAGCTGAGCTTTTTCACAGCAGCCATTTTGACATGAAGTAGTAGGGCGAACACTGGTGTTACTAAGTTAATGGTACTAATCAAGGTTCCGTTCCATTTAGTGTAGCAGAGCCTTTCCAGTGAGCTATCATGCACAACAGCAGCACCCTGATCCATAAACGTTACAGGATGAAAGCATACCTGGCTCAAACTGATAATGACACAATCTCTTCAAAACTGATCTTTTTAAAAAATTTTTTTTTTTTTATTTTTTTTTTTTTTCCGGGGGTTTTTTTTTTTCTTTGTGTTTTTTTTTCCCCAAATTCCCACCCAAGTTCTTAGTTCTTTGTTTGCTTATGATAAAACTATTTGGTGATAAATCATAATTTCCTCTTCATCTCCCTCCAAGATCTGTTATTTAGAAACATTCTATTTTGAAATGGTGAACCCTCACCAATTCATTCAAGAGTAGGCTTAAGCACATTCCTCTTTGATAAAGTTTTTTTTTTTTTAAATATTTTATAAAAATTATAGTTAGGGCTGGATCAGGTGAGTCCTGAACCATCCCTTAGTTATGCTGCTATAGGCCTAGACTATCGGGGGATTTCCCATGGTGCACTGAGCTCCTCCCTTCCCTCTCTATCTTTCTGCACTCATTCATGTCCCATTAATGCATGTTACTAACTTCACTTCTTCCCCGGAGTTCTTGTGCTTTCGTCTCGCAGGTTCTTGTCGATCCTGGTGGAGCCTCCTGCCATGGTCCTGCTAGATTGCCATTGCCAATACTGTTGTTGCTGTGCACCTGTCTGTCTGTCTCTCGCTCTCTCTCTCTCTGCCTCTCTCTCTCTCTCCCTCTCTCACTCCAACTGGTCGAGACAGACGACCACCCACCTAGAGCCGGAGGATCTGTCCTAGGTTTCTGCCTTTTAACAGGCAGTTTTTCCTTGCCCTTGTCGCCAAGTGCTTGCTCATGGTGGTACTGTTGGGTCTCTGTAATTAATGTTTTAAAGAGTTCGGTCTAGACCTGCTCTACTTAAAAAGTGTCCTGAGATAACTTCTGTTATGAATTGGCGCTATACAAATAAAATTGAATTGAAATTGAATTGAATTGAATAGTTGTACCTTTAATACAATGTCTGAGAATTTTCAGAATTAATGAAACCAAGTCAGACACCAACACTACCACTTGTTACACTTTGGAAACAGGTCATACTGATGCTCTCGGTAGCAAAAACTGATATTTCTGCATAGTATGCCATACAAAAATCCAAATGAGGACACAGGCAACATAATAAACTGAAAACAGACATCTTCTCCAGCCACAACAGACATGCAGCCAGACCTACTGCAGTCACAGTTTTGGCCCAGGTTTTGGCCTCTGTCCCAGCAGAAAGGCCACAGTGGCTCTGAGTTGAGCCAAGTGTCCAGCTGGATAGACATTAAGACAAAGAACTGAGCCAGGACTACTGAAGACTGGAGAAATATTAAAGCTGCAGTAAGAATATTTTTTAATAAAAAATATGTTGAAAAGAAAAATCTTTTTGTCATATTTACTGAAACCTTCACTATATTCTGACAGTAGTACATGAGACAGATAATCCGTGAAAAAAATCTGGTTCCTCTGGCGTTCCTTAGAGCATTTGTAAAAATCCACAAGGCCTAGCTATTACAATCACAACCAATCAGAGCCACACAATCTGGGTGTCAAATACAGACAGAATGATACCAAACAATCAACTGTCTTCAAGCCACCAACCCAACGTGTCTTTCTTGGCTCTGACTGGTTGTTTTCATCCATGCCCAGTGGATTCTTGCAAATACCATTAGGAGTGTTAGAATGAGCCAGAGGAACCTGTTTTTTTCACAGATTGTCTGTCTCATGTACTGCTGTCAGAATATAGTGAAAACCAATATGACAAAATTTTATTTTTGTTTGTTATCTACTGCAGCTTTTAAAGCACAACAGAGTCATTTCCAAGACAAATAAACAACACAGCTGGGACATCATTCCAGATGTAACCTCCTCTGTTTGGATCTCTGTGCTAATTAGTGGGTTTATGTCTCTGTGTGATGATGACAATCTGACTTTGTTTGTGCAAGACCACTCCAGCCCTAGGGAGACGTGAGGGGTAGGAGGACATCTGAGACCTGTGTAGGAGGAGAGGAACTGTAGTGTCAGCTTCCTGTTGGTTCAGAGATCCTCTGATTTCTCGATGCCCCTTTTAATCCATGTTTTCAGTTCATCCAGGGAGTCGTGTGTTTAAGCTCTGGCATCCTATGCATGTAATTTTAAGACATTGTGTAGGAATACAGACGCAGAAATGCAGCACCCCCAGGAAACAGTTATTTTGATCAGACACATTGCCTGGATGATTCAGGTTGGCTCACTGAGGGGGAAAAATTCACTGCCTCCACCTCATGGTTTTGGCATTTCAAACCCAACATACTGTCCAAGGCATTTGCATTAGCATCACAAGTGTGCTGTAGAACAAATCCTACATCTGATGCCTTGAACAAACAAAATAGGCCAGACTGTGTCAGTGCCTGTGGGATCCAATTCCTTTTAGCAGTTGTAGTATGTGATCTGGTGTTCAGAGAGCACAGGGAAAGGCCTTAAGAGATTATGTTCTCATAAAGCTCACTGAGCACCATATTGGAAGGGTCTGGAGGTGTTTCTTTGCTTTTTTTTTTTTTTTTAATCACCATCCATTTCACCCCAAAATGAGATACACAGTCCCAATCCACCTAAGCTACCAAACTAAAGGTACTCTATTAACTCGAAGACACCCTCTAAACCAGGGGTTTTCAAAAATATTAGTCAAAGCTCTGCATGATTTTTATTCAGAGGTCAGGAAGGACTGGTGATAACAAAGTAACATTTAATCACCTACATTTAACAACAAACTACTTGAAAATGAGACCCATTCTGTACCTGTGCTTTAGGAGCTGATAGCAATTCTTTGGTACATTAATGCATGAAATCAGCAGCAACAACACACATTCTCTCTCCAGCAGTTGACATTGCTATGACAACATTGTCAATGATAGGGAAATAAGCCACATTAAAACCACGTTCACTCAGGCTGCCAGACCTTACCTAGACAGATATTTATTACATCACATTTTAGGAGTCTAATAAGGGCAACCTCTGACTGTATGTGTACCTTGTAGGATGTCCATTTTTTCTGTCTCCTGTCTTCAAGTTCAGTCTTATTATATATAAAACCTATGGTTGAGGTCACGTAGACTGTGGCCATCTATAAATATACAATCTATGGATGAGACTGGCGGCCTATGGGCTGGACCCGACTATTTGGATATTTGTTTAATTTTTGAATTTGGATATTCGCGCACACACCTACATGGGATTTGCTGACAATAAGAAAAATCTAGAAAATCACCAGACTGATTCTTTAACACAATTTACAGACACAGTGACATTCCTTACTATCAGTCCACAGCTAGTGCCAACAAAGTAGCATGGAGCACCACAGGCATGTCTGCCGTCTGTGCTGTTACTATATCACTTGAAGGAGTTCACCGATGGGACAATCTCCCACTTTCTTTTAGAACTCCCAGTTAAATTCAGTATTCCTTTAAATCTCAAGTATCTTCCATCATTTGTCAAGGACCTTTCTACTGATCTGACTTCAGTAGCTTGCAGGCAGAGTGAAGCTCCCTAGAGTCATAATTGCAGGTGACAATCTTTTGTTATTTCTGTTGCATTACTGGAACAAACTTCCTTTGACTCACTGGAAGCCTCCGGCTCAGAGAAATGTGTTTCTCTACTGAAACAAACTCCCAGCTGTCCCACGCTATCATGACACAACAACACATATGTTTACTTATGGAAGTTGTAGAGACATTGCGTAGACATTCCCTAACAAGAGCCTAACTGATATTGCTTTTAGAGGGGAGAAATTCACCAATTAGGATTAATTAGTGAATATTTTGAAAATTATTTGATATATAATAATATCTGAAAAACACGTGGTGTCAAGTAGAGAACAGGTCAGTTTTAGCCAAGTGTGAACCTATTGTGATGTCACTCATTGGTTTGTGGAGTACCGTTTTAAACCCTCAAATTTGGCATTACTGTTGTTGCCATGAATTTCAGGAGAGAAATAGTCAACGCAGTAACAGAATGTTGATTCATTTCTGATCAGCACTGCATAGTTTGACAGTTTGATCTGAGTTTGGTGCGTTGAGCTGGACGGACTCACTGAGAATGACCTGTCAATCACAAGGTAGCCCCACCCTAAAGCATACCCTGCTTTATTGTCTATTTTACTATAAAGGGGACCATAATGTTCAAAATGAACATGATGCTGTATGGAAGAAGACTGAAACTAGAGATTGAGACCATAAACTCATTAGGAAGAAAGGAAGTGAGCGATCGGGTCATTTTTGCATAAGACTGCTGTTTAACCTTTGCAGTGACACTAAGCATTTTTTCTGCTTTATAATTATTATTTATATATAACGGTGCATATTGGATAACATCTAGACCAATACTGATATGATACTGATATGTCTGCAACAGCCAATATTGGCCAATAATATCAGCATCTACTGCCTATCCCTAACCCTGGCCCAAAAAGCTTTTTCCAACACACACAAGCATGCACAAACACACACAAAACACACATAGAACAAAGGAACCGTGACTTTTTATTTACTTATCCATGAAAATAACAAAAGCATTAATAATGTATAAATTAATTGCACATTACTCTATGCTTTACATATTATCAACACTTTTATTTTGTCACCAGAGCACATTAATACGAAAATGGAATTAGAAAATAAAAACTGCCCTTTGCAACCTAAGGCCACTTACCCCCTTCACAAGGGAGTCCAATGGAATGGACAATTCTGAGCTCAGAGTCGTTCAAGTTCAAGAAAAGTGTGAAAACAGACCAGTGCAAAATACTTAAGCCTCAAGTTGAAGGGGAAGGCCACTGAATTTCACATCGACTACATGTGGTAGGCCTACTGGAAACAAAGTGTTAACTCATTGTCTAATCTGCAGCATTACGCTCTAATCTGAAAGGAGAGCGGCCTTGCAGGTTTTTTTCTGAGGATGAGAGAACATTTTCTGGTCCAACACAGACAGCACAATGTAAACATCATTTGAATGTTGAAATGTAAATAAAGTTGAGTCCAGAACCAGATAGAGCAGATAAAGCTGCTTAGCTGATGACTAGGCATTATCTAAGTGCTTAATTATATGTTAATATATGTGTTTTGGTTGAGCTGACATACTTTATAGTTGGGCTGCATGGGCTAATAATGTTCTGTGAATGTGTGTGTACACTGTGGATGATAACAGAGATTAGAGACTTGGTTCTCAGCATTGCTCATTATCACTATCTCTATGGACTGCTTCAGGGCTCAGTATTAACATTATGTACATTTTAAACTACAGTGGTGTTCCCCTTTAAAGTGCAGCTCAGAAAAAGGAAGGGATAGCAGAGGGATGGATATAAGCTCTTTATGGAAAGATGTGGGTTGGGTAGGGGTTAAACTGACCAGGTAATAAATAAAATAAAACAGTACATGTTTTGTGCCTCCCACACTGTTGACTTTAAGAGCACATTCACTGATAGTTGCTTTGTCTCCATCACACAGCATAGTTTTTATTTCCATGGTTGACCATGCAGCATGAAGAGCCATACTCATTGCATGCACACAACAACTGTTTGTTAACCTGGTCGCTATGGTAACCTGTTTTTTCTTCGGAGTATACAAATGTCAAATTAGGGTTAAGATAAAATCACAAGATCACATTCTAATTATGAGAATCATGAGACCTGTGAAGATGCCAACACACAAAAACCACTCAATTTCACACTCACTCTCACATTATGAGCACATGTAAATGAGAAAAGAAGTCAGTGAGCTGTATTATTAGGACTGAGATCATCATGTCCCCCTGCTGTATTATCAGGATGTTCAAACTGAACCTTCTCATTTCCATTTTTGCCGATAGTTGACCAGAAACAATCAGGGGCAGATCTAGAGGGTTAAGTTAAAACTAAAATTAATTTAATGATCTGTTACGACCACATTTTAGAACAAGTGCATGTTCAGTAAAAAAGACTAAGGAAAAATGTCTAATGATTTGTAAATAAAACAGTGTATTGATTTCTAATGCCACCTTGAGATATTTCTATACAATGCTTTATTAATGTGCCACAATAGTGGAATGATTTGAAATATCTTCATTTAGGGGCTCTTCCAAGTAAATATTGATATATTTGCGATTAAAGCAGCATATATTTCTACCACACCTTAAAGCTGTCCCAGAGGGTGGCATGGAGATAGTTAAAGCTGCAGTAGGTAACTTTTATTTAAACAAATTTTTTTGTTGTATTTGCTGAAACTTTCACTAAATCCTGACAGTAGTACACAAGACAATCTGAACAGAAAGTGTGTGAAAAGATCAGCTATATATCTTTCTCACTTCTGAATGGTTGTTTTTGTCCAGGCCCGGTGGAATTAGGAGCACAAGGAGGAGCCAGAGGAACCTGATTTTTTTTTTTTTTTACAGATTATCTGTCTCATGTACTACTGTCAGGATATAATGAATGTTTCTGCAAAAATTACAAATAGTTATTTTTTATAAAAGTTACCTACTGCAGCTTTAAAGTCTCCATGCCACCCTCTGTCCACCCAGGAATATTTCTCTATATCGGGCCCTGGTTACACTGACTTTTCTACTTTGCAAGAAGCCTCAATCACAGGGGACCCAAATCAATAAACATTTTAAAACCCCTCTGTGAGGAAAACTAGAATACATCATCTCAAATTAATGTTAAAAGCCTAATAATGGCTGCAGGAAAAATGAGTGTGTGGAGGTGAAAATGGGTCAACGCCACCTGTTGATCTCTGTGTGTTCATCTGGCTTGTCTCTGGGTACATATTGGACTAGCTCGCAGAACAGAAGGAGGAACCTCAGTCCAAACACACAGCCTGACTTACTCTGCTTGTTTGTTCAAAAACAAAAACAGACCCAGATGCTGCACAGTCTTAAAGGTTGCCTAGCTCAGTTTGCTGAGCTTAACTGTTGGTTACTATAGTCCTGATATACGGTATTAGGATGACAGTTAGAAACACAGCACATCACATTGTACTGTCAGGAAGAAAAGATCTACTCTACTGATCTACACACCAACAAGTAAGCTGTCTGTCTGTTAGCCCAATGTTTCCCAGACAATGAATTCAGGTCTGATGCAAAAATGGCTTCAAAATCTAGCTGTAACCAGTGGTTACCCCAGGGAAAGGGAGTTTCTGTGACTGCTATAGAAGCAAATACTGAGAAAGGACTCAACAGGTCATCAAATTTCAAGTTCTATTTAATGCCAGACTTAAAGGGTAATTTCATCTTTCAGTAAGAAAGACATTGAACTCTCCAAATTGCTGAGATCAGCAACATCGCTAAAAAGAACTCAGACAGAGTTGTGTTAATATTATAAGACAGCTTTTAAGCAAACCCTCAGGTAAGACAACCTTACGTGAAGGAGAAAACAAAAAAGGCAGTCCTCCGCATAAAGTGTTTTAGATGGTTCTCAAACTGCTGGTATGCGAGCCCCCTCTAGTGGTATGTGGAGGAATCACTCAAATATTTTTATCACTCAAATATTTTTTATAAATTAAATAAATGAATTTAAACAACCACATATAAATATACCAAAATACTGCACAATTTCAAATAAAAATACTTAAAGTATGAGATTTCTGAAATGTAATTTTAAGTTTTGCATTTCCTGTAATACTTTGTTTGAGTGAAGTCGCTTTTTTTTCATCCATGATTAGTTCGGAGCTTAAATGTGATGGTAAGATAATCAACGGAGGTAAAATGAATGGCTCAAAAACAATCGTGGCTCCAAACAGGAACTTTTGGAAAGAGAAGTGTGGACCAGGAGGACCCCTTTTCCACCAGATTGGCTCTGGTTCTTGAACCGGTTCCGGTAAGGATTCAACAACGGTTAACAATAAATAATCTTATTAGGAATAAAGCTGCCTCCTGTGTGAGCTGTCTGTAGCTGAACTGGGTCGGCATATGCTGCTGTATTTTAACGTTGGTCATAAAGGAGGTACTTGGAGAGCCTGATATTTTCGGAGGTCTTTACAACCTGTCTAATCGAAGGATTGCTCTCGTTCCTTGACTGGTCAGACTTTGTTGTAGTTCCCACTTCCATATCTCAACAATTGACCCTTCCAAAGTCCCACATCTTTGGGAACCTCGGTCAGCTTTCCTGTACTTAGATATGCTATGTGCTAAGCTAATAGATGTTAAAAAGACAACCACATTTTGTAGAAAGTTTAAATATTAAAGTAACATATAACATATAATATTCAGTCACTTAATCTATGGTTAATAAAACATTAGCTAACTAGCAACCTAACTACCTATTTCACGACTGATAGCTAACATTAGCTAAACTGTCACTTTGTAATCTTTTAACCATCTTCACACTGTGGTTGTCTTTTCAACATAGATTAGCCTAGCACATAGCATATGTAAGTACAGGAAAGGAAGACTTAGACAGAGGTTCTGGGGGATGCTTGCTCAACTGTTATTGGAGCACAGAGCAAAAAGGGGAGGGTCAATTACTTTGGTGAGTACAATGATATCATAACCAATAGTAACGTTGGCCAAAACAATGGAATTATAAACTGGTATTATTAATAATCACTATGAGAATAGCCTGGTTTTGCCCTCCATGTAAACATAGCCCCTGGCACCCTAATCTGCCAGCATTGTGTATACTATTGTAAAAAATAATAATAATAATAATAATAATAATAATAACAATACTGTGTTACATTTAAAAAAATCCAATATATGCATAGGTGAGACATCTTGCAGTCATTATGGAAAGATACAGCTGATTCCAGATTCTGAGGTAAGGGGCTTTTAACTTCTAACACCACATTACTCTGCTCTTCTACAATAGTATTCTATTTGTCTCTACTGCTTTCACAACGCCACACAGGCGAAAATGCACCACTTCAAATCAGACTGAAAGCAATTCCTAAAACATGTGGGGAATGTGGACTTCAACAGTAGGATGGCTGTGTAATTGAAGTGGAGACAGTGTGACGGCTGCAGAGTGCGTCCTCTCTGAGCTCTAACAGATGACTTCTACATAACAGGCTCGCTCCTGTCGCTTAAATGCTTGAGCTGAAGTACAGGCACGATCGTCTCTGGCTTTTGACATGGAAAAACAAACATTAAAACATTTTTCACTGCTTAATCGCTTAAAGGAAAACCTGGGCCTGAGAGGAGCTCAGAGTATAGAAAGGTATAGCTCACTCATGCACAACAAATACATTCAAAGGCCTGCTGTCCACAGATGAAGGAAGTAATTAAAAAAAGGCCCCAGCTGATTAATCCTCTGGTCTAGGGACAGAAACAAACAGTGAAACTAACCCCCCCACCCCTCCCTGCTTCACTCTTCCTGTCCAAATAAGATACCTAGTCTAACAAGAATGCTCCTCTGGAGCTGTCGTACAGTTTTCTCCAGGTCTAGGCGAAACAAGTGAATCAATAAGGCATCCTCCGGCACCATCTAACCACTCCTGACACTCCAGACCTTGTTAAGACCTGCAAGTCAGCCAGACTCTGGGCAAACAGTGGACTATCCTTTAATGGGCAACACACAAGGGAAGAAAGAGGAGGAGGTGGGTGAAACAGGAAAGGAGTGCGGAAATGGTGGAGTTTGCCTCCCCCTGCTGGTTGTAAATAAAAATGAGCCCTAACAACTGGTTAAGCATATAAACTGAAATGAGCTGGAAATGTCTTCTGAAAGGCCCTTCAGACTGAAGTCCAGAGGGTGGCAGGGTGTGAAAGGAACAGTAGCAGCAGTAGCAGGATCAGAGCTTTAAAACAGGTGTACAGTCTCAGCCCCGGGACAAACAGGAGCATTTGAAAACCAGAGGCCAGCACCGGCAAAGCTCACTGTAAACAACAACAAGCCTGCTTCTTTTTTTTCACAGGTTTAAAATCATTCACAGACAGTCTTTTCTCCCTTTTTATTGATTCTCCGAGATGATTTGGTTTTAGCCACTTTGTTGTGCGTCGTCATGTCTGTTCTGCAACAAAAGGCGAGTCTCCCTTTAAATATTTCTGTTGATCATTGTTGTTCCAACAGTCCGAGGCCAAGCGGACTGAAGAAGCCCTTTATTTTTTAGTCAGTCCCTTCAGAGGCACAGCTCCATTGTTGTGCTCCCCTTTTCACTGACTAGAGGTTCAGTCTTGGGGCCACTAAGGCAAACTCTCGCAGAATGTTTCGGGCCACGTCCACTTTGTACTGGGCGATCATCAGCGCCCGCTTCACGTCCTCAAAAGAGTAACCCTCTCCCATCAACTTGGCGATCTTGGCGTCCACGTTCTCCGACTCCAGGCTATGGGGTTTGCCCGGCTGACTGTCCGGAGGGATCTTCCTGGGTAGCGGCTTGGGCGGCCTGGCGGGGGCCTGCAAACAGTCCATCGATACTTGCAGAGAGAAAGAGAGAGAGAGATGGTGTCAGTGGAAAACTGTCCCTGGCACACAGGCAGAAACTTGAGAGTGTTATTAGTGGTCAAGGAGAGGTTTGTAGACTAAACACAGCTTGTCACAGAACTAAAGCTCTGACATTTTCCCCAGTGCCTTCAGAAGTCAGACCTTTATCATTAAGTCTTCATAGCTAGAAAGCAGATATTGAGGTATTCACTGCACATATGTCTTTGATGTCCTGCTCCTCAATGGATGCCACAGAGACCAAAACGTGGTCTGCCTGCTTTATGGGAAACAGGGCACAAATAAAAGCTACTGAAACCAAACACAATGAAGCTGATGTGGAATTTTAGACAAACTTTTAATGTCTGCACAAAGTGAATCCTATGGTCATCATCCAAAGAGCTGCTCACAACTTCCCGTTCTTCCCATTGATGAGAGTCTCCGAGCCCGCGAGATGCACATGAATCTTTCAACAGAGGGGGAGTTTTTTTCTCTGAGAGTAACTCTTCTACTAAAAATCCTTTCTTCTTTGATTGAATTAAGGGATCCCTGTGCAATTTCAATTTCAAAGGCTTTTTTTTATCCTAGAGGTTACATCCTTTTTTTTGGTCACATGTCCAGTCAGAATATTTGAGGTCGAAAACACAGAGAACATGAAGTCATGTGTGTATCACAAGTTTTTGTTAAAGTTACACTCTCATCAAGACCTAGGGCCAGACGTATAAATGATACGTATGCACTAAAACCAATCGTACGCCATCTCACAGAAACTGGTATTTATAAAAGAAGGATGTGCAGACCCCACAAATACTTCAGACCAGGCGTACACACCGCTTCCTTCTGATAGCTGTGGGTGATATGATGAGGCACAGATTAAATATAAAGTGAGAGATGTAACCATATTGTTTGTATTGTATTATTTCTGCTGTCTACACAGCATTTTGTCATTTTAAATCATTCACCAGTGGTGAATTTTATCATTTATCATTCTATATTTGTGCCATTATTTCCCTCTACTGATATTTTCATTTTATGTTGAACTGAGAAGCACTTTGTAAAGTATGTTTCAATATGAGCTCTATAAAGGAATCACTGATCATCTTTGTGACGTTTAATAATGATGATAGATATATCACAGTGCTACTGTTTGTAGGTACATGTGATGAATTAGTTTCACTTTAGAACAATGGTTAGTACGGTTAGTAAGTGCATCATTTTAGGCTACTTACACATTCAGCTGTTCTGCTATTGTCTGCCACATTTTTTCTCTGTTTTATTACAGCAACTGTGTTTAATTTTTTACATAATGTGCTTCACATAAGCTTCCATCATGTAAAGTACACTGCCCGTCCAAAAAAAAGTCGCACACTCTAATATTTCATTGGACCGCCTTTAGCTTTGAGAACTGCACACATTCGCTGGGGCGTTGTTTTGATAAGCTTCTACAATGTCACAACATTTATTTCCGTCTAGAGTTGCATTAATTTTCTGCCAAGATCTTGTATTGATGATGGGAGAGTTGCACCGCTGCGCAAAGTCTTCTCCAGCACATCCCAAAGATTCTCAATGGGGCTGAGGTCTGGACTCTGTGGTGGCCAATCCATGTGTGAATGATTATGTTTCCTGAACCACTCATTCACAATGTGGGCCCGATGAATCCTGTCATTGTCATTTTGGAATATGCCCGTGCCATCAGGGAAGAAAAACTCCATTGATGGAAAGACCTGGTCATTCAGTGTATTCAGGTAGTCAGCTGACCTCATTCTTTGGGGACATAACGTTGCTGAACCTAGACCTGACCAACTGCAGCAACCCCAGATCATAACACTGTCCCCACAGGCTTGTACGGTAGGCATTAGGCATCACTTCATCTGCCTCTCTTCTTACCCTGATGCGCCCATCACTCTGGAACAGGGTAAATCTGGATTCCTCAGACCACATGATCTTCTTTCATTGCTCCAAAGTCCAATCTTTATGTTCCCTAGCAAATTGAAGCCTTTTTTTATGATTAGCCTCACTGATCAGTGGTTTTCTTATTTTCTTACACAGCTGTTTAGTCCCAATTCCTTGAGTTCCTTTGGCACTGTGCGTGTGGAAATGCTCTTACTTTCACTATTAAACATAGCTGTGAGTTCTACTGTTGATTTCTTACGATATGATTTCACCAAACGTTTAAGTGATCTCCGATCACAATCATTCAAGAGTTTTTTCCGACCACATTTCTTCCTCGCAGAGGATGTTTCACCACTATCCTTCCAGGTTTTAATAATGCGTTGGACAGTTCTTAACCCAATTTTAGTAGTTTCAGCAATCTCCTTAGTTGTTTTCTTTGCTTGATGCAGGCCAATAATTTGACCCTTCTGAAACTGATTAACATCCTTTCCATGACAACGGGATATGTCTTCCGACATGGTTGTTTAAGAAATGAGAAGCTACTCACCGCATCAGCTAGGGTTAAATAACTTGTTGCCAGCTAAAACACATTGATCACTGCAGTAATTATCCAATGGAAGGCTCTTGCCAATTTGTTTAGTTAAATCTAGGTGGCGACTTTTTTTTGGGACAAGCAGTGTATGTTTAATGCATCTTCTCCGCAAATCTGTGATTGATATTGTGGTCTGTTGAAGAAAGCTGTGAACATGCATTTATCCAAATTACTTAAACCGGGCTTCACCCAGCTGCACCTCCTCAGCCTGGCCTAGCCTTCGTGAAACATATTAAACCAGGATCCTTCGACTAGACCAGGTCAAGCCTCGCTTTTTCAGTTATCCTGGATTTATTAATTCTGCCTAATAGCAGTCCTTAATGACAGCTGCTGTGGTACTGTTGGATGACCTCACTGATGGGACACAGTTGGTTAAATTGCACCTTTTCTTCTTTGTCATTCTCCTCATTGACAGGTCTGATGAATGTTAAGGGCAGGCACAAGTATGGATATGCCAACTTCTAAGGGCGTTTCTATGTCCATGTATTACTAACTGTGGGAGTGGAAATGTGCGCCCAGTTCCACAATGACTGAGATTTATAAACTGACTAAAATAATGCATATTCATATTTCTGTATTGAGTTTAAGTCACAAATCTACAGAGTTTTAAGCATCTGGCCCCTGGACATGTATTTGTTTGTAGAAACTATATGCGTGCATTTCCTCTACCTTGACTTGCTGGTAAATGGTCGTACTCCAGGCAGCCTCTGGAGCCTTTAACATTTTCTGTGTGTCGTCTGACTGGAGGCAGAGGAGCAGCACTGTTCAGCATGTCAAACACTGTGTCTAGAACACAGATCAAACAGAGAAATTCAGGTAAACAAGTCTGTTGCTATCTGTCAGTTAACAAAGTAATGCTGTAAATCAGTGGTTCCCAACCTCCCAACTTTTCTTTCTTTCTTTTTGTATCACTGAGTAAACTGACTATATTTTATGGATATTTCATATTATATTTAGTGCATAACAATAACAGTAGAGAACAACTAATAAACTGTACAAAGAACCCAAACCTGCCCATGACCCTGTCTCCGGTTCTTTTCCTTCCTTGGATCACTTTTGACAGATACTGACCACTGCACCCCACAAGAGCTGCAGCTTTGGAGATACTCTGACCCAGTCGTCTAACCATCACAATGTGGCCCTTGTCAAAGTCGCTCAAATCCTCATGCTGCCCATTTTTCCTGCTTCTAACATCAACTTTGAGGACATAATGTTCACTTGCTGCCTAATATATCCCACCCACTGACAGGTGCCATGATAACCAGATAATCAGTGTTATTCACTTCAACTGTCAGTGCTCATAATGTAATGGCTGATCGGTGTATAGACCTACTGTATGTATAATTTTAAGTTTTCTTACACCCCTTAAAATCCTTGCGACCCCTAGTGGTTGGGAACCAGTGCTGTAAATGATGTGCAGTGTGACACTTTTATGCATAATAAACACTTAATCCAATGATAGAGAACATCATAAGATTAGCATAATGCCACAGGAGATGCACTACATTTATACTGTATGTGTCACTTTATAATTTTGATCTGAAGGATAATCTTGAGACTTTGCCAGCTCACCAGGGAGTTAACAGCAGGTGCTCCTGTCCGGAGGAGGGCCTGTGCGGTCGTGTGATGACAGAGGAGGAGGACATGGAGGAGTTGCAGGACGGGGATGGCGAGGAGGAGGAGGAGGAGGAGGAGGAGAGGTCCGTGAAGCTGTGCCGCGCAGGTGGGGGAGGAGGAGGAGGCTGGGACGGAGGGCATCTGTTGAAGGGGTCGTCTAATGCTGAAACACATGAGAAGCACCAGACTGAGCTCTCTGCTCCACTCTCTGACTCACAGTTTATACTTATTCCATGAGGAGGAGGCTGACGCTTCTGTAAAGTCTGAACCAAACTCAGTCCCAGCAAAGGGATTACATGCCAAAGAGTGGCTGGCATGCTGCCCTTTAGAGAAAAGCCAAGAGAGGATATTTTTGAGAGGGGACTTCACAGGAGGAGGAAGAGGAGGAGGACTTGGACAGAGACTTGTGGTAAAAAGGATGAAAAACTAAAGATCAGGCTGTGTTGTTGTTTGACATACTCACCCATGAACATCTCACAACGTAAGAGACTTTGTTAGGATGCTGAACTACACAGTCTTATAGTACATCAAACAGACAACTATAAGAACATAATAAGTGATCATTGTAATCAGGCAACTATATCTGAAGCCTAGTTTTTCTATTTGTGTACAGAATTATTGTAACTAAGTCAAAATCAGTGTTTCTTCTTGTTGCTACACTGTGATGTTTGAAGTTATGTATATGCAGAGTGTGACACTAAAAGGATGTTTTCACATTCATCTGCTGAAAGTGTTTCCACTTTCATTGTGCTCATTGAAAGTAAGATTTTGAGGGGCAAATAGTATGGAAATGAATCCCTACAAAATAGCAAGTATATGAAACTACCCAACAGTTTATACAAGTATAGCTGGAATGATTGTTGATTAGTCAATTAGTTACTTTCAACCATTTTGATGATCGTTTGTCATTTTTCATGTAAAAACCCTTCATGGTTCCAGCTCCACAAATGTGAAGATTTGCTGCTTTTCCTCTGAATGAGTGTAATAATTTAAATGTATTTGTAATAATTTTGAGCTGACATAACATTTTGAGCCACTCATTCCCATGAATTAAACCCAACTAAAATATGAACTGCTGAAGTAATAACAATAATAACTCTGAGTGAACTTAAATATATATGATATATATGAAATAATTCCAGTTTGTTCCATTGACTAATTTTCTTTGAGTTGACTTTATATCATTACAAAAATGTAAACCCCAAAATTAAGAAGACTTTATTCAGATAAATGTTAACACATTTTAAATAAGTTTGGAGAAATGCTGCATATGAATTTAATATACATACTAGGTTTAAGTGCAATTAACTTTAACCTTACCTTAACAATAAAGGAGCTACTTGTACTCAAATAAAAAATATTTTCATGCTTAAATTGTTGGAGTTCATAAATTTATACTGTTTAAAGCAATCAGTTACCTGAAACAGTTTGAGTTAAACAAACTCAACAGATGTCACAGGGTAATTATATCATACACAATAGTACAACAATCACAGGGGACCTTTCTATATTTTTCATATTTGAAACAAATTTTCCTGATTATACTTACATACTTTTACTTAATTAACTTTTTCAATGCAGACTTTTACTTGTAACTGAGTATTTTTACAGCCTGGTATTTGTACTTTTACTCAGGAGAGGGATATGAATACTTTCTGCCCATTCAAATGAGAACCATGTTTTGCTGTTGGAAGGATTGATCCGAAACTGACTGCAGAATATGGTTTTAATAAAATGATACTACACTTAATGTTGTTTGGGGGTTTATAATTAGATCTCATTTGATAATCTGCTTGTAATGTATCACAGATATCCCTTAACGGACCACTTGAGATTCGCTGGATGGAGTCAAGTATACATGTTTTTACATGACAAGAGTGTCACACAGTCCACCTGACAACACAGGTGAGGCACGGGAAAGACAGGTGGGGTTCGGCAGCAGAGAGGCTGAGAGAGAGACAGGGAGCTGTAACAGGGAATTTGTTCTGGCTGGGGGTAGGCTACCTTGGGGTGGCAGAAGAATGTCATAGTCAGAGGGTGTCTTGTTGGTGTTGAAGGGGCAATGTCCACCTAAGGAACACAAGCAGAGTTCAACATATTGCAGCCTGAACTATACACAGCCACTCCAACAGGGCATAACATATTTTAAAGAATTTGGCCATAGTTGATTGTTATGCACTTGTACCTGATTGAAATATTTTTATAAGGTTTAATATCCTTGAATATCCTTTTTTTGGTATCAAGAAAATCTTCCTCAACAAGAAACTGCTAAGTCATTTTTATACAAATTATTTTTTGTCATATTTTCTGAAACTTTCACAATATCCCGACAGTAGTACATGAGTGATAATCTGTGAAAAAATCAGGTTCCTCTGGCTCTTCCTGGTTATCTTAATGGTATTTGCAAGAATCCACTGAGCCTGAAAGAAAACAACCAATCAGAGCCAAGAAATATAGTTGATTGTTGAGTCTCATTCCCAGGTTGTCAAATACAGATGCTTTTGGACCCTGGGAATGAGACTCAACAATCAACTATCTTCCAGCCTCAAACTCAAAGCGTCTTTATATCTTACTCGGCTGTGATTGGTTGTTTTGTCTGTGGATTCTTGGAAATGCCATTTGTCAGGATATATTTTCAGCAAATATGACAGAAAGTTATTTTTTTAAAGGTTACATACCACAGCTTTAATGTGTAATGGAAACAAATGAGATTACCTGGCGCCTCTTTTTTATTTCAAGACTCAATATTGGATTGAACGAGGTGTCGAGATGGGTTCATACAGTTTCTACTGATAATTTTTGGGCATTATAATTACCCTGCTTATCACACTACATCAGATGAAGTCAGCTAGGGCTGCACAATTAATCCAAACATTATCAAAATCACAATACGGCCAAGTGCAATATGCAAATCACAGAAGCTGCAGTTTTTTAGGTTAAATGTGTGACAGCAGTAAAAAATAATTTTTTTTTTTTTTTTTTTTTTTTTTTTTTTTTTTTTTTTTTTTTTTTTTTTTTTTTTTTTTTTTTTTTTTTTTTTTTTTTTTTTTTTTTTCCAAAATTCGTTTTTACCGCCGTGAAAGGCTTAAGGGGTTAGGTGTTCCGTTTTTTTGTTTCCTTGGCCCCTTTTGTTTTTGGTTTTTTCTTTCATTTTTTTTGGGGGGGGGGTGGGGGGTTTTTTTTTTTGTTGGTTGTGGGGGTTTTTTTGGGTTTTTTTTTTTTTTTTTATTTTTTTTATTTTTTTTTTATTGGATTTTTTCAAATTTTAAAAAAAACAATGACGATTTTTTCCAAAACGATATATATCGCCCACCTCTAGACAGCAGTATAATGAAGTACTGTAGTGCTGCAGAGATGCTCTGGTCTACAAATCTTTGGTACAGACACCAAAAAATGTCACATCATCATGATTTTAATGGTTTTTTTAGTGAAAATGAACACTGTGATGCAAACATTATCATTCCAACTAATCCTGAATCACACTGCAATAGTAATATCTGTCCAAATATTTGCATCAAAATTGTGCAGCCCTGAAGTCAATGATGTCATGGTAATAGGGATAAAGATAATGTATAACTCTCCTGGTTTTAGGACTCACCAGGCTCCGGGGGCCGGGGCTTCTTCTCCTCACTGGAAGGCTCTGGAGAGCCGTTCTCCAAGTGTCTGAATGAGAGAGGAAATCTTTTTGCAGCTTAATTAAACTCTAATGGAACCATCATTGCCGTATCCCCACAGTAACTTTAATACATTGAGAAAGGGCGCGTACCTGCTGGGTACAGAGATGCAGATGGGAGGCTGGCTCAGGCAGAGGTTGGATGAGGGGATCTGATAGTCATCCTCCATCCTCTCCATCCCTCCCCGCTTTCGTTCTACCACGGGACTGCTGAAAGGGTTGGAGGGTCTGTAAAGATGACCGTGATATGTCAACCCAACCTATACATCAGTGTCACTTATTCAGTTATTGCATTCAAACTGAATCCGCTGATAGCCTGTGGACTGACTGACATATTTTACAATCCTTTACCAAGTTGTTGGGAAAAGCAGCTGAGCAACACCCTCACCTAAGACATTACTGCTGATGTATTCTTCAGCAAAATAGTGAGCCATGAGGAATTAGCCTGTCAGCAGCTGTATGTGTGAAATAATTGTGCTACTGTCAGGAAGTTTCAGCAAATATTACAAAAAGTTTAAAAGTTAACAACTGCATCTTTAATCTGCAAGTCCGTTGGAAAGTAGGAGATCTCTGTGCATTATTGGGCTCATGGTAGAAACCTCCTGAACAATGAACACTGAAGGAATCCCAACTTGGAGAAGCTGACTGCAATGGCGGTGAAGACAACTCCCATGATCCCACGCTACTTCATCACTTCACTAAACTTCGTCTTTTTTATTGTTTTATCAGCTGGCACCACCCTACAAACTGTGTTTACCTACTGCGTGTTACAGTGCAATGTTATTGTACAGCAAAGGTGCAAAGTACACTAACTGCTGTGTGTTTGTAATAAATGATTAAACAAGGAAACATTATTATATATACAGTAATAAAAACATGTGTGACTGAGTGATCCTGTGACCATCATGTGCAAGTCAGCTGTAGTCATTTGTGTTCAGGAAGTGTGTGTTTACATCACTCTTAACCTCACAATATTTTACAGCACTTAGTTGTTTTCAGGAGAAGCAGAGCTTCCCCTTTGGCTCAAGCTTCATCAGAAGTGACAGTTCTATCCCCCTGCCTCCACTACAGCCCGATACACAGAAATACCTAATCTAATTCGGGCTGCAGCTAAAAGGCTATTAGACGTTCAGCCATCATTTTTTAAAGCTGTTCCTAACCAGGACTTCTCCCTGAGGCTACTAGACCTCAGTGGTAGAAGTCTGAAACCACAGAGAAAAGAAGGGAGGAGTTTCGGGAGATGGACTAAATGGAAATATCTGAGAAGAATGGTAAAACACTGTGCTTGATCAGGGGTAATAACAAATATTAACTGTCTAGTAATAAACTGAATGATTCTGATTAAGTTAATATTTGTATGAAAGGCAGCTGCAATTTCTTCCAATCTGAGAAGCAAATTTATCAGCCGTCCCTGAGCCAGCAAACAGGAGCCTCTCTTTGCCACGGAGGAAGGAAATTCCATGTCCCTAGCTTGGTTTATCTCTTGACCTCAAACTAGTGTCTGCATAGATACTGGCTTCAATGATTGTTATTTTATTCCTTACTGATTCCTGCCGACTTCTTCTACTAGCACTTCCATGTAGTTCATGGAAGGGAGGTTGCCCGGTATGGTTCTTTGGGGATATTTGCTGCCGCTCTCCTTGTCTAAATGCACATGGAAGGGCAGGGAGGTGGGCTCTCCCTGCCTTAAGGTTTTCCATGTAGGCAGGTGGAAAGGCAAGGAGGTCCCAGAACAGAGCCATACGGCCAAATATAACATTCTGCATTTGGGAAAAGTTTCTTTTGACAAAAGTGGTCCTTACTGAACTATCTTTCTTGGCTCTGATTAGTTGTTTTCATTCAGACCTGGTGGATTCTTGCAAATACCATTAGGAGCACTAGGAGGAGCCAGATGTTTTCACAGATTATCTGTCTAGTGTACAACTGTCAGGATTTGGTGAAAGTTTCAGCAAATGTGACATAAAATATTTGTATAAAAACACTACACACTGCTGCAGCCAGATAACCTTGCACAGTCTAATACAGGAAATTAGATATAGCTGAGTCTTGGCATGCACGATCCATTGATTAAACAGGCTTTTGTCCAGCATTCAATCACCTTTATATGATTAACATAGACTTTCATTCTGATGCACAGTTTTTAAATACAGCCTTAGAGGAAACTCACTGGTCACAGTAATGCACCGCTATATTTGCATGCTTCCACACACTGTAATCTTATTTGCCCATATTAACACAATGGTGCTGTATATAGATATCATTTTAATATTGCCCAAACTTTTCCAGCATATTTCCGAGGAAACTTGGTTTATACCTTGCTGGATGAATAGTCCCATTATGTGTGTGTACATGTAATACTCACTTGTGGCTACTGGCAAGTGTGGACTGTGTTGGTGAGTGCCGGGAAGGAAGGATGTCATACTCATCGCTCATTTGCACACCGTTACAGAAGGGCTGCACAGACACACACAAGAGAAGGACAGAGAATTATTTAATAAAAACACAAAGAGCAACCGAAAAGGTCACAACCAGTTGAATCTGACAAACTGAAATAAGCTTAAATACATTATATTATGCATCAGACATGTTGTGTTTCCTCTTTGATTTTGGTGTGGGAGGATGGTAGTGCAGCCTTTATCAAACACACCCAGAGCACCATATTGAAGGCATATACAGCAACTGTAGCTTCAAAGCACCTTACTAAAAAGTAGGTGTGAGTTTAAGGATACAAACCAGTATATATTTGCAAATAACTAAAGAACTGTCTGTGTACTGAATCAATACACGATGTGATTTGTCTTGTATTTTCATGCATACACTATGCTTTCACATTCTTGGAATGAGATGAGTCATCATGATCAGTTTCGCAGTAAAAAGTACTATATTATATAATTGATGTAACAGTGCTTTACTCGAACAATTCTTTATTTCCATTATGTCTATGTAAATTAAACATCAAGGACACGTCAAATAAATCTTTCCCAAAGATGGTTTCAGTCCTTTTACATAGTTCTTATCCCGCTGCTGTATGTTCGGGTGTATTCAACACTGCAGCACCGACCCAATCACTATCCCTGAATTACGTCACCAGTGCAAAATGGCAGCAGCCGTATGCAGGATATTATGGCTTCATTTTTGTACAGTGGAGGAAGCGGAGACGCAACATCCATCTTTTATATGTCGATGATGTAGATACGTTTTGCTCTGTAGTAAAATGCTAGCTAGCTAGTTAATGTAGACTGGCTAGCTAGCTGGCCAGTGTTTTGCTAACATTAGCTAAATAACTTATGTGACGATATCTTTTCAATGTAGCCTAGCACATAGCATATGACCAACTGTTACTGGAGCACAGAGCAAAAAGGTTCCTAACAGGGTGGGATCTATTCATTCTGAAAATCCTGGGCCAAATTTGACCTTCAGTAACAGAAGTTGAGAAATATATTCCATATGCAAAGCGCACTTCTGAAATTATAGTTCCTGTATATGGAAGACAAAAAGTATGCAAATCACTCCCTGAGTATTACCAAAAGTGACAATGCTCTGCACAGACAACTGGAGGCACTTTCTGATCAAAGAGTGTCTCTGGAAGGAGAGTGGGTGATTGGCTGAGTGTGCGCATGCATGAGCACACTAGGCTTTTAAATGATAAAGTGGAGAGAGCAGACAAATTATGCAGATGCTCAGCAGTATTGTAGTTTCCACAGCAGTGGATTTTGAAGCAGTCTCTGGAGGATTTGCTTGGTTGTATTTGAATGGTCAGATTAAATCGGGGATTTCATTATTTGGCATAGATTATCATATTTACATTCCGCTCAACACACTTCAAGTATGTATTTACTCATTAGAATAATAGCAGAGCAGCTTATTAGTCTGGTTCCTGCTACACGCTTTAACTACAAAGGGGCTGTCAGGAACAGCTTTTATTCTCACTTTTTTTCAAAAAAGATTTTGATATAAATAAATGCATATTCAGTTACTTTATCTAATGAACAACAGTCCATGGAGCCTTGCTAGTAGGCAGTTATATTTGGGGATTATGTGCCTCACTTTAGAACATCAGTGGGAGTTAAAGCTTGTGACCACAAACCTCTAGTCACAAACAAACAGGAAGCCACTTGCATAAAAATTTGCTGATGGATGTTATGAATCAGTAAAATGTATCAAAAATGAGCATAAGGTATAATTATTATACATTTAATAACCAACATATTTTGAGTTTAGTGCATGCTGTTATGCATGAAACACACTGTTATCACTGCATGTAAAGTAGCTGCACCTGATGCACTTTACTGATTCATACAGCATAGAAAATAAAACTACATAAAAACTAGTTTAGTGAAGTGGCCTTCAGTTTCATTTGTCATTGGACATTTTAATCTTTAAAACTGACTGATAGTTGACTCTACGCTTGTAGTTCACAGCCTTGGGAGTGCTTTTGTACAAGTAATGCACTTCAAACGCTTAGCAACTACCAATGATGTGTGCTAAAGCAAGGCACTAGGTATGGGATGATAGAAAAATTTCATGTCACAATTATCTTGGCCAAAATAATTGCCATATGCGATATTATTGCAATAACAATGAAAATATAGTTAATACTTTTAAAATGGCACTTAAACATTACTGTGTTCTTATTTTGGAATCTATACTATTTCCCCACATCTGGTTTAACTTGTTTTTTGTGGGGGATATAACAGACAAGGATTAGGATTTTGAAATGACTGGCCTTGTCCCCTTATTAAAAAAAGAAAAATCAGAAAAACCACATAGGACTGTATGCTGGAGAGCTACAGCTTTTCCAAGTCAAACCTTGTGAGGATATTCACAATTTTCCTGATCCATGTATATCACAATATTGGAAATTTACCATAATAAATGAGTTGTGTTTTTTATTGTGATACACAATAACATGTATATCGTCTCAACCCTACAAGGCACATTACTGTAAACTGTACCTGGACTAGAGTTCAGAAGCCAGTTTATTTTATTATTCAGAGAAAACCATACATCCCACTGTTAGTGAGAAAAAAAGCATAATCATGTGTCCTAACCACTTCTTTCTTTTATTGAGGATAAATACTTATCCAAAGTTACTACCTTAAATGTTCAAACTAATGTCTAAGCCCTACCTTGGAGCTCTCTGAGTTTCCTGCCCCCTCCATTCTGTGATGTAACCTCACAAATCCTGCAGATGGACAACTGAGTGGTCTTCCGTTCAGGTGAGAGGGTCCTGCGGACACCAACTGGAACGGGTGTTCAAATCCCGTCCTGTGGGCATCTGTGAAGTGGCTCTCTTTGGGACACCGTGTCTCAGGGGGCATCGAGGAATCTGCCAGTGCGCCAGTGGAAGATGAGATGGAAGAAGAACTGGGGAGCCAAGAGTGGCGTGACTCTGGGGGGATGGGAGGAGGGCGCTCAGGGGGAGGCGGTGGAGGTGGGTCCCTCTGTGGAGGAGGCGGGGCTGGAAGAGGCTTGTCCTGCTTCCTGGACATACCTGGTGAAGACTAGAAGAGGTGGAGAGATATGGTATGCTCACTAAATGACTCATTTTAAATCACACCTGGACACTACACAGATTTTCTATGTTTTTACTGTTGTTGTTTTTGATAACCCAGTTTTTGGCGTTCAGTATGGTCACAGGTCTTCATAACATAGCGATGCTAAGTGAAATATAAAACTTTGCCAAACCTCCTCAACCAACATTGTCCGACATTACTGTCTTTTAGAGGCTGTTGGGGCCTTTTTTAAAAGCTAGAGTGAAAATACTGATATCACATGTAACCAGAAGACCTAACTGGTACCTGCACTGTTACCAACCACGTCAAGCTAGTAGGGGTGTAAAGATTTGCTGATCTGGTTTTAATGACTTGCTGGCACTCAGCGTCTCCAGAGTGATTCTTTATTTAAGTCATGCATTTCTTCTTTGTTCTTCCCCTAACTGTTTTGAATATGTGTATTACATCCTTCTTATGCAATTTATTAGGGCCCGAGCACTGACCGTGAAAATTTCATATTTTCTAGGGGTCCACTATGAGCATGGCAAAATGGGCCCTCAGGGCCAACAGGAAGTCGGCCATTTTGGATTTAGCTGTGATTTCTGGGAATTTATCAGATCAACTTTAAATTTAGTCAGTCAACTGTAAACATAATCACGATTAAAAGTATTTGTGACTTTTTGTCCAAGGGAGTGTCTGTGGCATGGCGCCAAGTTTTGACTTTTCGCCATGAAACAGGACGTTGTCATAACTTCAGTGTAAATTGTCCAATCAGCTCCAAACTTCACACTCTGATCAGAGTCCCGCCCTGAACACGTCTATGTGATAATATTCAGTAAAGGTGACAGTGCCACCTAGTGGCGAACAGAGATGTCATTTTTATACTTTTATTTATTTTTGCCAGCAGACCAGATCCAGCTGAAATTCTGTCAGAAGTCTCTTTAGATGATGACGATGACATCTTATGAATCTCTATTTTTGCTGAACCACACAAAAATCAGCTTTTGTGTTTACATTGGAACAATTTTGGGGGTGGCTAAACATGCCCAAAGACTCATGAAACTTCAAAAATCAGTCGTGGCGAATGCTAAGGTATTGTCTTGGTCCCGTACATGGGTCTCAAAAAATGGCTTAGCCACGCCCCCGAGAATCAGCCCCCAAGACACATATGACTGACATGTATGAAAATTGATACGCATGTGTATCATGATCAGACAAGCAAAAAAGCCTCTTGGAAGTCGGCCATTTTGAATTTCTTGGTCATTTTTGGGGAGTTTTTCGTGTTGTATTTGAACAAATTCCTCCTAGGAAATTTATTTGATCTACCTCAAAATTGGTCACTACAGTCAAAAAACGTGATGTCAAAATGAAATTTGAAAATGTCAAACTGTGTCGCATTTCAGGGCTTTTATTTTAACAAACTCCTCCTAGGGAATTTATCAGAACAACTCCAAATTTAGTGAGCACATTCTAAACACCGGCCGCTGCATGCTCGAAGTCTCATGGGAATTTGCACAAAATTAAATTGTTCGAGAACCCCAAGTATGCAATTGCACGTGTGCTACCAAATGGCGTAGCCCCGCCCCCCCGAATCAGCCTCCAAGACCCGTAAGGCCGACATGTACGAAAACCGGTACGCATGTGTATCGTGATGAAAGAAGCAGAAAAGCCTCTTGGACCCATACTTCAAACCCAACAGGAAGTTGGCCATTTTGGATTTTGTGGTCATTTCTGGCGATTTTCGCTGTTGCATTGCATGCAGGGAATTTATTGGATTGACTCCACATTTGGACGCAGCCATCTGAAGACATTCATGATTAAAAGTTGCGCTATTTACAACATTCTGTCGAACAGCGTGGAAGTGGTGTGGCGTCCCGTGACATCCAATTTCGATTCTTCGCCATGCAAACAGAAAGTTGTCATAACTTCTGCGTACATGATCCAACTGCAACAAAACTTTACATGTTGACAAGAGTCCCGCCCTGAACACGTCTATGTGATAATATTCAGATATAGTGATAGCGCCACCTAGTGGCAACAGGAAGTAAGCGCTGCGTGGCGATTTTGATCTGATTTATGTGCAATTTTCATGTTGTGGTCCACACGTGTTACGACGGCACGTGACGCGGCTGCAGCACACCCCGAGTTGTGTGGAGTGCGAGGGCCCGTTCATCGCTGCTTGCAGCTTTAATTATTCTTGTTTCTTCCTGGAAAGCACTTCTTAAACTTTTATATAAACATTTGTTTGAAATTATTATATATTATATTGTGTGAAAGCCAACTGATGATAAAGTGCAAGAAAACACACAGGAGACATTTTTCTTTACATCCGGGGGAATGCTGTGACTGACCTTTGGGGAGCCGGTGGGACTGGCAGACGGAGAGCGGATGGCGCCCTTCTGGATGAGGTCGAGTCGTGGTGGGACAGGGGGGAGGGCTAGGTGCTGGACTAAGTGGCTGGGGTCTCCTCCATGGGCCTTTCTGTGTTGGCTGACAGGTGAAGAGCTGGGAGACACCATGGGCGAGTTCTGGCGCTCAGCACAGTGCTGAGAGGAGAATAAATGATCTCTTAAAGGCATGTTTGGTTATTTATGACCAGCTTTGAGCATTGCAAGAGAATTATTCATCTGATAAAAAGCAGTTAAAACATTTAGTCATATTTGCTGAAACTTCACTATATCCTGACAGTAGTACATGAAACAGATAACCTGTGAAAAAATCAGGGAGTCAACCTATCCCGTCTTTTCACATTAATCTGCTGAAAGTGGAAAGTTTCTCTGTGCTCATTGAAAATCAGATTTTAAGGGGCAGGGCCTAAGAGGATGATTTGTGACATCACAAATAGTCAGAAAGTCAATCCTGGTAAAGCCATTGGTTATTCATGATGTGATCACTTGAGAGTTGCTGTTAAAGGTTCACCGTACTGTAAGTAGGAGTAACTCACATGTGTCATATAAAGGTGGGGAAGCACTATTTTTACTGCTGCGCTGGCTCTGTAAAGCATTTATAAGAGTAATTCCTTTTTGCTTGATAAATATGGACCCAGACTCTGGATAAGATCACATGAGAATCCATCTTGTCAGGTTTGGTTTAACACAAGGAGTGTGTAAAAAGTGACTGTTTGCTCTATTACAACAATGGCGGCTGCTAAAGAGGTTAGCGTAGATGCTGCTAGCATTAGTTGGAGAAGAGCAAATAACGGCACTGAAGGCTTTTCTTGAGCGAAAAGATGGTACACCAATCACCTTCCAAGTATTTTTGTGCCTGCCCTTTTCCAAAACAGTTTCCAATGAAGACCTCCCAAATGGTTCTATGTAACAAACCATCTGGCGCAGTCAGGTTAGTGGACTATTTCAAACAACTAAAAGAAAAGGCAAATTTAGACCTCTCTAAATCCTTTCACCTACTCATCAGTAAATCAGCTACCAGCTAGCCCTACAAGTCTTCACCTTCCTGATGTTGGCCAGTCCATTCATGACCAGGCAGTCCTCTCGGTCTTCCTCATCATCCAGCTCCAGCATGGGGCAGCTGTGCTGGTCCAGGAAGAAGCACTTGGCGCCCTCATTTCGGGGGTCAAAGGGATCCACAATTATGGGCTCTGTGCCTTTGATCTCACAACGACAGAACGGACAGCCCTGACCATCCGATTCCTGGAACAGATAAAGGAAAGAGTTTGCATGAAACAGGATATTTTATGTACACAGACACAGGTGCGGCGATGACATTTGTAACCCTCTGACATTTCTAAATCTAATGATGTGACGAGCATGGTTTTGTTACTGTAGTGTTTTGGGAACAAGAGCTAGCACTTGGACCATGGAGCAGGAAGGCTGTTGCAGCACATAGCTGGGATACACATGGTTAAGGTTATATGCTTCACTACTACCCTATATCTTACTCTCTCTTCCCCCCTTTCATAAAAGGACTTGACAAAGTCGACTGGACATATGCATGTGTAGATCCTCTCCGGGGGAAACTGTTTTGCAACTTTACCACATTGGCCACATGTACATATTCCACATGGCAGCCCCTGTCAAACAGGGGTCATAAATGGGAGAATAAAAGAGGTTTTGGTTTTCAGTGCATCTCTCTCTGCTGACTCTGGGGCTACAATCAAAGGCAGACAATATTTACAGAGAACAAAGCTGCATTTGTGGTGGCCATATGGTTGGGGACTTGGCAGGGCATGCACCAAAGGCATGTTTGAAACTTAATCCTAATGAGAGTGGGCCGAGAAGGGAAGGAGTGGGAGGTTAAAAAGAAGGGAGCCCAGATGGGGTAGGAGACGGTGTGATGGTCAAGGAGACTGAGGAAATCATACTATTTGGATACGGGCAGGACTGAAGTGACAAACTAAAACAACTGCTTCTGAAAGCATGCCATGTTGAAGGGTAGAAAACCTTCCCAATTTTACTTCTGCTCTGAAATAGAAAAATAGCACTTCAGCTCAAAAACAAGGTGTTGATAAACTCACCCTTCACACATTGATTTAGAGATTTGCAGAAGTCTAAATGTCAAGGTTAAAACTGGGCAAATGTTGGTTAAGGAGTGAAGGTTTTTGAGATGTCTAGTTTAAAAATAAACATGGTTTCAACAGCATTTAAATGAATATGTTTTTTGTTAAAAGGGGCCATATTATGCTCAATTTTAGGTTCATATTTGTATTTGGGTGTCTACTAGAATAGGTTTACATGAGTTAATGTTAATATTAATGTCATATTTTCCACTGCTGCAGCACCTTTACTCATTACAGTCATTTAGTAGTTAGTATACAAATACTGATCAGTTTGACTGTAAATAAATTACGAACAATATATGTGTGTGACCCCTGTGACACCTTTCACATTATGCAGTAGCAGCAATTTGAACTTTGGCGGGTCCAAAGCTGACCTATGCCTGATCTATACTGGGTCCCACTTGGTTGGTAATGTGATAGTATGCGAATGCAGTTGCAATGCTTTATCTATCCACCAGGAGGAGCAGTGATTATGGAGGCTAAAATGGTTTATTGCCATTATACTGTTGCAGTATGACCTTTTTTTTTGATAGTGACAGCTGAAGACAGACATGAAAGGGGGGCAGAGAGAGGGAATGACACGCAACAAAGGGCTGCAGGTCAGATTCGAACCCCGGGCCGCTGCAGCAACGACTCAGCCTTGGTACATGGGTCGCCAGCTCTACCCACTGAGCTTAAAGTTTGGACATTTTCATTGACCTGATATGTATGAGGGAGTGTGCTTCCTAGACGTGACCCAAACATGCCTCCAACATAGTAATTTTATCTATAGTTAAAAATATTGATTGGAGGAGCTTTCAACTTTTAAACCAAATTTTAGGTTGGGTTTACCAGTTTTAACCTTTTTGCCTAAATGTATTTTGATCTGAAAGTCACCAAATATATGCCTAAAAGAAAAAGAAGAAAGTTAAAATCATGCTGTCTCAAAAAAACAAAAAACAGTTTGCATCACTTCAGACGAGGTTGACTTTACACTTTGTGCAACGAAACAGTTACTAAAATCCCCTTTGAATCACTCCCTGGATTGTTATAGAATAAAACTAATAGCTAGAACAAGGGAACCCTCTCATGTGCCCCCATATCAAAAATGGTCGCTGAAGAGAACAGGATGTGGAATTACATAGATCATCAGCCAACTGTGAGTGAGGAGTCAACATCTGTTCCACCCCAGCTGACTAATATACAGAGTGAGAGGAAAGTCAGGGAACCACCACGTAGTCAATGACCTGAACAGACTGGTGCTGGGTTACTCACTGTCACAAGGTAGGAGGGTTCCCTCTCACTGTCTGACTCACTATTTCACTAATGTGAAGGAAAATACTTCATTACCGAAGCACACATAAATACATACACACACAAACACACACACACACACACACACACACACACACACACACACACACACACACACACACACACACACACACACACACACTCACACTCAGACAAACACACACACACACACACACACACACACACACACACACACACACACACACACACACACACACACACACACACACACACACACACACACACACACACAGACAAACACACACACACACACACACACACACACACACACACACACACAAACACACACACACACACACACACAAACACACAAACACACACACACACACACACACACACACACACACACACACACACACACACACACACACACACACACACACACACACACACACACACACACACACACACGTCACTGATTCACTGGCTAAGGTTGTGGAGGAGGCGGGGTCACGGTTGTCATAACAGGAAGTATGACAAACAAACATGGTTCGTGTGGGTGCTGAATCCTGCCGTTTACAGAGCATGGAACTTAGCTCTGGAACAACTCGCCTCACTCGCTAAACCTACAGCTGTGTTCACAGTGAAACCAACCAAGAAAAAGCTTTCCAGCTTTGTAGCCATGAAATGAAAACTCTTGAGAACAGAGCATCAAACCAAAAACTCTGGTTCTCAAAAAGCCTAAATCTGGGTAGACAGTCCTGTCAGATGAACTAACCGATCGACACCACCAATCATGTTCCAAATGTGTTCATTTAAACAGGATGTTATTTAACACTACTGACTATATAAAATATAGATATTATGACAATATGTATCATTTAATATATACAGTAATATACAGTTTAGTTTTACTTTTTAGACTTCTCTATTCACTTAATAACTAGCTAGTTTTCACCCCCTCAACACCTGATGTTTCAGGTGTTACAGCTGACTCAATATGTTGATATTTTTTAAATAAAATTGGCAACTGCAGAAATAACCCCTAATGTACACATATCAGTGATGTAAAGCATTCTCAGACTTACATTCTGTGGACCATAGATGCCCATTTAAGAAACAATCTGCTGCCCCTGTAGGAATTCATTATTTCTTTGTTGTGATAACTGTGACAAAATCATTTGATCTGTGGGCAGATATCCCAAAAGATTTTGGTATGATTTTCGTTTTTTGAAGTCTACAAAAATACTGCAGAGATTAACTTCCTCTAACAGTACACAGACTGGCTGCATTGTCACAGAAGCTTCTTATTATCGTAACCCTCCCTTTGGTGAGCAAAACATTAAAAGCCATGAATTTGAATAAGTCTTCATGGTATAAAATGCGTTCAATTTTTTCATTCAATTGCTCTGACAAACAAAAGGCTCATGATAAATGGAAACAATTACAGCACTGAGTGACTAAAAAACAAAGTGCACTCAGCTTCATGTATAAAACCTGCACTTATTGTCCTCTGAATCATCTTCCATGTCCTCCCTCGCAAAAGCTTCTCTGCCAAACATCTAAAGCATTGGGTTCATTTATGTAAAAATATCAAACTATAATACACATAATGGTTTTAAGTCTGAAAACGGAATGACTCCAGTGACAGCTTTTGCCTGCCTATTGAACAATTCAAATATTATATATAAGACTTTGACACTTTGCTCTCTGAGAGTTAGAACAAACATACTCTCAGCCAACTCAAAAAATAACCTTGATAAAGAATTGTGATTGCAAGACAGGTTTTTGGGCTTGTGTCCAGGTCTGCAGAGTGAATGTGTGTCCCCTGCCAGAGATCAATAACACCGAGGTCAGTGCAGAACTCGTACAGGAGAGCCGCCTTCCTTTGACTGCAACACAGATGTCCCACGCAGAGGTGGGAGGGTATGAAATATGGAGGCGGAGAGAGAGAGCGGTAGGAGAGGAGGGAGACTTGATGCTGACTCATTAGGGGAATGTAATTACTAACACACTTTGCTGGCAGGGCTTCTGATACACTGCACGAGCACAATGGACACAGCAGGACAGTGTGCTGTGGGATGCGCACATTAGAAAAAAATAACACACAGCAGGAAGGAGAGAAACACACGGAAACACTGGAATATACTGTGTGCACACACTCTCAGCTTTCACTTCCGCTACTGACAGATATGTGGAAATTTGATTAGGACAGATGCAAGGACACAGGGAGGAAGTGAGGGAGGGAGGGAGAGATTTTTAACCATGTGTCTTGCATTGGAGGCTGAAAGCTGCTTCTATTATTCAGTAGTGGTTTCACTTATATGCTGATGCTTATTAATCTCAAACCAGATTAATTCCTACATATAAATCTAAAAATACGCTGTTGGCAGTGTTGAAGAAGTTAACGTGTGAGGTTTTGGTCTTTTTCCGCAAAGCTGGACAGAATATTGCACAAAAAGACAAAGACAATGTGATGATGAAGATTCTGGCAGTACCCACAATGTCCCATGTACATGCATAAATGGTGACAGCAACTGGAGAACCACAGATTCACCCTCTCTGTTCAAAGTTATGATCTCGGAATGAGTATGTGCAGTATTGGTTCATTACGATACCTGCCAGGCAGTAAGACAGGAAGTGCACATTAGGTGACCGCAGGGTTCGATCTTGACGTCTTTGTCGTTCTCGGCGCAGATCTTACACAGCTGGAAGGTGGAGCCCATTTCGCAGTAAAGCTCATACTGCTCCTGTTCAGGCAGAGCAAACGCCTGTTAGTCATCAAGTGGTGCACATATCAGACATGAGACACACATTCAGCATACACACAGTACAAGCTGCCCACTGTGGCCATAATGGTACATTCAATGATATTTACAGGGACTTCCAAAATTCTGAGCTATTCGATAATATTGGTTAATGTTATCAAAAGTTACAGTAAAATCTCAATAAAACAAATCAAATGACAAACAGTGTATATGTATCAGGGTTACTGCAGGTTTTAAGACCTTTTTAAGACTATTATGAATGCAATTTAAGACCTATTTTATGTCTATATTGGCAAAAAAGTACAAAAGATATGAAGGAAAATATGTCTTCATTGCTTTTATATCACTTATATTTAGCTACCATGTGTAAAGTTCAGACCACATGCGTTTTTAATGACAGATCCAAACTCTGCCCAGAGGTCATTTACCGGAGTTGCAGGAGTTACGGTAAGTATCCACAGGATGAGTCATTTTCACGCTGTTCATTGACTGTCCATGTGAGCAGCTGTGCAACGCATTTTCTCCAGATGTAAATACAAAACAATACTTGGTGATGGCAGGCGTTTGCTGCTGGATTTTTACTTTATATTTTTCTGACTTACCATCCCACTCTGATAACCTTTACACCCAAAGTTGAGCGTTTTCTTCCACAAGGTGCAGCGGTCTGACACATATTTGTTCAGGTTCAGTCAGTTCTCAGTAAACATTTTCCATACTGACAGTTTATATGATGTATTGTGGCTCTGTGCAGCTAACTATCCAGATGAGACATGCTTTCAAACACACACACAAACCCACTTGTGTCACTTTGATGTGATCATGAGGCGTTGGCTCACACAGACCGGTGAGGTCAGGATTGTAACTGCGACCATCGGGGTACAAGTAGCTGCAATTGACAAAAGAAAACTTTTAAACGAGCACACAGTGAGATATTTGCTCAGAATATGTCATGTTTTATTTGTCCTCTCAAATGTTATCATGTGCACATTTCACTAACTGCACATTAGGGATTTCATTTTGTTTTATCTATAATATTCTACAACATGCGACTGTGCAAAAATGTGATGAACCAGAAATATCAGGGCTGCACAATTAATGGAAATATTATCAAAATGACAATATGCAAATCGTGGAAGCTGCAACTTTTTGATAATTGTAATATGTGTGATAAACAGCATTATAATGAAGTACTGTGGTGCTGCAGAGATGTCCTGGCCTACAGAACTGTGATGCAAAAATGATCATCCATTATTCCTCCTAATCATATTGCAATGGTAATATCTGTCTAAATAATTGCCATGTGAAAAAAAACGTTTTCTTTTAAAGAGACGTTAATCGATCCTGATTTCTGATTGACACAAAAAAGTTCTTAAATAAATAACTAAAGTTAAGATTAAATTAAAAACCTAATATGAGCTAGTGATATCTTTCCCTGCATGGAATAAAAAGTCATATATAGCCATCAGCAATTATTATACAGCTTAGCAGAAACTCTATTTAAAGTCAGTTTCGATCCGGGTGTAACCACGATAACTGATGTTTGAAAGAGCGACTGATGGGAGCTCAACTACCCCCCACAGCTGCTGGGGTCTCCTGCCTGATCAAAAACAGAGGTGCTTCAAACAGGATCCCCCCTCCTCTTCCTCCTCCTCCTCCACCACACCGCTCTCCAGCTACAGTGGACTTGTAAGAAAGAAGCGGCGTTCCTCGGCTGGCCGTGATTGACGGCTGAGGGAAGCGAGATGCCACACGCTAAACGGAGGGAAGCGTGTCTGATTTGTCTGGGGGCCTGTCAGATTATCAGGTATGATAGAAGCAGATGGTTGACGCTGAGGAAGAAGTAGCTTTAAGAGAAGAGTTACGCCTTCAGGCACCTCGCTCTGGTCTGCCAAGACATTCAAAGACTTAAAATCAGATGTGACTGATTGAGACACGGTTGATCATTTCTCATTTGCATACAGTGTGTATGCAGAGGAGATTTTACAAACATACAAAGAGAGAGTGAGCTAGAGAGAGAGAGTGTGTGAGTGTTTGAGGTTACATACAAGCCCTCCCTGTAGCCATCGATGAGGGCCTGGAACAGCGGTTTGTTGTGGGGGATGGTCTGCAGGATGTTGCCATCGCTGGTCACATAGCCAATGGCCCACTGGCCCAGTCGGGTACAACTGAGTCTGAAGATGTAACTGTCAGAGAGAGAGGGGACACAAGTGCACGGTTCACACACAAACTGGAAAACAAAACATGTTTTACAAACTTTCAATAACGATGTGGAAGCAATACAACATTTTGTCATGTCAAGCTTCCTGTGGCATTGTATCACTCTAATACAGAATCAGAAATAGGGTTAGGTTCATTGCCAGGTAGGTTTTACACATACGAGGAATTTGTCTTGGTGCATTGGTGCATAAAATATACAAATCACACCAAAATATACAAATCACACAAAAATCACACAAGATTTACAATACAATACAGTGTTCTCAACTCAAACTGTCTTGGGGCCACTGCTGATATTGTCAGTGTTTCATAGGAGGGCCACTTCAGTGTTCAAGTACTACAAGAAAGAGCAATATTCTGGAAATATTTACATTACTAACATCACACTTAACAAAAAACACAAAAAATATAAATGTTATATCATCTTATCTATGTCAAATGTAAAGTTAATCAACTAGTATTACTTAAATCAACTTTAAGCTCAATCCTATCTGATCATATGATTATAATTTGTTTGTGTGAAATGTTTTTTTTTTTTTTTAATTACTTGAAAAGGTGTTTTTTTACATGTACAACTACACACACCATAACACACATAAACTAGTGCCAACACCACAGTATTTATAGCCTGTTTTATGATTACACATGTATATTCCTTTTTCTCTGGTATTTTTTTGCTGTGGAACCTTTATTCCTTGTATTCTTCATAACTGCTTTGCCAAGGTTATTAGAGTGAACGAAAACTAAACTAAAAACTAAAACTAGGTGGGAAAAATATTTCTTTAGTTCATGAAATAAAATAAAAACTAGACTAGACTAGAAAAAAAACGTATATTTATTTATTTTATATTATCATATTTATCCAATGCATAGTGACTTTTACCTGTACAGTCTCCTACTACTAATAATATAAAAATGTAAAACTAGTTCAAAATAGCGTATTCATTTTATCTGACAGATGTTTTTTACTTATTCATATGCAGCATCATACGACTGCTCAATATTCAGCCTAGAAGTTCAAGTTATCATTTGCTACTGTTTATGGCCTGTTATCACTCAATATACAGTAACGTATGCTAGTGATCCTTCTGTCACTCAACATAATGTATGCTAAGCAAGTAAGCAATCAGCTGAAACATTCTCACTCAGTTTTGTATCCAGGCACTCTTCTCAAAGATCCTAAAAGCAAATACATAGTGCCTCAGTAAGATTCAGTGTGGTTAATCTTCACAAGTATACACAGCAGACCGGCTGAGCTGCACTTCAACCACTGTCTCAAGAGCTGTGACAAATAAGGCAAGCTCTAATCTTTTCAATCACACCCTTGGTATGCGGTGTGACTGAAAAGCCACTTCTGCTGGACTGAAAACACAAAAGCAACTATCAACGGACCTCACGATGAGTGCACTGACACACAAAAGATCAATTCCCTCACACACACTGCAGTCATACCACCGTAACTTCTGCTACTACTAACTGTCTGTGTGTGTTGGAGACACTGTATCAAAGGAAGCCAGATGCAGAGGGCACACTCTTGATTGAAAAAGGCTTTTGGTGGTTTAAGAAGAAAAAAGGGGAGGATAAATCAAGCTCCAGATCAGTCCCTGCAGGGACTTAAAGTGATGCCAAACATAATAAAATGAGGCCAATGCGGAAGTAACAAAAACTGCAGTTCCTCCAATGGCCACTTGAGGCCTTCTCCCAAAACTATTCTATCCTCATAAGGCCCCATATTAAAATGCCCAACTTTACAACATAAATAAACATGGTTACAGCTTGGTACAAGTTTTGGTCTCTACAGCTAATTTCCCCATTCATGACAACTGTATGGGTTTAAATTATATTCAATCTTTATATATTTAATAAAACTCATTCTTCTAATAACCTTTGTAAATAAAATACATTTTCGTTCAGATTGGCCTTATTTCAGACATTTTCGTTCGTCTCTTTGTGGGGTAATTTTATAAGCAACCATGGCTAGCCTATCCCTGGAATTAAAGTTGCAGTAGGTAACTTTTACAAAAATATGTATTTTTATGAAATTACAGATGGTTGATTGTTGAATAATTTCTATAAAAGTTACCTACTGCAGCTTTAATGCTAATAGCCTCATCAATCAGTTGTACAGACCTGATGTGATCAATGACACCTGAGTGACCAATGGAGGATGGAACAGATGAGATGATTACAACTCACAGACTATAACAAAAAATAAAACAAAAAAACAATGTCTTTTCTACACTGAAATATGAAGATTCTACCCCTGTCTTTTGTATAAAACTAAACTGCAACAAACAATGGTGCCTCTGCCTAGTCGTTCAAGCCTTATCACAGAAGGATTTCCTTGTGCAGCTGAATACAAAGGCAACAGCTCAGCACAAAGGTGGAACAATCTAAATGTGAAAAAGACGTAAGAAAAGAGAAAGAGGAGGTATTATACATGCAGTCCAGCATGAGTACTGGGCTAAAAGCTAGCCCTGACCACAGTATGATCCCATCTCCACCAGCAACAAAGGCACCATGCTAAACCACCAGGGCTTTGACCGAGAAGAGACGTGGGAAGACAGTTTGAGAGCTTGAGACTGCTCCCCTGATGCTAATGAGCTGTTTCGCATCTGATTGGAAGGACAGAACGTATACCTGTGTGTGCATGATCGTGAAACGCTTCAACAGTCACACATGCATTAAAGCAATTATCACTTTCTGCTTTCTTGATGTTAATTTTGAATTTAGATATGATCAATACAACGTGGGCTGACTTTTCATCAATCTGTAAGATTTTACTTATCCCAAGTGCATGCACAGAAGTGTGCGTGTGGGCATGTTTGTGTGCTTGAGTGTGTGTCTGAGTGAGCTGAAGTGGTAACATGTAGCGTCTCATCCAATACGACTGCCCTCCCCCACACAGCTGTGTGTGTGTGTGTGTTTGTTCCAGTGCTGGTTCATAACAATGGTATTTGCATGATTCACTCTGTGATCAGTACCCTATACATTTGCATACTCAGACACACTAGCACCTTCCACACTGAATACACACACACACACACACACACACACACACGCACAAACACATACACACACATACACACTTCCTGTCCTGTCATTATCTGCTCCGCTCTACTATGCCGCCACGCAAGACCAGCTAATCACAGGGCATGCATGGCTCAGCTTAAGGCTGCACAAGTTTCTGGCAATAAATTAGCACTGTTGTTAAAGGTATTTTCTCTAGCTACTTTCTCCCCCCCAATGCCAGGAACTTGCCACGTGGAGGGAAAAAACCCTCAAAATTGGCACAACACCAAACACAACTTTCAGCATTCATTTCAGAAACCAGTGTGTATGCTGCTACTACACACACACACACACACACACACACACACACACACACACACACACACACACACACACACACACACACACACACACACACACACACACACACACACACACACACACACACACACACACACACACACACACACACACAGTGGTCACACAATATTCTGCGGCAAATGGTGTCTATTATTTTCTATGAGGATGCAATGATGCAGATTAGTTTTGAGTTGCCAGGCTGACAGAGGAGCACATGCTGTTTGCGGACTACATCTACTTATGTCCTCATTGTTACAATAGCAGTGTGATACTATGGGCATTTAATCTATATTTTAAAAGCCATAATCATCTGCTAAAAGTAAAATGATGGACTGTGGAGAAGGATAAATATAAAAAAAGTTCAACATTTGTTGTTCTTCTTGTCCCTACAGTGTGCTGTTTGAATGCTGTCTGTGCAGAGTTTGACACTAGAAGGATGTTTTCACATTCATCTGCTGAAAGAGGAAAGTTTCTCTGTGCTCATTGAAAATCTGATTTTTAAGGGGCGGAGCCTACCAGCATGATCTGTGACATCACAAATAGTTTGGAAGTTCATCCTGGTCCAGTATCAACTTGTACAGTGTGATGTAGAAACTTGAAGCCACCAGTGCACATCCACTGAGAATGGACTTTACAGTGAAGTAGGAGACATCTTGTGTCCATCAGCAAAACTTTAGAAATTAACATTTGTATATTCAGAGATTCTGGAAGTTTTAATGAGGTAGGAGTAGATTCATTTTTCTGGAAAAAACATATATAACAGAGTATTTGTATATGCCTTAATACTTGTCTGAACGGATTTTTCTCCCCCATAAAAGGCGTAGAAACTCTGAAATTACTTCTTGCATTTTAAATAGCCTCTCTATATGAAAGTCTCTAATACTCCTGCTGGATTCCCTTCACTGAAACTGATTCTTGCTGCGTGTTACAGGATCAAACATATACCCTGCTGCTATCATAAGCTCCGAAACAAAGATATGCCATGTTTTATGAATATATGCGACAGTAATAAGGAACTTTGGTAAGACTGAGACTCAGAGGTGTGACAGCAAAGCATGACCCGATTATGACACACATAATCCTAAATGGAAATTCCTAAACATTCTTTATTTTGGACTGATATGCGCCGCCTTTTAGCCGGAGCGGTAAGGCTGTTCGCTATGGCAACTAGCATCTTAAATATTCATGAGCATACGTGCAGGCCGAGCAGATCAATGGTTATATCCATGAAAATTGGATCGTGCAACAGCACGTTGACTTTCAGACCCGGCTGTACGTCGCCACACAGATAACAACAGGGAAGCAGCAGGTGACCAGGCGAGGAGGGGTTCAGATAAGTCAAGGGTAAACTCATTTGCTTGTCAAAGAGGCAGTGGAAGGATATCACAGTCCACCCCTCATTTGAATTTAAAGCTCCTTTCCTATGACAGCACTGTTCATGAACTCTGATAAAACCATACCAATACAGTCCTTCCGAACATTGAAGGGACTGAAGGCGTATTTACGTTATCAAAGAAAGAACGGCTTCTGTATGTGCCTCCTCCATTATTGCGTTTGTGGTGTGTTGAGACAGCTCTGCTTGGGTGTCTGCTGTGCACTGAGCGGGGTTGTGCAGAAGGTTTTAATCACTTAATTTCCCACCTCAAAACACACGATAAGCAGATAACCACTCTATTTATGAGATCCAGAGGAAAATAAGGAAACAAGTAGAAAACAACATACAGCTATGAGTGTGTACAGTCTGCTCTGTTCTGGTCGGCAGGAGCTTATCTTAGTCGAACACCATTTACACCATTACACTGCCATGTTAGGATGTTGCTATAGCAACCTACACACGTGGCTTTGTTGTTTCCACAGTCCTCTTGATCCTATTTGCATCTAATTATAACACCTATACCATCCTGGCGTCTGGACCTCCGTGAGAAATATTTGATGTTTTCTTTCACATGGGTACCAACATATAGATCTGGAAAAAACTATGCTAAATTAACTTTCCTATACCTTTAATAAAAGAATAACTAGGAATCTCTCTTTTCTAACCCCCCATTTAGTCATGAATATGTTACGTTATAGAGTAAAGAAAATATTTGAAATCAAGTTTTTAGATACTTAAAGGTCCAGTGTGTAACATTTAGGAGGATGTATTGGCAGAAATGGAATATAATATTCATAGGTATGTTTTCATTGGTGTATAATTGCCTCAATATAGGAAATGTTTTTGTTCACTTTCATAGGGTCCTCCCACCAGTAGCCCAAATAGAACAAATCAAACACTGGCTCTACACACAGTCTATTTTGAGTGTTTCACTGCCACTGTAGTTTCTCCTACATGAAGGGGTGGGTGAAGTGAGGGAGCTGCAATCTAAGACTATATTGTTAGATGTGACTAAATCCTACAGACTGGAACTTTATAATACCAACACAGTTATCATACCTGCCAGGCTTATTGATGTACTTGTGCAGTCGGGCCTTGACTTCATCATAGGTGAGGAAGGCCATGTAGCCAGGGTGTGTCACTGCCAGGAAATTCCAGTTCCTCAGAATTGATCCCCATGGCTGAAAAAGACCACCCAATGTTATTTTAACTGAGACAGATTATTATGAATTGTACATTTATTCTTCAGATTTTCAATATAAAGTTCTGTTGAGTCAGTGCGTCTGCCACAAATAAGTGATAAGTAGTGTGTTGACTTGGCTGAATGTGAATTCTCTGGCTCAAAATAGCAAGCAACAAACCGAATAAGAGAGAATGCAGAGGCAGAGGTTTCTGATATCTGTCCAGCATGAGGAATAGGCGTTTGGGAAGCAGCCTGTGCACTGCAGCCAGTTGTATTTGGCTTTGTTTACAACTAGTTTGAGGTTTTCTGCAGGACAGAGTTACACAGATGCCTAAACATTTGATGTGGAAGCGAACTAGCTAACATTACTGTTTATTGCTCAACAATAAAGGCTTAATAAATTATGTGCTTTATGTTACATTACATAAAGATATAGAAGACCTTGACATCTGAGTGCAAAGCATTAAGTCAGGAGAAATCAAAAAATCTGTGTCTTTAAAAGATGCAGACTCTAAATTAAATGAAAGGTTGGCTCAAGTGCGTGGGTGTTTTCCTTTCCTGCCACACTTGCTGCTTTTCTTTTGGATCCAGAAATGATGTACACATATCCCTTTGAAACAAAAATAACAATGACAATGACAGATACAGTTAGTTTTTTTAATCAGATCCTTGAATTAATGGCATAAAGCTGTGGGGCAGTGTGTTTGGAAGTCTTTCAATGGGTCTTCCAATTGGCTCCATGTGGTGCCAAGGGCCACAACATCCACCTCCATCCTGCCTGTTAGCTGGAGCTCACCAGGGACAATGATCTGCTACGCTCACTGTGCAGCTTGTTGGCAGGAGAAATTTAAAAAAAAGCTCCTGCATACTTGAATTACTGGGCTTTGGGCTGAAATGGTAATGGAGCAAGCTCTAACCACTCTGTGAGTTTGTTGATTTGAGCTGAAAAAATGGAGATTGGGCCGGCCCAAAGCGGCAGGAGACAGCCAAATGGGAAATTAAAAAACACTCCTGACACAAGTACTGAGTAGGACACAGACTGGAAAGCAAGTAAAATATTCTCCTCTCATTTGGTTCTTCATAAATGTGCTTTAAGTTTTTAAACCAGTAATAAAACAGTCTCAATTTAAAGCTGCAGTAGGTCATTTTTATAAAAACAACTTTCACATGAGACAGATAATCTGTGAAAAAATTTCCAGACCTGATCCACCCAACAACATTTTGGTCATGTTTGTCCTGAAGGAATTACGGTGTAACATTACCATGATCAACCACCACATTTAGCACATTCTCCTCCTTTGTTCACCCAGTGATACTCACTTTTATGTGGGCCATCTGATCCCTCCCCTGCCTCCCTCCCGCATTCCCAACCAGTGAAACAACCAGGACAGGACCATGAGGTTGACCACAGGGGACAGCCTCCACTGACACACAGGTTACACCAACCTGGAAGTGGCTTCCCAGGACACAGTCAGTCAATGGCAACTCCTGCCCACGACCACATTTGCTTCAGTAAACCTTTTTGCACTATTAAGCATTCTGACCAACCCAAGTTCATGAAAAGTCATCTTGATTGCTTGATAATTTGATAAAAACACAGCTATTGTGACACTGATCCTGACGCAATCATTTGTCACAGTCTCGTTTTTCATGTTCAGAGTGAGCATGCAAAGTACAAAGGTTCTGCCAAAGTGAAACATGGCTTTAAGTCCTCACCGCCCACACGCCATCTTGAAGCCATATGGCCAGTAATGTGTCAACAGGAGGGATCGAAAACCACACACATCCAAAAACCTCAAACAAGCACAAAATATACCCAAAAACATCAAACAGAACAAATATTTCCTACATCTCTTTTGCTCATATGCTGTTGATTTACTTTATCAAACCCTTAAATAAGGTTTTTATCCTGTCAATGCAGCTGTATCTAGATTATTCAGTTCGGTTAAAGAAATGGTGTCTCCTCTGAATTACCTTAGGGAGCAGTGGGCCAAAGACGGCTAAATACTGAAATCAGAGACAGTGTGGAATCTGCATTAAAAACACATGCTTTAGAAATGCTTTATTACAGTTTAAACTATTACATAGACTACATTTCAGCAAAAGTAAACTAGCTAAGATGATCCCAGGATCTGATACGATATGCTCATCAAGATGAAGCCACTCTGCATCACATTCAGAGCATTCCAAAACATTTTCTCATATTTGTAACAAGGAGATTTTACAAGACTGAGGATGTTGAGTAGCACCTAGAAAATTTGCACTTCAGTGCACAGACTGATATTGGCACAAGGGTTGGTGTTGATTCAATGGAAAACATTCAAAACACTGGACACCTCTTTTATCACCTCTGTGTATGGAAGCTATTGTGTTGTATATTGTGTTATGAGTACTTTCACATGTTAGAGAAGTACAATCAAAAGGTTTAAAGAGTCAAAATAAGGAGAAAAGTCATATAATGCTGTTCAGGTGGCCTCTTAAACACTCTCCTTTAAATGTTTTTTTTGTGTGTTTTTTAATGTAGGAAATGTGTGTAAATAGAATCTGATAAGGGCTGCACGATAAGGTCAGAAAAAATATTGTGATGATTTTGACTGATGATTGGAATGATCATTTTTGGCCACGAAAGGTCACTGAAAATACGATTAAAATCATTATGGTGTGATGTGATTTGTTGTGGTCTCTACAAACAAACATGTTTTCTTACATCTGGAGAACAAGGTTTGTATGTCTGGGCATCTCTGCAGCTCTATAGTACTTCATTATAATGCTGTTTGTCTCATATATGACCTTTACCAAACAACTGCAGCTTCTGTGATTTGCATATTGCACTTGGCCATACTGCAATATTTTGATTAGGTGTGCAGCCCTAAATCTGTTATGTATGCTTATAAGCTTATTGTAAAACAGTTGGTGCTATGCCCTGTATTTTTCATTAGAGGAGGTTATGATTAATCATCACTGACATGACATTTGATGGCTTTGAGCTGCTTAGGTACACCTGCAAGTGCACTGCTTGTCAACACGTAATGACAACACCACCAGCATCCTTCTTTTTTCACGTTTTCCGTTCCTCTTGGAAAATATTACTCCAGTATGAAACAGCATCCCCCCATGACAGATTACAAATAAAATGCCATGCCCATCATTATGCTGAAGGGTGTCATTTCTAGCAGCATATGTTTTTTTCCTGGGGAAGCAAAAATGCAGTCCACAGTGGAACAGATCATGAAGTCTTCTTTTTTGATGAAGAATTTAACACAAAGACAACATGTGCAAAAGAAGACTACTGTAGCAGTAGGCAGTGTATGCAAATGCCAAAACCTATTGTACTTGAACACAGTATGAACCAATAGTAAAGTTTGTCAAAATCTTATTCACAGGTTTGAAATGTGGTTTATTTTGACCAACCTGAAAGAGGCGTGTGAAAATGTCGAACTCAAACACAGAAATGAAGTCATTGCAGGTGAGGTCGATGGTGGATTTGAGGGCCATGGCCTCCAGGCCCGAGCTGATGAGATGCACTTCGTGAAGGCACTGTCGGAAGACTTTCCATGGCACTATCGTCCTGCAACAGAGCAACAAGTCCAATCAGCAAAAGAACAGGTAGAGCAACTTGCGAGACTAAAAGTGTTTTGTCAGACAATGCATCTTTATTCATATTATGTGCATTTGATAAATGCGCTGCAGGGGTTTCTGTTGAACAAAAATTCAAAAGATAAGGTTGAACTTTAGTTCTGCCCATACAGCTGCTTTAGATTAGACAAAAAACACTTTCTCCACATTAAAGTGAACCTCCTCAGTTTGTATCAGTATCTCACCAACAAAATCTGACATTTGATTTGATTTGATTTGATTTGATAGGACTACAGGAACCGAAAGTATCTGTTTGGTGATGTTATTTCTGCCAAATGTCAAATTACCGAATGCATGTGGTGAGTGTGATCAGCAGCCTCAGTGGCCTTTACACTCTGCTGATGCTGTCAAACACCAAGAAGTAAACCTCACACCACCATATCTTACTTCCTGACACAGCCTCTATTGCAACAAAAGTACTAAACTAAAACGCACTGCTACTAGGCAGCAACACAGATTTACTGAACTCGTTAAGGTGGGACCAGATCATTGTTTAAGAAGTCACAAGGACCTAGTCTCAAGTCCTAAATATTGAGTTTCTAAACAAGTCTTAATGCTCATCACCAGATGCAATTTTTAGGGTTTCATAATTTCCTAGTACAAGCTGAGCTAAGCATAAATCCATTGACATTTTTATAATCAAAGTATGATCAAGTATAACTACAGTGCCAGTTTTTATTAACATCTTCATAATTTTTGATACACATTCTGGTTACAATACAGATTGAAACAGAAAAACTCATGCTTGAACAAGCAACATGTTATATATATATATATATAAATATATATATATATGTTAAATAACAGAGGAATGACATGGTCAGAAGTCTGCAACTGCTACACCTAAAATCAATCACACAGTATGCTACAAGGCAAGCCGTTTGGCAACGATGATGGTAGACAACGGACAGAACCTGGTGATATTACAGAGCTTCCTGAGCTACCAGCGTCACATTTCCACACCAGCACAGCCAGAGTTAGAGGGGAGGAAACTGAGCACAGTGGGAGGGAGACAGAAGGGAAAAGACAGCGAGATAGTAATGAGAGAGAATGCACCACACTTGAATGATTCATGACCTCATAGTTGAGCAGAATCCCGTTTGATAGTAATCAAGGCTGTAAAAAAAAAAAAAGACAAGCCAGTGCTGACGGTAACATCACTCTCTGGCTCGACGCATGGCTGACCACAACTTTAATATTCACTTGCCTGTATACATTAGCCTCACGTACCCACTGCTGACTGACACAACCTTACTGGAACACACACACACACATACACACATAGAACGATATGATTTATCATGCTGCTGTATCAAGTATAGCATATGCAAACTTTAGGAAGTAGCTGGTTACCTATAATTTACACAGCATTAATACACCACATACAAACAGAGTTGACTGATTCCAAAGAGATCATGTGACAGGTAGGAGTGAGCTCATTTACTGAAGCTGAATCTGCTGAATGTGGGACAGCTGTGATTGAATGATTCCGTATGACCTGGACTGGGAGGAGAATTATGAGGAGGGAAACTCTTTTAACAGATCTCCTCTGGCAGCTTCTCGCAGGGTTCTCTCAAACAGTCTTCTCGCAGGATGGATGACGAGCATGCATTCTTTCCCCTTGACCCGGCGGAGGTTTGTTATAATCTATAATAGATTAGTCTTTGGAGTGGTTGCGAGCACAGAGGAGGGTGAGCAGAGCCACTTCAGCTCCAGCAAGGAACACATTGTCTCGGGTGGGAAGATTTTCAATTTGCCTAAAGTACAAATACAGCCATGAGTGTTCTTTGACTTTGCCCTGTGAAATATTGTCTTTTCACATTTTCTCTGTGGCCTAATTTAAATCAACTCATCTACAACTTTATGAAATGAGTAAATGGCCACTTCTTTAAAGCTTCAGTAGGTAACCTTTATAAAAAATTACTTTGTCATATTTGCTGAATATTTCACTAGATAATCACAGATAATCCATGACAAAAAATCAGCTCTGGCTCCTCCTAGTGCTCCTAATTGTATTTTTAATGAATCCATGACGGCAACCAATCAGAGCCAAGAAAGACATAAAGACATGTGACGCCCTGGGAATGAGATTCAACAATCAACTATCTTTCTTAGCTCTGATTGGTTGTTTTGATTCAGGCCCGGTGGATTCTTGCAAATGCCATTATGAACACTAGAAGGAGCCAGAGGAACCTGATTTTTTCACAGATCATCTGTCTCATGTACTACTGTCAGGATATATAGAAAGTTCCAGGAAATGACAAAGAGTTATTTTTCTAATAATTACCTACTGCAGCTTTAATTACTACAAGAGATATTAAGGGATAGGTTTACAATTTATCTTCATCGTCTTAGAACAATAGTCAAGTATGGACACTGGAACAGGTTTTTCTTGCTGTAATGCCCCTCCTGTTTATACTGGAGATTAAAAGATTAACTCGTAATGCTTTCAATGGAAGTGATATATAGTTCACTGTGAGGCTTCAGAAAGCTGAGTTAGCCAAACAGTATCTTCCAAAGCTACAGTCTTATTAGTATAGAAATCCGTCTTAACCTCTTCTTAAACCCCATCACGTAAAATTAAGGGTTAGTAACTGATATTTTAATGTCAATTACAGAAAGCAAAACCTGTTTCAGTGTTCATATGGGTACCTATTGTTTTAGAACAGAACTGATCTATCCTTTCATCAAAGATGTCCCAATAATAGAAATAGATAAAATAGAAATAGAAACCTTTTGTATGCCACCGTTGGTTCCTTGGAGCATACCAAAGAGGTAACGCATCTCATATAGTCAACAGTGTTTGAAAAGTACCAAACAAGTTGGCAGCAAGGATCAACAGAACCAGAAAATCAAGAAACTCCGCCATTGTCATTTTAAATAAATTATTATTGAAATGCTCATGGCCATCGAAACTGCAGAATATTCAGCACCCAAATAATGAAAAATTGGGATCACAGCTTACTGTTTTTTAACATAACATTAAGTTAAAGAAAAGTTCAAGTTTGACTTAAAACTTAAAAATGTAGTGTAGACTTGTAGAGTGTATATATAGAATAAATATAGAAATATCCCAGCTACCACTGTCAGGTGTTCTATGCAGCAGCTGGAAACATGCACCAATATATAAACGTAACAGTTGTACATTAGGATAATGATGTGCTGCACAACAGCGTTCATACAAACTGGGCTCCTTTCCCAACACTACCCCTACATGCACCTCTTCAAGTTTGACACATCAGAAAGCTCTCATTCTGTGTATTTGTGCGATTATTTCTGTTTGTTTTGTTGACTTTCATTTACTTTAAATGCCCTCTTTTGCTTTAGATAACAGACACATTTAAAGAAAACTGAGACTTTCGCTTTACTCCCTGTAATCTACTTTGAAGTGTTTTCCCATTATCCTGAATCCATTTAGGCAATGCAGAAAGTGTCCCCCTACTTAGGGAATTCAGCAAATAACTATAGGGCCCTTCCTGTGCTTTTATTTTAGTAGCAAAATGCGTCCGATGAAGCAGATCAAACAAAAAAACTGAAACAGCACTGCTAACACTCACAGCAGTTTCAGATTCAGAGCCCTGTGCCAGTCTTAAATCACACATAGAAATATACTCTTCCTATCACATCCAAAAACAGTGATGCAGTAGGAAGAGGGCTCTAAACCCCCTGATAAAGACCTTGTAAGTTTGTCTTTTATTTGCCAAAATAAAGTGTCACATATGGTCCTTGGCAAGGGAGGAAAGAAGTGATGGATTGAAATTTAGTGAGATCTGCCAGCCAGTCCTTCAAACCGCAACAAATGTCTTTGTCATTTAAGGAATACAACATACGAATCTGCCAAACACAGCTGTAAACCCAAAATACTTCGCTTGTACCCACAAAGCTTACAGACAATGTAGACTGAGTAAATTGGAGAGGCTGCATAGGCACACAACCAGAGATCATGACCTTGTCTCAGCTCTGCATGTTAGTAAGACAAAGACAGGTCAAAGACAGCAGCTGCTCTCAGCTGGGCGTGTGTGTGTGTGTGTAAGCAGTGCTCAGTCTGACATAGTCTTGGAGTTGCTCCAATATTGGAGCATCTCTTCCTCATGTCGTTATATTCAGAGCATCAAGGCAGCGAAAGTATCTGGGAGATAAAAAAACAAAAACAAACAGGAAACACTGACATTGCACAGATCCTGAAAGCAGCTTCTCCCTCTCACAGATCCAGCATTGAGGGGAGTGCCGACTCAAAGCTGCCAAAAGAAGAAAGCTGAGACGAGGTGAATCTTACTTTTCTCCAAAAAATTTCCTCCAGAAGTCAGCGGCGTCAGCTTTGGTGATCCTGAAAGTGTCCCCCTGGAACTGTCCTCCGGGGAAGATGGCTTTGATTTCAGCAAGCATGTGGCTGAAGATCAGAGACAGCTTGGTCAGGTTCCTCCTGCAGAGAAAAGGCCAGGAAAGAGAGGATACAGTTGGTGCACCATTATAGCCTCAAATGATCAACAGATTTTACTCACTACTGGTACTGGTAAATAAAAACTGATACTCAGCCCAATACAGTCCTTAAAAGTATAGAGATGATATACAAGGATACATGGTAACTGTAATTTGACAATGCAGGGTTACATCAATTAAAGTAAGTACATCAGTCAGTCAAATTCAGGTTGTAGTCCTTGCTACTTGTAAAAACAAAAAAAAAAAAAAAAAAACCAAAAAACCCCAACTGATTATCTGTCTCATGTACTACTATCAGGATATAGTGAAAGTTTCAGCAAATATGACAAAAAAAAATACCAACTGCAGCTTTAAAAAAAAAAAAAATTAAAAAAAAGCCTTCCCAGCTCTTGTACAACTTCAAAATCAAATGTCACAATCACACAGCAGCTCCAATCAAACCAGTGCTAAACCATATTTAACTGGCATTAACAAAGTTGTGCTAGATGAGGTAGATAATGCAGATGTCACGTTAAGGTCAGATTCACTTAAGTTGTTTCTGTGTCAACGATTCCTATATTCAGGTGATTGTACACTAATGAAAACATACCTATGAAAAAGATATTCCATTTCAAAAACATTTTCAAATTGCCCCATATTATAATTAAAAAAAAGCTAACACTAATACTAAAAAAAATTAAACTGAAACTAAACTGAACTATATATATATATATGTATATAAAATGAAAAATACAAAACTATAATTACTCTGGTACCCAGTATTTGACTTCAACATACACATGTAAACAAGCACTTGACAACACACACCTTATCCTTGATTATATATTTATTATATTATTATATATAAGAGTGTAAGTTACATATACTGCATATATACGTAACACTATATAGTTTAATATATTTTTCATATATATTGTATTTCATATTATTATTTGCCTTTATTTATAATAGGTATAGTACACTACTGGATTTCTTTTACACAAATATTTTTCAAATTCATTGACACAGTCTAAAGTATTTTAATGTCATTTCTCAAATTTCTTTCATTTCTGATTTTATTTTGATCTATTTCATTCAAATGGTTCTTCATCTGTTTTCTTACCTGGGCACCCACTCCCACCCCAGCCTCCAAATATCAATGAAGTCATATCGTACTATAAATTTCCTTTTCGGTGTGAAAACTCATCTCATGGCTCCATATAGTCAGCAACATGTTCTTCAAGAAACGCAAGTGCTCAAGAGTTCTGTCTCCAATAAAGGAGAGAACAGTTTCTCTGCTTTTCTTTTTTTTTTTTTAAAAAGGAGATATCTTCAGAAGCCATTTTTGGCTTCAAACCTCCCCTGCACATTGTTCAATTTCTTTTAAATTATATTGACATTATTGCTGAAATGGGTGCCATTTGTTCCACAAATAATTAAAACCAATGACTGCTAAATGTACACTGCTGGAGCTGGATTACCTGTAAAGGAAATATTAAGCTGTTAAATTAAAACTGGCAGCAGTAGAGCCCTTATCAAATTTTTCACTTTATAATTTGGGCTTTCCTATTCCATCTGTACAATGTACAAATATTAATCTGCATTTAAATTGCATTAACAAAACATATTTGACCACTGCCACAGGAAAACAAATAATTAAAAAGTCTATAATAATATTACATTTCATTTTTAGAACAGTGTTGCTAAATCGTTTTCACAGAAGTCCAGCTTTGATGAGGTATTATGAAGTGAGCTGTGAGATTAATGCTGAAATAGCTATGATATGGAGAGTGGAGTTTAAAGCTCCCCTGTTCTGAAAAAGTTTTTTTCTTCTTCTTTTTCTTACACAGTTTGACACTAGAAGGATGTTTTCACATTCATCTGCTGAAAGTGGAAAGTTTCTCTGTGCTCATTGAACATCTGATTTTAACGGGCGGGGCCTACCAGCATGATCTGTGACATCACAAATAGTTAGGAAGTCAAGGCTAGTCCAGTACGCAAATTGTGCCCAGCAGGAATTTCAGAAAATCATCAACTTTTGAATATTCGGACTCACAATATTTTCCAAGCAGAGTATCTGTATATGTCTTAAGGCTGCACTTGTACTTTTACTTCTTTCACTGTATCCTGACAGAAGTACATTAAACAGGTTCCTCTGGCTTGTTCTAGTGCTCCTAGTGGCATTTGCAAGAATCCACCGGGCCTGAGGGGGTAGGGAAGGACACTCCAGGAGGGTTATTTTTTAGCTTCTTCTCTGTAAAATGTTAGTGATTCTCGTCTCCCTCTCCTCTGGGACAGGGATTTGCCTCCACTTTCCCTTGAGATTAGACTGTAGGCTTGTCAACACTCAGGGGTAACGCACAGGCGCGCGCACACACACACACACACACACACACACACACACACACACACACACACACACACACACACACACACACACACACACACACACACACACACACACACAGGGTGACTTTGCCCAAGGTGTGAGTGTGTGGGACAAAGACAGCACACTGGCTGTGGGGGGCTGATAACAAGCTTTATGCGTGTGTGTGTGTGTGTGTGTGTGTGTGTGTGTGTGTGTGTGTGTGTGTGTGTGTGTGTTGTGTGCTGTACCTTGAGCACATCATCCAAACTTTTACTTCTTCTTTCAAACTGGCACAAAACAGGCTGACTTTTGTTTATCGCACCTCTGTAATCCACTGGTGTCACACAACAATCATTCCACTGAGTGAATCAGTTTAAGTATTTGGGGTGAAAGGGGGTGTGTGTTTTTGCAAATATCAATATATCAATCAATTCAAATCTAACATAAGTTTCCCCTTAGTGGCACAGCTGCAAACTTTGGTGACTTACTGATTGTATTAGCCCTGTTTTAGCTTCTCTAGGCTGGTTAGCAGTCAGTGTTAGAATTGATTTTAAGATTTTATTGATGACCTTTAAAAGATGAGCTGGGGCTCAGCTTCTGATCCTTGGGCAGGAATCTGCTGGCTGTTCCTGAGTCCCAGATTGAGACGAAAGGTGACCATGCTTTTGCAGTCAGAGCAGCTCTGCTCCAGAACTCCCTGCCCTGAACATTAAATTGTGATATCAATTGTGGTATCAAGGCAAGACTTCAGTTTCACTATGACAAGGAAAAGGAAATGTACATTGTTTTGTATGCACAGTGTATAAACTACCACATAAATAAACACAGATTGTTGTTTTTCTCTTCTTGACTGATATAAGAAAACATATTTTGTCGATTTTTGTCTGAGAAATAAAGGAATCTTTTTTAGTCTTAATTTGTTTTAATCTCTCTAAAAATATAGTGGGAAAAATACATCATGAACGCAGTCTTGAATCATGAGTAGAGTGTATCTTTACATCCCTAATTATCAGCTGCTGTCTAATGATACACATCCTCAATAGTAATAGTAAATGGACCTGTACTTATATGTATAGAGCCTTTCTAATCTTCCGACCACTCAAAGCGCTTTTACACTCTTTCACACAGTGATGACAAAGTCCATCAAACAGAAACTAACATTCATACACATTCACACACAGACGCACGGCATCAGGAGCAATTCGGGGTTCAGTATCTTGCTCAAGGATACTTCCACATGTGGCACCAGGAGCCGGGGATCGAACCCACAACCTTCCGATTAAGGAACGACCCGCTCTGCCTCTGAGCCACAGCCACCCGGTTGCATTTATCTTCACTAAAACTACACATACATATATACTAGGGGTGTAAGAAAATATATCAACACACTCAAGTATCACAATATTACGTTTGCTGTATGGATTTGTAATTTATAGTTTACATGCAATTTTATTGCAGCGGTTGATTTTGTGTTCAAGTGTTTAAACCCCGACCCCTAGATAACACTTCTGTGATCTATCTTCAGCCACAGACTAATTTCCACTCCAACGCTCAGACTGCAAAAAAAGTAGTGTTATGAACCTGGATCAGTGTTACAGACAGTGGGACTGTGATGATGCAGATCCCACTGTTTGGTTGCATAAAAACATTTTCTATTTATATGGTGGTGTGTTCTTTATACCATGATAGTTCCTTAAATTGGAATTTAAATCACAAAATATAGCCCTAATATATGGCAATATATTGAATCGTAATCCCTGTATTGTGATACGTATCCTATTTTAGCAACAAGGAACATTTGCTTAATCTGCCTCCATTTTACTCACAGTCACATCACTGCCTCCTGTTTATAAGCAGACTCTCCACATAAACAGAGTAGGAGTTTGACATATGTACTGATTATACATATAGATAGTGCAGTGGTGCACCGCATGCAATGAGTAAATGCAAGTCTGGTAGGCAGCCATCAATTTAATTGAACGAGTAAGCAGAATTAATGGAAATTGAATGGAATTTTAGAAGCATGATTTGTAAGTAGATAATTAACTTCTATAAAATATATTAGTTAATTTGTCTGGTTCAAAAAAATGTAAGGATACAAAAATGTACATCTTACATCCCATGTGAAGAGCCAAACAATGAATAGATCCTACTAACAAGTATTTTGTATCAAAGCCTGATGTATCTTCTTCCCCTGTGCCATAGATTAGATTAGATTAAACTTTATTGTCATTGCACAAAGTACTAGAGTACTAGACAACGAAATGCAGTTAAGCATCTAACCAGAAGTGCAAAAAGCAGTAAAGTGCAGAGTAAAGTGTATATGTACAGGGATATATTAAAAAAAATAACATTATAAATATATATATGAATATACTAGCTGGATATTTACAGTATGAACAGCATTAACAGAATGAATGGAGGGAAGTGAATATACTAAGATATATAGAGCTATTAAATATATATTTACAGTATGAACAGATAAGCAGTAAATTTTATACTGCGGACGTAAGTACAAGTAATTAAATTAAGTTGTCCAAAAACCATTAAAACACATCACAGAGCCACACTGTTGCACTGGCTGACATTCATTACCATGAACACGCACACTGTAGTTTATTTTGACTCAATCACATATACGCTGTCTTGCTACCCCAAATACTCACTAGAGCACTGAATGTGGCTTTATCCATCGATGAAAATAGTCCTACCATAGGTAAATCTAAATTTAACGCTAAAAACTATGTGACTGGGCCTTTTATTTAATTACTAATTGTTAGTTTGGGTCTTTTCATGGAATTTGTTAGCTAAAAAGTCACATATTACCACTTCCTGTAACAAAAGCTCAATCATACATTTCAGATTTTAAAGGAACATTTTAAATCAGTTATAATACAGCAGTGGAGCACTGTTGAAATGTATGTTCTAATGTAATCCTTGTTTGACTTTAATGCTGAGTATATTGTACATTCAGCTGTTTAAACACCATCGCAGGTACAAACCCTTTGCCAGTTACTTTCACACCAATGCAAATGTTGCCGGTAATGATGGTTGTTGTATAACCTCAGCGCCTGTGTCTGTGCGTGGCAGATGTCTCGTGCTGTTTTTCTATACTCAAGTGCCAATTGATACAGCACAACCATGTAAAATGACACCCACATGCAGTGTGGTTAAGTTCTTGCCCTTCTGGTTTGAGAACACCGATCACTCATGAGGATTTATTCAAATTAAGTCGATTATCAGAGAGTTCTGGGGAAAATCTGAGCTTCTGAGGGACTTGTGTCTCACATTAGAAGTGCAGTTGCTTCTCCATGCTGAGTGTACATGCAAAGAACAAATTCAGAGAAAAAGCAATCACAAGTTATGTTAAGAAGTTAAAACAATTAAATATACTTTTTCACAACCAGGGGAGCTGATGATTGTCCCAGGTTCAAGTATTCATCAATTAAAAGAATTTCAGCATGTGTGCCTGACCCACTGAGGCTGGGGAAAGCTGACATCTTGCTATGGCAGTTCCCTAAATCAAGTCATGTTAGGGTTAGGTTAAAAATGCAAAAGTATTGAAAATAAAACAGTTGTATGCATTTCTGGTTCACTATCTTGAGCAAACCTGAACACAGCCACAAGATATGTCAATTTTACGCCATCAGGGCTGCTGAGACTCTCGCTTTTTCTAAACAGGCAGTCACAGCTATCACTAATGCTTCCTGCTGCAAGTAATAACTAGAATGATATTAGCCGATATTGGACATTCAGTGGATATTTGCCATTACAACTTTAAGAGACTCTTTCAAGAAGCAGAAATGTAAAGCCACAAGATAACATTGATTACAGGAAGAGGAAGAACTGTTTACAGCTGCTTTTTTCTGAAAAATGAAGCTCAGCAGAAGTTGACCTCTCTCTCTCACTCTCTCTCCATCCAGATCTTCAGCCTTTGCTCATTTAACCTGAGCCAGGTCATACTACACGAATAGCAACCATTCAGGCTAAGTAGTATGTCCTTGTTAAAAAATAATAAAAGAAAATATATATATACTGAATATCAATTTTTTTCGGAATTGGTATCGGGAAGTAAAAAATTGCTTTTCATAACCCGAACCAACTCGGCAGTGTGGAATATAGTAAGATGGCGTAGTTTCGTTAAAGGTTATATATATGAAATTCACTTCCACTAATGTTGCACTAGGACACCAGCTTCTCAGACCAAAGCAATGGGACAGAAATAAAATAAAAACACCAGAACCATCTTTGTTAGTCTTTCCATAAAAAGAAAAAAGGGCTGCAACGGCCAGAACAAAGTACATCCACTAAAAGTTCTTGATTTTGCTGACAGACTCAGATTGATACTCTAAGTACAGCATTATGGAAACGATCTCTACAGAGATAGACCTTTTGTTTAACCAAAAGCAGCTGTAATATCACTATCACTCACCACCAGACTCCATAGAAAAAAATGCTAATTTTACCCTGCAGATGATTGTAACATCATAACTTCATTCAATTCATTGGACAGGAACAAATAAAACTCACCAGAACAGTCTTTGTTAGTCTTTCCACTGTTCTAATAATCACCAAGTCTAGTTTGGTGGAAATAAATCCTTAATTCAAAGACGTAGATGATAAAAACAGCAATTTCAGTTGCTCTACTCAGCTGTACACGGAGCAGACCGGTAATGGAAACCACAGAGAAGATGCGATAGCAACACAGGCAGAGGGAGTTTGACACCATGACTCCACTATATCTGTACAGAGATCTTAATTGTTTGCTGTTATATCATTTTTTTAAATTAACTTATATATAACCTTTAACATTGCATGAACAGGGACTTTTTTGTTTCTCTTTCTCTTTCTCAGAGCGCTTCAAGTTGAAATCTGTTCAACTTTTAACACCGCTGGGCGCTCGGAAAATGAGTTTTTGAGCGCTCTCAGCGACACAAGCCCTAACTCAGACAATTCCAATCACATTTTAAAGGATATCGACTGATTATCGTTATCGCCAAAATCCCAAAAAATATTGAGATATTATTTTTTGCCCATATCGCCCACCCCTATTATCTAGACACTTTATGGCTGACTAAAATAACTAAAATAACTACCCCTAATAGCATGCACTTTCCTGTGACTGCGGCAACATGCTAGAACGCACTAGGTGGACTTGCTGCCCACAAACAAACAAACTAGAGTAGGTCACATACACAGGTTACCCACAAGGCCATCTTCCTTAAAGGGCGAGGCTCGGCGGGTAACACATAGGTGGAGTTAAGATGTGGGAGTGCTACTCTAGCTTGTTAAAAAAACATTACTGTAACTGAAAAATAACATTTAATATAATTATTAAGTGTGACATGAATCGAGCATCATCCTCACTGTAATGTTTTGTGTTCCAGAGGAAACACTGACTGCACTGCGTATAGGTCACTGTTTTGTATATCTAGATGGTAGTTTGATGTTGTATTTATGATTGCAGACTACGATCAATCTCAATGCTGTTCTGGGTCAAATTGTTTATGACACAGCAGATGCTGTGTACTTTCTGTCCTTGACCACGCATGCACAGCTCTTGCATGTGGTGTGCTCAACATAGCTGACAGGGATATGACTCGATCGATGACTGTGACTGCAAGAAGCATACGCTATTTAGAAAATACATTCCTTCCACAGCAAACACCAGGCATCCTCTTTATTCTACTTTATACTGTATTGCACTTGCAGAGTAGTGACTACAATGAAGTAAAGAGAAGAACAACAGTTTAAAGTGGGATAAGTGAGAATCACTGTTCTGAGCCTTGCTGGTAGCATACACTCCCGTCTGTGTGTGTGTGTGTGTGTGTGTGTGTGTGTGTGTGTGTGTGTGTGTGTGTGTGTGTGTGTGTGTGTTTGCACTGACAAAGCCAAGCCCGTCTCAGTAATTTCATGCTCATGCTTTCATGCTCTCCAGTCACCATTAGGCCTCTAATGAACCGAGGACCAGCCAAAAAACTCTCCATTGGGATGCGAAGGGAAAGGCTGCAGATGCTTACATAATGGTTGTGATTTGAACTCGATTTGCAGCCTTGTTGTGGAGCGGGGCTTCACTCCGAAACACCCCCAAATAAACAGAAAAACAGGATGCATTCTGAGCTGTATGAGGTGTTTGCAGTCATTTCAGTATACTCTTTGCTTGTTGCATCATGAGACTGTACAGACAATGAGATAGATATATTTTTCTACCATTTCATTTAACAGATTGTATGTTCAAGTTGTCTGCAATGACATTCTTCATGGTGTGGCTTGTTAGCCTTCCTCATGTGTCCTTGCAATGCACTGTGCCATTACACTGGTTGTGTAATCTGCCTCGTTTGACAAGCGCCCCAGGAAAGCCAGCCCATTCATTAGGGCTAATGTACTCAGAGTGAGTGGAGCAGGGTGGCCAGAAAACTGTTGGCTCTGTTATGTGCGTAGATATCCAACCCATCGGTAGCTCCAAATGAAACCATACCAAACGGGTTTCCACCAAAACTCTCAATATAAAAGTCAGCCTTCACTGAAATAAAATAAAATCTCATAGCCAAACATTTTTTACAGCAAAGACACGAACTTGCACTAGCCTACATGGTGTCACTTCGTTGTTGTGGTGACACCTGCACTAGTGCAGCTCAACCACCCACTATCTCTATTCCTACTGGTTTCCTGTCACCTGAACGATATCACTATCCTCTGTCACAAACGGTTCCTCCAGCTCTCTCTGAGACTGTATATTTCCCTGTAAAACATTTGGGCCACCGTGAGAGAAGTCTCAAAATATCAAACTGACAGTTAATTAATGGTACCATAAAAAAGATATTAGAAATGTGTCATCTTTCATGAGAGTTTAATTTACTAGAGTTTGTCTCATTATGATAAGGTCAAACTTTCTGACACGCTGAAGTTGCACTGTAATCATCATTAGTTCCTTATGTATGGTGTAGACAGTTAACATTGCGAGGCAGCTGGACTTGCAACATCACGCCAAAATGCATCTTGCCAGGGGCGCTGACTGTCACAGTAGGGCTGCCACGGTGAAGGAATTTCCCTTGCGGTGATTAAGCACGATATGAGGCATAAACACCATCTTTGTTGTTTTTGATAAATACTTTGTAAGGGGTACATTGGGTGTTAACTAGATAGATAGATAGATAGATCGATAGATCGATAGATCGATAGATAGATAGATAGATAGATAGATACTTTATTCATCCCGAGGGAAATTCAATTCAACTGGAGACTTTATAAAGTTGTCAGTTAGTTAACATATTTAGCTGGAAGTCGCCAGTTAACAGGATCACAGTTCTGGCTAATTGGAATTATTTTACTAAAAGACTGTTGGGAGTTTTTCCTATGTGTGTGTGACTTTCTCCTGTGTGGTATTGTAATCCTGAGCTGTGAAATGAGGTGACTGCGTTACAGACAACACTTCTGCTGTGTCGAGTCTCTACAGCTTCGATGCTTTCCTGTCTTAAAGGACCAGTGTGTGTGTGTGATTTAGTGCCATCTAGCTGAACACCACATGAGTCAGTATTTGACGCTTTGGGAATGAGAATGGGCTGTGTGTTCGTAGTCTGTAGGAAAAACTGGATATAAAACTCGCAAAAAACATGAAAGGCCCTATCTACAGCCAGTGTTTGGTTTGTCCATTCTGGGTTACTGTAGAAACATGTGGGTCAACATGGCGGACTCCATGGAAGGCAACCACAGTGTCTGGAGATAAAAACAGCTCATTCTAAAGTAACAAAAACACAATGATTCCTATATTCAGGTGATTATACACTAATGAAAACATACCTATGAATATTATATTCCATTTCTGCCAACAGAGCCTCTTAAATGTTACACACTGGACTTTTAAAAACCAAATACTGAACATGGTGTGATGCTGCGCCGTCACATGCAGTTGCAGTGGTGGCTTGCCATCCCATTAGCTTGGTTTATCAATAGCGTGATATTTAACTATTGCGGTTATCAAAAAGTATTTCTTCATTGAAAGAAGAGCAAAGACTGCCACTGATGGCTTTTCTCAATGGAAAATATGTTGTCCTCTTCTCCCAACTGGCTTAAGAGTGTGACAGCGTTATATAGTTCATTGATCTGAGTGGTACACCCATGATAGAAGGTGATGGACAGTTGGTTCATCTAATAACCTGAGTATTTTTACACGTTCCTGTCCTTTTACAAACAGTTTCCAAGGACAACTTAGGTTTAGGTTAGTAGACAGTTACACAAATCAATAGTAAATCATAAACTGCAAAATTTCTCCCATATGGGGGACAAAAGGCTGTCAAAGGGGAGACAATGACAATGTTTTGTAATTCCTGGGCAAGAGAGGGGAGAGGGTTGGATTAAACCATACACCTGCTTGAGATTCAGGGGTTGTCTGGGATTGAAGATATCTATGATTAAGAGGAGGTGGAGGTCAAAGGTCAAAGCTGGGGTATGAGGGCAGGCAGGCAGGGAGTAAGGGGGCCATTAGAACAAGGTTTAGACCTGAATAAGCTACATGCTTTGATCCAATAGTGCCAGAAGGGACCAGTCTTGTTTTTCTGTGTGTGTGTTTGGGTGTGTTCATGCAGCTGAAAGCAGAGATACAATGAGAGCAGATTGGCCATGAGGGACTGTAATGGCTTCACAAAGGGACTATCAGACAGATGTCTATCAGATCTCCTACATGCTGCTGCTGCCACCAGACTGAGTGAGCCAAAGAGGTCAGAGATGGAAGCTGGCAGAGAACAAATAGCCGTGATGAGTGTGAAGCTAAGCCTACTGGGTGACGAGGAGAGGTGGTGGATTGGAAGGTCAGGTGAAAACACAATGTGTCAAAGCAGAAAATGGAAGAAAACTGGGAGGAGAAGAGCACTCAGTCAGTGGAGTTGCTCATTTAATTGTTTCTTAGGATTGTTATTAGCATCAATTATTCAGACACATCATTTGCCATAGAGGTTCAGAACACGTCCATTAGGACAGAGAGACAAAGACAGAGGAGGGAAAATGAGCTCTTACAAGCAATTCATTTGAAACAACTCAGAAGCTCTGATTGTAAAATGGATAGGTGAGATGGAGGAAATAACAGATTTTTCCTCCCTATCTCCAGAAATAGAGACATAGTAGGCAGCAGACGGTTATAGTCAAAATGCTGGCTAATGGTGAGAGTTTGATAGAAGACCTCTGGTAGAAGAGGCCCAGTCCACTCTGACCTTTCATATTGTCCTAGACTTTATTAGGGTTTGGATTATGGTTCTATGTGTAAAACTTTTATCATCATACTATTAAACAGTATTAAGTTACTGTGTGCCAAACATTTCCTTTGATTAAAGGATAATCACTGTCCATTCTGTCCAATGTCACAGGGTTCAAAATAAGAGTATGAGTATGTTCCAATACCATATCTTTCTTCCTGATACCAATTCCGATATCTGAACACTGCTTATCAGCCGATACTAAGTACTGATCCAATTTAACAGCTGTATACTACCAACCCTGTATGATCAGTCAAATAACAGACACTTAGCTAGCTTAATCAGAGCTGGGAAAAAAATGGTTGTGAAGCTAATAAATTGAGAAATCATGTGGTATCAGATCATGCACAGACACGTAGAGTTTTGGCCTGAAATATCCAGTATTAGTTGGGCTTTACACCGAATCTACATGTTTGAATTGTGGGAAGAAACAAGGCTTAATAGCGCAGAGAACATACAAACTCCACACAGAAAGGTCACAACCGTCACATTCAAATGATGGTATAAAATTATCATCTATCTGTCTAACTCTGTTGCACTTTCTATCTGTATGTGTGGGTGTGAGTGGGAGGCGATTATGGCTGTATTTGTAACCTTTGTTAGGTTACAGCAGTTTAAGTAAATGTCATGAGTGAGTTTGAGAAATATTTGTTTTTTGAAGCTCAGCGAGTCATGGAGGGAACACTCCTCCGTGTCCATTCCATATCATGTGTGTCAGCAGATTGAGACAAAACCTTAGTCAGAGCGCAGTGAGTAAGCCTAGCAACGACCCTTACCACACACACACATATATACACCTCCCCCGTGCTCTGAGCCTCTTGGTTCCTGACTGAAGAGCTCTGGCTTCCTCCTCTGGTGCTCCACTTCCTCCCCAGATGGTTCTACTTTCGGGAAGCTTACTCATCTCAGCCGGGCTCGGGCCTTTAAAGGCTTCCATGGGAACGTGTGACATCATCACTTCAAAGCGCAACTGCTCACTGTGACGTACCAACATGTGAGGACGCGTGTGCCAGATCATTCTACAGAACTGAAACCAAAGCACATTCCACATTAAAGGTGATACACGCTGCCTCTACAAACCAAAGTACAACCTGTTTGTTCTACAAAGTATTGAATAAATATGTGAGTACTATAAACAGACAGCTAGTATTAAATAAAAGACGTGTGCTGCTGCGGAGCGATCCCGACAGTGTGAAATGTGGCATGATTATTCACCAGGAAACGCTTCCTGTCTTTTGAGATCAGTAATTCAGCCACATCACTTCCATCCAGCTGCCTACAGCCTGCATTGGTAACTAAATCAGGCATTCATAATAAAAAATTAAAAACACACAAAGTAGAATCCAGCGGTGTCATTGACTCTACAATAGCCAATGTCCAAGAAACACAGAAACTTTTCAAAAATATGAATGATTCTGTCTGCCAAACTCACTAAAGCAGTGGTTACCAACCTCGGGGTCATCAAAGCCTTTTAAGTGGTATAAGGCAACTTTGAAAATAGACACAGCTGGCATTTTGTTCATTTCTGTGAAGAAAACTAAATGAAATTATTATTTTTAAAGTGTATACAATTATTTGATTTGACAATGATAAGAAAACATTGTATTTAAAAAAAAAAGTATATATTATTGTTAAATTTTTTTTAAAAACATCTCTGATCAATATTTACAGGAAATAATCAGCTCAAAATGTATCAGAATCTCTCATTTTGCACAATCTTCCTGCAACTTTTGTGTTCACTGTTTAGTTTCATTGTACAGTTTATCAGTTGTTCTCTACTGTTATTGTTATGCACTGAATATAATATGAAATATCCATAAAACATGTCACTTAGTCAGTTTGCTTAATGATAAAAAAAGGGCTCCATTAAGGAAAACATTAACATCAACCACTTTTAGGCTTCAGCAGAGGGAACCATAGCAAGTAGGAAAGCAACTGAAGTAGAAAGCAAAGCCAACAGCAGAAGATAGCCAACAGCAGAAGATATCCGACAGCAGTGATGGAGCCAGCAACTTTTTCAGGTTTAATCGCACATTTATTTAAGTCTAATGTAAGGTGTTCTCTCAATAATAGCAATTTTCCATTTCAGCCCAGCAGTAAACTCTTCATATACTGGGAACATTAGTCTGTGTCTGAAGCACGCTTCAACTAGTTGTTAGAAGTCTCTCTACAGTCTGATCTTCACAACACATCTTTTTCATTCAATATCAAAAAACAACTGGAAAGGACTGCTGCACTTTAGATCTCATAAGAACATTGGTCATGATTTCTGATGAAAGTTTTTCTGATGAATATTTCCGAATGATGACTTTGTTTGGTATAGTAAACCCCTGTCAACCCGCAGTGGCTCAACTTCTCATCAAAAAGATTTAAAAGTAAGCCTTGGTTTAAATAGAGATGCACAATCCACTTTTAAGTTCCAATCAGACAACAGAATTGGATATTTAAACCCAAACCCTACTAACCCAACTGTGGCTCAGAGGAAGAGTGGGTTGTCCTTTAATCGGAAGGTTGTTAGTTCGATCCCCGGCCCACATGTCAAAGTATCCTTGAGCAAGATACTGAACCCCGAATTGCTCCCGATGCCGTGCATCAGTGTGTGAATGCGTTAGTTTCTGTTCGATGGGCTTTGCCATCACTGAGTGAATGTGTGTGAAAGGGTGAATGTGGCATGTAGTGTAAAAGCGCTTTGAGTGGTCGGAAGACTAGAAAGGTGCTATACAAGTACAGGTCCATTTACCATTTAACCCCTAACGCCATCTGTCGTCATTGCTAACTTTTGCAGATGCCTAATTAGAATGGTAGTATTGTACGATGCAGAACTTGCAGAGTGTTGGCTTTACACATATTACAAGTTGCTGTCTTACTTTTCTGTGTTTCGTGACTAAAATATCAGTTGCCAACTGTCTAATGTTATGGCAAGTTCATGTCTTCATATGATACTATTTTCAACATAGATTCCATCCGATTACTAATTAATTAATTAATTAGTAATAAATTACATAATTTTGGCTATGGGCTTTAAAACCATAAAACCATCAGACTATAGAAACTGGATGGGTACGTGGATCGATATATGTGAATTAGATATTGGATCGGCTCTAGGAATAGAATTCCTGTAGGTGATGGATCTTTTCTTCATTCTTTCTTAACGCTAAAATTACCTCTGTTACAATTTATTGCCGTTGATCACAGCCAAAAGTTAGAAAACGCAGAGCGTGAGTCTCTGCACCGGGAGTCAGGGGTTATTCACAACGAACTGAGGAGGGGGGAGCTCAGATTGTCTTATATCTGCAACACTCTGCTTCCTGGCAAAAGAAGTGCACTTCTAATCCGGCTGATTTAAAGAACAATCACTTTAGGAAGCTGCTAAAGCCACGCTTGTCAGGCTGGCAATAAAACGCTCTGCTGTGCAAATCACTTCAGATGTGCTCTGTGGCTGTGGAAGGGCATGAGAGGCATCGCAGTGCAGCTGCACAGGCTAAAAATACATATAATCACATTGTTAATGTGTTTGTAAAAGGGTCCAGCAAAAAGGATAAATGGCATAAATATATACAATTCAATCATCTGCACAGCCTGTAATACAGCTGAAATAAACACAGTAATATAACATGGAGCTATGATAAAAGGCACTGTTTGTGACAGTACAACAACATTTAAACCGCTAGCAGGCACACTAACAAATGAGCACTTCAGTGGTAGGGCTGTAATTATGTAATTATTCTACTTGAAGCTAATTGATATACTGTGAAAGTGTGTCTTTCATGGGATCACCCTGGACAAAAAAGACCCAACCTTTAGTAAAGGGCAAGGCAGGGTTATTACTAAAGCTGAGCTAGAGATCTCATTTCAAGAGCAACGTTGTTTTACAGCTCAGGCTCTGTGAATGACTTCCCATGCGCCAAATTGATCCTTTGTAGCGGTGAGTAATGAAGCCACATCTTTCTTGTTTGTCAATGTCATTTTCTGCTGTGGTTGCAGGTCTCTCTCCTGAGAGGAGTTTTCATCCCGGAAAATATTAATCCGGCTGAATAAAGAAGTAGTTTAGCTGTTTTGACCATTAGCTGCCAACATGCATGACAGATCGACCTTCCTCAGCCCAAATAAGGAAGTGATGAGTTTTCCTACACTGTAAAATTTACAGGTTTTTCCCATTTATTTTACAGACTTATTCTGTACAAAAAAAGTTTGCAAATGTACATGTCTAATATAAAATAACTAATATGTAAATTTCCTTTTTTCCACGTAAAAAGATGCAGATATTTACTGTTTATTTAATCAATTAAACTGTTAAATTCAAGTTTAATATAACGCAAGGTTTTAAAATTAGGGTAATTTTACATGGATTTGTTTGTTAAATGACAGATTAGTTTTACAAAAAGACTGAATAAATGTTTTCCACTGTATTAGTGTATGAACATTGCTAACCTATCAAAGCAGCATTAATTACTATAATTTCACAGATGGTGTATTTTATTACAATAATAATAAAAATCTAACGAAAACAGCACTCTTCTGTAAATTTAGACATGATTAAAAACTGTGTTTTAATTATAGTAAATTACAATATTCTGTCAGTTATTTTCTGTTACAGTATACACTCAACATGTTCAGTACTGCTCTCGCTTTACTAACACAGAGAGAAGGACTTCAGTCACTGCCAAGGTGTTATGGTGCCAAGGGTTTTGTTCTAGAAAAGACTTAATTAAAAAAGGATTTTGGAAAAACTGTCAAAGAAACCAGTTTGCCTAATTTAATTTAAAACAGCCTGCAGACTCACGTAAGGGTCATTTTGATTCAAAAGAGGCTACAAGAGTTTTTCAGGCTTACTTTAAGTGGCAAATATGCCCCGAGGGTCAAAGACAATTAACTCACAGAGACATGGACATTTAAAGTAAGAACAGGAAGTTCCAACACAATATTTTAAAACTCAAGAACAGCTGTTTGCAATTTTCCCATTCTTTAATTTCCTAATTAATATTCGTATCACATACTTTCTCAGCACATGGAAGAGATAGATGGGGGATCAGATGGTCAGATGCGGAGACCAGGACAATGAAGACAGGGTAAAAAAAAAGCTGGGGGGTGGGGTGTGACTCATGGACATCAGATGGCTTGAAACAGCCCCGAAGAGAGGTTTGGGGGTGATCACGGCAGTTAATCAAGCATATGAAACAGACTTGTGCTAGACAGGCTTCCACAAAGACACAGTAGGCCACATATGGGTACCCATGTCCCCAGAGACAGATGTGATACCAGATGTGAGATCACTTCGCCATTTCCTCAAAGAGAATTTGTTCCTTTCATGCATCTCTGTCAGAGGATATTGTGTGTTGTGTAAAACATTATTTATCCACTCCCTGATAAAAAGGACTGAGGAGTTTCTTTACATCCTCCCACTTCAGAGCCTTACTTTCCTTGATGCAGCACTGCCAACTACTGATAATAATCTAGTGAAGTGATTATATTAAAAACTGTATAATAAACCCAGATAGTGAACTCAGTAACGGCAAGAAGTTTATTCTGTCTGTCTTATGTATTATTTAAAATCATTTTTAACAAGCACACATCCTTAAAAGGCTTATTTTTTTGACAAATTACTCACTTTCTTACTTTTCTTCACAGTATTACATGCTGAGATGCCTCGCAACCCACCGTAAGGGTTATGTTGAGGACCGCCCATTTGAAACATTTGTTTTAAAACTGAAGACAGACATATTTGATAAATGTTACAAAAGGATGGATATTTTTAATCCCTTTTGTTCCCTCTCCCCTCTATATTACAGAGAAAACCCACCCACACACTCACCTACATTACACAACGATAACCTTTCCAACAACTGAACAGGCCACATGCAAAATATCACTGAATGAGACGCAAAACGACAACAAAGAGACACAGCCGCATCCTTTGTAGCTGTTCTGTGTCTCTATCCGTCTGGGCGTCTTGCTCCTGATCAGTAAGGGGGTGGGGGCCTTTTACATGCCTGCGCCCAGGGGCCCACTGTCTCATAATCCATCCTTCTTGACAAGGAGTTAACGAGTACTGAGTAAAAGTATTCAGCAGTAAATATGAGTATGAAAGAGCATATTCTCATGTAGACGGATATGTTGGCAAAGTGTAACTGTATGCGCAAACAAGTGCAAGTCTGAACATTTGACAAGGTCTGTTTGAAAAACTGTGCTTTATGTGGGCTTTGGTTGCCTAGAGATTAGACTTGTAAGAAAGGTAGAAATGGAATCCATAGTGATTACAGTCTTTGTTGCATTGCCAGTGTTATGTGATTGTACTGAGGGGGTGAAAACAGCATTCTTCTTCTTTCTTTTTTTTTTAGCTTTGATTGTATTATTCTGTTTTGTGTCAGGTTAACTTCTGCTATGACAAGCGAATTACCCTGTGGCCTGACTCACATCTAACAACTGCCAGTATGTATAATTAAATAAGGAAAATGCCACTGTGATAACGGATTATTTCTATGTGAAATGAATTTCATAAAAAGCATAAAGGAGGAAAAATATAATCTTTTTCAAAAACCACAACTAAGTACACTTTAGTATTTGTAGCGGGGTGCATCTATCCCTTACGTATCCAGATACATGGGTTACGATATGATTCAGGGACATTGTATTTTAATATGGAACAATTCAGTGAGATTTGATTCGATGCAGTCTGATATAGTTCTTAACATTTCTTTAATGTAGACATTTATTTTCCATATTTCCAAGCCAATACTATAAAAGTGACATTACCTTCAAGTACATATATTTTCTCAAATACCAGGGAGCCAAGCTTCCAATTTATAACTTTAGAATCGGACCATCTACTGGTTCATGGCACATTTACATCCATCCTGGGGTCCAAGTACCGATGTAGTTGCATCTTAACGTTAAAACCAGTTTCGGTAAAGCTTTATAATAAATTACTGCACCACAGCCGTGAACAGGAGTAGTAAATATGTCTGTGTGAGATGAGAGATCGTGAGGAGCTACTAAAACACACTCAGCCTCCTTTAGCAGATTATGCTTGTGGCGTCCAGCTACACCTGCCCACAATGTAACAGCTCACAGTAATGTAATAGAAGTAAATGTAATAACACCAGTCAATAAGGAAATCAAATCCAGGAGAGGTCATACGATATTGTTTCTACCAGTAATGCAATAATGTGTCCATGTAATGCAACATCGACTAGATACTCTACTGTATTTTGCAACTTTTTGTAATACAAATGAGGCGTCGAGTCAATATTCAGCCATGTTTTAAGTAATTTGGTCACACTCACCAAATCAAAAAGTGGCCACCAGTGGCACCAAAAGATCCCCTATTTGCATTTAGACTTCATTAAAGCAGGAAGGGTAACGAGGCTGGGCCTTTTCCTTTCTGCTTTAACAACTGTGCTTCTCTCACCGCTGAACAAAAATAATTCAGGCCATCTATCAGGACTGCTGACACATCCTGCATGACTCTTAACATCTAATGCAAGTATGAAAGATGTTAAAAGTAGGGGATGTGACATGTATGCTTGTTTGAACCTGCCTAAAATGTGAGAGGCGGAGGGTAGGGATGTTTATCAGTGAGGTGCAGTTTTTGGTTGAATTTTGAAATATTATGGAAGTGACAAATGAAAACTGCTAAGTTATAATGTACTGAATCAAAAGGAACTCAAGTGATTCAACTCTGGCATTTGGTTATGAAACACAAAACATTTTAAACATTTCAGATGTTTCCTCTTTTACTTTAAGTATGGCAGCAGTTTGTGGTGTTTATATGCTGTTAAAGATCCCCTCCAGTCATGTATTAAAAGGTCCAGTGTGTAACAGGATCTATTGGCAAAGGATGTTTTCATTAATCTGTACCTGAAAATAAGAATCTTTGTGTTTTTGTTAGCTTAGAATGAGGCATTCTTTATCTACAGAGGGAGTGGGTCCTCTTCAGGCGGAGTCTGCAATGTTGAAACACCAGTAGCCCAGAATGGACAAACCAAACACTGGCTCTAGATAGGGGCATTAGCATTTTTGAAAGGAGAGGGTGAAGCGAGGAAGTTGCCATCTGCAACTACATCACTGGATGCCACTAAATCTTACACAATGGACCTTTAAGACATATACAAATATCTGCTTGGAACAATAATGTGTGTCTCATATGTTTTTTCCACAAAAAAATCATTTTCAGTGAGCACAGAGAATCTTTCCACTTTCAGCAGATGAATGTGAAAACATCCTTCTAGAGTCAAACTCTGCACAGACAGCATTCAAACAGCACACTGTAGGGACAGAAGAGTTGTTTTTTTTTTACTGGAGGGAGACTTAAAGATGTTGTTTTTACTGTGATAACTTAAGCCAGCACAAGCAGAGTCTGTTAGGGGCTTTGGGGCGATGAAGCAATTGACTGAGATGACAAAAAAGTAACACAAGTTTGAAGAAGAGAACAAAATTAAATGAGGAGTACACACAGATAGATCAAAAACTGCTGGGTGAGGAGAGGAAATATATGAACAGGATGTAAAGTGCATGGGGATTTTCCCTCCGCTCTGCACATGGCTCCTGAGAATCACTGGAGCCTTTCACACCCTTAATCATCTCTAGCTCTTCTCTTGCAAAAACTGTTTAATAAATGACAGAAATTAGGAGATTTGCCCTCCTTCTTGGACACAGTATGAAAAAAAACACAGTGAGGCAGTGCACTGTCTGCTGTTTTGGAGGCATTTTTTTTTGTAGGGTCCTTTACTATCATCCAATACAATTTTATTACTTAGTAGATTCATCTTGTCTCATTTTCCTTACATCCCCTGCTCCAGTCAATACTAAGTGATCATAATGTGTTTAGGTCATTGTTAAGGAGGAAATTGTGCAAGCTCCAAGCAAATCTCATCATGATAATCCAAAAGAAATGGCTGAAAAAAAAAGCTCTTTTACATTTGGGTTGACTCAATAATGGCAAACTTCCTGTCAGCGATGTCAGCAACTTCACTATCACAGTACTACAGCAATGTCACATTAGTGCATAAATGCATTTTTTTTCCATATAATGCATTGTGAGATAAAGCACACAGAGCTGCAGCGGCTGCTTTACACAGATAACCAAAAAAACGACTGCAACATTTATTTTCTGCTGAATGTGCCCCTGCTTTTTCTTCTCCCCCCAACTTCTTCATCCTCACCTCCCACTCCCGCTATAATCTGAGTCAGTCAGGCTCATGTCTGACACGTCATGATCGCAGTGAGCTGATTTAAGTGAAGACGACATGCCAGGAGGTTACAGGCCGCAAACCAAATCTGCGTCTGATATGTCGCAGCTTTTGCAAATTGGACTGTGGAGAGGACGGAACTGCGGGCTGTCCTTCCCGTAACCCTGGTGAATTAGGCAAACCTTTCACTTCGGATCGCCATCATCATCATCACTGTCATCACGGCACCTCTGCTGTCAATGCTAAGGTATTAATAACTATCATAATGGTGACACGGCTGGGATCAACACAGTACATTGTTGGATTATATTACATGTAATCATTTTCTAACTCACTATCACCACTGTTTCAGTTCTAAAACTGACAGATAAGCGCTGATGTAACTGATGCAATGGAAGGTTGATTCACACCGTCTCTGAGACAAAATGTAGTTTATTAAGTTGTGAAATGAAACATTCACAAAAACACATTTCCCATAAGCAACGTATGAAAACAAAATAAAAACTCTAATGGAAACTGCAGTTTGAAACTTAAACTCTGTTGTCTTGCCTCTGTGACCATGTTTGTCACTGAGTGAGAAAGCAAGCACAGTGATGCCGGAACACAACTCACATCCTGTCTCTTATAATATTCTGAAAGGGCAGGAAAAGCAGAGGGCCCAGAAAAGTTACTAAAATGAATAGCTGTGGATTTGGGGATGGGCCCAAAGAGAATACATATGTACACAGCCACGGAACTAGGGGGCCTGAACATAGCATCCCCTCAGAATTGCTGCCACTAAGAACAGGGTTTCTGGAGGTTTCAGCGGGTTCAATTTAAGACCTATTTTATATCCACACTGGCAAAAAACTACTAAGGATATGAAGGAAAATTGTTTTTGGTTCCATGTTAGTTTGTTTTGTAGTTTTTGTGACTGAAGAATGCAAATTTAACGTAAGTAACGTTAACAATCTATTTTTAAGACCTGTTAAAATCCTATAGAAGACATTTTAAAGGTGCAGTAGGTAAATTTCATAAAAAAATATTTTGTCCTGACAGCAGTACATGAGACAAATAATCTGTTCCTGGCTTGTTCTGAAAGATATAAACATACTTGAATGGAATGAGACTCAACAATCAACTATCTTTCGTGGCTCTGATTGGCTGTTTTCATTCAGGCCCGGTGGATTCTTGCAAATATTAGGAAAGCTACAAGGAGTCAGAGGAACCAGATTCTTTCATAGATTATCTGTCTCATGTACTACTGTCAGGATATAGTGAACATTTCAGCAACTGTAACTACAATCAGTTTTATAAAAATGACCTACTGCAGCTTTAAGGTCTAAAATTCAGATTATTGGATTTTAGACTTTGTAAGACTCTGTAGACACCCTGAAGAATACTTTTACTGCTTAAATCAACAACAAAACTGCTGTCAGACTGTCTTTTTAACTCTTGCCCATAGTTCCTGGGAAGCGTCACAGCATCTGCATCGCTTTGAACGTGGTTTTCCAGTGAAAGGTCAAGGCAGGTCAAGACAATTACCCTCTGTACTCCATGAGCACAGTCATTGTCACCTCACACGCCTCCATAAAATAAAAAACAAAACAACTAAAGGTTTCTTACCTGTCCTGTGACTGCTCCTCATACATTCTCTCCTTTCCCTCTTTGAAGAGCCGGATGGCCCGTTTGGATTTCTTCATAAGGCTATCGATGTAGATTTTAAAGTACTCGTTCTCACTGAGCTGTGTGAGTCTCTGGTTCTCCTCATATTTGCCCAGTATAAGCCGCAGGTGCTGGTAGGCATCGGGTAAGATATCCAGAATATATGGTGGACTGTTTTTCAGCTGGAGTCTGGGATTTTGGCAGAGGCGAACCTGTGGCAAAGACAGTGGTGCCAGAATGAGTTTCGAAGTTGGGGATGGGGGTAGGTGGGGGGCATTCAGCTTTGGATGATGTAACACGCTACAACTTAAATATGGTGAGAAATCAGTGGGTGTCAGTTTAGCCAGGAAAGTCATCCATCCTCTGGAGGCCCTCGGACTAGTTTGTGCTTGTGGCTTTCCTAGAGGTCACACTAGCTCTCTGGTCTCACTGCAATGAAATGGCTACTATGGGGACTGACATCATCACAGATAAATATAATCAGACTCATTTGATCCACAAGAGTTTCAGTTGTCTAGCCATACCCAATTAATGCAGTTCCCATACCGTTTATGGACCCCAGTATGCAGACATTTTTAAATACAGCACGCAAGAAAAACACATAAAACTGCATGGGATTAGCATAAAGCGGTCTGTAAAGTGTAAAGGGGAGACTCTTCAGTCAGAGGTGATTCCTTGAATGATCCCTTTCAAAACAGCCATGCCAGTTTTCCCATCAGCAAAATTTTACCTAACTTTGGAGCGTAATTTAGCCCCCTACATGCTAGCATGACATGGTTGACAGTGGATGCCTTAAGTCTTCAGCACAGAGTTGAAAAGGTCACCATAACACCTTGTCGTCCCTCTATTCAGTCGCGTTTACCTGGCGGGCGGCTGTGGCTCGGAGGTAAAGCGGGTTGTGCAGTAATCGGAAGGTTGTTGGTTCGATCCCCAGCTCCTCTTGCTGCACATAGAAGTATCCCTGAGCAAGATACTGAACCCCAAATTGCTCCCTGTGCACTGGTGTGTGAATGTGAATGAGATGTGCAAAATATGACCAGGAAACAATTGTGCATCCCATTAGCATTAGCTCCACCTCTCCATGCGCGTCTAGAGTAACGACCTCCTACAACCATCTGGCAGACAGGCCTGACGGGTTTAGCACTTACAACTTTATCCATCAGTTTCCAGGTTTTCTCCACAGTCCGCCGGTCAGCCACCGCCTGTTTCGGTGGCCCTACAGCATCGTGGATGGCATCGATGAAGCCTAAAATCCGACCCTTATTTCGGTTTGGTCCACGTCCGCCAGGGTTTCGGCCACTCAGAGCGGTCGCCATTTCCTATACACTAAGGCCAAAAAAGAATGAGTGCAGTCAGTGATTTTCTGTCAGTTACATGGTAAATAATACATGCATCATATGTTTAGAGCAGTGGCTCTCAACATGGGGTTCAGGATTCCCAGGAGTCCTGGAGGGGATGCCCAGAAAAACAGGGAATATTTGAATTTCACTATTATTTCTTTGAGCAGAGGTTATCCCAATGAGAGAATGTAAAAGAATGACTCTTGTATTCATAGGTCACTGTTTCACTGTTTATGTGCCAATCTACATATAGTCAGTTATGGAATCGGGGTAATCTAGAAAAATATTCATTTAATCATAGGCGATCACATATATCAATATAAAAGCCACCAAACAAAGATATTTGAACGTAAAAACATTACGTTACTGTGCCACATTACATGTCTTTTTTATTCAACTTAAGCCATCTACAATATGGCCACAACAGATCAATACATTATATTTGTTCATTTTCCGTCCGTGTTTTCAGACAGAACAGAACTCTCACATTGAGAAAAACAGAGCTGGATCTTTTTGGTTCGTTAACAAAACTAGGCCTACGATCTCATCACTGTTTCTCCCTTCAGTACTGTTCAACAGAAACCTGAAAGGTCTCCTTTGACTGATGCTGAACAGGCTTGTTTGTGAAGGGGGCTCAAGGACCATGAGGTCTCTGAAGCTGTCCAGAGGGCCCCCAGTGGAATACTTCAGTGTTATTATATTTACAAGAGCTTATGAGAGATGAGAGATGTGGCAGTATTCCCATTAGAAGTGTCATCCTCCTTCATCTACACAGTTAAAATGCTTTAACACAGGTTTGGCTTCATTGTTGTGTTCACAGGTCTTCTTGGTCCTGAACATGGCAGTTTAACCACTGCCTTTACGCACGCTAATGGCCACTGATGATCCTGTCATTTACTCATGAATAATTCATGACTTAACTGCAAAACTGTAGCCAGATTGCACAAATCCAACTGCTTATACTCAATGTGTTTATCAGTTGGGTGTTTTTATTGATTGTTAGTTTACAATGCTTATACCGTGTGGAACTCTGCTGTTGTTCAGAGTTTTGCTCTTATTAAAGAACCATCCTAGAAGCATACATTTTGTTTCCTGTGGGTTGATTTCATAAGAGACTCTGCCTGAGCAGCAACTCGCACAAGCCTGTGAAGCCCAGAACAACAGATCCCCGTACAGCCTCTGTTTTCAACACACACGGATCGATCAAAAAACAACAACACAAAGTCCTAACTTACCAACCCGCCTGGGAATGTCTGCTGGGATCCCCGCTGAACTCGGTCCACATCCAGCGCACAGAAATCAAGGAGTGTCCAAGTGTCCGGAGGAAGAGAGTGGCACAAAGTGTCCAGCGCGTTGAATCCCGTCCCCTCACTGCAGAGCGTCCATATTCCACAGCCGCCCGATAAAAGCTGTCCCCAGCTGCTGGCGGAGGAGTTAGACAAACGGAGCAGGGAGGTCTGTACACTATGTTTTGTACGGCGACATCAGTGGAAAGTTAGCTGTTATATAAAACGCCACATCCGGTTGCGCATTTCAAAATAAAGCCTCCGCTGATAAACATTTATACATTACATTAAATTAGCATTTTTCAAGTATAACCTCTGCTTTTATTGAACTTCGTCGTGTTCATTAAGTGTTCAGGTTAATTGTGCTGTTCTAATCTCCCCAGCATTTCTCTGTTCCACCTAATAGTGGTGCGTTTCTTTCCTTTAAGGCTGCATCAGGGCACTTTTAGAAAGATAGCTTTTTGTCATTATTGCTGAAACTTTCACTATGTCCTGACAGTTTTACATGAGACAGATAATCAGTGAAAAGATCAGGTTCCCCTGGCTCATTCTTAATGGTATTTGCTAGAATCAGGCCTAAACGAAAGCAACCAATCAGAGCCAAGGAAAATAGAAAAACGCTTTTGGTTTAAAGCTTGAAGATAGCTGGTTGTTCTCATTCCCAGAGGTCCAAAGCGTCTGTATTTGACCCCCTGGGAATGTCTTTCTTACCTCTGATTGGCTATTTTCGCCCATATATTAATATCTCTATATAATATATTTTATAAAAATGACCTACTGCAGCTTTAATTTGAAGGACACCCGGTTACTTCCTGTTGTGTCTGTCTGTGCGCTGTCTGGCTTGATGCAGCTGTTCCAGCGGTAGGAGGGTCAATGGGAGTATGAAGCAATATTTTCCAGGAACCGACCAACGCAATGACAGCAACGACCAGCCCGGTACCCATTGGTGCTCTGTGAGGCTGTCACTGACATCAAGCTGGACAGACTGAGGAAGAGGAGCGACCTCCGGTCCCAACTCTCAACATAATAGTCTTTTTGATGGCCCCCAGGGGACAAAGGGAGGAGGGGAACTTTTTAATTATTCTAAAATACATAATGTTTTATGTATTTTTGTTGTTTTCTGACCTTAAGACATTACATGCATACATGAAACCCATGAATATAATAATAATATATTATAATATAATTAAGCAATGTCTTTTGCACTTTGATCTAATTCCTATTTGAAACCTTCACGAAAACACTGAAAAAATAGGATTTAGCATATAACCACTCTTACACTACACTTCACCATCATGGAATATAATTATTAAAATCCTTCACTTATCTTATTTTTTGTATTATTGCCCCTTTTTCCAACTTAGACATAAAATACATGTTCTACTCGGAAATTAATAACATGTTTGTTAAAATACACATTCCACTCAGTCCTGTTACCCTGACATCCCCCCTCTAAAAAGTTGGGGTATTTTATAAGTAACTTGATCAACAAGAAGTAGCATCATTTGAGTCTTCTGAAGACCATGGGCAGACCAAAAGTAACTTCTCTCACTGCATTGTCTATCTGCCTATCTTTGGACATATTGTCATGTCAACATATTGTCCATATTGGATATATTGTCCTGTACTTCTTCAATGTCATCATCTTTTTATATATTTTTTAAGATAGTTTTGGTAGATTTAGCATTAATACCATGTGGCTACATTTCATGGAATTTTCTACAAAGATGCTAAAACCTCAGTCCTGTTACCAAAAATGCAAATCTTCTATTTATAGACCTTGTAAAAATAAATAAAATGGCCTGGGATTGTCAGTTACATATTCCAATTGGTTAAACGTTTGTTATTAAATGAAATTTAATTCTGAAAAGTTACAACATGCAAATTGTCACATATTTCGACCTCTGGACACATTCTGTAGACGCCAGTGGCCCAGGGATAAGCACAATCTTTTTTACACAATTTCAAATGGTACATTATTTTTAAACCATCTACACATTGCACATATATGCACATTTACTATTTACATACCAAATGTGTCATTAAACCTGCAGTAGGTAATAATAAATAATAATATTTCTATTTTTTTATATTTGCTGAAACTTTCACTATATCGGACACCTGTGTTTACCTTATTCATGTCGAAATTGCTGCCTGGCTACAGACATGTGGTCTGTGCTAACAATAGGAAGAGTACTTTGAAAGTTATTTGTTGGTATGGTAATCTGGACATTAAAACTGCAGTTGTGATATTTGCTAAAAGTTTCACTATATCCTGACAGTAGTGCATGAGGCAGGTAATCAGGTTCCTCTGGCTTGTTCTAGTGCTGAGAAAGATTGTTGAGTCTTATTCAACAATCAACTTCAAGCTTCCAACCCAAATTGTCTTTCTGTCTTTCTTGGCTCTGATTGGTTGTTTTCATCCAGGCCCGGTCGATTCTTACAAATGTCAGTAGGAGGAGGAACCAGATTATTATTTCTTTTTACAGATGATCTTTTCTTATGTATTGTCAAAATAACCCCTTTTTTTTCAAAAGTTACCTACTGCAGCTTTGAAAACACTACTAATACATCTGTATTTGGGGGGTTTTACATACCACATACAAATATGTGGCCTCGCATTTTTGTATACATTTTATTTACAGGACTTGCATTGATGTTGATGATGAACCCCACTTCCAACTGCACGGTGTGTTTGTTTCCCATCACATCCTAAAATGCAGACAGTTTGTACTTTTATTTTGGAGGTAAACTGGCCTTACTTCCTGTGTAGTTGTTGCTTCGTGCGGTTTCTTGACACGGCCGCACAGGAGAGGGACAGGAGAAGGGCCGCTCCCAACGAAAAAACGTTTCTCATCTCACTGTGAACAATCGGGCAGTGTTGTACCGGAAAGAGCCGTGTGGGTGTCAGAAAAATGTACAGTAGACAGGAAACAATTATTTCTACAGTTATTAAACAGTAATTACAACAAAAGACTAAACCAGTCATAAAGTTTAGAAAAATACATACATATACTATCAAAATTATAAAATGACTACAATAACTATAATTGCCATAATAATTATGTAAAACTGTTGAGCTTCACAGACACATTTTAGACCCTATATCAGTCATTTTACAGCCATTTTATAATAATACACACACACAAAATAAAGAAATTAGAGTTTCTTAAGTACTTTTCCTTTCTCAGCACAGGAACTGATGAAAGTTCAAAATGATGAAACATGAATGTAAGTGGATCATCTTCTTATTCTCCTCTTGGCATTACTTTCTTCTCTTATTATCATTTTTCATTTAAGAACAGATTTATCACCCGTCACTCTTAAAAAACAAAGAAAATGTACATACAGTAGTACATAGTGTGTATACTTATAACCAGGATAAATAAGGCCAGTGGTCCCGACGACGTCAACCTGAGGGTCCTGAAGGTGTGCGCAGAGCAACTGGCAGGTGTGTTCAAGCATCTTTTTGACCTCTCCCTGAGGTCGAATAAGGTGCTGAAGATCTTGAAGACTTCCTGCATTGTTCCTGTTCCCCAAAAAAGGAAGACCCAGCACTCTCAATGACTTCAGGCCTGTAGCCTTAACGTCACATGTTATGAAGACCTTTAAGGGACTAGTTCTGCAGCACCTCAGACCCTTGGTATGTGACTGCCTGGACCCTCTGCAGTTTGCGTACCAGGCAGACAGTTGCTTTACGGGAGAGAGGGGAGAAATGGTGGACACCTACAAGTTCCTGGGGGTGACACTCAACAACAAACTGGACTGGACGGATCACACTGAGGCCCTCTACAGGAAAGGACAGATCAGGCTGTTCTTTCTGAGGAGGCTCAGGTCATTCAACGTGTGCACTCAGCTACTACAGATGTTCTACCAGTCTGTGGTGGCCAGTGTCCTCTTCTTTGCGGTGGTCTGTTGGGGGGGAGGCATCTGCACTGGGTGTGCCAACAAGCTGAGCAAGCTGGTGAGGAAGGCCAGCTCGGTGGTGGGGATGGAGCTGGACAGTGTGGAGGCTGTGACTGAAAAGAGGATGAGAGGGAAGCTGAAAGCCATCATGGACAACCCCTCTCATCCTCTCTACACTGAGCTCAGGCAGCTCAGGAGCACTTTCAGCTACAGACTGACCCAGCCCCGAGCCTCAAAGCGGTTTGGAGGCTCGTTTGTACCATCAGCCATCAGACTCCACAACGCCACAGCACCCAGTACCTCCAACCCCCGCAGACAAAGACTGGTTTTAATTCAACCTAACCTATATTATTTATCTTAAATTGCACATGTACAGTTTAGTTTCCTTTTAGTCAAGCTGCTTAAAATATTTTGCATTGCATTTATATTTTCTATAATATTTTGTAATATTCTTATTGTGATACTATTGTATGTACACTGTACTCTTTTTATTGTACTATATTCCCCAATGCTGCTGTGTGTAACTTGAATTTCTCCTACGAGGGAATTAATACAGGTATATCTTACCTTATCTTATCTTATCTCAGCACACTGCAGTGTCAGTCGGTCAATCAGTGATGTTCCAAAGCTTCGAGACTCTGCTGTGAGTTTGTACTGGAGCCTGAAGAACCGTTTTCAAAGAAACTGCTGAATGATGACCGCGAAGAAAACTTTAAAAAATAATTTTTAACTATTTTGTTGTAAGCTTTTTGTCACATAATAGTAGGGTAAACACAGATGTTACCAGTGATACTAATTAAGGTATTGCTATTGCGCATGTTGGCTCACTGGAAAGGCTCTGCTACATTAAATGGAATGGAACCTTAAAGGTCCAGTGTGTAACATTTAGGAGGATCTATTGGCAGAAACTGAATACAATATTCATAGGTATGTTTTCATTAGTGTATAATCACCTGAAATGAAGAATCGTTGTTGTGTTGTTGTGTTTGTGTTGTCTGAAAATAAACAGTTTTTTGTGCGTTTACAGCCACCATCGTTTTTTCCTACATACAGTAAATATAATTCAAATATAATAATAAAATTAATGATCTCTTTGTTTTTACTTGTTTTTGGCAGTAAAAGTTAAATATCCACATTGACCAAAAAGTAAACATCCATATTGACCAACCACCCCCCTGTATCTACATGAAATGGTTTGGTCCTACCTTAGCACACTTATCAGTGAGGGTGTTTATTGCAGTCAGTAGATGGCCAGAACTACAGTGATCACAATGTTAACTAGTAAATCAAAATCTGGTTTTCAAAAAAGGAAAGAGAGAAAAGAGAGAGAGGAAAGACAAAGGAAAGGATGTCAATCTGTAACCCAGTGTTTCACCAAGAAAGGTGGTACCCTATAGTCTGTGAGTGGTATTAACCTGTTGGCTTAATGTCCATAGTGAAATAAGATACAGCTACAGACTAGTGTTAGTCTACATTTAATCACCATTTAATCAGTTCAGGGAAACGTTTAGCAACATATTCATATTAAATCATTGTCCCTGCCCCTTTTAGCAGACTTAACAACAGATGAGTCAGCAGCACCCCAGTCTCCCCATCACTGTACCCCTCCCCGTCCCAGTGAAGAAGCTGAGCAACATTGTGTTCAATGACAGGCCAGTTAGCATCATTGCAGGGAGTCTGTGGGGATTTCTCTGTCTCTCTTGCTCTTTTTACCATTACAAAAAGAAAATGAAATATTTATTAATGACAGAAATTCAAACACATTAATAACAATTATTTTCTCACATAATGATCATTATGAAATAAAATATAAAAAAACAACAACCTACTGTCTGTACTGGATGCTGGACAATAATAATAATAATAATAATTAATAATACATTTCGTTAAGAGAATTTTCCATTTTGAAATTTTACAATAAAAATACATTGAGACTGTAAAAGATGGCCTTTAGCACATTTTTTATGGTTGCTTTTAATCTTGCATCAAATAGTGAACTGCATACTGTATGCAGACTGCATGCATGTACAAATCACCAGCAGTAAATATTGTGCTAGTACTAGTATTGAACTACAAGAAGCAAGACAGTTGCAAGCCTTTAATTAGAGTTATGTAAAGCTTTTGATGGGACAGTTAGGTCCTAGAGATGTGGTGACAACAGCTGCGCAGAGGGGGCCCAATTTGATTTTTTTGTCATGGGGCCCAAAATTCCTGGCGGCGCCCCTGGTCATTAATAACACCTGTGTTTACCTTATTTCATGTCACAATTGCTGCCTGGCTCCACGTGTCTGTGCTAACAATAGGAAGAATACTTTGAAAGTTATTTGTTGGTATGGTAATCTTGACATTAAAACTACAGTTGTCATATTGTTGTGTCAGTGTGTTAATTTTAGTTTTAGTTTAGTTAAATGTTCATGTTTAGTGTTTCATGTTTAGTCCTTCCTGTTTTATTTTGTACTCACTGTTTCCCTCACATTTCAGACCCTGACTTTCTCCCTTTGTGTGATTTTCCCTCCTTTGTAATTGTCTGCCCCGCCCCTGATTGTTTTCACTAACACCTGGAGAAATAGTCCTTGTCTCCCTTTGTCTTGATCAGTTTGTGAAAAGTATTGTCATGTGTTCCAGCCAGAGTTCCAGAGTTTTTTCATGTTTTGATTAAGGTTTGTGTGAGCTTTTGTTTTGCACTTTTTTCCTTCCTTGAGAGCGCCTTTTGTTCGACAATTAATACCCCTTTTGTACATCTTCGTCAGTCCCTGAGTCATGCATTTGAATCCACCAGAATTGTGTCTGAGGTTGTACTACATAAAACAGATTATCTGTGACAAAATCTGGTTCCTCTGGCTCCTCCTAGTGCTCCTGATGGTATTTACAAGAATCCACCGGGCCTGAACCAAAGTGACCAATTAGAGCCATAAAGATAGTTGATTCTTGAGTCTCATTCCCAAGTTGTCAACCTCCAACCCAACGTTTCTTTATATCTTTCTGGGCTCTGCAAAAAAATAAATAATAATACAGATAGAGAATTGTATAAAAAGTTCCTGACAACATCATAAAAACTCATCTCTGATGTAATATTCAAAGAGAATATCGAAATATTGTTTTATGCAAACTTCCTGCAGTTAAAACAACCAAAAAGCGAACACTGCAATGAGAAAACGTATCTATGATGCATTATTTACAGGAAATAATCAGCTCAAAATTCATCGAAATGACTGGTTTTACACAAACTTCCGGCCGTTATTGTGTTCACTTATTGGTATGTCTTTGAATTGTGGGAGCAAAAACACAGTCAAGAGGAAAACATAAAAAGCACATAGGGAGAGGGATCCCCCCTGGGATTTTCTTTCATGACAAAATAAAAACTCATTCCAGTGCAAAATTTATTAACTATATCACATTTGATGGTATGTGTTAAGAATGACATTTGCCCAGCAGAGGGCGGTGCACACCAGTAGAATATAAAATTGTTTGCAAATGTAGTTTAAAGGTTTAATTCATAGATGGTGGCTGTATTCATTGATCATTTTGATATAGAATTCAGATTAATTTAATTTAATTCTTTAAATGATGATTGAGCTGTTCACCCAAGAGCTGACAGTTAAACTGGGCTGTAAATTGATAGTTTGCAGTTAAATGAAGCAGAAATAAGTGGAAGTGGGGTTAAAGTTAATCTGAGCCCATTTATCTTAGGAAATAATGTCAGGTTAACTCTATGTAGAATCACCTAAAAGACCAAATCAAATAGTGCACTTTACTGACATGTTAGTTATATGGATATTATAAAATATATTTAAAAAATATATAACAATGTAATGAGATCGTCACACCTTCAAAACCCTAAAAGGAAGGACACTAAACCATTTACCATTTTTAACTTGACATCTAGGTCATGTTTGTCTGAATCTTTATAAACTGTGTGCAGTTACGAACATGTTTGCTGTTTCTCTGAAGTTTGCCTTTCACAGAACTCTTATTTCCAAATACAGAACCAAAAGTGTGAGATTCAGTTTTTCTAGATTTGCCTCATTTTAAGTGCATCCAAGACGGTTGTATGTTTCAGTAAAGTAAGTTTGGAGTAAGTACTTTGGAGTACTGCAGGGGGTATATGGTATTTTTCACTGTTTTAAACAACAACAATCCTCACTGAAACAGAAGCCCATGTTCACTAAGAGCAACTTATCAAAAAGACGCTGTTCAATGCAACTTCAATGCAGTCTTAGTGTTATTACCAGAACTGTTTTGCATGTGTCAGGGTACTTACTTGGCTGAAAACTATTTCAAAGGGGGTACCTTATTAAAAAAGTTGAGAACCACTGTCCTAGCACAGCTTTTTTGTGTATGTATCTATACTCCATGTACCATGTATGAGTATGGGAACCTGTTTATACGTGATTATTCAGTGCTTACGTACACCAGGAGAGCTGAGGGAAACCCTGGCCACCAAGCCACATGGACCCCACCCTTATCAGCTGAGCCCAGACTCACAGAGCAAGATGTTCCACCACCCAAACATCACCTCCCATCCAATCACACACACGCCCACTGGACGTCACATCTATCTGGGAGCCAGACCTGGTGGTAAACAGATGTCTGGTGGGAGGAGATATACAATGTTTTGAAGACAATATTGCCAGCCTGCTTCAGAGCTAAACACCAGACCATCAGCGCTCTCTCAAATGGCTTGTTAAAATGTGCCTTGTCTCCTAGGACTTCTACCTAACATGGTTTATTCTGTGATTTTATACACAACTCAAGACAGGAAGGAAGTTTCCAAGAAGGAAACCGAGGTAAGAAAAAAGAGTAAAGAAGATAAATACTATGAATTTACAATGGTTCAATTTCTGCAATATTTTTTTAAAAAGACCTGTTCTCACATTAAATTGGGTAAATATGTGTGTTGTTGTTTTTTTTTAAATGATTTTTAAAATTGAAAGTGTATATCATTACTACTCTCATGGAGAACATGTGTTTCAAATTTGTAATGTGGAAATACATGAATCATGAGACCATGGTGTTATATGTTAAGCATGCCTGCAGATGTTACTGTGAACTGCCACTATGATTAAAACTACTGCAAGTGCATTTCTCTGCCAGTAATGTACAGTTCTTCTAATAATACAAGTGAAAGAAAAATTGTTAGATTAGGTTTTCACATTTTGTATGCATGATTCAATGAAAACTGGCTGACTACATTTCTGCTCCCTACAAGTCAGATCCCTACAAGAGAAATAACCACCAAATTCATTTGCAGTAGAAACCTACCTGGAGAAGTTCAGTGAGCAGGTCATTGCTGGGTTGAGGACACCCAGAGCCAGAGGCCTAGATCTCACAGAGAACCATTAGCGCAGCTCTTACAGCACAGGAACAAATGAGGGTGCTGTTTCATGTTGTGGAAGAGGAGACATCACAAACCGAAGTTAGCTTCTACCACAGGAGGATCTGAGCCAAGAGCTGATTTAGGTAAGGCAACCCTGTTAAAAATTATACAGTGGTACATGTTTTAAACACCAGCATAGTCTATTGTTAGGAAATGAAAACTGTTACATACTTGGTATGACAAATTAATTTCCCTTTTTACAAATGTGTTACAACCATTGCCACCTCTCAGCCATTGTTCAGCTAGCTGTAGCAGCATGTTTGTTAATTAGTTTGTAGTTTAAAAGCAGCACATTTTATCTATGCGGACTATAGAGACTAATCTAGTACAAGTAACAGAATTCTAACTCCAACAATCTAATCAAAATATAAACTTGGTCCAAAACATAATTTTCTTACCTGAAAATCAGAATTTTGGTTGTAAAATCTGCACACAGCTATGACATTTCACACGTAAGGTTAGGTCAAAAGTGGTCAGACATTGACAACACATGGTTCTTAATAAAGGCTAATCCCTTCTTGGTGAAAGTGGTGCTGTAATAACAATCCCTTTGTTCAACAATCACCGTTCTCCTTATTTTATACAGCACTATTTAATATATATAACTATTACCAGGATACATGGTAAATAAATTCTCATTTTACAACGCAGGGTTAGATAGTGAAATTCAGGTTGTAGGTATATATGTAAGTATATATACATATGCACAAAAATAATATACAGATAAGTCATAAAAAGAATAATAGAATATGCGTTGAACTACTCAACAGTATATAAATTAGTTATCATTAAAGAGAATAAACATGCTGAAAATGTTGTGTTCAATTGTGGTTTTAATTGTGCCACCATCCTGATTCTTTTTGGGCCTGGTTTAACACAATATAAGATGCAGTGGAGCTCAGCGAGTGATATCTGTCTCCATTTCTTGACCAACAGAGCAGAGACAACAGAACTGAACTGAACAGAACAATGGAAAATATGAAGCAATTAGAAGACGAAGAAACAAAAAACATGACAACCATAAAGGAGACAATTAAAAGACAAAGACAACTAACATGTCAAGTAATGGAGGAGATTGAACAACTTTTGGAAGAGACACAAAGACAGAGAGATGAAAATTACCACTTGAAGACAAAGACAGAGCAGCAACAAGAGGACATTGACACGCAGGGATCTCAAAAACATGAGCAGCACTTATTGACAGAAGGACTGAGCCTGCAGATAGAAAATATTGTTGAGAAGCTCAAGGAGAATAAAAATGCTGCCACTCAAGAAAAAATACAACTTCAGAAGATGTGGGCTGAGATATACCAAGAGAGAGAAACTCTGGAAAGAAGACGAAAAGAGATCATCAGTGAGCGGCACAAGTTGGAAATGATTAAGTATGATAAGACAACATCACAAGAAAGTAAGGAACCTGAAGAGGCCATGGAGCGGGAGATAATAGAGAGGCTGGTGGCTGACATGAACAAAAATAAGAAAATACTCCTAGAAGCAAAGCAGGAAAAAGAACATGTGGAGAAAAACATGGCGGACATAAAGCAAGAGTTGAAGAGAAATAGAAAGGATATTTCACACTATAGAGATCAAATTGAGCACATCAAACAAAATGTGACTGTTAATATTAACAAGATGAAGCAAAGGTGGACCAAAATTCAAATGGATGTTCAAATGCAGAAAGCCACAGTCCTAGAGATGGAAAGCAAAGAAAGAGAGAAAGAAGGAAGAGACACATTTGACACTGTGAGGATGAAATTCAGCAGAATCCGAGAAGAGATACAGAAACTTTGGGATGTGCTGGAAGACAGTGAACCACAACTGGAACAGCTAAAGACAGAAAAATCTGACTCTGAAAAGCAAAGACCAGACACAGATGTAAGCATGAAGCTAACAAAGTGGGAAACAGAGATGCAGTGGCAAAAACAAGACATAGAGAACAAGTTGGCACAGGTTCAGTCTGAAAGAGATGACATAGAAAGAACCAAAACTAAAATGCAGATGGAGAGAGAGAACATTGAGAGGGACAGGCAGTCAGCTAAAGCAGAAATGGATGCAATGAAGTGTATGAGGGAGAGCATTGAAAGGCAAAAGCAGGAGCTGGATGACAGGTTACAGAGGACAAAGAGAGAGATGAGAGAGCTGAAAGTCATGAACACTGAGATTGAAATAAAGAAAAATGACCTGGTGAAAATGATAGGAATGAGCAGGAGAAAAAAGGAAGAGATCAGTAAGATGAAGGGTGAGACTGCTGAAGAAGACACAGAGGAAAGACAAGATATGACTAAGGGGCAGAGGTCAAAGCAGAAGCAGGAGGCGGAGGACAGATCTAATGAGCAGAAACGCTGCGACAGCACCAAAGAAATAACACAACCTGAAGAACATCAGTTTGAGGAGGGACAACATGGAGACTAGCAACGAGAACGAAGTGAAAACAAACTTGCAGAGTGTGATTTTCGAAGTAGAAGAAATCAGAAAGAAGCTGCGTAAGGTGAGAGAGGATGCAGATCAAAGAGGGAGAGAAGTTCCTGAAGAAAAGAGTCAAATCAAATGGATGAATTTTCGAGCAAAAAAAAAGCAATGGGAGCTCGACCAACGACTGGAGAAGACCATGAGAGAGAGGGATGAGTTAGAAATCGTGAAGATAAAGATACATGGACAAAGGGAGGAGGTTGAACAGAAACTGGAAGATGCAGCAACTACAATAGTGACTATGGGTGTGATGAAAGCTAACATAGAAAAAGCTGCTGCTGAGATTAGCAATATCCGGGAGGAGATGCTCAAAGTCCAGAGGAAGATGGAGGAAAACAAGGAAGAAGTCAAAAAGTTCATGGTAAGTAAATCTTTTGTTAACAACCTGGTATCATGCCAAAGCATTTAATACACACACTGGTCCACCGTGGCAATGACATGTTTTCAGCACGTGCTCATTCTGCAGTCAAGTTAGCAATAATAAATCTGCATCATTCAGTTACATTTTCAAACTGAAGCTTGCTGAGATCACAATGTTGTTAGTTGTTAGTTTTGGGGATTCCTCCAATAATTCAATTCAATTCAATTCAGTTCAATTCAATTTTATTTGTATAGCGCCAATTCATAACAGAAGTTAACGCAGGACACTTTTCAAATAGAGCAGGTCTAGACCGAACTCCTTATAATATTATTTACAGAGACCCAACAGTACCACCATGAGCAAGCACTTGGCGACAAGGGCAAGGAAAAACTGCCTGTTAAAAGGCAGAAACCTAGGACAGATCCTCCGGCTCTAGGTGGGTGGTCGTCTGTTTCAACCAGTTGGGGTGGCTAGTATCCAAAGAAATGGTATCAGAACATCTCTTTATACTGCACCTTTATACCATTAACATATGTAAAGATGGACGACATGACAGCTCTCCAAAAGTGAAGCTAAAACATCTTGATCGCCCTCTGGTGTCTGACTGCAGTATAGGTCATAAAGCACACTGCCTCCCTGTTAACAGACGGGACATAGACCTAACTAAAAATGATTTTTTGTCATTTTCGGTAGTTCTTCTCACCCTGATGTATGTTCAAGTGTTCATTTAATAAAACATTTTTTTTAATGCTATTTGACCCCAATCACTACTGCACAGACTCTGGTTCTGAGTGGTGAAAGACGGCAGCAGTAGTATTCAGGATATTTTGGCTTTATTTTTGTACAGTGGGAGGAAGGAAGGATGTGACATCCATTTGTTTATATGTAGATGCTTCATACACGCGTGTAATTTTCACCTCTAGGTGAGGTAAAACATGACACTGACACGGTATTCTCAGTGCTACATAACAAGTAGAGATTGGGCAGGTTAGACCTATCCCATCAGTAACATTGTTAGTTGCTTTTCCTGTTATGACATGTCAGTCAAGTTTGAAGTATTGCTGTATAGTACTAAGGCTGTTGTTAAGGTAACTTAGAGTACAGTAAGCCTAGTCTAGTGAGGAATAATGTGAGTCAATATAGCTAACTTTATCTAAGATAGTGGTGCAGGAGTTAATTTTAGTGTACAGGATGGTTTTAATCTGACATGATTTAAAGAAAAAAGCTGGAGATATTCTATATATCCATTATAGTGTTACTTTCAATAATCCCATGAAAAGACCCAAAGCAACAATTTGTTTATCTAACTCTCAATACTGGCTCCTACTGAAGACATAAGTCTTTGAAAACATCTAAAAAGAATTGTTTTTAAAGCTCAGTAATTACCAAAAACAGTGGGACAATGTAGTTTTTTTAGCAAATGTTACTCAAACAGGAGGAAACAGTTCAACTGTAATAAAGGAACATTTCACCCAGTGTGGCTCATCAACGTTTTAATAGTTTTTGGACAACAATGGAGCTCTTTGGCACAAAGGAAAAAGATAAATCAGGCTTTGATACACACAACACTTAGTTAGTAGATACATTCATTGGTTTGGTTTGATGGTATTAAAAATAGGTAATATCACAAGCCTGATCCTTTGACCTATGTAATATTAACATGAGAAACAGTAAGAAAAACATCTTTCTTTTTTGTAAAGGATAAACTGAATTCCATGAAAGCTTGGGTTAGCAAATGGATAATGACAGAACCTGCAATCAAACAGACTTTCTCAGTGAATACATCTAAGTTTCAAGAACCCCAGAAAGAAACACACAAAGACACCCTCAAAGATCCAACACCGGGAATTGTAACAGACCAAGAAGGAGCAGAAGATGAAATTACAAAAGATGCCATGTCTTTGCAACAATCTATAACATCTGAAGACCAGCATCAAAGTGACAAAATAAAAGACGAGGAGCATATGCATCCAGAACACAAACAGAAACAGGAATGCCATTTTTTTGCAGTGGACATTGAGGAAGAGCAAAATGTTTTCTTACAGGTGCAAACTGAAATACATGAAGAAATATTAATGGATGAGAATCAGACAGAGTTAGCAATACATTTAAGAGAAAAGGCCAAAGTGGAAAAGCAGATATTAAAACTTAAGGAGACAGAGGAGAAAATAAAGGAGCAAATGGAGTACGCCTTGGAGGACATGCAGGAAAGAAATGAAGAGATTAAAAGGCTCGTTATGGAAATAAATAACCTACAGAGCCAGAGACCAGAGACTGGTGGAAAGGTGGAGGAAGGAGTGACAGGACTGCTGAAAGAAACAGAACAAAAATACATTTTGAGGGTAAACACAAATGTTTTTAAACATGAAATATTTAAATATATAGTGGAAAAAGAGGAGAATGGCAGTGAGTTGAAGCAAGAGGTAACTGATGAGTCTGACTTGATGAGAATGGAATTTGAGGAGCAAAAGCAAAGCCAGGAGATTGATGAAGGTTGTTATAAAAAGGACCCAGGGAGTGATGATATACAAAGACTTAGGGCAGAGATTTATAAAACACAAGAAATCATAAGATTAGTCGTACTAGAACTTGAAAACCAAGCTGAAGAAAGTAACATCAACAAAGATCATAAGGAAGAAGATGGTGAAGTTCAACGATTGCTAGAAGACATTAAACAATTTCAAGAGCTTTTAAAAATGGTAAAAACTGCAATGATGCAAAGTGAAATGGATCTGAAAGAAGAAATGAACAACATGAAATGGATGAAAATTGGTGCGAAAAAACAGAGAAGAGAACTGAATCAGAGGTTTGAAAAAACTTTGAGAGAGAGAGACGAATTAGATATTTTAAGAATAAAACTGCAGAAACTAACCGAAATGACTGAGCAGAAGCTGGACAAAATGGCAAAAGTTAAGAAAACCATGGAGAAAATGGCTGTTAAGACTAGAATGAAAAGTGAAGACGTGGAGATTACTATAAAGCAGACCAAAGTAAAACAGAGACAGGTAGAGGACCTGAGCTGTAAGATTGAGGCGACAAAACAAGCACTGGAAAACAGCTATCTTTTCTTATCCCAGGAAAGAGCTGGCTTTGAAAAATTCAAGGCTGAAATCAGGCAACTAAAGGACAGAAAATCTGCCCTGGAAAATACTGAGAGACAGAATGGAAACATAAGGAAACATTTCAGAGATGAAACAGATACAGAAAGAGACCAAATGGGCAAAGAAATTGAGGGAATGGAAAATGAAATCTTCAGACTCAGATCAGAAAATGAGAAACTGGAGGAGAACATAAAAATGATAAAGGACAGTTTGGATCAGAAAAATGGAGAAATTGAACAACTGAAAAGGGCAATAAGTCAGCTAGTGAAACAGAAGACGGAAAGAAAAGAGATTGAGATTCAAGTAGAGAGCGAGAATGTGAGAGTAGCAAGACAACAAGCTGAGGCAGAAATACATGAGATGAACTATTTAAGGGAGAATACTGAAAGACAGAAATGGGAGCTTGATGACAAAGTGCACATGACCAAAAAAGAGTTAAGAGAAATGGAGCTGCTGAAGTTAGAGCTGGAAATAAAGAAAAAAGAAAATGAACAGATGTTCAGAAAAAGTATGAGAAAAAAGCAGGAGTGTGAAACAATGTGGAATGAAATACAAAGAGAGAAGAAAATACTGAGGAGGGATACCAAAAAGATAAGAAATGAATTAGACCAAAGACTGGAGAAAATCACGAAAGAGAGGGATGAGTTAGAAGTATTGAGGATAAAACTGCAGCGACAGAAGACAGAGCTGGCTGATGAGAAGCAAAGTATCAAAGACAGGGCTGTCCGAAGAGAACATGAAAAACAAAGTCTGGAAAAAAAGGAAGTGGAAAGCATCAGAGGGAAAGCTGAAATGGTAAACCAAAGCTCAAAAGTCACCAATTCAATTACTGACCTTGAAAACATGAGTCAAAAAATGCATGTATATTTAGAAATAATTAGGGGGGAAATGGGAATTCTGGAAAATGTAAATGCTCAGTTGGAGAAACAAGTAGAAGGGCTCAAAGCATTGCAAGCTGAGAACAGGACCGTAAGAGACAAAATGAGCAGAGTAAAATCTCAGATAAAGATGGACTTGGAAAAAATGACTATACAAGTGAAAGCAGAGAGGGATGAAATTGTCCACATCAGGGCCGATATCCAAAAACAAAAACAGGAGCTTGAAATCAGACTGGAGAAAATTAAAACCGAAAGAAGAGAGATGGAAGTGTTGAAATCTGAGTTGGAAATCAAAAAAAGAGAAAATCAACAAATGCGAAAAGGCATTCGAAAAGAGCAGGAAGTTAAAAATATGTGGGCTGAGGTCAAAGGAGAAAAAGCTGCCCTCAAGAGGGAGAAACAGAAGTGGGGGAAGGAGCTCGACCAGCGACTGCAAAGGATCATCAAAGAGAGGGATGAACTAGAGATCATGAAACTGAAGCTGCAAATAGAAGAAGGTGAGAGTAAAAGTGGAATGAAAGAGAGGTTTCCAACTCAAACTCAAAAGCACTGGGAAATAATCCAGACATGTATGGAGAGATTTAAATTTATGAAAAAACGCAGTGAAGATTTGAATGGAGCAATTAAAGATGAAAAACAACACATGGAGGCTCAGGCAAAAATCATGACCCAGGCAAAAGAGGAAATGGAAGATCTCCAGATGGAGATTAAAAGAAAAAGGAAATGATTATATGTGCTTTAAAGAACATGCAACAAAAGCAAACACATTTGGACCAAGTGGAGATGAATATAATGGAAAAGAAAAACTCAATAGATAAAGAAAAGGAAAGAATCATAGAAAAATCAGAGGAGTTACTCCTGAGAGAGAAAGAGCTGGAGGATAAAATGAAGTTTCTCAAAGCTGAGGCAATGCTACAACAGAAAGAAAAACAATTTAAGTGTCTGAAGAAAACTGAAAGTGAAAATAAAAAGAAACCAATGCAAACTCAGGTACATAAACCAAAAGAAATAGAGAAGGAAGACCAATCTGGAAAAGAGCCAAAAGAAGAAAAGGTAGATGCGCATTTGATGAGAAACATAGAAGAACAAATACTATCAAAAGATCTGCAGGAAAGACTTGTGTTGCAACTGAATGAACCACTTGAGGAGGACATTAAGGAGAAGAAAGACATATCAAAAACAGAAATACAATTACATGAAAAAACTGAAAATGCACCAAGAAAAAAGAAATTTCAAACTAAAAGGAAACCAGAGCTTGGATGTAAAGAAACAGAGCATGAAAATCCAAACCTGCAGAAAGACAAAGGCTTGAAAAACCTACCTGGAACTGAACTGTTGATAAATAAAGACATGTTTAACTTTGACAAAATGAAAGATGAAAAAGAAATTAAACAGGTAGAACCAGATGAACAAGATGACACAGATATGCTACAAACTAAAGTGATTAAGCAGGCAAAAATAGAAGAACTGAAACCTAAAGAAGAGATAGAAGTGAGAGCAAAGGGTCTGATAAGAATGTCTGATATGGTCAAGGAAAAGGAGCATTTGAAACATCAGTGGAGGCCAAACATTGTACAAAATGAAGATCTTGAACAACTGAAGGCAGAGTTGAAGCAAGAGAGAGCTGATCTGAAACAAATGAATGAGATGATGAATAAAGAGAGACTGGACTTGGAGCTGATGAGATCTGACATCCAGAAACAAAATGAGAAATTAGAAAAGGAGAAACAGGACATAAAAGAGGAAAGAGAGAAATTGGAAATTACAAAGGCTGAGCTAGAAAAGAAGAAAAAATATGCAGACAGTCTGTTTGATGAGATAGACACAGAGAAAGCCAGCATTAAACATCTGACCCTCCAAGTTCAGACAGAAAGAAACAAACTTGAAAATGTCATGAACATGATTGCCTTAAAACAAAAAGAACAAGAACTCAAGGAAGATGAGTTCAAAATACTAAAACAAGATATAGAAACCAGTAAGAACAATGTCCTTACAGAAAGAGGAGAACTGGACGTTTTAAGGAAGGATCTGAACAAGAAGAAAGGAGAGGTTGAAGCGGCGATGAAAAGCATGAGTAGAGAGAGAGAACAACTCAGTAAAATGAAGAATGACAATGAGAAAGACAGAGAAATGATTCTGATTGAAAAGGACAGAATAGAAGTTCAATGCTCTGAACTGAAGATGAGACCAGATGAACTCATGAATGAAATTAAGTCAATACAAACTCTGAGAAGGAAGCTTCAACAGCTTAAAGAAAGGATCACTGAAGACATGAAAAACAAAAGGGACAATTTGTAACAAAGGTCTGAAGATGTGCAAATGCTGTACACTGTATTGGTAGAAAGGGTGGCAGACCTTGATGGAGAAAAAGCAAAAATAATTTCTTACACTGACCTTTTAGAGAGACAAAAGGAATGTCTGAAAGGTATACCATCAGATGTGGTCACCCATAGACAGGGCATGGAAAATCAGTGGAAGCAAGGGTTTGAGTTGGAAAAACAAGATCTTGAAAAACTGAAAGCAGTGCTGAAGCAAGAGAAAGAGGATCTGGATAAAGTGAATGAGATCATGACCAAAGAGAGACTGGAGCTAGAAACCAGTAAGAACAGTGTGCTTACAGAAAGAGGAGAACTGGAAGTTTTGGGGAAGGATCTCCAAAAGAAAAAAGAAGAGGTCGACATTGCCACTAACAGCATCAGTGGAGAGAGAGAACAACTCAGTAAAATGAAGACTGACAATGACAAAGAGAGAGAAATACTTTTGATTGAAAGGGACAGAATAGAAGTTGAAAGGTCTGAGGTGAAAATAAAAGAAGATCAAGTCATGAAGATAATGAAATCAATGGAAACTATGAAAGTGAAGCTTCAGCGGCTGAACAATAGGATCAGTGAAGACATGAAAAACAAAGTGGACAGTTTGCAACAAAACTGTGAAGGTGCGCGAATTCTGTACGCTACATTGGAAAAAAGGTTGCAGCACTTGATGGAGAAAAAGAAAAAATGCCTTATTACACTGAGTTGTTAGAGAGAGAAAAGGAAGGTATTGCAGGTATACTGTCAGATGTGGTCACCCAAAGACAGAACATGGAAAATCAGTGGAAGCAAGGGTTTGAGTTGGAAAAACAAGATCTTGAAAAACTGAAAGCAGTGCTGAAGCAAGAGAGAGAGGATCTGGACAGAGTGAATGAGATCATGAACAAAGAAGGATTGGACTTAGAGCTGATGAGATCTGAAATTCAGGAACAAAGTAAATTATTAGAAAAGGAGAAAAAGGAGATAAAAGAGGGAAGACACAAGTTGGACATCACAAAAGCTGAGCTAGAAAAGAAGAAAGAACATGCAGACAGTCTGTTTGATGAGATAGACACAGAGAAGGCCAACATTAAACATCTGACCCTTCAAGTTCAGACAAAAAGAAACAAACTTGAACGTGTCATGAACATGATTACCTTGAAACAACAAGAACAAGAACTCAAGGAAGATGAGTTAACAAAACGAAAACAAGAACTGGTAATGAGTAAGAACACTGTGCTAAAAGAAAGAGGAGAACTGGATGTTTTGAGGAAGGATCTGAACAAAAAGAAAGAAGAGGTTGAAGCTGCCATGAACAGCATCACTAGAGAGAGAGAACAACTCAGTAAAATGAAGACTGACAATGAGAAAGAGAAAGAAATGATTTTAATTGAAAAGGACAGAATAGAAGGCCAATGCTCTGAACTGAAGATGAGACAAGATCAACTCGTGAATGAAATGAAATCAATACAAACTCTAAGAAGGAAGCTTCAACAGCTTAACGAAAGGATCATTGAAGACATGAAAAACAAAATGGACAATTTGCAACAAAGGTCTGAAGATGTGCAAATGCTGTACACTGTATTGGAAGAAAAGGTGGCAGACCTTGATGGTGAAAAAGAAAAAATGGCTTATTACACTGAGTTGTTAGAGAGAGAAAAGGAAGTTATTGCAGGTATACTGTCAGATGTGGTCACCCAAAGACAGGACATGGAAAATCAGTGTAAGCAAGGGTTTGAGTTGGAAAAACAAGATCTTGAAAAACTGAAAGCAATGCTGAAGCAAGAGAGAGGGGATCTGGATAGAGTGCATGAGATCATGACCAAAGAAAGATTGGACTTAGAGCTGATGAGATCTGAAATTCAGGAACAAAGTAAATTATTAGAAAAGGAGAAAAAGGAGATAAAAGAGGGAAGACACAAGTTGGACAGCACAAAAGCTGAGCTAGAAAAGAAGAAAGAACATGCAGACAGTCTGTTTGATGAGATAGACACAGAGAAGGCCAACATTAAACATCTGACCCTTCAAGTTCAGACAAAAAGAAACCAACTTGAACATGTCATGAACATGATAACCTTAAAACAACAAGAACAAGAACTCAAGGAAGATGAGTTAACAAAACGAAAACAAGAACTGGTAATGAATAAGAACACTGTGCTAACAGAAAGAGGAGAGCTGGATGTTTTGAGGAAGGATCTGAACAAAAAGAAAGAAGAGGTTGAAGCTGCCATGAACAGCATCACTAGAGAGAGAGAACAACTCAGTAAAATGAAGACTGACAATGAGAAAGAGAAAGAAATGATTTTAATTGAAAAGGACAGAATAGAAGTCCAATGCTCTGAACTGAAGATGAGACAAGATCAACTCGTAAATGAAATGAAATCAATACAAACTCTGAGAAGGAAGCTTCAACAGCTTAACGAAAGGATCATTGAAGACATGAAAAACAAAATGGACAATTTGCAACAAAGGTCTGAAGATGTGCAAATGCTGTACACTGTATTGGAAGAAAAGGTGGCAGACCTTGATGGTGAAAAAGAAAAAATGGCTTATTACACTGAGTTGTTAGAGAGAGAAAAGGAAGTTATTGCAGGTATACTGTCAGATGTGGTAACCCAAAGACAGGACATGGAGAATCAGTGTAAGCAAGGGTTTGAGTTGGAAAAACAAGATCTTGAAAAACTGAAAGCAGTGCTGAAGCAAGAGAGAGAGGATCTGGATAGAGTGCATGAGATCATGACCAAAGAGAGACTGGAGCTAGAAACCAGTAAGAACAGTGTCCTTACAGAAAGAGGAGAACTGGAAGTTTTGGGGAAGGATCTCAAAAAGAAGAAAGAAGAGGTCGACATTGCCATGAACAGCATCAGTGGAGAGAGAGAACAACTCAGTAAAATTAAGACTGACAATGACAAAGAGAGAGAAGTACTTTTGATTGAAAGGGACAGAATAGAACTTGAAAGGTCTGAGGTGAAAATAAAAGAAGAACAAGTCATGAAGCAAATGAAATCAATGGAAACTATGAAAGTGAAGCTTCAGCGGCTGTACAATAGGATCAGTGAAGACATGAAAAACAAAGTGGACAGTTTGCAACAAAACTGTGAAGGTGCGCAAATTCTGTATGCTACATTGGAACAAAAGGTTGCAGCACTTGATGGAGAAAAAGAAAAATTGACTAATTACACTGAGTTGTTAGAGAGAGAAAAGGAAGGTATTGCAGGTATACTGTCAGATGTGGTCACCCAGAGACAGGGCATGGAAAATCAGTGTAAGCAAGGGTTTGAGTTGGAAAAACAAGATCTTGAAAAACTGAAAGCAGTGCTGAAGCAAGAGAGAGAGGATCTGGATAGAGTGCATGAGATCATGACCCAAGAGAGACTGGAGCTAGAAACCAGTAAGAACAGTGTCCTTACAGAAAGAGGAGAACTGGAAGTTTTGGGGAAGGATCTCAAAAAGAAGAAAGAAGAGGTCGACATTGCCATGAACAGCATCAGTGGAGAGAGAGAACAACTCAGTAAAATGAAGACTGACAATGACAAAGAGAGAGAAGTACTTTTGATTGAAAGCGACAGAATAGAAGTTGAAAGGTCTGAGGTGAAAATAAAAGAAGATCAAGTCATGAAGCAAATGAAATCAATGGAAACTATGAAAGTGAAGCTTCAGCAACTGTACAATAGGATCAGTGAAGACATGAAAAACAAAATGGACAGTTTGCAACAAAACTGTGAAGGTGCGCAAATTCTGTATGCTACATTGGAAGAAAAGGTTGCAGCACTTGATAGAGAAAAAGAAAAAATGGCTTATTACACTGAGTTGTTAGAGAGAGAAAAGGAAGGTATTGCAGGTATACTGTCAGATGTTGTCACCCAGAGACAGGGCATGGAAAATCAGTGTAAGCAAGGGTTTGAGTTGGAAAAACAAGATCTTGAAAAACTGAAAGCAGTGCTGAAGCAAGAGAGAGGGGATCTGGATAGAGTGCATGAGATCATGACCAAAGAAAGATTGGACTTAGAGCTGATGAGATCTGAAATTCAGGAACAAAGTAAATTATTAGAAAAGGAGAAAAAGGAGATAAAAGAGGGAAGACACAAGTTGGACAGCACAAAAGCTGAGCTAGAAAAGAAGAAAGAACATGCAGACAGTCTGTTTGATGAGATAGACACAGAGAAGGCCAACATTAAACATCTGACCCTTCAAGTTCAGACAAAAAGAAACCAACTTGAACATGTCATGAACATGATAACCTTAAAACAACAAGAACAAGAACTCAAGGAAGATGAGTTAACAAAACGAAAACAAGAACTGGTAATGAATAAGAACACTGTGCTAACAGAAAGAGGAGAGCTGGATGTTTTGAGGAAGGATCTGAACAAAAAGAAAGAAGAGGTTGAAGCTGCCATGAACAGCATCACTAGAGAGAGAGAACAACTCAGTAAAATGAAGACTGACAATGAGAAAGAGAAAGAAATGATTTTAATTGAAAAGGACAGAATAGAAGTCCAATGCTCTGAACTGAAGATGAGACAAGATCAACTCGTAAATGAAATGAAATCAATACAAACTCTGAGAAGGAAGCTTCAACAGCTTAACGAAAGGATCATTGAAGACATGAAAAACAAAATGGACAATTTGCAACAAAGGTCTGAAGATGTGCAAATGCTGTACACTGTATTGGAAGAAAAGGTGGCAGACCTTGATGGTGAAAAAAGAAAAATGGCTTATTACACTGAGTTGTTAGAGAGAGAAAAGGAAGTTATTGCAGGTATACTGTCAGATGTGGTCACCCAAAGACAGGACATGGAAAATCAGTGTAAGCAAGGGTTTGAGTTGGAAAAACAAGATCTTGAAAAACTGAAAGCAGTGCTGAAGCAAGAGAGAGAGGATCTGGATAGAGTGCATGAGATCATGACCAAAGAGAGACTGGAGCTAGAAACCAGTAAGAACAGTGTCCTTACAGAAAGAGGAGAACTGGAAGTTTTGGGGAAGGATCTCAAAAAGAAGAAAGAAGAGGTCGACATTGCCATGAACAGCATCAGTGGAGAGAGAGAACAACTCAGTAAAATGAAGACTGACAATGACAAAGAGAGAGAAGTACTTTTGATTGAAAGCGACAGAATAGAAGTTGAAAGGTCTGAGGTGAAAATAAAAGAAGATCAAGTCATGAAGCAAATGAAATCAATGGAAACTATGAAAGTGAAGCTTCAGCGGCTGTACAATAGGATCAGTGAAGACATGAAAAACAAAGTGGACAGTTTGCAACAAAACTGTGAAGGTGCGCAAATTCTGTATGCTACATTGGAACAAAAGGTTGCAGCACTTGATGGAGAAAAAGAAAAATTGACTAATTACACTGAGTTGTTAGAGAGAGAAAAGGAAGGTATTGCAGGTATACTGTCAGATGTGGTCACCCAAAGACAGGACATGGAGAATCAGTGTAAGCAAGGGTTTGAGTTGGAAAAACAAGATCTTGAAAAACTGAAAGCAGTGCTGAAGCAAGAGAGGGAGGATCTGGATAGAGTGCATGAGATCATGACCCAAGAGAGACTGGAGCTAGGAACCAGTAAGAACAGTGTCCTTACAGAAAGAGGAGAACTGGAAGTTTTGGGGAAGGATCTCAAAAAGAAGAAAGAAGAGGTTGACATTGCCATGAACAGCATCAGTGGAGAGAGAGAACAACTCAGTAAAATGAAGACTGACAATGACAAAGATAGAGAAGTACTTTTGATTGAAAGCGACAGAATACAAGTTGAAAGGTCTGAGGTGAAAATAAAAGAAGATCAAGTCATGAAGCAAATGAAATCAATGGAAACTATGAAAGTGAAGCTTCAGCGGCTGTACAATAGGATCAGTGAAGACATGAAAAACAAAATGGACAGTTTGCAACAAAACTGTGAAGGAGCGCAAGTTCTGTACGCTACATTGGAAAAAAAGGTTGCAGCACTTGATATAGAAAAAGAAAAAATGGCTTATTACACTGAGTTGTTAGAGAGAGAAAAGGAAGGTATTGCAGGTATACTGTCAGATGTGGTCACCCAGAGACAGGGCATGGAAAATCAGTGTAAGCAAGGGTTTGAGTTGGAAAAACAAGATCTTGAAAAACTGAAAGCAGTGCTGAAGCAAGAGAGAGGGGATCTGGATAGAGTGCATGAGATCATGACCAAAGAAAGATTGGACTTAGAGCTGATGAGATCTGAAATTCAGGAACAAAGTAAATTATTAGAAAAGGAGAAAAAGGAGATAAAAAGAGGGAAGACACAAGTTGGACAGCACAAAAGCTGAGCCAGAAAAGAAGAAAGAACATGCAGACAGTCTGTTTGATGAGATAGACACAGAGAAGGCCAACATTAAACATCTGACCCTTCAAGTTCAGACAAAAAGAAACCAACTTGAACATGTCATGAACATGATAACCTTAAAACAACAAGAACAAGAACTCAAGGAAGATGAGTTAACAAAACGAAAACAAGAACTGGTAATGAATAAGAACACTGTGCTAACAGAAAGAGGAGAGCTGGATGTTTTGAGGAAGGATCTGAACAAAAAGAAAGAAGAGGTTGAAGCTGCCATGAACAGCATCACTAGAGAGAGAGAACAACTCAGTAAAATGAAGACTGACAATGAGAAAGAGAAAGAAATGATTTTAATTGAAAAGGACAGAATAGAAGTCCAATGCTCTGAACTGAAGATGAGACAAGATCAACTCGTAAATGAAATGAAATCAATACAAACTCTGAGAAGGAAGCTTCAACAGCTTAACGAAAGGATCATTGAAGACATGAAAAACAAAATGGACAATTTGCAACAAAGGTCTGAAGATGTGCAAATGCTGTACACTGTATTGGAAGAAAAGGTTGCAGACCTTGATGGTGAAAAAGAAAAAATGGCTTATTACACTGAGTTGTTAGAGAGAGAAAAGGAAGTTATTGCAGGTATACTGTCAGATGTGGTCACCCAAAGACAGGACATGGAAAATCAGTGTAAGCAAGGGTTTGAGTTGGAAAAACAAGATCTTGAAAAACTGAAAGCAGTGCTGAAGCAAGAGAGAGAGGATCTGGATAGAGTGCATGAGATCATGACCAAAGAGAGACTGGAGCTAGAAACCAGTAAGAACAGTGTCCTTACAGAAAGAGGAGAACTGGAAGTTTTGGGGAAGGATCTCAAAAAGAAGAAAGAAGAGGTCGACATTGCCATGAACAGCATCAGTGGAGAGAGAGAACAACTCAGTAAAATGAAGACTGACAATGACAAAGAGAGAGAAATACTTTTGATTGAAAGCGACAGAATAGAAGTTGAAAGGTCTGAGGTGAAAATAAAAGAAGATCAAGTCATGAAGCAAATGAAATCAATGGAAACTATGAAAGTGAAGCTTCAGCGGCTGTACAATAGGATCAGTGAAGACATGAAAAACAAAGTGGACAGTTTGCAACAAAACTGTGAAGGTGCGCAAATTCTGTATGCTACATTGGAACAAAAGGTTGCAGCACTTGATGGAGAAAAAGAAAAATTGACTAATTACACTGAGTTGTTAGAGAGAGAAAAGGAAGGTATTGCAGGTATACTGTCAGATGTGGTCACCCAAAGACAGGACATGGAGAATCAGTGTAAGCAAGGGTTTGAGTTGGAAAAACAAGATCTTGAAAAACTGAAAGCAGTGCTGAAGCAAGAGAGAGAGGATCTGGATAGAGTGCATGAGATCATGACCAAAGAAAGATTGGACTTAGAGCTGATGAGATCTGAAATTCAGGAACAAAGTAAATTATTAGAAAAGGAGAAAAAGGAGATAAAAGAGGGAAGACACAAGTTGGACAGCACAAAAGCTGAGCTAGAAAAGAAGAAAGAACATGCAGACAGTCTGTTTGATGAGATAGACACAGAGAAGGCCAACATTAAACATCTGACCCTTCAAGTTCAGACAAAAAGAAACCAACTTGAACATGTCATGAACATGATAACCTTAAAACAACAAGAACAAGAACTCAAGGAAGATGAGTTAACAAAACGAAAACAAGAACTGGTAATGAATAAGAACACTGTGCTAACAGAAAGAGGAGAGCTGGATGTTTTGAGGAAGGATCTGAACAAAAAGAAAGAAGAGGTTGAAGCTGCCATGAACAGCATCACTAGAGAGAGAGAACAACTCAGTAAAATGAAGACTGACAATGAGAAAGAGAAAGAAATGATTTTAATTGAAAAGGACAGAATAGAAGTCCAATGCTCTGAACTGAAGATGAGACAAGATCAACTCGTAAATGAAATGAAATCAATACAAACTCTGAGAAGGAAGCTTCAACAGCTTAACGAAAGGATCATTGAAGACATGAAAAACAAAATGGACAATTTGCAACAAAGGTCTGAAGATGTGCAAATGCTGTACACTGTATTGGAAGAAAAGGTGGCAGACCTTGATGGTGAAAAAGAAAAAATGGCTTATTACACTGAGTTGTTAGAGAGAGAAAAGGAAGTTATTGCAGGTATACTGTCAGATGTGGTCACCCAAAGACAGGACATGGAAAATCAGTGTAAGCAAGGGTTTGAGTTGGAAAAACAAGATCTTGAAAAACTGAAAGCAGTGCTGAAGCAAGAGAGAGAGGATCTGGATAGAGTGCATGAGATCATGACCAAAGAGAGACTGGAGCTAGAAACCAGTAAGAACAGTGTCCTTACAGAAAGAGGAGAACTGGAAGTTTTGGGGAAGGATCTCAAAAAGAAGAAAGAAGAGGTCGACATTGCCATGAACAGCATCAGTGGAGAGAGAGAACAACTCAGTAAAATGAAGACTGACAATGACAAAGAGAGAGAAGTACTTTTGATTGAAAGCGACAGAATAGAAGTTGAAAGGTCTGAGGTGAAAATAAAAGAAGATCAAGTCATGAAGCAAATGAAATCAATGGAAACTATGAAAGTGAAGCTTCAGCGGCTGTACAATAGGATCAGTGAAGACATGAAAAACAAAGTGGACAGTTTGCAACAAAACTGTGAAGGTGCGCAAATTCTGTATGCTACATTGGAACAAAAGGTTGCAGCACTTGATGGAGAAAAAGAAAAATTGACTAATTACACTGAGTTGTTAGAGAGAGAAAAGGAAGGTATTGCAGGTATACTGTCAGATGTGGTCACCCAAAGACAGGACATGGAGAATCAGTGTAAGCAAGGGTTTGAGTTGGAAAAACAAGATCTTGAAAAACTGAAAGCAGTGCTGAAGCAAGAGAGAGAGGATCTGGATAGAGTGCATGAGATCATGACCCAAGAGAGACTGGAGCTAGAAACCAGTAAGAACAGTGTCCTTACAGAAAGAGGAGAACTGGAAGTTTTGGGGAAGGATCTCAAAAAGAAGAAAGAAGAGGTTGACATTGCCATGAACAGCATCAGTGGAGAGAGAGAACAACTCAGTAAAATGAAGACTGACAATGACAAAGAGAGAGAAGTACTTTTGATTGAAAGCGACAGAATAGAAGTTGAAAGGTCTGAGGTGAAAATAAAAGAAGATCAAGTCATGAAGCAAATGAAATCAATGGAAACTATGAAAGTGAAGCTTCAGCGGCTGTACAATAGGATCAGTGAAGACATGAAAAACAAAATGGACAGTTTGCAACAAAACTGTGAAGGTGCGCAAGTTCTGTATGCTACATTGGAAAAAAAGGTTGCAGCACTTGATGGAGAAAAAGAAAAATTGACTAATTACACTGAGTTGTTAGAGAGAGAAAAGGAAGGTATTGCAGGTATACTGTCAGATGTGGTCACCCAGAGACAGGGCATGGAAAATCAGTGTAAGCAAGGGTTTGAGTTGGAAAAACAAGATCTTGAAAAACTGAAAGCAGTGCTGAAGCAAGAGAGAGGGGATCTGGATAGAGTGCATGAGATCATGACCAAAGAAAGATTGGACTTAGAGCTGATGAGATCTGAAATTCAGGAACAAAGTAAATTATTAGAAAAGGAGAAAAAGGAGATAAAAGAGGAAGACACAAGTTGGACAGCACAAAAGCTGAGCTAGAAAAGAAGAAAGAACATGCAGACAGTCTGTTTGATGAGATAGACACAGAGAAGGCCAACATTAAACATCTGACCCTTCAAGTTCAGACAAAAAGAAACCAACTTGAACATGTCATGAACATGATAACCTTAAAACAACAAGAACAAGAACTCAAGGAAGATGAGTTAACAAAACGAAAACAAGAACTGGTAATGAATAAGAACACTGTGCTAACAGAAAGAGGAGAGCTGGATGTTTTGAGGAAGGATCTGAACAAAAAGAAAGAAGAGGTTGAAGCTGCCATGAACAGCATCACTAGAGAGAGAGAACAACTCAGTAAAATGAAGACTGACAATGAGAAAGAGAAAGAAATGATTTTAATTGAAAAGGACAGAATAGAAGTCCAATGCTCTGAACTGAAGATGAGACAAGATCAACTCGTAAATGAAATGAAATCAATACAAACTCTGAGAAGGAAGCTTCAACAGCTTAACGAAAGGATCATTGAAGACATGAAAAACAAAATGGACAATTTGCAACAAAGGTCTGAAGATGTGCAAATGCTGTACACTGTATTGGAAGAAAAGGTGGCAGACCTTGATGGTGAAAAAGAAAAAATGGCTTATTACACTGAGTTGTTAGAGAGAGAAAAGGAAGTTATTGCAGGTATACTGTCAGATGTGGTCACCCAAAGACAGGACATGGAAAATCAGTGTAAGCAAGGGTTTGAGTTGGAAAAACAAGATCTTGAAAAACTGAAAGCAGTGCTGAAGCAAGAGAGAGAGGATCTGGATAGAGTGCATGAGATCATGACCAAAGAGAGACTGGAGCTAGAAACCAGTAAGAACAGTGTCCTTACAGAAAGAGGAGAACTGGAAGTTTTGGGGAAGGATCTCAAAAAGAAGAAAGAAGAGGTCGACATTGCCATGAACAGCATCAGTGGAGAGAGAGAACAACTCAGTAAAATGAAGACTGACAATGACAAAGAGAGAGAAATACTTTTGATTGAAAGCGACAGAATAGAAGTTGAAAGGTCTGAGGTGAAAATAAAAGAAGATCAAGTCATGAAGCAAATGAAATCAATGGAAACTATGAAAGTGAAGCTTCAGCGGCTGTACAATAGGATCAGTGAAGACATGAAAAACAAAATGGACAGTTTGCAACAAAACTGTGAAGGTGCGCAAATTCTGTATGCTACATTGGAACAAAAGGTTGCAGCACTTGATGGAGAAAAAGAAAAATTGACTAATTACACTGAGTTGTTAGAGAGACAAAAGGAAGGTATTGCAGGTATACTGTCAGATGTGGTCACCCAAAGACAGGACATGGAGAATCAGTGTAAGCAAGGGTTTGAGTTGGAAAAACAAGATCTTGAAAAACTGAAAGCAGTGCTGAAGCAAGAGAGAGAGGATCTGGATAGAGTGCATGAGATCATGACCAAAGAGAGACTGGAGCTAGAAACCAGTAAGAACAGTGTCCTTACAGAAAGAGGAGAACTGGAAGTTTTGGGGAAGGATCTCAAAAAAAGAAAGAAGAGGTTGACATTGCCATGAACAGCATCAGTGGAGAGAGAGAACAACTCAGTAAAATGAAGACTGACAATGAGAAAGAGAAAGAAATGATTTTAATTGAAAAGGACAGAATAGAAGTCCAATGCTCTGAACTGAAGATGAGACAAGATCAACTCGTAAATGAAATGAAATCAATACAAACTCTGAGAAGGAAGCTTCAACAGCTTAACGAAAGGATCATTGAAGACATGAAAAACAAAATGGACAATTTGCAACAAAGGTCTGAAGATGTGCAAATGCTGTACACTGTATTGGAAGAAAAGGTGGCAGACCTTGATGGTGAAAAAGAAAAAATGGCTTATTACACTGAGTTGTTAGAGAGAGAAAAGGAAGGTATTGCAGGTATACTGTCAGATGTGGTCACCCAAAGACAGGACATGGAGAATCAGTGTAAGCAAGGGTTTGAGTTGGAAAAACAAGATCTTGAAAAACTGAAAGCAGTGCTGAAGCAAGAGAGAGAGGATCTGGATAGAGTGCATGAGATCATGACCAAAGAGAGACTGGAGCTAGAAACCAGTAAGAACAGTGTCCTTACAGAAAGAGGAGAACTGGAAGTTTTGGGGAAGGATCTCAAAAAGAAGAAAGAAGAGGTCGACATTGCCATGAACAGCATCAGTGGAGAGAGAGAACAACTCAGTAAAATGAAGACTGACAATGACAAAGAGAGAGAAGTACTTTTGATTGAAAGCGACAGAATAGAAGTTGAAAGGTCTGAGGTGAAAATAAAAGAAGATCAAGTCATGAAGCAAATGAAATCAATGGAAACTATGAAAGTGAAGCTTCAGCGGCTGTACAATAGGATCAGTGAAGACATGAAAAACAAAGTGGACAGTTTGCAACAAAACTGTGAAGGTGCGCAAATTCTGTATGCTACATTGGAACAAAAGGTTGCAGCACTTGATGGAGAAAAAGAAAAATTGACTAATTACACTGAGTTGTTAGAGAGAGAAAAGGAAGGTATTGCAGGTATACTGTCAGATGTGGTCACCCAAAGACAGGACATGGAGAATCAGTGTAAGCAAGGGTTTGAGTTGGAAAAACAAGATCTTGAAAAACTGAAAGCAGTGCTGAAGCAAGAGAGAGAGGATCTGGATAGAGTGCATGAGATCATGACCCAAGAGAGACTGGAGCTAGAAACCAGTAAGAACAGTGTCCTTACAGAAAGAGGAGAACTGGAAGTTTTGGGGAAGGATCTCAAAAAGAAGAAAGAAGAGGTTGACATTGCCATGAACAGCATCAGTGGAGAGAGAGAACAACTCAGTAAAATGAAGACTGACAATGACAAAGAGAGAGAAGTACTTTTGATTGAAAGCGACAGAATAGAAGTTGAAAGGTCTGAGGTGAAAATAAAAGAAGATCAAGTCATGAAGCAAATGAAATCAATGGAAACTATGAAAGTGAAGCTTCAGCGGCTGTACAATAGGATCAGTGAAGACATGAAAAACAAAATGGACAGTTTGCAACAAAACTGTGAAGGTGCGCAAATTCTGTATGCTACATTGGAACAAAAGGTTGCAGCACTTGATGGAGAAAAGAAAAATTTACTAATTACACTGAGTTGTTAGAGAGACAAAAGGAAGGTATTGCAGGTATACTGTCAGATGTGGTCACCCAGAGACAGGGCATGGAAAATCAGTGTAAGCAAGGGTTTAAGTTGGAAAAACAAGATCTTGAAAAACTGAAAGCAGTGCTGAAGCAAGAGAGAGGGGATCTGGATAGAGTGCATGAGATCATGACCAAAGAAAGATTGGACTTAGAGCTGATGAGATCTGAAATTCAGGAACAAAGTAAATTATTAGAAAAGGAGAAAAAGGAGATAAAAGAGGGAAGACACAAGTTGGACAGCACAAAAGCTGAGCTAGAAAAGAAGAAAGAACATGCAGACAGTCTGTTTGATGAGATAGACACAGAGAAGGCCAACATTAAACATCTGACCCTTCAAGTTCAGACAAAAAGAAACCAACTTGAACATGTCATGAACATGATAACCTTAAAACAACAAGAACAAGAACTCAAGGAAGATGAGTTAACAAAACGAAAACAAGAACTGGTAATGAATAAGAACACTGTGCTAACAGAAAGAGGAGAGCTGGATGTTTTGAGGAAGGATCTGAACAAAAAGAAAGAAGAGGTTGAAGCTGCCATGAACAGCATCACTAGAGAGAGAGAACAACTCAGTAAAATGAAGACTGACAATGAGAAAGAGAAAGAAATGATTTTAATTGAAAAGGACAGAATAGAAGTCCAATGCTCTGAACTGAAGATGAGACAAGATCAACTCGTAAATGAAATGAAATCAATACAAACTCTGAGAAGGAAGCTTCAACAGCTTAACGAAAGGATCATTGAAGACATGAAAAACAAAATGGACAATTTGCAACAAAGGTCTGAAGATGTGCAAATGCTGTACACTGTATTGGAAGAAAAGGTGGCAGACCTTGATGGTGAAAAAGAAAAAATGGCTTATTACACTGAGTTGTTAGAGAGAGAAAAGGAAGTTATTGCAGGTATACTGTCAGATGTGGTCACCCAAAGACAGGACATGGAAAATCAGTGTAAGCAAGGGTTTGAGTTGGAAAAACAAGATCTTGAAAAACTGAAAGCAGTGCTGAAGCAAGAGAGAGAGGATCTGGATAGAGTGCATGAGATCATGACCAAAGAGAGACTGGAGCTAGAAACCAGTAAGAACAGTGTCCTTACAGAAAGAGGAGAACTGGAAGTTTTGGGGAAGGATCTCAAAAAGAAGAAAGAAGAGGTCGACATTGCCATGAACAGCATCAGTGGAGAGAGAGAACAACTCAGTAAAATGAAGACTGACAATGACAAAGAGAGAGAAGTACTTTTGATTGAAAGCGACAGAATAGAAGTTGAAAGGTCTGAGGTGAAAATAAAAGAAGATCAAGTCATGAAGCAAATGAAATCAATGGAAACTATGAAAGTGAAGCTTCAGCGGCTGTACAATAGGATCAGTGAAGACATGAAAAACAAAGTGGACAGTTTGCAACAAAACTGTGAAGGTGCGCAAATTCTGTATGCTACATTGGAACAAAAGGTTGCAGCACTTGATGGAGAAAAAGAAAAATTGACTAATTACACTGAGTTGTTAGAGAGAGAAAAGGAAGGTATTGCAGGTATACTGTCAGATGTGGTCACCCAAAGACAGGACATGGAGAATCAGTGTAAGCAAGGGTTTGAGTTGGAAAAACAAGATCTTGAAAAACTGAAAGCAGTGCTGAAGCAAGAGAGAGAGGATCTGGATAGAGTGCATGAGATCATGACCCAAGAGAGACTGGAGCTAGGAACCAGTAAGAACAGTGTCCTTACAGAAAGAGGAGAACTGGAAGTTTTGGGGAAGGATCTCAAAAAGAAGAAAGAAGAGATTGACATTGCCATGAACAGCATCAGTGGAGAGAGAGAACAACTCAGTAAAATGAAGACTGACAATGACAAAGAGAGAGAAGTACTTTTGATTGAAAGCGACAGAATAGAAGTTGAAAGGTCTGAGGTGAAAATAAAAGAAGATCAAGTCATGAAGCAAATGAAATCAATGGAAACTATGAAAGTGAAGCTTCAGCGGCTGTACAATAGGATCAGTGAAGACATGAAAAACAAAGTGGACAGTTTGCAACAAAACTGTGAAGGTGCGCAAATTCTGTATGCTACATTGGAACAAAAGGTTGCAGCACTTGATGGAGAAAAAGAAAAATTGACTAATTACACTGAGTTGTTAGAGAGAGAAAAGGAAGGTATTGCAGGTATACTGTCAGATGTGGTCACCCAGAGACAGGGCATGGAAAATCAGTGTAAGCAAGGGTTTGAGTTGGAAAAACAAGATCTTGAAAAACTGAAAGCAGTGCTGAAGCAAGAGAGAGAGGATCTGGACAGAGTGAATGAGATCATGACCAAAGAAAGATTGGACTTAGAGCTGATGAGATCTGAAATTCAGGAACAAAGTAAATTATTAGAAAAGGAGAAAAAGGAGATAAAAGAGGGAAGACACAAGTTGGACAGCACAAAAGCTGAGCTAGAAAAGAAGAAAGAACATGCAGACAGTCTGTTTGATGAGATAGACACAGAGAAGGCCAACATTAAACATCTGACCCTTCAAGTTCAGACAAAAAGAAACCAACTTGAACATGTCATGAACATGATAACCTTAAAACAACAAGAACAAGAACTCAAGGAAGATGAGTTAACAAAACGAAAACAAGAACTGGTAATGAATAAGAACACTGTGCTAACAGAAAGAGGAGAGCTGGATGTTTTGAGGAAGGATCTGAACAAAAAGAAAGAAGAGGTTGAAGCTGCCATGAACAGCATCACTAGAGAGAGAGAACAACTCAGTAAAATGAAGACTGACAATGAGAAAGAGAAAGAAATGATTTTAATTGAAAAGGACAGAATAGAAGTCCAATGCTCTGAACTGAAGATGAGACAAGATCAACTCGTAAATGAAATGAAATCAATACAAACTCTGAGAAGGAAGCTTCAACAGCTTAACGAAAGGATCATTGAAGACATGAAAAACAAAATGGACAATTTGCAACAAAGGTCTGAAGATGTGCAAATGCTGTACACTGTATTGGAAGAAAAGGTGGCAGACCTTGATGGTGAAAAAGAAAAAATGGCTTATTACACTGAGTTGTTAGAGAGAGAAAAGGAAGTTATTGCAGGTATACTGTCAGATGTGGTCACCCAAAGACAGGACATGGAAAATCAGTGTAAGCAAGGGTTTGAGTTGGAAAAACAAGATCTTGAAAAACTGAAAGCAGTGCTGAAGCAAGAGAGAGAGGATCTGGATAGAGTGCATGAGATCATGACCAAAGAGAGACTGGAGCTAGAAACCAGTAAGAACAGTGTCCTTACAGAAAGAGGAGAACTGGAAGTTTTGGGGAAGGATCTCAAAAAGAAGAAAGAAGAGGTCGACATTGCCATGAACAGCATCAGTGGAGAGAGAGAACAACTCAGTAAAATGAAGACTGACAATGACAAAGAGAGAGAAATACTTTTGATTGAAAGCGACAGAATAGAAGTTGAAAGGTCTGAGGTGAAAATAAAAGAAGATCAAGTCATGAAGCAAATGAAATCAATGGAAACTATGAAAGTGAAGCTTCAGCGGCTGTACAATAGGATCAGTGAAGACATGAAAAACAAAATGGACAGTTTGCAACAAAACTGTGAAGGTGCGCAAATTCTGTATGCTACATTGGAACAAAAGGTTGCAGCACTTGATGGAGAAAAAGAAAAATTGACTAATTACACTGAGTTGTTAGAGAGACAAAAGGAAGGTATTGCAGGTATACTGTCAGATGTGGTCACCCAAAGACAGGACATGGAGAATCAGTGTAAGCAAGGGTTTGAGTTGGAAAAACAAGATCTTGAAAAACTGAAAGCAGTGCTGAAGCAAGAGAGAGAGGATCTGGATAGAGTGCATGAGATCATGACCAAAGAGAGACTGGAGCTAGAAACCAGTAAGAACAGTGTCCTTACAGAAAGAGGAGAACTGGAAGTTTTGGGGAAGGATCTCAAAAAGAAGAAAGAAGAGGTCGACATTGCCATGAACAGCATCAGTGGAGAGAGAGAACAACTCAGTAAAATGAAGACTGACAATGAGAAAGAGAAAGAAATGATTTTAATTGAAAAGGACAGAATAGAAGTCCAATTCTCTGAACTGAAGATGAGACAAGATCAACTCGTAAATGAAATGAAATCAATACAAACTCTGAGAAGGAAGCTTCAACAGCTTAACGAAAGGATCATTGAAGACATGAAAAACAAAATGGACAATTTGCAACAAAGGTCTGAAGATGTGCAAATGCTGTACACTGTATTGGAAGAAAAGGTGGCAGACCTTGATGGTGAAAAAGAAAAAATGGCTTATTACACTGAGTTGTTAGAGAGAGAAAAGGAAGGTATTGCAGGTATACTGTCAGATGTGGTCACCCAAAGACAGGACATGGAGAATCAGTGTAAGCAAGGGTTTGAGTTGGAAAAACAAGATCTTGAAAAACTGAAAGCAGTGCTGAAGCAAGAGAGAGAGGATCTGGATAGAGTGCATGAGATCATGACCAAAGAGAGACTGGAGCTAGAAACCAGTAAGAACAGTGTCCTTACAGAAAGAGGAGAACTGGAAGTTTTGGGGAAGGATCTCAAAAAGAAGAAAGAAGAGGTCGACATTGCCATGAACAGCATCAGTGGAGAGAGAGAACAACTCAGTAAAATGAAGACTGACAATGACAAAGAGAGAGAAGTACTTTTGATTGAAAGCGACAGAATAGAAGTTGAAAGGTCTGAGGTGAAAATAAAAGAAGATCAAGTCATGAAGCAAATGAAATCAATGGAAACTATGAAAGTGAAGCTTCAGCGGCTGTACAATAGGATCAGTGAAGACATGAAAAACAAAGTGGACAGTTTGCAACAAAACTGTGAAGGTGCGCAAATTCTGTATGCTACATTGGAACAAAAGGTTGCAGCACTTGATGGAGAAAAAGAAAAATTGACTAATTACACTGAGTTGTTAGAGAGAGAAAAGGAAGGTATTGCAGGTATACTGTCAGATGTGGTCACCCAAAGACAGGACATGGAGAATCAGTGTAAGCAAGGGTTTGAGTTGGAAAAACAAGATCTTGAAAAACTGAAAGCAGTGCTGAAGCAAGAGAGAGAGGATCTGGATAGAGTGCATGAGATCATGACCCAAGAGAGACTGGAGCTAGAAACCAGTAAGAACAGTGTCCTTACAGAAAGAGGAGAACTGGAAGTTTTGGGGAAGGATCTCAAAAAAGAAGAAAGAAGAGGTTGACATTGCCATGAACAGCATCAGTGGAGAGAGAGAACAACTCAGTAAAATGAAGACTGACAATGACAAAGAGAGAGAAGTACTTTTGATTGAAAGCGACAGAATAGAAGTTGAAAGGTCTGAGGTGAAAATAAAAGAAGATCAAGTCATGAAGCAAATGAAATCAATGGAAACTATGAAAGTGAAGCTTCAGCGGCTGTACAATAGGATCAGTGAAGACATGAAAAACAAAATGGACAGTTTGCAACAAAACTGTGAAGGTGCGCAAATTCTGTATGCTACATTGGAACAAAAGGTTGCAGCACTTGATGGAGAAAAAGAAAAATTGACTAATTACACTGAGTTGTTAGAGAGAGAAAAGGAAGGTATTGCAGGTATACTGTCAGATGTGGTCACCCAAAGACAGGACATGGAGAATCAGTGTAAGCAAGGGTTTGAGTTGGAAAAACAAGATCTTGAAAAACTGAAAGCAGTGCTGAAGCAAGAGAGAGGGGATCTGGATAGAGTGCATGAGATCATGACCAAAGAAAGATTGGACTTAGAGCTGATGAGATCTGAAATTCAGGAACAAAGTAAATTATTAGAAAAGGAGAAAAAGGAGATAAAAGAGGGAAGACACAAGTTGGACAGCACAAAAGCTGAGCTAGAAAAGAAGAAAGAACATGCAGACAGTCTGTTTGATGAGATAGACACAGAGAAGGCCAACATTAAACATCTGACCCTTCAAGTTCAGACAAAAAGAAACCAACTTGAACATGTCATGAACATGATAACCTTAAAACAACAAGAACAAGAACTCAAGGAAGATGAGTTAACAAAACGAAAACAAGAACTGGTAATGAATAAGAACACTGTGCTAACAGAAAGAGGAGAGCTGGATGTTTTGAGGAAGGATCTGAACAAAAAGAAAGAAGAGGTTGAAGCTGCCATGAACAGCATCACTAGAGAGAGAGAACAACTCAGTAAAATGAAGACTGACAATGAGAAAGAGAATGAAATGATTTTAATTGAAAAGGACAGAATAGAAGTCCAATGCTCTGAACTGAAGATGAGACAAGATCAACTCGTAAATGAAATGAAATCAATACAAACTCTGAGAAGGAAGCTTCAACAGCTTAACGAAAAGATCATTGAAGACATGAAAAACAAAATGGACAATTTGCAACAAAGGTCTGAAGATGTGCAAATGCTGTACACTGTATTGGAAGAAAAGGTGGCAGACCTTGATGGTGAAAAAGAAAAAATGGCTTATTACACTGAGTTGTTAGAGAGAGAAAAGGAAGGTATTGCAGGTATACTGTCAGATGTGGTCACCCAAAGACAGGACATGGAGAATCAGTGTAAGCAAGGGTTTGAGTTGGAAAAACAAGATCTTGAAAAACTGAAAGCAGTGCTGAAGCAAGAGAGAGAGGATCTGGATAGAGTGCATGAGATCATGACCCAAGAGAGACTGGAGCTAGAAACCAGTAAGAACAGTGTCCTTACAGAAAGAGGAGAACTGGAAGTTTTGGGGAAGGATCTCAAAAAGAAGAAAGAAGAGGTTGACATTGCCATGAACAGCATCAGTGGAGAGAGAGAACAACTCAGTAAAATGAAGACTGACAATGACAAAGAGAGAGAAGTACTTTTGATTGAAAGCGACAGAATAGAAGTTGAAAGGTCTGAGGTGAAAATAAAAGAAGATCAAGTCATGAAGCAAATGAAATCAATGGAAACTATGAAAGTGAAGCTTCAGCGGCTGTACAATAGGATCAGTGAAGACATGAAAAACAAAGTGGACAGTTTGCAACAAAACTGTGAAGGTGCGCAAATTCTGTATGCTACATTGGAACAAAAGGTTGCAGCACTTGATGGAGAAAAAGAAAAATTGACTAATTTCACTGAGTTGTTAGAGAGAGAAAAGGAAGGTATTGCAGGTATACTGTCAGATGTGGTCACCCAAAGACAGGACATGGAGAATCAGTGTAAGCAAGGGTTTGAGTTGGAAAAACAAGATCTTGAAAAACTGAAAGCAGTGCTGAAGCAAGAGAGAGAGGATCTGGATAGAGTGCATGAGATCATGACCCAAGAGAGACTGGAGCTAGAAACCAGTAAGAACAGTGTCCTTACAGAAAGAGGAGAACTGGAAGTTTTGGGGAAGGATCTCAAAAAGAAGAAAGAAGAGGTTGACATTGCCATGAACAGCATCAGTGGAGAGAGAGAACAACTCAGTAAAATGAAGACTGACAATGACAAAGAGAGAGAAGTACTTTTGATTGAAAGCGACAGAATAGAAGTTGAAAGGTCTGAGGTGAAAATAAAAGAAGATCAAGTCATGAAGCAAATGAAATCAATGGAAACTATGAAAGTGAAGCTTCAGCGGCTGTACAATAGGATCAGTGAAGACATGAAAAACAAAATGGACAGTTTGCAACAAAACTGTGAAGGTGCGCAAATTCTGTATGCTACATTGGAACAAAAGGTTGCAGCACTTGATGGAGAAAAAGAAAAATTGACTAATTACACTGAGTTGTTAGAGAGAGAAAAGGAAGGTATTGCAGGTATACTGTCAGATGTGGTCACCCAAAGACAGGACATGGAGAATCAGTGTAAGCAAGGGTTTGAGTTGGAAAAACAAGATCTTGAAAAACTGAAAACAGTGCTGAAGCAAGAGAGAGAGGATCTGGATAGAGTGCATGAGATCATGACCCAAGAGAGACTGGAGCTAGAAACCAGTAAGAACAGTGTCCTTACAGAAAGAGGAGAACTGGAAGTTTTGGGGAAGGATCTCAAAAAGAAGAAAGAAGAGGTTGACATTGCCATGAACAGCATCAGTGGAGAGAGAGAACAACTCAGTAAAATGAAGACTGACAATGACAAAGAGAGAGAAATACTTTTGATTGAAAGGGACAGACTAGAAGTTGAAAGGTCTGAGGTGAAAATGAAAGAAGATCAATTTGTGAAGAAAATGAAATCAATGGAAACTATGAAAGTGAAGCTTCAGCGGCTGTACAATAGGATCAGTGAAGACATGAAAAACAAAATGGACAGTTTGCAACAAAACTGTGAAGGTGCGCAAGTTCTGTACGCTACATTGGAAAAAAAGGTTGCAGCACTTGATGGAGAAAAAGAAAAAATGGCTTATTACACTGAGTTGTTAGAGAGAGAAAAGGAAGGTATTGCAGGGATACTGTCAGATGTGGTCACCCAGAGACAGGGCATGGAAAATCAGTGTAAGCAAGGGTTTGAGTTGGAAAAACAAGATCTTGAAAAACTGAAAGCAGTGCTGAAGCAAGAGAGAGGGGATCTGGATAGAGTGCATGAGATCATGACCAAAGAAAGATTGGACTTAGAGCTGATGAGATCTGAAATTCAGGAACAAAGTAAATTATTAGAAAAGGAGAAAAAGGAGATAAAAGAGGGAAGACACAAGTTGGACAGCACAAAAGCTGAGCTAGAAAAGAAGAAAGAACATGCAGACAGTCTGTTTGATGAGATAGACACAGAGAAGGCCAACATTAAACATCTGACCCTTCAAGTTCAGACAAAAAGAAACCAACTTGAACATGTCATGAACATGATAACCTTAAAACAACAAGAACAAGAACTCAAGGAAGATGAGTTAACAAAACGAAAACAAGAACTGGTAATGAATAAGAACACTGTGCTAACAGAAAGAGGAGAGCTGGATGTTTTGAGGAAGGATCTGAACAAAAAGAAAGAAGAGGTTGAAGCTGCCATGAACAGCATGACTAGAGAGAGAGAACAACTCAGTAAAATGAAGACTGACAATGAGAAAGAGAAAGAAATGATTTTAATTGAAAAGGACAGAATAGAAGTCCAATGCTCTGAACTGAAGATGAGACAAGATCAACTCGTAAATGAAATGAAATCAATACAAACTCTGAGAAGGAAGCTTCAACAGCTTAACGAAAGGATCATTGAAGATAGGAAAAACAAAATGGATAATTTGCAACAAAGGTCTGAAGATGTGCAAATGCTGTACACTGTATTGGAAGAAAAGGTGGCAGACCTTGATGGTGAAAAAGAAAAAATGGCTTATTACACTGAGTTGTTAGAGAGAGAGAAGGAAGGTATTGCAGGTATACTGTCAGATGTGGTAACCCAGAGACGGGACATGGAAAATCAGTGTAAGCAAGGGTTTGAGTTGGAAGAACAAGATCTTGAAAAACTGAAAGCAGTGCTGAAACAAGAGAGAGAGGATCTGGATAAAGTGAATGAGATCATAACCAAAGAGAGACTAGAGCTAGAAAGCAGTAAGAACAATATGCTTACAGAAAGAGGAGAACTGGAAGTTTTGGGGAAGGATCTCCGAAAGAAGAAAGAAGAGTTCGAAATTGCCATGAACAGCATCAGTGGAGAGAGAGAACAACTCAGTAAAATGAAGACTGTCAATGACAAAGAGAGAGAAATACTTTTGATTGAAAGGGACAGAATAGAAGTTGAAAGGTCTGAGGTGAAAATAAAAGAAGATCAAGTTATGAAGGAAATGAAATCAATGGAAACTATGAAAGTGAAGCTTCAGCGGCTGAACAATAGGATCAGTGAAGACATGAAAAACAAAATGGACCGTTTGCAACAAAACTGTGAAGGTGCGCAAATTCTGTACGCTACATTGGAACAAAAGGTTGCAGCACTTGATGGAGAAAAAGAAAAAATGGCTTATTACACTGAGTTGTTAGAGAGAGAAATGGAAGGTATTGCAGGTATATTGTCAGATGTGGTCACCCAGAGACAGAAAATGGAAAATCCGTGTAAGCAAGGGTTTGAGTATGAAAAACAAGATCTTGAAAAACTGAAAGCAGTGCTGAAGCAAGAGAGAGAGGATCTGGATAAAGTGAATGAGATCATGACCAAAGAGAGACTGGAGCTAGAAACCAGTAAGAACAATATGCTTACAGAAAGAGGAGAACTGGAAGTTTTGGGGAAGGATCTCCAAAAGAGGAAAGAAGAGGTCGAAATTGCCATGAACAGCATCAGTGGAGAGAGAGATAAACTCAGTAAAATGAAGACTGTCAATGACAAAGAGAGAGAAATACTTTTGATTGAAAGGAACAGACTAGAAGTTGAAAGGTCTGAGGTGAAAATGAAAGAAGATCAATTTGTGAAGATAATGAAATCAGTGGAAACTATGAAAGTGAAGCTTCAGCGGCTGAACAATAGGATCAGTGAAGACATGAAAAACAAAATGGACAGTTTGCAACAAAACTGTGAAGGTGTGCAAATTCTGTACGCCACGTTAGAGCAAAAGGTTGCAGCACTCGATGGAGAAAAAGAAAAAATGGCTTATTACACTGAGTTGTTAGAGAGAGAAAAGGAAGGTATTGCAGGTATACTGTCAGATATGGTCACCCAAAGACAGGACATGGAATATCAGTGTAAGCAAGGGTTTGAGTTGGAAAAACAATATCTTGAAAAACTGAAAGCAGTGCTGAAGCAAGAGAGAGAGGATCTGGATAAAGTGAATGAGATCATGACCAAAGAGAGACTGGAGCTAGAAACCCGTAAGAACAGTGTCCTTACAGAAAGAGGAGAACTGGAAGTTTTGGAGAAGGATCTCCAAAAGAAGAATGAAGAGGTTGACATTGCCATGAACAATATCAGTGGAGAGAGAGAACAACTCAGTAAAATGAAGACTGACAATGACAAAGAGAGAGAAATACTTTTGATTGAAAGGGACAGACTAGAAGTTGAAAGGTCTGAGGTGAAAATGAAAGAAGATCAATTTGTGAAGATTATGAAATCAATGGAAAGTATGAAAGTGCAGCTTCAGCGGCTGTACAATAGGATCAGTGAAGACATGAAAAACAAAATGGACAGTTTGCAACAAAACTGTGAAGGTGCGCAAGTTCTGTACGCTACATTGGAAAAAAAGGTTGCAGCACTTGATGGAGAAAAAGAAAAAATGGCTTACTACACTGAGTTGTTAGAGAGAGAAAAGGAAGGTATTGCAGGTATACTGTCAGATGTGGTCACCCAGAGACAGGGCATGGAAAATCAGTGTAAGCAAGGGTTTGAGTTGGAAAAACAAGATCTTGAAAAACTGAAAGCAGTGCTGAAGCAAGAGAGAGAGGGATCTGGATAGAGTGCATGAGATCATGACCAAAGAAAGATTGGACTTAGAGCTGATGAGATCTGAAATTCAGGAACAAAGTAAATTATTAGAAAAGGAGAAAAAGGAGATAAAAGAGGGAAGACACAAGTTGGACAGCACAAAAGCTGAGCTAGAAAAGAAGAAAGAACATGCAGACAGTCTGTTTGATGAGATAGACACAGAGAAGGCCAACATTAAACATCTGACCCTTCAAGTTCAGACAAAAAGAAACCAACTTGAACATGTCATGAACATGATAACCTTAAAACAACAAGAACAAGAACTCAAGGAAGATGAGTTAACAAAACGAAAACAAGAACTGGTAATGAATAAGAATACTGTGCTAACAGAAAGAGGAGAGCTGGATGTTTTGAGGAAGGATCTGAACAAAAAGAAAGAAGAGGTTGAAGCTGCCATGAACAGCATCACTAGAGAGAGAGAACAACTCAGTAAAATGAAGGCTGACAATGAGAAAGAGAAAGAAATGATTTTAATTGAAAAGGACAGAATAGAAGTCCAATGCTCTGAACTGAAGATGAGACAAGATCAACTCGTAAATGAAATGAAATCAATACAAACTCTGAGAAGGAAGCTTCAACAGCTTAACGAAAGGATCATTGAAGACATGAAAAACAAAATGGACAATTTGCAACAAAGGTCTGAAGATGTGCAAATGCTGTACACTGTATTGGAAGAAAAGGTGGCAGACCTTGATGGTGAAAAAGAAAAAATGGCTTATTACACTGAGTTGTTAGAGAGAGAAAAGGAAGTTATTGCAGGTATACTGTCAGATGTGGTCACCCAAAGACAGGACATGGAGAATCAGTGTAAGCAAGGGTTTGAGTTGGAAAAACAAGATCTTGAAAAACTGAAAGCAGTGCTGAAGCAAGAGAGAGAGGATCTGGATAGAGTGCATGAGATTATGACCAAAGAGAGACTGGAGCTAGAAACCAGTAAGAACAGTGTCCTTACAGAAAGAGGAGAACTGGAAGTTTTGGGGAAGGATCTCAAAAAGAAGAAAGAAGAGGTTGACATTGCCATGAACAGCATCAGTGGAGAGAGAGAACAACTCAGTAAAATGAAGACTGACAATGACAAAGAGAGAGAAGTACTTTTGATTGAAAGGGACAGAATAGAAGTTGAAAGGTCTGAGGTGAAAATAAAAGAAGATCAAGTCATGAAGATAATGAAATCAATGGAAACTATGAAAGTGAAGCTTCAGCAGCTGAACAATAGGATCAGTGAAGACATGAAAAACAAAATGGACAGTTTGCAACAAAACTGTGAAGGTGCGCAAATTCTGTACGCTACATTAGAACAAATGTTTGCAGCACTTGATGGAGAAAAAGAAAAAATGGCTTTTTACACTGAGTTGTTAGAGAGAGAAAAGGAAGGTATTGCAGGTATACTGTCAGATGTGGTAACCCAGAGACGGGACATGGAAAATCAGTGGAAGCAAGGGTTTGAGTTGGAAAAACAAGATCTAGAAAAAGTGAAAGCAGTGCTGAAGCAAGAGAAAGGGGATCTGGATAGAGTGAATAACTTAAAGATGATGAGATCTGACATCCAGAAACAATGTGACTTATTAGAAAAGGAGAAAAAGGACATAAAAGAGGAAAAAGACCAATTTGAAATAATAGAGACTGAGCAACAATGTCAGAGAGAAGATATTGATTCCCATATCGATGAGATCAAGCATGACAAACAAGAACTGTATCAAATGAAGACAACTATTGAAAAGAAGAGGATGGAAGAAGACCTTTCCAAGCTCAAAATGGGAGAGAACCAACTCACTAGTTTAATGATCTCCATAGGAAGTCTTAGGGCTAAGTTCAAACAGCTGAATCAAAGGATAAATGAAGACTTCAGAAAGCATATGGACAGATTAGAGCAGAAACATGGAGACATAGTCCAGTTGAAGTCAATATTGGAACTCAAGTTTGATGAACTTGATAAACAGAAAAATAAGATTATTGGTTATTGTGACCTGATCCAAAGAGACAAGAAATATGTGGTGACAATGAAGGTTGACATGGCGGTACAAACTGAAGTTGTAGCCAAAGTACTGCAGGAGGAAGATCCTGAAAAGCAGGATTTGAATAAACTTAAAGACTTTGACTTTGGGAAGGATGGTCTTCAGGCAGGCTTTGCGATCCAGACTGAAGAATTAGAACATCAGTGGAGATTAGAGGAAGATAAACGTGCAACACTCTCTGAGTCGGCAGTAGAAGAAGAGGATTTTACAGATGAGGGAATGTCAAAAAGAGATTATTTGCGAAATATCTGGAAGGACACTAAAACAGAACGAAAGGAGATTGATCAGATGAAGCGCCGGGGTCATGAGATGAGAAACAACCTGGAGAAAAGACTAACAGTAATTAATCAGTTTATTCAGAGAACATTGTTCCAGAAAGAAAAGGAACCATTGGAGAAGAGGAGCCTAAAACAAGGCTCAAGTAATGACACAACATCTCAAAGCGACTGTAACAGCAAAGCACTAGATAAAAAATACATGGAACTCCAACAACTTAAGATTCAGATGCTTAGTGAGATTGAGAAACTCCATGTCAAAGAAAAAGTGTCTAGGACACTGACAACTAGCAACAAAGCCAATCAAACATCCCAGGTGCATATAACCACAGAAGATGCAATAGTGCAGGTAAGTGAAGAAGCTTCTACCAAAATGTATCAAGAACCTGAAGCAGCCCCAGAAACAACCAGCGGACTTCTCTGTCAGCTCCGGCATTACTGCTATCGTTGCTACTGCCCCTGCTGTGCTTGTTGCAAGCAAGTGTGCCCAGAGGAGAAATGACATGACATGTCTATTTCAGGTCTATTTCTTTAACCACATCCTTTAACCACATGGAATAGATGGATAACCTGAGCCTGAACGTTTTAAAACAGGTTATTTGTTTTAGTCAGATATATATCAATGTGTTGGGAAAAATTGAAAACTGCCAGCCTGCCGTTAGGTTTCCTACTTTATAAGGATTGTGTAAATGGAATTAAATTATTGCTGTGACATTTTTTTTAAAAGCATCATGAGTAATAACAAAAAGTAATATAATAACTTAGGGCAAAATGTGTGAGGCTTTTGTTTCAGAAAATGCTTCACCTATACTGGCTAATACACAATATTATATTTTTGCATAATAAGATTGAATATTGAATGACTGAATTTTAAAAGTTAGTGTTTAATTTTCTGTGTGCAATTCCTGATTTAAACCTCAGCCCTTGCATGTTACAAATTAAACATATTTTATTCATCTTAAGAATCCACTGTTCACTTAATTACAGATTTTAAGAACTGACGTGTCAATTTGATTTCATTTTTCTTGTTGTTGCTGGTTTGTTTTTCTCACTCTTTAGAAATGTTTCAAAAAGACAGCCCAATATACTTTTATGCTTAAATGTAAATTCACAAATACATTTGTTAATCATTTTTGTCTTTGAACAAACCTTTTATTGTCAAATAAAATTATCAGTATATTTATACTTGTATTGCAAGTGACTTTTTTTAACATTAATATAACTTATATCAGTCTACTGTGCTCTTTTCTGTATTCCACTCATACTGTTTCCTGAATTGTAAAATCATCAGTTTGTTTACAGTGAAGAAAAAACAGAGAAATTGAAGCATTCATTTAAATTAGATAAGATATGACAAGATGATATTTAATTTAACAAAACTGTTTACATTGCAGTTTTATGCCACACTGGCTTTACAATAGTATGTCTTTAGTATAATCTGGCGAACCCTGAGCATCTTTCCTAAATTATGTTTCGTAAAAAATATATTGTTTGGGCTCAGAAATGCTTCCAAACTTCGCAGAACAGCCTGAAAGTAAGCACATAAATGTTACACAGATCACTGTGTGTAACTGTGTAGCTGTGTGATAGAGACTGCGTACTGTGCACATGTTGATTGGAGAGCAACCAGGGCACACCTGCATTGGTGGCAGACAATAAATTCCTTGAATCCCTGAAATTAAATTCTCCAAACTGACCGTCAAGCAAGGAGCAAGGAAATGTCAAATAAGAGACTTGTGACGTATCCCAGGTCTTTGGTCTACTTTTGTGCAGGGCAGGCCTAACGAATCCTGGCCTTTCTCTAAAAGATGATACACTGGAAAGCATTGATTGCTGGGAATTAGCTTTTAGGTGAAGTTGACATATTGTGTTTACTTGCACAGGAATCTGAGAGTGAAATGAATCAGTGTGTGTTTGGTCACATTAACTGACAACTATGGCAAAAACACTGGTGAAGGACAGGATGAAGAGACAAAGGTGAAACCAATCAGGGCGGGGAGACAATCAAAACTTGAGGGAAAACGGAAAAAGACAGGAAGAGAAGTGAAACAACTAGGGGCCCTATCTTGCCGATCTGAAGCGCAAGTATCAAACGCAAAACGCAAGTAGCTTTGTGGGCGGATCTCGGGCGCTGTTGCTATTATGCTGGCGGGAAAAATGACTCTTGCGCCCAGCGCAAATCTAAAATGGGTTGGTCTGAAGTAGCTACATTAGTCATAGGTGTGGTTTGGACGTAACGTGCAAGAAACCAATCAGAGCGTCATCTCACATTCCCTTTAAAAGCAGGTGCGCTTGTTCCATGGCGGATTGCTATTATAACGGTGGATTGGCCAGACGCACGCCAGGAGCGGTTCACAGCCGAGGAGACCGACGTTCTCGTCAGGGCTGTAAAATACCGAGAAGTGTCATTATTGACATGAAATAAATGTAACACAGCCATACCATAAATCAAAACAATGTAACACAGCTTCCAGGAAGAAGACCCTGGCCTCGGGAGCAGTGCGCACGGGCCAGCTGAGGAGGGAGCAGCGCAAACACCAAGGTGCAGAGGATCCAGACCCACTACACGCTGGAGGACCACCCGTTCCTGCAGCAAACCGGGTTTGACATGCTGGAGCGGGAGCTGTCCGGGATGCGGCAAAGTATTAATGCCCGTCCTGACCGGGTGGTGATGTTGCTGCTGCCTCTCAGGCGCATCCCCTCAAGTCTGCGCCCTTGAAACAGCATCTGAATGTGTTTTGCTTTTTGATTATTTACTCTAAATTGGTTTATAATTTATGAGTTCTCTTTGCCATTACAAAGAGTTCTTCATTTGATATTAATAACAATTTTTGGTTTTCACCCCAACGAAAAATACAACAAAATCACTTGGAAGATGTCAACTCATTTACTACATATATGTGTTTTATGATATTTGCAAAATATATTTATATGTATTGATATTTACAGGACAAGAATCTTCAAATCAAATTTGTTCTTACAACACCATTTCTTGCAGGATTCAGCAGATTCTATACATAAATGTCTAAATGTGAATTAAATCAGTTGAATATTCAGATATAAGTGTAGTTTTTCCCATTTAACAAAATCTTATTTGTAAATAATCTATGCTACTTTCTCTCCATAAATCTAGACCTTAAAAAGCATACAAAGATGGAATAAATGGTTTGCAGTTGTCCTAAATGGGTGCTTATGTGTGCTCTACTTATTAAATGATTAATAAGCACTTCCAAAGCATCACAGCAGCATGATGATGAAGTAGACCTGTGGGCTGCAGCTCAGTACTAGCAGATGACCAGGTGTCAGAGCCCCTCAGCAGTGGAACTCGTTGCCTAAATATCTTTCAAATCCCAAGAAAATACCAAAACCAACAGTCCTATTCCCTACTCTCTGTGGCTCTCAGCTCTAAGTCCATTGCTTCTCTACTGAATACATTAATCTTTAAAAACAACAAAGAGCCCACAAATATAGTTTGATTTTTACAAAAGGCTCAGCAATATCCAAATACAGCTGGTCACTCTAGTTCTTAGGAAACGCTAGTTTAACAGGAGGACATATGCATTTGTTGGGGACTATTTTCAGCTGCTGATTTATCCACATTTGGTGCTCTGGTGAGTACAACTTCAGTGTGTGTGTTCAATGAATGACCATGTCACCCAGTGCATCGGTGTGACTCACTGATGCGTTTTAATTGTTTTTGGACAGCAATGGAGGAAAAAGATATAGCAGAGTATAGTATATGGAATACTTGTTAGTAGATACATTCAGTGTTTGGGATTACCTTTAAATCCCTCTTTAAAGTTTAGGTGTATAACATTGCCATCTAGTGGTAGAAGGTATTAACTGGGAAGGGAACTTTCAAATTGAGGTTTGTATGGAAGAGGAACAAATTTAAAGAATCATTTCATTAAAGCTGGAGTAGGTATTTTGTCATATTTGCTGACACGTTCACTATATCCTGACAGTAGTACATGAGACAGATAATGTGAGAAAAATATCAGGTCCCTTTGGCTCATTGTAGGGCTTCCCATGACATTTGCAAGAATTCACTGGTCTTAACAAAATCAACCAATCAGAGCCAAGAAAGAGCGTTGATTGTTGAGTTTTATTCCCAGAGTGCCATATACAGAGGCTTTGGGACCCTGGGAGACTAAACAATCAACTAGCTTTCAAGGCCTCAATCCAAAGTGTCTTTATATCTTTCTTGGCTCTTTCTACTACTGTCAGGATATAGTCCAAGTTTTAGCAAATATGAAGAATGGATATTTTCAAAACATGTATTCTTACACATTACCTTAATTATATATTAAAAAGGGGTCTACTGTACATATCAGGTTTTAATTTTTCAAGCATTGAACAGCCAATAGCAGGATGAAAGACAATATCACAATACACATGTTCATAAGTCAAAGCAGATTTATTGTTTAAGGTTGTGTTTGATAGCAGGTGAGGGGAGTCCATTATGGGATGCCATATACCTGATTATAAGTTATGTGTCCCACATCTTTAATCAACCTAGATAGAATTGATTCAATCTTTAATTCAATCTCTGTAAGCAAATGCATGTATACAAGCTAATACATCACAGACCTGTATGCACTCACTAACACACAGACCTCCATGCACACTCAAGACATTCAGACATGACTGAGGAAAGAAAAGAGCAAATAATAGACAATATTGCACTGCAGAGAGAGACCATAGAACAGTTTGAATATGATTATCATTAGAAATTTCATTCACTAATCCACTGAGTAAAAGTACAGTGTGCAACGTTCGCAGCCACAGTCCTGTCAGGCCAGTGATCATGAACAAGTACAGATGATCAGTTTCACACATGCCTGTTCCAGATGGTCAGTGGACACATCCACAGATCTATCAGTTGGTCAGGTGTGACAAAAACCATGTCTCAAAACACCACATACGGTCTACTATGACTGTAGTCATTCAACCAGAACACATCAGACCTGACTGATCACACGTTAGAGGCAAAAGCATGAATTCCCAGTCAGAAATAGCACACAGAGTTGTGAGTTAATCATATCCTTTTTCAATTTTATAAAGACAACTAATTTGTAAAATTTCCATTGCAATAAGTTGTTCACATATAGTGTAAGGCGGGACTTGCCACAAGTGTGCTGTAACTGCAACATTTTACAATTCCGTGGCACAAATTTGCAAAACTCCAAATGCTATATATGGCCTCAAAATCTCACACAGCACACAAAGAAAAAAGACAAAAGTTCGGTATAAAAATATGTCATACATCACACAGTTAGTTTATCTGAGCGTAATTCAAACTTATGTCACTGAATTTGAATCGTTGTTTATTTGAAAATAAATTATCAAATAATTCTGTCAGTAACTAATTCTCATCAAAACTCAGTCTGCGGTGGTCATGTCATCAAGATCATACAAATAGCAATGAGAAACAAAATGTGCAACTTGTGCAAAAGTCAGCATTTGTAACAATACTGAGTAAGAACAACTTAAGTTCTTCACTGCATTAGGTTACCGTTTCTGTTGTGCATCCACCAAGTTTTTAATCAATATATCAAACCTTAGATATTTATATCACCTGTAGGTTTATTGTAGTGCTGGAGAGCTTATAACATTAAACCAAATACTGTAACAGACACTCATTGCAACATTTTGACAGTAATCAAAGAGAGAGAAATTACATTTCTTTTCCCTTTTTTCCACCACTCTGGCAATAGTGGTGAAGTAATTAGCATGTGTTGTGTTGAAATGCTGTTCACCAGACTAGCAACGTTAAAATACGGAGAAATGCTTACAAACACATGTTTGAGTATTAGAACTTGTGCTGATATGAAGTGTCTGTGTTCTGAGGATGGAATATGTGATGTAGTGTTTTGCTTTAGTATGTATGGATAGCATTTTATGTTTTAAAGGTCCAGTGTGTGAAATTTAGGAAGATCTGTTGGTAGAACTTTAATATAATATTCATAGGTATGTTTTCCTTAGTGTATCACCTAAAAATCGTTGTGTTTTTGTTACCTTAGAATTAGCTGTTTTTGTCTACCTCTTATGGCCGAGTCTGCCATTTTGAACCACAAGAATTCCAGAACAGACAAACCAAAACACTGGCTCTAGATAGGGCCTTAAATGTTTCCCTGCAACTGTAGTTTCTCCTATGCACTTGGAAGGCTGAGCTTTATTCAAATGGTTGCAATCTACAGCTTCACTTACCACTAGATACCACTAAATCCTACACACTGGTCCTTTAAGGGACGAATTGAGATAGTAAGACTGGCTCTTTGGATTAAGAATATTAGACTCACAATAGAGACTGAGGACTTTCTTCCAGCTTTTGTTACTAAAACTGGGTGGGAACAATTAGAGAGTTACATGGCGGTGTACAATATAATGTTGGTCAGGACATCCATTTTCAATATTTTTAAAAGCTCTCTCCATGTCACAAAGTGATTCAGTATATCTCCAATTTGTTTCACTATGGAGGAGGATCGGGGGAGAGCACTGTTTCAGGTAAAGTGTGTCCTTGATGTACAGGGCGAACGTGTGTTAGCGATCAATCACGCAACTACTTTGCATTTAGAAATCCCTAGGCGATTGGTAGACACTGAGATTTTAGATTGTCTGGTATTGCAAGACTATAAGAGTATTGTGGGCACCTGGTTAGCTCAGTCAGTAGAGCTGGCAACCCATATACTGAGCCTGAGTCCTTACTGCAGTGGCCCAGCGTTCGAATCCAACCTGCGGGCCTTTGCTGCGTGTCATCCCCACTCTCTCTACCCACCTTTCCTGTCTATCTTCAGCTGTCCCTATCAAATAAAAAAAGGGCAAAAAAATATCTTAGAATAAAATATAGGAGTATTGCACACTGAAAACTTATTTGGAGAGCTCATTGGAAACTGGGCCAAAGCAACTGCAAGTTCTGTTATTACTACTGAAAGCTTGTCGGCCCTTATGTGAAGTGATCTTTGCTTCTGTCAAACTCTAAGAAGCAACACAACAAAGGAAAAGCTGTAATCAGTCTATAAATGCTGGCAATCTTTACAACAGACCCGAGTGGTGATGACAACAGTACCTGACTCATGTTTTCTGTTTATCTGTAAACGTGTTTCAGTTGTGTGTCTGCTTCTTGTCACATATTGGACATCCATCACTGTGAATGACAGGCCTGATGAAAAATGGACCACTGAAATGAGCAAATCTGTGACTTAAAAAGTAGGAAAATATATCATGTCCAACTTTAAATCATATCTGTAAATCAACCCCCCCCCAAAAAAAAAAGATCTGTGCCCTTTAAACTAGTCACATTCAGTTTTGCTCAATTCAAACAAAACCCATGCTCTCCTGTATTGCTAGGTTCATGTGTTACCCTGTCAGTCCAAGTCCTCTTTGCCAAGTAGCTAGAGAAGATAGTTATTGTGCATTGAGCTCTCTGGCAACATAGTGAGATCACTTAAGTTCCTGTCCATGACTGCTTGCTTGTCGGTGACAGACCTGGAAAAGGAAACAGAGACGAAGGGTGACATGGGGCCGTCCAGAGGACCGTCAGCATGCTCTCTTTCTTCTGTATCTGGCGATGGGGCAAACAGCGGAGAGGGTGGTGATGTACCATCATCTGTGTTGTGTAAAGACACCACCTGCAGCGGGTTGCTGTGTGTCTTAGTGGTTCTTATGTTGTTATCTTTCCCTTTGTCTTCTTCACTTCCCGTCTTACTCTGTTGGTGGCTGCCACTTAGCACTTTCAGTTGATTTAAGTCTAAGCTGGGATAGGAGCCTGACTCGGTCATGGTCTGGAGGAGTTTGTTGATGTTCTCTGAGCCTTCATTGTATCCAATCTGGCTGGCTTGGGCTACCTGGCACAGGAGATGGGTGTGCTGACGGAGCTGGGCAATTTCTCTCTCAGTGGCAGCATTCTGCTTCAACAGGTCCTTGGTGCGTAGCGTGATGGCCAGCAGACCTGACTGGTTGAGGATCTCGGCTGTGTTGAAGAAACGGCGGTGGCGTGTTGACGAGCTGTCTGGAGCCAGGCAATATGGGCTGTGAGCCATGGAGGAAGAGGGAGATGAAGAAGGAGGAGAGGAGAATGAGGGGGAGTCAGAAGAAGAAGGTGGTGAGGGTGTCTGGGTACTGGAGACGGAGGGTGAGCCGACACTGTCAGAACCCGAGTTTTGTTGGCAGTGGTGGGACTTGTGTTGGATGGTGGAGGAAGAGCTGTGACCTCTAACTTTATACTGCAAGTGGGAATGGACTCTCCCCTCCTTCTGATGCTGCTGCTCGGGCTTCAGTAGGTGGCTGGTGGTAGACACGTCCTCTCTTTTCTCCTCTTCAATGCACACTCTCTTGCTCTGGCTCTGGCCTTCACTGCCACTCTCCTTAACCCCCTCCACCCATGTGGTACTCTTGCCCTCATGGCTCTCCTTCCTGGGGTGGGGGGCGATGCGAGGGTAAGAATTTAGGATGGGCAGGTATAAGTTCTTGCTGCTGTGGTTCTTGCTGCTGTGGCTCTGGTTGCTGCGGCTGCCTCCTTTCTTAACTTGACCCTGTGGTGCTGCTAGACTGGATAAAGGAGTCAGGGTAGAGGAGGAAGGGGCAGGCATTGTTGGCTGTTGGATCAGCAAGAGCTGAGTGGGCGCTTTGGGATTGGTAAGGCTGTGCCAACCTCCACCCCATGCCATGGAGCCATGCAGAAGCTGCTCCGGTCTAGACTGTACCACCAGGAGGTTGTGAGTGGGGTTTTTATGTGAGCAGCAATGAGAGCAGCCCAAACCAGAGTAAAGGAGAAAGCCACAGATGGGGAGGAGGTTAAAGTCACAAAGAGATAAGCAGCAACAATACAATGCAGAACAAATTACTTTGATTTAATAAATTAAAATGTAGTAATTCTGATATGCGTTGCAAATGTACTGGGTACACACTGTCACAACTGACCCTAATCTTTTTAAATATAAAATATAGAAGATTGACATAGTGACAAACCCACAGAAGAATTATCACAAACTCTGTGGTTTACTTTAGCTCTAAATAGTTTTTTAGTGTATTTCAATTAATTTCAGTGCAATTAAATTTTAATTGTACAGCGCCAATTCATAACAAAAGTTATCTCAGAACACTTTTCAAATAGAGCAGGTCTAGACTGAACTCGGCTTGGCGACAGCAGCAAGGAAAAACTTCCTTCTAAGAGGCAGAAACTTTGGACAGACTCCGGCTCTAGGTGGGACTCTATTTCTACTCATTTTTTGGTTTTACAGCCAATACATTTACTGTTTTGGTTAACCAACTGATGAAGCAAGTTGGAAATTTAGCAGTTAAAGAGCCAGATACTTCTCAAGAGTTGGGAGTCAATACTTGAATGACAAGTCAAATGAATGCTAATGCTACTCTGTGTCTGCTGGATGTGTAATTGTAATGTACAGCTGTTTTATACAACACATTTGCCATATCAACTTTACAAGGAGATAATAAGTCAGTGTTGTACATCTTGTTTCTGCTGCTCCCAAGTGGCCACAAAAATAATAATCAATTGATTGTGAGAAAGTCATTTTTCTAGAAGAAATACCAAACATTATTTAATTCCTGCTTTTTCAAATGTGAGAATTAGCACTTTTTTTGTTTTGTTTAATAACATAGTAAACATTGGGTTTTGGACTGTCTAGACAAAACAAGACATTTGAAGACATCAACTTGGACTGAACATTTTCTCTCTTTTTTAAACTGATATTTAAGACCAAATAATAATAATAACAATAAATAATGAATTAGGTTTAATTTAAATGATTAATTAGAAAATAATCATCATATGAATTAACACTAAATAATTGTAAGTTGCAGTCCTACAACCTTATTCCAGGACTATGGTATCGAACTGGAAGATAAGTTGTCTACCACCCAAGTAATTGATTGTAAGCTGTATGTTATTAACTGCATATTTTGTGTTGTCATTTGATCAGTTATCATACATAGTTAATATAGTGGCTTTCAAAAAAAATTTGCAGTGTCAATCAGTTAGTTCATTAGAAAATTCATTACTATTCATCTGTCAACAATAAAGGAAACTATTAAGATACACTTTAATAATGAAGTACTGTTGACTGAATGTACTTCAAAACAGAGTTCCCCATTCCTTAATAATTGTACTTGAATCTTTGTTCATGATGCAACAAAGTAGAACAGCTGAAAAAGCAACTTATGTGTTACTGAGTATCTCACCGGCTTGACCACCAGGTTTTTGATGATATAAATGGGGGTGAGCTCCTCATAGGGAGGCATGTTGTGGCCTGCAGCGTTTGCACTGTTGTTGTTGCTGGGGATTTTGCTGCTTTCCCTTTGAGGTTCGCTCACACTGCTGCGCTGGTCGTCTAGATCGATGTGCACAGAGTCAGAGCCAGCCTCTGAGGGAGAACCAAGAGTAAGAGGAGGTAGAGAGGACATAGGAGTGAGTGATGGGAAAGATGTTCACATGAATTCCTCACCATTTCCCACAGCACCAGATGGAGAAGGATGGAGAAATATCCAAATGTAAATGTCGTTTGATGTACACAGATATCCAGCAACAAGTGTTAGTTTTCACTTAAAGCCCCTGCAACAGGGGTCTCTGCTGGCTAGGAGCCATTTCTGGCCCTCCATCCCCCACCCCCTGGGCTGTGACATGTCAAAAATAAAATATAAGCAAGAGGGGTATTATTTTCTTGTTGTTTCATATCAATTTAAACTACTCCTTCATATACAATCAAAATAAAAATACAATTCTATTTGGAAAAAAAATATATTTTATTTGTTGCAAAATAATTGTCAAAGGTGCCAGCAAATGCAAGGGTTGAAAAGAAGAAAGCAGAAAATGTACAGAAACCGCATTATTTTATGATGAGTATGATTATCATTATGTTCATTATATATATATATATATATCATTGTATATATATCAGAATATAAGAATATTTGCTTTCCTGTAATACTTGAACATTGCAGTGGCCCTCCTATAGAGCTGAAAATACCAGCAGTGGCCTCAACAGTCTGTTTGAGACCCTTGACCTACAAGGCACTTTCATTTTGTGCTGATTCTGGCACCCCCTGTGGACAAAAGCAGTAGTGTTTCTACCACCTTGTTTCATTGATTTCAAGGGGAATCTGACCAAATGCAACCTAGTGGCAGGCATTAAAAACTATATAGAAATATCCAATCTTCTCTCTGATGGTCTTGTTTGTGTGGTCATATAGAGGCATCAGTATAGAAGATAGCAATTGTATATCTCATTAAGACATAATGTCCATAAGTTTTCTCTTCCATAAGAACACAATTAAATGCGTAATTTGTTTGTATAAAAGATTTATAAAGATTTACAGACAAAAGTCTGCGTCGATGCATCCAAATGGACTTTGCTCACCTGAGTACCCAGAGTCTTTTTCTGAGTCACAGTGCAGCATGCAGTTGCTCATGTCACCCATTCCAGATTGCTCCCTGTAGGAGCCACCCTGGGACGCCCGCAGGGTGGCACTGTTACTCTTATCCTTAGCAGTCTTTGAGGTGCCACGGGCGGCCCGCTCCCCAAAGTGCCCCTGTTCCTTTGGCATTCCAGAGCTCTAAAAATGAAAGAAAACAAGCAAACTTTTACTGTGAGATACACAGCACTGGATATTAAAGACATGTCATTTTTTTGTCTTATGCTGCTGAGGGTCAGGTTTGCCAGATTGTGGTTTAGCATTTGTGCACAAGCCCAAAATATCAACAATATTTCACTACAGAATCATTAACTGAGAGACACCTAATGACATGGGCACCAAATCTAATTTGTGTTTGATCTACATTGAGTGGACCTGTGTCTGCAATTACATAATCCCCCCAGAGCCAGTGGTTTGGCTTTCACCTGAAAAGCAGGGGGAGGTAGGGGGTAGGGGTAGTAGGTTGTCCATTGTATTGAGCCACCTTTCAGCTTTCTGCTGAATACTGGAAATTGGGCTTCAAGCACATCCGATGAGCCTGAGTAAACCAGCTTTTTGTAAGATTGTCCCTATCATTTGACTAAAGGATGGCAACTTTATTCAATTCAATTCAATTCAATTTTATTTGTATAGCGCCAATTCATAACAAAAGTTATCTCAGGACACTTTTCAAATAGAGCAGGTCTAGACCGAACTCTTTATAACATTATTTACAGAGACCCAACAGTACCACCATGAGCAAGACCTTGGCGACGGGGGCAAGGAAAAACTGCCTGTTAAAAGGCAGAAACCTAGGACAGATCCTTCGGCTCTAGGTGGGTGGTCGTCTGCCTCGACCAGTTGGGGTGAGAGAGTGAGAGAGAGAGAGAGAGAGAGAGAGCACAGCAACAACAGTAGCGACAACTACACTAATAGTAGTGACTGATGATGATGAACATGAAGAAGATGATGACGACGACGACAACAACATGAAGATATAGAGAATTTATCTGTGTGACTCCTGCTGATAGCTCTGTCTGTCTGTCTATGTTTGTATAAATATTAAGATAAAGATTTTTGTAATTTAACACTGAATGGTCTTGAAAATATGGAGTGAAAAAATATATAAAAAATGTTTCATCATGTTTCCTCTTACATTAAGAGTTTATATTTCTATACATATATAGTATATGTCATATAATGTATCATGTTGTCATTTGATTATTTATTTCAGTCTTATTTATGCATGTTATATGTTACGGCTGTTGCTGTCATTAGCTTAGCTATGGCTCAAGGTTTTCTAGGTAAAATCAATTAAGCCCCATTGCTGTATCTTCAGAAGCTGCAGTTTAAACAGCACCTGTGGTTGAGTCTCAACCTGGTTTCTGCGTCCTTTAAAAAGTCCTGGTTTAAGGTCATACAGTTCAGTTTAAAGAGACATTTCAGATTATTTCTAACTACTTACTCCTAAAATTTCAAATCTTTTACAATGTGTGTTCTTTGAATGTCAACAATCAAGTGTCAAACTTACATAATGACAGATCATGAATACAGCAGTAGGTTGAAAGGAAACGTAAATGTGCTATAATATAAATGTATATTTGACTCTGGTTGACTTTGGTTTATGTGGTGATGGCTTCTCATTTGATATGATTCATTGGAGTTAATCGATTATTGTCAAGGGTGAGATGGATATTGACTAATTGTCTAACAAACACCTCAGACTCACTGTCTAAGATATAGTTTCTCTAGATGGCATTACCTTGGCCTCCAGCACCACTGTCAGGAATCTTGGAGTTATCTTTGATCAGGATTTGTCTTTTAACTCCAACATAAAGCAAACCTCTAGGACTGCCTTTTTTCACTTACATAACTTTACAAAAATTAGACACATTCTTTTGCAGACAGATGCAGAAAAACTAATCAATGCATTTGTTACTTCTAGGCTGGATTACTGCAATTCCTTATTAACAGGTTGCCCCAATAAATCCATTAAGACGCTCCAATTAATCCAGAATGCTACAGCATGAGTACTGACAGGAACTAGATTATATATCTCCTGTATTAACTTCTCTGCACTGGCTCCCTGTAAAATTCAGAATAGAATTTAAAATCCTCCTCCTCACCTACAAAGCTCTTCATGGTCAGGCCCCTTCATATCTTAAACATGTGACAGGAGGAACCACCAACCTTCCAATTAGGGGACAACCCGCTCTGCCTCTGAGCCACAGCTCATTGTACCCTATTACCCCTCTAGAACACTGCGCTCTCTGAATGCAGTGCTACGTGTGGTTCCTATAGTCTCTAAAAGTAGAACAGGAGCCAGAGCCTTCAGTTACCAAGCTCCTCTCCTGTGGAACCAGCTTCCAGTTGTGGTTCAGGAGGCAGACCCCCTCACCACATTCAAGAGTAGGCTTAAGACATTCCTCTTTGATAAAGCTTATGGCCTGCTGCCATGGTCCTGCTTGACTCCCATTGTTAATATTACTTATATTATTATTATATAATATTATTGTTATTATTATTGTGATTAATAATATTATTATTATTACTATTATAGTTACTATTAATGACTACCTCACTGACAGACCACAGTATGTCAGACGAGCAGCACTGGCACACCCCAAGGAACCTTTCACCTTTCCTGTTCACCCTCTACACCTGTGACTTCTGCTTCAACTCTGGAGCGTGCCACCTACAGAAGTTCTCTGATGACTCCTCCATTGTCGGCTGTATGTCGGATGATAGGGAGGAGGAGTACAGAGACCTGATTGAGAACTTCATTGGATGGTGCGACAGGAACCACCTACAGCTCAACACAGGAAAAACCAAAGAGCTGGTGGTGGACTTCCGGCGGAGCAAGAGGACCCCCTCCCCTGTTGAGATTAGGGGGGAGAAGGTAGAGATGGTGGACACCTACAAGTTCCTGGGGGTGACACTCAACAATAAACTGAACTGGACGGATCACACTGAGGCCCTCTACAGGAAAGGACAGAGCAGGCTGTTCTTTCTGAGGAGGCTCAAGTCATTCAACATGTGCACTCGGCTACTACAGATGTTCTACCAGTCTGTAGTGGGCAGTGTCCTAGCAAGCTGGTGAGGAAGGCCAGCTCGGTGGTTGGGATGGAGCTGGACAGTGTGGAGGCTGTGACTGAAAAGAGGATGAGAGGGAAGCTGAAAGCCATCATGGACAACCCCTCTCATCCTCTCTACACTGAGCTCAGACAGCTCAGGAGCACTTTCAGCTACAGACTGACCCAGCCCCGAGCCTCAAAGCGGTTTGGAGGCTCGTTTGTACCATCAGCCATCAGACTCCACAACACCACAGCACCCAGTACCTCCAACCCCCCGCAGACAAAGACTGCTTTAAAACTCCTACCTACAACGCACAAGCCTTTTGCACTCTTTATATTTAATTTCCACTTTGGTAGTTTAGTAGTTTTAATTTTTTAGTTTTAGTCAAGTTAAATTTTCTGCTCATATTTTGCACTCCATGTCCTACTAAAACAATGCATAGTGTATATACTTTAATTTATAGTTTTATATCTTCTAATATTAATTCTAACGTGTACTACTCTTAAACAAGTGTATGCGGCGTGCCTGTTGTTTTGTTTCCGGTCTAGCTAGATCCGGTGTGGTGCTGTAGTTTTTCTAACGTTACTAGTTGTTGCAACAGCATGTGAAAAAAGTGTGCTAGGCCAAAAAGAGTGTTAATCTTGTGATAAAAAAATGTACGCTGTTAAAATGGGTTTGCTTTAACGCTGTTAACGCGTTTAAATGACAGCACTAATATTTTTATTTGTGATATTCTTTGTTCTCTGTTTTTGCACTACTTTGCCCTATTACTGCTGTGTCAACCTGAATTTCTCCTAGGGGGATAAATAAAGGAATATCTTATCTTATCTTATTATTATTGTCCATCGTCCCCCATCGTTGTGGCTGTCGTCATCATCATCATCATCATCAGTCATTTCTATTAGTATAGTTGTTGCTACTGTTGTTCTGCACCTTTGTCTCTGTCTCTGTCCTTCTCTATTTACCGCCCTCTCTCTCTCTAACCCCAACTGGTCGAGGCAGACGGCCCAACACCTAGAGCCGGGGTCTGTCTGAGGTTTCTGCCTCTTAAAAGGAAGTTGTACAAGGAAGTATACAAATAAAATTGAATTGAATTGAATCAATGTGGAAATAGTCTGCTTGCCAGCAACGTGAACCTGCATATGTTAAGTACCTCAAGTTTTAAATGTACAGTATGGGTCGCCAGTATTTAGAAACTTCCAGATGCTAACTTGCATATGTTGGGCAATTTGTAATGAGCATAATTAGCATTCATAAATCTCCAATATTGTGGTTTTGGCAGTTATTGAGGATACTGAATCAGTTTCAGATTTTTAAAATACAACATGCCTGTTTAAAACGGGAATGGCCATTATTGCTGCCATTAGGTGGCTGTGGCTCAGAGGCAGAGCGGGTCGTTTACTAATCGGAAGGTTGTTGGTTTGATCCCTGGCTCCTCCCGCCATGTGTCAAAGTATCCTTGAGCAAGATAATGAACCCCAAATTGCTCCTGATGTATGAATGTGTATGAATGCGTTTCTGTTTGATGGGCTTTGCTATCACTGTGTGAAAGGGCAAATGTGGCATGTAGTGTAAAAGCACTTTGAGTGGTCAGAAGACTAAAAAGGGGCTATACAGGTCCAGATCCATTTACCATTATTTATATGCTTAATACATTGGACCTGCATTTCATCAAGAAAGCTCAGTGTCATTGGTGTGAATGCTCAAACATACTATTTCTTCCAATTTCTTCAGTTCTTCTGGCGTTTTTTTTACTCTGCAGTTTTTTAGCATTGACCTTTGCCTTTATGGATGTGGTTGTGTATTATTCAATTCAATTCAATTTTATTTGCATAGCGCCAATTCATAACAGAAGTTATCTCAGGACACTTCAAATAGAGCAGGTCTAGACCGAACTCCTTATAACATTATTTACAGAGACCCGACAATTCCCACCATGAGAGAGAGAGAGAGAGAGAGAGAGAGAGAGAGAGAGAGAGAGAGAGAGAGAGAGAGAAACAAAGGTGCACAGCAACAACAGTAGCAACAACTACACTAATAGTAGTGACTGATGATGATGAACATGAAGAAGATGATGACGACGACGACAACAACGATGGGGGACAATGAGCAATGATTATAGTAATAATAGTATCTGTGGTAATAATAATAGTAATAATAATAATAATAACAATAATATCCGTGATATTAGCAATGGGAGTCAAGCAGGACCATGGCTCCACCAGGATCCATGAGAACCTGTGAGACGAGAAAGCACAAGAACTCCGGGGAAGAAGTGAAGTTAGTAACATACATTATGGACTCATATCTGTATTTTTGCTACGTTTGACCTTTGCCAGCCCTAACTATAAGCTTTATTAAAGAGGAACGTCTTAAGCCTACTCTTAAATGTGGAAAGGGTGAATGTGGCACGTAGTGTAAAAGCGCTTTGAGTGGTCAGAAGACTAGAAAGGTGCTATACAAGTACAGGTCCATTTACCATTTAAGATATGAAGGGGCCTGACCATGAAGAGCTTTATAGGTGAGGAGGACAATTTTAAATTGTATTCTACATTTTACAGGGAGCCAGTGCAGAGAAGCTAGTACAGGAGAGATGTGATCTCTTTTTCTAGTTCCTGTCAGTACTTGTGCTGCAGCATTCTGAATTAATTGGAGCGTTTTAATGGACTTATTGGGGCAGCCTGATAATAAGGAGTTGCAGTAATCCAGCCTAGAAGTAACAAATGCATGGATTACTTTTTCTGCATCTGTCTGTGATAGGATGTGTCTAATTTTTGTAATATTACGTAAATAAAAAAAGGCAGTGCTGGAGGTCTGCTTTATGTGGGAATTAAATGACCAAATATAATCAAAGATAAGAGGATTCCTGACAGTGGTGCTAGAGGCCAAGGTAATACCATCTAAGTAACTATATCTTTACACAGTGAGTCTCTGAGGTTCTTGGGGCCAAGTACAAGAATACAAGAGTTTAACAACAGAAAATTGCAGCTCATCCAGGTTTTTATGTCCTTAAGACATGTTTGTAATAACAGTGAAAGTTAATGGAGTGATGCCTAAGGGAAGCATATATAAAGTGAATAGAATTGGTCCAAGTACAAAACCTTGTGGAACTCCATGAATAACTGTAGCATTTATGGAAGATTCATCGTTAACATGTACAAACCGAGAACGATCTGATAAATATGACTTAAACCAGTTTAGGGCAGTTTTCCTTTTTTTTTTTTTAGTTTTTTTTTTGTGGCCTTTTATTACCTTTAATTGATAGTGAATCCGAAGATAGACAGGAAAGGGCAGAGAGAGGGGATGACACGCAGCAAAGGGCCACAGGTCTGTTAGATCGGACCACATGGGCCAGCCTTCACTCTCCATGTGCATCAATGAGCCTTGGCCACCCATGACCCTGTCTCTGGTTCTTTTCCTTCCCTGGAGCACTTTTGATAGGTACTGACCAGTGCAGACCGGGAACACCCAACAAGAGCTGCAGTTTTGGAGATGCACTGACCCAGTCGTCTAGCCATCACAATTTGGCCCTTGTCGAAGTTGCTCAAATCCTCACTTATTCACCTTACCTGTCAGTGCTCATAATTTTATGGCTGATCAGTGTAAAAAACCTCAAAGTCAATTTAAAATTCCTCTAAATAAGCCAATCGGAGGTAGAAATATGGTTGCTTCCAGTCTAAACGGCCATTTTGTACCCCCAAAACCAGTTCAATATTGTCCAAATGGGCCAAGCAGTCACGGAAATATTGCCCATGTAAGTCTAATTACGCTAATTGCCCAACTTATGCAAGTTAGCATTCAGCAGTTTCTAAATGTTGGGGACCCATACTGTACACTTCTAACATAAAGGTTTGGGGTACTCAATATTTCACAATAACACCAGGAACAGTGCAGCAACGCTGATACAATGACGATAACATTCATAATTCCATTGCTGTGTTATGTAAGCCTTCAGACTCCCAGTGTGCTACATGATGATTAAGGGAGGTTAAACACTTCAAAAGTCTGGAGGAGAGTGACACCACATATCCAGCTATCCAGTCAAGCTGTGCCAACCAAAGGAACCGTCCATTGTCCAATAGTACAGCTGCACTATCCCCCTCTGCACTACTCCCCCATGACCCCTCTTACTTCCTGCATTACTTTATGCATTTCCTGTTGAAACAATATGTTTGGGGCAAGACACGTTTGGGGCAGGATGCAGTTGGGTCAAGTGCTACGTCCAACGGGAGAGCTGTGCGCTTAATGTAGGGAATCTGGATAGGTGGTGTCTATTTTGGTGAGGCCTCCCACAGATGATGAGGTACTCTGACACCTATTCTGAGCTGCAATTAAGCTGAACCTGTGCTCGCTTTGACAGAGCAGTCAGGTCCAATTAAAGACACAAATATGTTTTTTATTTCTGCAAGTTCTATTATCTGGACTCGATGTAAACCACAGCTAAGCTAGTGGGGTGCAAAGAGACATATGAAAACCATATGAAAATATATCAGTTATATTTGACAATATGTCTAGAATATTTGTGTTTACGCCAATGTGAGACATTTGAGCTGCAAAGTTCGGCCACAATCAACAGGATTCACTGTATGAAACACTGCTATGTTACACTACGTTACGTTAATGATGTTTTGAATATAGGGGTCACCCTTCATGGAGTCCACCATGTTGAACTGCCATGTTTTTACAGTAGCCAAGAAGGGACTAACTGAACACTGACTCTAGGTGGGCTGTTTGCATTGTTTCACGTTTCTCACTGTAGTTTCTCCTACATGCTTGGAAAGGAAGGGTGAAGCAAGGGAGTGGCAATTTGCAGACTACACCGCTAGATGCCACTAAATCCTACACACTGGACACTGAAATTCTACTTACTGTATATATACATACATAAAATAAAATGCAAGGTGCTCTAACACTGTATCGCCTCTACTCAACATGTGGATACTGTAGTGTTTAGCTTCTTAAAACCCTAAAGTTTAAATTGCACTTACATCAGTCTACTAGCTTGTAGTCCCAAAGTATATGTGACGATTAGGCCTACTTAACAGAAAGTAAGAAACTGCAGAGAGACACTGCAGAGACTCTCTGCATTTAGAGGGAAAAAGTGTGTTTCCTGAAAATATTATTATTCAAAAATGGGACAGATGTATGTGATTTATGATCAGAATGGTGTTAGAGCCTTTTCCAGCACATCATCAGTGCAAAGAGAGTGATCCATCGTATAAATGTAAAAAGAAATGTTACAGTAGAAGTGCCCTATCAAGAATCTGTTATTTCGTGGCCAAACAAATAAATATGTCACATGTAACTGAAGAACTGGACCAGCGAGTTAAGCAAGGACGTATCACAAAAAACCAAATCTTTCTTTTGGCAGCTCACATCCTGTTGATAGTCCACAGTATAATAGTGGTATTTTACAGATAAAACTTTGGTCACTATGAACTCTGTAAGCTTCTCTTTTTGTAAACTGTGCTCTAACATTATCTGAATAAGAAGCCCTTTGTATTTGACACCAGTGTGCTCTATGATACAGCTGATATACACAGAAGGCCCATTCGTGAGCATGGTAGTGTTTGTCATGTGTTTTACCTACTGTGTAAACATGACAGCATGCACATGCAGGATGAGGCTGCAGCAGGAGCAACTTGATAAGATGGTCCCCGGCAAACTGTACTGTCCCACCTCCAACACTGTTATGTAATACACTGCTGCCACTGCTCAGGGAAAAAAATAAGCCTGCTATTTCCCCATTCACACTCACACACAGTACACAGTATAAACTCTTTAAGCCTGCAGCAGAGCCCATGGTTGTGACATATTATTAAAGCACAGGCTGACGTTGGACAGTGGACAAAAGTTTGGACACTTATAAGTAGTTCACTCACCTGTCAGTGTTTTACCCACAGGACGAGAAAGGACAGCTCAATTGTAGCAGCAGGACGAAGCATCTCCACAGTCAGGGAGGCAGTACCTTCCTCCAGTGCCCACTTTACATCCTGTACTGGACAGAAGAATAATATATGTATGTATATATATATATATGTATATATGCTATATATACACAGAGACACCAAATTACTAAGACCTAACTAAATGAAGTAAGAAAGCATTAAAGTGATACATGAGGCTGCTGTCCAGAGGAGTGTCCTCACACGGCCGGTCTGACTGTGTACTGAAAGCATCCATGATGTTGAGTTCCATGGCCACGCCCCCTTAATATATTAAGTAGCGCGTCTGTGATGACGTAGCGGCGGCGATTTGGCCAATCCCGTGCCGAGACACGTGTTTGGGTGGTGACGTCGGACAGTCCACGTGAGGGGTGCGTTTTGGTACTAGTACGGTGCTTTTAAGTGCTGTTGTAAATATGAAAACCGGACCCTGTTGCACATGGAATGACTGATACATTAGAGATGTTGTTCTGTCTTTACAAATATTTAATTACTTATTAACTTATTTATGAAGTAAAATCTACACTACAGATATGACAAATACAATATAGATAAATCTGCATAATGCACTTATGCAGATTTAGTCTCTGCAGGCTGTCCAGCAGTTGAAATGAATGCTTTGCCCTCATTTAAATGTATTTATTATGATTTATAATATGATGTTTTTTTATAATAATTATTTATTATTATATCTATTTTTTGCAGGAGAACTGCACTGGTTTAAAAAAACAATTGATTTTACTGCAGTGGTGTGGAGATCAATACAGGCTATGATTTACAGATGTTGCCAGGGCCCAAAGCTGCACAAACTGAAGGGGCTGGTAAATGGTCTCTCTGATGGCGTGTTCATGGACAGACGGAAAAACTGACATTCTACTAGAAAATGGTTAAAGGGCACCAAAATAGCACCATTAGTAACAATATATAGAATAAGCAATAAACACTATCATATACAGCAATAATAAAAATAATAGATAAAACAATAAAAGACAATAAAACCACAGTGAATAAAAGGTTAGATAGGAGGATCACAGGAAGGTTATGATATAAAAGTGTGTTTTAAGAAGACACATAAACAAAGTTATGAATTTATGACCAAATAAACACAATCATTTTTTTCTGATCACCACAGAAATATGCTGGTTTTTCGACATTCAAGATTCAAGAAGCTTTATTTATCCCGAGGGAAATGACCGTGCAACAGTTGCAATACAAAGGCGGGAAAGTAATACAGGGTTAGAGTAAAAATAAGATAACATAAAATAAAATAAAATAAAATAAATAATAAAATAAAGGCTAAGATAAAATAAATCAAACAATGAACTAAATAGCAGCATTTGTTAGCAACTAAGGTACAGTACAACTAAATAAAGTGATGAGTGAAAACTGTGTAAAAAATGATAAAGTGACATTTGCTCAGGGCACAGTGTCTCCACTGTCCCTCTCGCGACCGGAGGTAGATGAGTTATACAGTCCTGTATATTGTATATTTCAGCTTGTATATTTATTTCCCCCACTGATTTGTGTCACCAGCTGATGGGTTCTTCACAAAAATACTGTAACATGTTCCACATGTAACAGAACACCTAAATGATTTATTTTGTACAAATGTTATTATTGTTTGTGTGTATATACATTTGCACATTTTCAATTCAATTCTATTCAGTTTTATTTGTATAGCACCAATTCATAACAGAAGTTATACATATATATATATATATGTGTGTGTATATATATAGCCCATAGTAGTATATAGTAATTCGAGCTTGTTGTCCTGTTTTTATATTTTTACATTGAGAGCAAAGTAAAATCGGAGTCAAATTCTGTTCAATAAAAGTTATTCTGATTCCGAGGCTGACATTGTTGCCCCGACTATTCCCGTAGGCCCTGAACGCAGCGTTGGAGACAGTGAATGTGTGCGGCAACATGTGAGGCAGGCGGGTGGAGGCGTGGTCGCTCCCCGGCAGCACATGTTCCCTGCTGGGGGAGTGCTGAAAAACACCGTGAGACTTCCGTGTGTCTGGACCCACGCGCACGCGCAAACACACACACACACACACACACACACACACACACACACACACAGGAGAGAGCGTTACGTAACTGCCATTCTCTCATCCTATGAACATGACATAACTCAGTTCTCACACTTCGGACATTGTTACTTGGTTTTTTTAGAGGGGAACGTGTGTGTAGCCTACAGTATGACAATGTGATTTCGCTCTTACCTTGGATGTAATCAGATTAATATGCATCTAATTTATGAATCCAGCTCCAGCTGTTTTAAGTGATCCAGACCGTTTGGTTGAGCTCAGCAATAAGACTCAGCTCTTTCAGCTCTTCATTTAGTACCACTTGTGGATTATATAATTCAGGCAAATTTAGCAATGTTTTGACCTATGATTGGTTTACCTACATATACTGTACATATATCACCTGAAGCTGCAGTTGGTCATTTTTATTAAAATATTTTTGTGTCATATTTGCTGAAACTTTCACTATATCAGACAGTAGTACATGAGTGATAATGTGTGGAAATTCCATAGCATTCCATAATTCCTTTAGGAGTGCTAGGATGTGCTCCTGAGTGCCTTGGTACTTGTAGAACTTGTTACGGTCCATTGTGTAGGTTCTAGTGTCAGACTGCAACCATTTGAATAGAGCTCTGTGTTCTAAGTGTGTAGGATAAACTACAGTGGCTCAAAAACACGTGAAAGGGCCTCTGTAGATAAAAAGAGCTTATTTAAAAGTAACAAAAACATACCTATGAACATATTCCATTTCTGAACAATAGATCCTCCTAAATGTTACACATACAAAGAAGAATTAAGACACAAACATGAGGATGCATTCAGACCGTTAAAAACGTGTATTGGATCATTGTCTTTCAGAATTACATTCATAGACATAGAAATGAATTGCTTGAATAGAATAATGTAACTGAAAACATACATTTCGTTCAACCATTATGAATTTCCTTAATTTGTGAAGGAGGTTCAGAGTACAGGAAGGGTGAGGAAAAACGGTAAGTCAAGATGAAAAAACAAGACAAAAACGAAAATAACGGAAATTATGTCAAAACAGCATATGTGGTAGAAGGCTCTGTGAGCGACGGGAAGTTGAGCAGGTTTGTCTGCACCAGCTCTTTATTTATTACCAGTGACTAAACAGTGTAGCACCAAGTTAAAGGATGCATTTTCATGTACAGTTTAACACCCAGTATTGCAAATCTTAATGGTACGCCACTCCTGGTTACCATTTTTAGTTGTGCAGCGATTGATAACAGATGGGAAGAATTTCGAAAGAGACATCCTTGCGAGTCACCATCGCACTCAAACACAAACAATTGGACTATATTCATGATGTACGCAGCTCCCTGGATGATTTTTTTTTAGCTCTCCAGCTCAAACTTTAATCGTCCGGTTCAATCTAGTGGCACATTGCAGTCTGAAAAAAAGGAGCAGTTTGGATGAAGTAGAACGCTGTAAGATTTACAAAAAGATGGAAGAATGGCCAGGAGGATAACTGTCAGCCACAACTTCAAACGTGTAAAGTCTCCAGTAGGTAAAGGCGAGTTACATCAGAGGAAAGGCTACAGAGATAAACTATAACAAAGCTTCAGAATTGCTGTGTCTGACTTGAATTTCTCCTACAGGGGATCAATAAAGGTACATCTTATCTAGTCTAGCTCTGAATGCTAAGAAAGGACGTCACTCCAAATATAAACATGTTCTCTGGAAGTGCAGGGAATTTAGTTTGGGGCTCGGGCTGGTTATCAACAGCAGTGCCAATACTGGGGCTGGGAACTGATATCAATGCTGCAATCGAGTCATCTTATCAGTCCGATTCTTCAGTGATTCCCTTATTGATTCCTGATCAATTTTCTGTGCAGACCTAAACAGACCTGTGTCTGTCTGTCATAATCTAAAGTGGATGCAGCGAGAGAATATTTGTACAGCATTTGTTTTCATTTAGGCTTTCTTAGGCAAAGACTAAAGACATTAATACATTTATACAAACACATGGCATTCCTGGAATTTAAGGCCATGTTTCATGTGTAAAAAGATGATCACTGCAGATGGAAGGATCATTTTACACACAGCTTTCTATCCACCATGACTCCTTGTTGCGAGTATATAGCAGGATAGGTGCACAAGATCGACTTCATTGTTTTGCAATATAGAACTGTCACAATAACTGCGACAATAAAACAAATGGATAAGAATCCTTGATTCCCATCCCTAGTCAAACCAACGCCTGAGTTTCACTACAAATACCCAAACGTTTTTGATACCTTACTATCTACATTCCGTTCTCAATTAAAGGGGTCTATGGGATTCAATTGCATCTAGTTGACTGAATAGCTTCCAAGTAGGGATGGGAGGATATACGATAGAATTGCACTAAAAAACATTCAGATATATTTATTGTGAATATTGTTAACCGTGAATATCCTCCCGTGGCTTGACCTGAAAAAGCTGTCTAGCTCACCAGCGTACAGTCTTACATTGATTTCATAAGGGGAAAAGGGGGAAATTGCCTTAAGACATACAAGAAATGTACTGAAATTAAACTGGCCAGATGGAGATGTAAATCAGAAAACTATCTGAGCACACTTGTTTACTACTAACATTTCAGTGAAGGGTTACAAAAATAATGAGCATCGACATCAATCCAGGAAGCTTTCAGCTACATTATGAACATGTCCATTTGAGAAAAATCAGGTCTGCTTTAAATCACTGTGCTTATTAAGCCTCTTAAATCACATGGCTGGTGTGTATTTTGCTGATCAAGAAAGATCAGAAATGTGTTAAAATAAAAAAAAAAAACTTAAAAACAAAAATAACATATACACCTTGTGCATGAAGGTATTCCCAAATTCCCATTAACTGCTGTGTTGCACTTGACAGATCTGTTAACAGAGATCACATTCTGAGATGAGAGCAAACGAATATACAATTGCATTGCTTCTAATTGCATACAGTTTTAAAAGGACAGCCTCTCTCTCCGACGCCTCGTGATTCACTCGCTCAGAGCGTCTCTCCACAGACACACTTGGATTATCATGTGTTATCATCAATTCATGTTGTTCCTGATGTGTATCGGGCAAGACGCACACAAAGCCTCACACACTCTGACTAAACTGATACGTTTAGTTTGGATCGGATGCCCCCATTTACAAAAAAAAAATAAAAAATCCACACACACACACCATTTCTATCACCAGTGGTAACAGCTAGTTCTGAAGAGCACTTGGAAACATGGTGAAGGAACTGTATGGCTTCTCATGAGACCATAAAAAGGAGTTAAAATGATCTGTGTTTACAGTCAGAAAGAGCAGCAGTAATTGTTTATAGGCCACCCAAAGGCGCTACAGACGGAGTCCTGATTTTGTTGTTTTCTTGTGCTGATGACTATTTGAGGTACTGAACTCCAGTTTAATACAGTACAGCCAGTGTGGCCAGGCGTTGCCCATAGTGTGTATGGAGGGGTTTCTATAGAACAATATGGCTGCCGGCTGAGGCACTTAGATCCTGATGGGACCAAAACCTCATTAAAGATGGAGGTTCTGGCCATTTTGTAGCTGTAAGGGATGTAGCCAAGGTGTTCATGCCTTGTGTGTTTGTCTGTGTGTGTGTGGCAGAGGTGCTATCACTCTCTTATGCTAGCAGAATACGAGAACTGGGGAAAATGTGCTTGCTGGCCAGGGTCCTCGCAGTCCAGACTGTTATCTGTAGGACAAGACAGCACAAGTGAGCCAAGAAAGCAGAACTTGATCATTGACAGTAGTGGATCACAGTGGTGGGCGTGTGACAGTGCACTGACAGCGAGCTGCATTAGAGGATACTTACACTTGTCTGGAGGAGTGAGTGTGATGGTCTGCGCTGTGAACTCCTCATCAAAGTACCGGGTGTCTGTCTCTGATGTCACTTGCGGTCTGAAGAGTGGGGTGAGCTGACGCAGGAAGGAGAGAAGATGGGTAAACTGGCTGTTCCATTGGGAACATACTGGGTTTATAAAAGGACTACTGAAGACAAGGGTCTAAATACTGTCTGTGTACTTTGTGTATACCTGAAATTCAAAAAAATATATCCAGTAGGGGGCAGACCAGGGCTGTATCATCCCTTACTGACACTGTGTTATCTTCCACAATGTTAACATCGCTATGTGGTTAATGTGTAATAGTTAGGGTTGGGCACCGGAACCTTGTGCTAATGTGGATACTGGCGGATCTTCTAACTATAGGCTACTCTGTCTGTTCACTGGCCATTTCCAAGGCTAACAGCTGCACTTGACACTGAGTAACTTAACCAATGCACATATTTTTGACCTCACACATCCCCTGAACCATGACCAGCAAACACAATGGTTCAGATTATTATTGAACCATTCAATTCCTACTTTCTTTTGATTCTCATTCATAGAGATGAATTTAATCTGTTTGTTATTCTGTTCCTCACAGCGCAGTTCAAAACCTGACTGCATCTATAAAGTTGTAAGTATTTTATGTACAGGCGATTGATGGTAAGAGAGTGTCTGAAATCACAGATATGAAGGTTGACAGTGTCTGTGACTAAAAAGCAAACCCCAGTTTCACTTCCTCTATCCTCAAGATGTCTTACCTTCCTCTGCACCACATCCTGCCAGTTGATGGTGATGAAAAATTTGTGAGTCATCACTTCTTTGGCATCCTCAGGACCTCCACCTAACCTGTCAGTCCAAACAAGATCATGTACGAATCAAGTAGGTATTGAAAAAACGAACAAAGGAACACACACACACACACACACACACACACACACACACACACACACACACACACACACACACACACACACACACACACACACACACACACACACACACACACACACACACACACACACACACACACACCTCTGTTTGGGGTCCTTCTTGAGCAGGCCGGCCAGCAGGGACTTGGCCTCGGGCGACAGGTTCCTAGGGAAGCGGATCTCCTCCATGAGAATGAGCTCAAACAAACGCTCATGGTCTTGGTTGTAGAAAGGCAGGCGGCCACACATCATCTCATACATGACTACACCCAGACCCCACCAGTCCACTGCACGGCCATAGTCATTATCTTCTAGTACCTGAGAACCAGACATTTACTTGATTAACATTTCTCAACAACGGCAGCAACAAGTGACTTTGACTTTGCATTTCACTGAGGTTCTGACCAAGGCTTGCTCAACTGTTATTGGAGCACAGAGCACAAAGGGCCAGGACTTAGGATACGAGGACTTGGTAGTGCATTATGTGCATTTACACTGAATGTTAGAATCCATATTAGGGGCATTCTGATACATTGGCGTTTTGCATCTTCCATGTGTGACCTATTTAAAAATAACGATGATTTATCTAATAATTCTCGAAGCAACCTGGGAGTTATATTTGATTCAGAGTGGTCCTTCACAGCTCATGTAAATAAAGTGGTTCACTCCCACTTTGCTCAACCATGAGCCTGATCGCTGCATGAGACCCTCTGGCAGGGGATACTCATGGTTCCAAAATTTTCAGTAGTCACCAAAGGTGAACAGGCTTTTGCTGTCCGGACCCCTCAAATGTGGAACTCCCTGCCTTGTGATCTCAGGCCACTTTTAAATGTCTGCTAATTTCTAACCTTTATGGTTTGGCTTTTTCTTAACTAGTATTTGCTTTAGCATTTACTTTTTCTCCAGGGTACCTACTTAAACATCTCAGAGAACAAAGAAGAAAATCAGCCTGAACTGGCCCACAACTCTCAGTGTTGACACTTATTTGGTCCAAATATACCAAATCCAGTAACAGGTCAGATACTGTGCTCATGTACTCATACTTGTAATAATAAAACTACTCTGATACTGCACCAGATACAACTTTATGGCAGTGTAATGTTACATAACCTCTCGTTAGTTCATCAGGAGTGTATATATTTTTCATTCATTCATTTATAGTCTTATATTTTCTATTATACTTTGTAATATTCTTATTGCAATACATTCCCCTATGCTGCTGTGTCTAATTTGAGTTTCTCCTATTGGGGACCAATAGAGGTACATCTTATCTTATCTTAGGTAGGCGGAGGAGAAGCAATGTCAGCAGTCTGGAGATATTTTAAGCAACTTTTACAGTAAGAAAGTGAGGAACATCCGATGAAAATATGAAAACATGTTTTCAAAGTTATTGTTAGAACTAAAATTATTAAGTACTCATGTTTGTATTTGGTTTTCAGACTCTATTGGGTCTGCAAACAGGTTTCAGTGCATCCCTTGCAAGGCCTAGTAGTGAAAGAATTGTTTATTCTTAAGTATCAAGTAAATTATTATAGGTTAAGCACATTAATATTTAACAGGACTCTTCATGGTAAACAAAAAAATAATAAAAAACTTTCTGGTTTGATTTCAATCATTTAAATGCCATTTAAGATGAAATGTTGTTTTTTGTATGACATATATTTTCAGGCTGTGTACAAATAGTCTCTAAAAGTAGAACAGGAGCCAGAGCCTTCAGTTACCAAGCTCCTCTCCTGTGGAACCAGCTTCCAGTTGTGGTTCGGGAGGCAGACACCCTCACCACATTCAAGAGTAGGCTTAAGACATTCCTCTTTGATAAAGCTTATAGTTAGGGCTGGATCAGGTGAGTCCTGAACCATCCCTTAGTTATGCTGCTATAGGCCTAGACTATCGGGGGATTTCCCATGGTGCACTGAGCTCCTCTCTTCCTCTCTCTCTCTTTCTGCACTCATTCATGTTCCATTAATACATGTTACTAACTTCACTTCTTCCCCGGAGTTCTTGTGCTTTCTCATCTTGCAGGTTCTCATGGATCCTGGTGGAGCCTCCTGCCATGGTCCTGCTTGACTGCCATTGCTAATATCACTGATATTATTGTTATTATCATTATTATTATTATTATTATTACTACAGTTACTATTATTACTATCGTCACTGCTCATTGTCCCCCATCGTTGTCGTCGTCGCCATCTTCTTCATGTTCATCATCATCAGTCACTACTATTAGTGTAGTTGTTGCTACTGTTGTTGCTGTGCACCTTTGTCTCTGTCTGTCTGTCTGTCTGTCTCTCTCTCTCTTGAACTGAAATAGCTTGTCAAGAGGCCACCTATCTGGATTTCATTTAGTTTTTCCTGCATCAAATTGCATCTAGATTAGTCTGTCAGTCTTAAATTTGTTGACTGAATACTGGAATCAGCAAGGAAACTTAAGAATTGTTATTTATTTTTCATTTATTTCCGAGGGAGGTACTAGCTCTAGCTAGGTTCTAGGTTCTAACTTAAGGTGAGTGATTTTAAGATGCTTGATGAACACAGGCACCTCATCTGTTCACATGCACCACTTTAATCACATACACAAAAAATTAAAAAATCATGTGCTTGTGTCAGAGGGGACAGCTGTCTGTAACGTGTGTAAACATGTAGGTAATGTATTAATATTTGCAGAAATCTGCTTAAACATGAGAGCAGCAGATTGTGAGTTGTATATGAAGTGAAGACATTAAGTGCGGTGAAAAATGGAGCTGCTTGGGTAGAGGTCAGAAATCTCAGTGCCTTACCTCAGGGGCCAGATATTCAGGAGTTCCACAGAAGGTTTTCATGGTAGCGTCAGGGGTAATGCCCTCCTTACAAAGACCAAAATCAGTGATTTTGATGTGACCGTCTTTGTCCAGCATCAGATTCTCCAGCTGAGAGAGTAAAATAACACAACAGATATGAGTCTTAAGATCATGGATATAATGACAGTGTCTGTGCTTAGATTTTTAGAAGTTTTTAAATGAACATAATGGATTATATTACAGTAATATTATAATATAATCTTCCCCAAAAATGGGAAATTGTGTCCCTTTCTCCCCAAAATTACAATTAAAATCAAGTTTTGTTTGTTAAAATTAAGTAATTGAATAGTCTTTTCTAGCTGCTGAATGTCAGTGTTTCCATCTTCCAAACTAGTTTCATCTGTGAGGTTTTGGTCAATGACCTGCAGCAAGTTACTATTTAAGGAAATCCAGCATAGAAACAGCAGAGAAGCTACAGCTTCCTCACATTTATTATTTAATAATATTAAAAAATAATTTGAACTTTTTGACCAATAGACAAAAAATATATATATAAAAGGTTGTTTTGCAAAACAACAGATCACCCAGCCTAAATTATATTATTATTGTTATGTCAACACAAAACTACAACTCACTTGGACCAAAAAAAACGATCACTGCTCACTTACACAAGTCATTGATTACTTTGTTCCCCCACAAAAGTCAAAGTGGATGGAAGCAATTTGAGCTCGGTAATATTAATGGTAACAAGTCAAGGGTATATCAGGGAAAGGACCAAATATGGCCATACAATGTGGGACTGGCGTCACTTTCAGACTTTTTTATTCAATGCAGCATTTTCAGAACATACTAGAAGAAACATTGTACACTACTATGTGTAGTTTGATCTTCACTCTGCAGAATGATGTAATGACAGTTTCACACTTGTCGTCTGAATTTGTAATGAGGTATGTGACAGCACATTATGTAATGTCACTGTATTATGTAATAACTCGACAACATGGAATCAATTTTCACTTCAAAATGTAATAACACTTGTAACAATCTGCCACATTTTGTAATAAATAGCCTGAATCCAATATGTAACACATTTTCCCCCAGTTTGAGATAAATTATTAAATATTGTAGTGGCTATTTCAAAATGTTGCACTCTTTTTATGAGCTGCATTTTGAATAAGCTGATGCTCTTGTTGGGGAGTCCAGGCAAAAACCTGTTGCAATAGTCAACCACGCTAGAAATAAACGCATGAATTACTTTTTTCAGGTTGGCATTATTACAAAATGTGGAAGATTATCACAAAATGTGATTTATATAAATTTATATAAAGTTAAATGCTTCTAAATGCTTCAATTCTATTCAACTGAAGACTTATTTTTTATTCAACTGATAATCCCGTCCTGGTAAACTCTAAAATGATAATTCATCACATGATATCCTCTGAAGACAATATAAACCCTGTATGGATATTGTATATTTCAAAATTGATATTCACCTTCAGGTCGCGGTAAACAACGTCACGTGAATGGAGGTACTCAAGTGCTGATACGATCTCGGCGCCGTAGAAGCGTGCCCGGTCCTCCGTGAACACTCGTTCCCGTGACAGGTGGAAGAAGAGCTGAAAGAGGCAACATGAAGATGGAGATGAGTCAGACACTCGCCCCGTTAGAGAAGGGGTGTCTGCGTTTAAACGGCAAGCTGCAGACATCAAGTCACATTGGTGTATCTCTATGTGACTGATGTGTGTATGTAAGGTCTCACCTCGCCTCCATTGGCATATTCCATTACAAAACAGAGTCGATCGTGGGTTTGGAAGGCATATTTCAGTGTCTGCAGGAAGAAAAGGATCACATTAGAGATGATGGTGAATGTCTGCATGTGTTACACTATCCCAGCGTAATCTCTCTACCATCAAAAAAGACCTGCATCATAAGAGGGCTATGGTCAGGTGTGACGAATGTCCTTTTAAGAAGCTCTAATCTCACAAAAATGATTTGTCTGGCTGTTAGTTTACCTTAAAGATTAGCAAAATGATGAGTAAAATACAGTTGTAAAAATGACAAATACAAATGCCAAATTTAGAGACATTTATTGTCTGAGCTGAATTCTGTCTGCTTACATCCAAAAATAGTAAAGAAAACAAGTCAGTTGAGCAGCCCCTGACTCAAACAGCATACAATCCCAGTCGTAGACATTTTTTTGTGTTTAGACGTATCATTGTATACAGGGCAATGCAGGAAAACAGCATGGCAGGCAATTAAGTTTTACAAACTTATTTTTGCCTCAAAATGACCTGACTGGTAGAGAAGGGTGATGGAAAAAGAGGGCATTGAATTTTTAAAGTATTTATTATTATTTATATACAGTGCATACGGAAAGTATTCACAGCGCTTCACTTTTTCCACATTCCATTATGTTACTTACAGCCTTATTCCAAAATGGATTCAATTCATTATTTTTCCTCAAAAGCCTACACACAATACCCTATAATGACAACATGAAAAAAGGTTTATTAAAATGTTTGCAAATTCATTAGAAATAAAGAACAAAAATATAATATGTACATAAGTATTCACAGCCTTTGCTCAATACTTTGTTGTGGCACCTTTGGCAGCAAGTTCAAGTCTGGGCTCTGGCTGGGCCACTCTAGGGCTGCGTTTCATTAGTCGTTCAACATGCCCTCCTTCACTTGCCCTCCTTCACTTGCCCTTGGGGGAATCCCCGCCGCCATCATAAGTGTCGTTCCAATTGTCTGTAAAACTGAAGTGAACTTGGTGAGATGGACCCTCGGAGGGCTGAGGGAGCGAGTGAACAACGATGGTCACTCCGAGGTGGATATCACCCACAATGCATTGCAGTTTACGTCCTTGCTGCTATAACGCCGAGTAAGGGCAAGTGCGTTTCATTTAAATCCCCCACTCCTCCCCCGCCCACTTTCCCTCCGCGCTCCAAGGGTCCTCCGTGCGACTTATGCTGTTACGTCATACTAAGGGCTGAGGGGAAGTGGAACTACTAATGAAACGCAGCCTGGGACATCCACAGAGTTGTCCTGAAGCCACTCCTTCGATATCGTGGCTGTGTGCTTAGGGTCGTTGTCCTGTTGAAAGATGAACCATCGCCCCACTCCGAGGTCAAGAGCGCTCTGAAGCTTTTCTTCCAGGATGTCTCTGTACATTGCTGCTTTCCCTCAATCATGACGTGTCTCCCAGTTCCTGCCGCTGAAAAACATCCCCACAGATGATGCTGCCACCACCATGCTTCACTGTAGGGATGGTATTGGCCAGGTGATGAGCAGTGCCTGGTGTCCTCCAAACATAATGCTTGGCAATCCTGTCTCGGAGGTCTACAGACAATTCCTTCAACTTCATGCTTGTTTTGTGGTCTGACATGCACTGTTAACTGTGGGACCTTATATAGACAGGTGTGTGCCTTTCCAAATCATGTCCCATCAACTGAATTTACCACAGGTGGACTCCAATTAAGCTGCAGAAACATCTCAAGGATGATCAGTGGAAACAGGATGAGCTCAATTTTGAGCTTGATCACAAAGGCTGTGAATATGGTAAATGGTAAATGGACCTGTACTTGTATAGCGCCTTTCTAGTCTTCCGACCACTCAAAGCGCTTTTACACTACGTGCCACATTCACCCTTTCACACACATTCACTCAGTGATGGCAAAATTCATCAAACAGAAACTAACATTCATACACATTCACACACCAATGCACGGCATCGGGAGCAATTTGGGGTTCAGTATCTTGCTCAAGGATGCTTCGACGTGTGGCACCAGGAGCTGGGGATCGAACCCACAACCTTCCGATTAAGGAACGACCCGCTCTGCCTCTGAGCCACAGCCGCCCCCGCCAAATACTTATGTACAAGTGATTTCTTCGTTTTTTATTTTCAATAGATTTGAAAAAACTCAAACAAACTTTTTTTAAGTTGTCATTATGGGGTATTATGTGTAGAATTTGAGGAAAAAAATGAATTGAATCCATTTTGGAATAAGGCTGTAACATAACAAAATGTGGAAAAAGTGAAGCGCTGTGAATACTTTCCGTATGCACTGTATATAAAGTATTTTTAAAATGAAAAGTTGAATATTCTGCCAAAACTGGTGATTTTGAGTACACTAAATTCTGATTCAGTTAGGGCCCTAAAAAAATTAATAAAACACACAAACAATTATTTTTTTCTCTTTCTTTTTTTAAGCAGAAAGGAAATCACAAACAATACACATGTACAACAGTTAAGTAACAAGACTAAGGGTCTGTAGTCGGCTCTGTGAGGCTGTACTGTCAGCCTGCTATCACTATAACAATACCATTCTGAGGTTTAGTAGGTATAATCACCATCTTTGTGTTGCACATTATTAGAGCTGAGGCTGATAGGAATGTAATTAGTTTTGTTGGTATTTGGTCAAAAACCAGATACATTTTGACCTGATTATGACATCAGAGGTTCAACAAAGTGATTATAGTTCATTCTGAGGGAAACATGAATGTCTGAACCAAATCTATCCAATGGTTGTTGAAATAATGGTTGAAACATTACTTATTGACACTGCCATCCCTAGAGCTATAATATTATAGTGTGTGAACAATACACTGTTCCCATAAGTGCTGTCAATCATCCAATAGGGGCTCAGCACTGAGGGACCATTTAGCTCATTCTAAAGAAAATCTCAAGTGAGCGGCTGCTCTATCTGACACAGCGGCGCATCACCAGCTGTTGCAGACCTCTACTATCAAGTGACTCATTTGAAAGTATTCTCACCGTGAGGAAGGGGTGCCGCGTGTTTTGTAACACTCTGCTCTCTGTAACTGTGTGGGCCACCTCATCCTGCCAACAAACACATTATTGTCAGACATAATGAAAACACGAAATACAAAAAAAGGGTAAGAGGCATCAAGATGGCAACCATCTGGTTTGACATCTTTGTGGCAGATAAAGAATGAGCTGGTTACATCTACAGATGCAGATGGTCCATTCCATGGAGTCTGTCATGTTGAACCGCCATATTTCTACAGTAGCCCAGAACGGACAAACCAAACACTGGTTCTAGATAGGGCTGTAAGTGTTTGTCGCACGTTTTGCGGCCACCATAGCTCCACCTTTTGTGCTTGGCAGGGAAGGGTGAAGCAAGGGAGTTGCAACTAAACCACTACACTGAATTTAAAGCTTTTGTTGAGATGAAAGATGCGTTTGCCATGCGTCCGACAGGATTAGGTAAGATTAGTTTACCAACTACAACACACGTTTCTTTGCTTTGATTGTAGTTGTTGTAGTTGTAGGTCTATCCAATTGCGTCCAGAGGCCTTGGAGAATAAAAAAGAACTGACATGTTCTAGACAAATTTGCAAAATGCGAATTCCAGGCTATTTCTTTCATAGTGTAAATGGTGAAATTAGTTAAAGCAGTGTGCTTTAAAAATCTGCTTCTGAAGGCACATACTTTAGACTGTGTCCCTGCTGCCTTATTTTGCCCAGTAATGCAGCCAATTACATCATGTAAGTATAACAAAATGGGTGACAGGTGTGTGACAGACAGACGATGTCTAACTAAGTGGGGAGTTTATTGTTTTTAAATTCCTCTCTGTAATATTGGCTATTAGAGACAGCGATAACATGATTAATTAAGTCTCACTCTCCCCAACAATGTCAGCAAATGTTTAATTATTATCACAATATGGTTTAGTGAAGGCAAGGAAAACTACTACTGTTAAGGTTAGAGAAAGAATGTGGTCATTGGAAAGAGTAAAATACACTGTAAATGCTCAATTCCAGTCTGACATAATAATACCTCACTGGTACTACGCTGACGCTCTGCTGCTCTCTATGGTATGGTAGAGATGGTTATGGTAGAAAGGTATGGAGGCAGGAAGTGCCTTGCAGCAGAATGAGATGATGACTACTGTAGCTAAAACAAATTGTGTCTACACACACACACAAACACACACCTCTCACTTACCTTGGCTATGATGACCTCTTTGCGCAGTATTTTCATGGCATAATGCACTCCAGTGGACTTCTCTTTGACCAGAATCACCTTCCCAAACGTCCCCTTCCCAAGCAGCTTCAGGTACTCAAAGTCACTCATTGTCTGCAACGTACACAAGGCCGAGGTGTGTTCATTATGATTGTGGATTTTGTATTTGTATTGATGTAAAAATGTAAGCTTTAATTTAAGCTAAAAAACATAAATGTCAGACATCTTCAGACAGAGATGAGCTTTTTTTTTGCCAAAGTCATATGTCATATACCTTCACAGCCTTAAGGAATACTATTCTTCCTGCTGTTGTTGGTTTGTTGTTCTTTTACAACTAATATAATAGATGTTTTTTAAAAGTTTTCAGAAAAGCTTGTGTGAAACTGAAATAGTACTAGTAATAGTAACTGAAAAAATTAAATTGCACATTGTTTGGTAAGATTTACTCAAAATGACATGTTATAAAGAGTTCGGTCTAGACCTGTTCTATTTGAAAAGTGTCCTGAGATAACTTCAGTTATGAATTGGCGCTATACAAATAAAATTGAATTGAAAGAATTACATCACAGCATCTATTTTAAATACTACAGGTACAGCTCAAAAAATTTTAATATCGTGAAAAAGTTCAATATTTTTTGTCAATCATTTCAGAAAAGTGAAACTCATATTATATAGATTCATTACACACAGAGTGAAATATTTCAAGCCTGTATTTCTTGTAATTTTGATGATTATGGCTTACAGATAATGAAAACCCAAAATTCAGTGTCTCAGAAAATTACAATATTGTGAAAAAGTTCAATATTGGAAACTCATGGTGTCACATCCTAATCAGCTAATTAACTCAAAACACCTGCAAAGGTTTCCTGAGCCATTAAATGGTCTCTCAGTCTGGGTCAGTACACCACACAATCATGGGGAAGACTGCTGACTTGACAGATGTCCAGAAGACATTCATTGACACCCTCCATAAGGAGGGTAAGCCACAAAAGGTCATTGCTAAAGAAGCTGGCTATTCACAGATTGCTGTATCCAACATATTCATAGAAAGCACCAACCAAGTACTGAGTGCATAGAAATTAACATACTTTCCAGAAGCCTGACATCTGTGTTTAAAATAGCCTTTTTTTTATTGATCTTATTTAATATTGTAATTTTCTGAGACACTGAGTTTTGGGTTTTCATTATCTGTAAACCATAATCATATTACAAGAAATACAGGCTCGAAATATTTCACTCTGTAATGAATCTATATAATATATGAGTTTCACTTTCTGAAATGATTGACAAAAAGTATATTTTTTTTAGCTGTACCTGTATATGTATGTAACTGAACATTGCTTTGGTCTTTAAATAATGAATATCAGAAATTGGCTAAATGAACAGGATCCACTGGCTCCCACTCTTCGCTAAAGATATTCTTTTGTTGCTGAAAACTGATCAATTCATCTTAGTTGAACCAGAATTACCGCCCTGCAGTTGTATGCCTCTGCCCAACCAGTCATGCTGCAGTTTGATGTCCGTTAAGACTGTATGTAGTGAAGACTTTGAACTGTATTTTTGGCTAAATGGAAGTTATCGCTACGATACATATGTATGATTTAAAATAAAAGTGCTGCTTCCTTGTTGTGTTTTAAATTCCCTTGCAAGAAAAACTAAATTTTATTGTATTCATACAGTATTTTGGATAAGATAAACCTCGAGTTCACTCTCTTTTATGTCCCCAAAAACTAATCTTCTCACCACTTTGGAGCAGCTCTTGGACATGGCCACCTCCATCTCCTCCAGGCTGCTTTCACTGGGTGAGCCGAACATATCCATCGGTTCCTCCTCCTCCTGTTCCCGCATCTTCAGACTATTTGCCACGGACTGGATTGCCCGCATCCACTCCTCTCTGAGGGGCAAAAGTCCCATAAATTCAGTCAGACGTTCCATCAAACTCTGTTACATACAGAGGCTACTGAATCCTGTGAAAAGAGATGCAGTGAAAACATTTTCCCACCTCTCCTCATTGCTGTCCACGTGAAAGGTGCGTTCAATGACAGTGGTCCACTGTAGGCAACGGATGACAAATGTGTTGGGCCGGGGTCTTTCGGTCTTCATTAACTGGCATTCTGTGAAAAGCACAATTTAGGACAGTGTTTACAGGAGGCTGCTGAAAATGTTTACAGCTGGGACAGAATGTATGAAACAAAAAACATCCAACTGATTTTAGAAAGTAGAAGGGCAGTGGTTATCAAGAAACTGCTAGGGATGTCAAAAATATTGATACTTTGATACTTTTCTGATACCATGTGTTTAAAATGAAACAATCTCTATTAGTAATACAGTCGATAGTATCTAAAGTACTGAAGTACGCTGAAGTTGTTGATACAGTGGTTATTTTACAAGCACGGACCAGCCAACAGTGAGCATGCCTGGTTGGAGCCGGTGTTATTTGGTACCACGTTGGTTTCAATTGTTATGTCTCCTCCCCACCATTATATAATTAGTGGTCTGTGAAGTGAAGTCAATGTGGAAGTGTCTTAAACCTGCATTGTTTCTAATTTCTAAACGAAAAAGAAATCCAATAATGGCGAAATGAACATACTTCTGAGTTAACTTATGAGCTCAGTAAACAGTTTCCTAATGAGTTTCTGGTCTCAATCTCTAGTTGCAGTCTTCTTCCATACAGTAAATGATGGTGCTATATAGAGTAAAATAGACGATAAAGCAGGGTATGCTTTAGGGCGTGGCTACCTTGTGACTGACAGGTCATTCTCAGTTAGTCCACACAGTGCAATGCATGAAAGTCAGATCAAACTGTCAAACTAGGCAGTGCTGATCAAATATGAATCAACATTCTGTTATTGCGTTGCCTATTTCTGTCCTCAAATCTTTTCTCCAGCATATTTTAGAGTACTGTTTATCTGATATACAAGACTGTGTGTGACCAGGCGAGCTGCCATTGTTTCCTGCTACAGACTAATCAAAACTAGGCACAGCCAATGAGAGCAGCTCACCTGCCGGCTATGAAAAACCAACACAGCAATGGCCATAATTCCAAACTTCAGGATCAAAACAGTACAAACCAAACCAATGGTTGACGTTACGATAAGTTCATTCACTTCACATATGACTAACATAACACTATCAAAGGAATCACAGTGAATAAATTCCAAGTGGGGTGTGTGCAGTAAAAGACAGGGGTGTAGGGATGAGTGAGGTCATATATTAGCAAACATTAAAATAAGGTGGAGAATTAATTAGAAGTACAATGGTGATATAAGAAATAAGCAACCAGAATGAGAGTAGGTAGTGATGTCAACAATCAAATTTTTTAGGCCCCGATCCGAGTCGTTTAAAAGAGTATCTGCCGATCCAATACTTTCCTTTACTATTTTACTTAGATAATACAGTGCAAAGTGCAGACTTAACAGTTAAAAAAAAAGATCAGTTAAAAAATGCCATTAGTAATAGGGTAAGCACTGCAACTGGCCCTCAAAATGTGGCCCTCAGTGACTTTCTGTACCAGGACTGCGTGCAAGTTGATCATTTATAAAAGTATACAATTAGGCTATTTAGTGTTTTTAAGACTTTTTCTTTTTGCGTGGTATCGAATATTCTGTATTATTATAGCTACGGTTACTGTTGTTGCTGTTGTCATGTTCATCATCATCAGTCACTACTATTAGTGTAGTTGTTGCTACTGTAGTTGCTGTGCACCTGTCTGTCTGTCTGTCTGTCTGTGTGTCTGTGTGTCTCTCTCTCTCTCTCTCTCTCTCTCTCTCTCTCTCTCTCTCTCTCTCTCTCCCCAACTGGTCGAGACAGACGACCACCCACCAAGAGCCGAAGGATCTGTCCTAGGTTTCTGTCTTTTAACAGGCAGTGTTTCCTTGCCCTTGTCTCCAAGGTCTTGCTCATGGTGGTACTGTTGGGTCTCTGTAATTAATGTTATAAAGAGTTCGGTCTAGACCTACTCTATTTGAAAAGTGTCCTGAGATAACTTCTGTTATGAATTAGCGCTATACAAATAAAATTGAATGGAATTGAATTGAAAGAGCCATCAGGTATAATTTTCATTATACTAGCATTGTATCAAAGTATAAAATTCTGGTATGGCAACAACCTTAGAAACATCCATTGTTCAATTACACCATCTGGAGGACTGACCTGCCACTGAGAAGTTGTTGAGTGGTGGTGACGTCTGGTCATTCAGATCGGGTTTCTCCTTGTAACCAATAAAGGAACCATCACTCTTCAAGATGAAATACCTTGGCCTCCATGTTTTGATGTATTCACCTAGGTCAGAAAAGCACATGCACTGCGATTTTAAGATGAACCCTTTGACATGTAGAGTTAACAATTCTCGATGTTGATCAAATTGAGCTAAATAGCACTAATCCTCATGCACCTTACCTCTTTTGTGGAGCCAGCCCTCTCTGACTATATTAACTTCATTCATGGTGAGAGATGTGTATCAGAGAGGGTCAGGAACAGGAGGTTGGGGAGGGGAACAGTGGATTTCTCTCTAGGCCAACTCAAGTCTCAGTCACAGTTATTCAATCTAAACAGCACCTGCTGAATGAAAAAAGCAGTACAAAGTAAACAGGGCCATCTTCACATAGTCTAACAGAGTAATAGAGTACTTGTTGTCACCAGTAGTTACCTGTTCAATTCACTTCGTTTCCAGACCTACTGTCAATAGTTGTAAGTTTTATAAAGGCAATGAAATGAAAACGAAAGCCATTTTAGAACAAACACAATATGAGGATACACTGTAATGGCTAGTCAGTTTTCAGCACGTCCACAAACAAGCACTACACCTGCAAGACCTTTTAAAACAACGTCATCATGGAATTATATACTTAAAACATCAAAACAGCAAACAGAGCTGCAACTAATTATTTTTTTCATAATCCATTAATATGTGATTATTTAATCAATCACTCCTCTATTAAATGTTTAAATATACTGAAAAATGCTTGTCACTACTTCTGAGAGCCCATGGTGAAATCTGTATATATCTTTTTTTTGTCCAACCAAAGTAAAGCCCGACCAATGGGATATTTGAGACCAATGCCGATTTTAAAAGGGAAAAATTGATTGATTTCCAATATGGCTGATATAGGGATTTTTTGAGCTGGAATTAAAATAGAGCTTTTCTATCTGTATTGTGCACTGATACGACTGCAAAGGTAACAAATAACTAATTTTAGTTAAATATACTTAACATATTAAATATTGCTGAGAGCTGCTTCTCCTCTCTTCCTCTGTGCTGCTTGTCACAGTATTGTAAATCAAAGCGCACTCTGCAGTGACAGCAATATATTACCACAAGAATTGTTTATTGTTATATACTAGTAGTCAACTGATATAGGATTTTCAATGGCCGAAGTCGATGTTTAGAGAGCAGGGTTGCCGATGGCCGAGATACAATGGCAATATTAAAACAAAGAAAAGCAATGTGCAATTTTATTCTACAGGAAATTCAGGCATATGTTTAAAGCAGGATGCATGAGAGTTAAAGTACAGGGCTCAAAACTAACTTTTTCTCCACCTTCATCATTTGACACTGACAGGGCAGCCTGCAAATGGGTTTTATCGGGGAAAAAAAACACAGTTTCCATATCGGCACATGTGAGATAACATGTGATATGACACCAATATGTCTGCAGAAGGCCAACATTGGCCGATAATGTCGGCTGGCCGATATATTGGTTGGCGTCTAGTGCAAAGATGATCCATGTAAAATATTATAAAACACATAACCAGCTAATCTTAACTTTCAACATGAGAATATTTGCCATTCTTGCCTGATTCAACAAATGCAGCGATGACTGGATTGCCTAACTGCTGCCGATCTGTAATCAAGAATTAAAACAGATTGTAGTCAGATATGGTGACTGTGATTTAACGGTGAAAACAAAAGTCTAAAATGTAGTTCTTTTCTTTCCCCTCTGCTGTCCAATGGGCCACACATCTCACCAAGTTATATTCAAACAATTCAGAAACATTTCAATGTAATGCTGGTCACACTTATCTTCCTAATTTTGTCACACATGACAAATGAGTGACTGGTGGATAGCTGAGGGTCACACTGAAGCTGCGGGTGCTCATTTATGTCGATGTATCAACTTGAAATGAACACTTAATACTAAAATATATGGCTCAAGTTCATTACAGATACTTGTAGTTTAAGGATTAGCAAATGTAGTCCAATAATCGGATTTACCAATGAAATCAGAGTATTATAACGTTACTATCTAACGTTAACTTGTAGCTAATCGTCGTTGTTGTTGTTGGCTGTTAGGTAGACTGCCATTTAACGTTAGTTAGCAGTGGCTAGCTGTATGCTAACAGACTACTGTTACTGTTGAAAGTGTTTTCTACTAAACAGACACTTTGAACGAACCGTTTACAGGAGAATATATCAGGCATTGTCAATATAGTTTATAACTGTCATCTGACAATAGACCTAACGTTATATTTAGTGAGCCTGAACACAATAAAGACGTTCGGACTTCGAATAACTGAACGTTAGCCCACATAACGTTACATGTCAACTTTGAGACAACTTTGCTAATTAACGTTAAAGCTTAATATCACATAAATAAGTTAGTGTTTACAGCCAGAAAGAACAAGTTATGCTTCTCATACGATACTTTAGTTTATCACTGTGCCGTAACTGTACTAACGAATGCTTGACTAACGCCAGAGTTTGTTTATTATTAGCAAACTCTGTCTTACATTACGGATGCCTTCTTGTAGGTTACTGGTGTATGTTAGCCTTGCTAATAGCGAGCTAAAGTTAGTCAGGTAACTATTCTTATTAGCTGTGAGTTACAAGCTCCTCGATTTATGTTATCATAATCCGATTGATTTTACATTTAATGAGAGAACAACAAGACTTAACGCACATTTCATTGACTTTATCCCACGCTGCTCTCGTTTCAGTTGAGTTTTGACAGGCTGGATCCAGTGCAGGCCATCCACCCAGGAAAACACCATGGATTCTCTTCTTCTCGGGCTACATAGGCTGCGGCTGATCTCTGTACACACACCGCCACCTGCAGGCGAGACGGTGCAAACTCATCAGTAAGATTGAGTGCAGAGATAGGACCACGACTGTCGATCACAAGGCCAGTGTTGGGCTACTTATTTTTTTCAAAAGTAATGTTATTACTTTACTTTATACTCACTGCCAACAGTAATTAGTTACACTACTATTTATAATTCTTCTCTGCTACTCCCCACAAAATTGTTAATTGTGTCCTTTCTCCCCAGAATTCAGACTTTAAACGATTCAAATAATCCAGTTTTGTTTATAGAAATGAAAGTAATGGAATATTTCCAGCTGCCGAATGTAAGCTAATAACTAATAATTGATAACACTACTAGTTACTCGGAAATATGACTGTAATATAATAATAATAAGTTATTGCCCATCACTGGTGTTAGGGAAGCTGCTTTGAAAGCTTTGAAAGCATGGCAAGCTAGGAATTACTTGCCACCTAGTTTGATTAATCATGTGTTATTTCCACAAAAAAATCCTAATATCCCCAATAAAATCGTTAAAAAGTCCCCTACTCCACCTACCTCATTAAAACTTCCAGAATCTCTGAATATACAAATGTTGATCATTTGTAAAGTGTTCCTGCTGGACACAAGATGTCTCCTACTTCACTGTAAAGTCCATTCTCAGTGGATGTGCACTGGTGTCTTCAAGTTTCTACATCACACTGTACAAGTTGATACTGGACCAGGATGGACTTCCAAACTATTTGTGATGTTCATTCAAATTCCGATTCAAAACATGAAAAACTATAGCCAGATATTGTTCACAGGTGAACTGAAAATCCCCTGCCCCTGAGACTCAAACCTGTTCTAAACCACTAATATATTATATTTTTTACATTTTGTAATATCTGACTACAACTAAAACAGTAAAGAAAAAAATATTTGATATTTAACTTTCATACCATTGGGCCGAGGTGAGCACTGGTGTAAAAAAAAGAAATGGGCCTGCTGTCTTACTCTTCAGTTTTTTTATCTGTACAATCTTACAGTATAAACAGCTTGAACAGGCCTTTCGTTTTACTTGTCAAAGCAGAGTCTCATTTATATGTGACACATCAGCTGTCTGAAGTTCTTAGAATAAAAATAATAAATCCTATCTTTATGGCCCAAAATTGTTTTGTAGTTTCTGTAGTTAAGTACATAAAAACAATAATGTAAAATTCTGAACACTCCGAGGGGCCATTATGCATATTATATTTTGCTAATAATTCTTTAGTACTTAATTTTGGTTTTTAATGGAATACTTTGACTCTTAATTGAGTACTTTAACAAAGTAGTTCTTCCAGCAGGGTAAGATTATTAAAATATTGCACAGCAATCCTTTTTCTGCAGATGTGAGTACATAAATGAGCACAACGGGACAAGAATCTTGCATGGTAGCATTTATTATCTCATGTTATTGTTTTTTGTATTGTGTATTTATTGTTATATAGTTATGCATACCATGGCACAAGGGAAGCATGACTGTAGGGCGGACGTAGGATGTTCCACTGAAACTGGAAGATGAAACATTAATCTGTTAAAGGCAAACTGCAGTTTGAGATACAATGTGTATCCTCTCACATGCAAAAAGAGAAAGGATCATGGGTAGCTGCATAATACTGTACTGTGTAATAAGAAACTGTAGCACAGAAATTCCAGACATGCTGGACTGTGTAAAAATAAAACTATCTCTATCAGGGACAAATGTGTAAATTTCCTGAGCATTGCATGATAAAACATTCACATCTATTCATTATTCTCTCTCATTCTTCAGTCTTTCAGGAATCTTCACCCACTGGCTGCGCACTTATCTGCTCCTGGATCAGTGCTAGAAGAGAAAACAGAGTAATATATAACACAATTTTTTGAACAATAATCCCCTTTATCCCTTAAATGGGCTAGCACATATAAATGTGTTGGAAAATTTAGTAATTGCTATTTTCTACTTTCTTTCTTTCTTTATTTTTTCAACTTGCACATTGTAGCTCCTGAGATATATTGCCTATTTAGGGTCTAAAATGTTCCCTTTTTTAAATGTGTGTGAACAGTGGTGAACTAATCAATAATACACATTTAGGAGGAAAATAAAGATGAATCAATATTTTACACCTTTTTATTACTGATTATCTGTCGAGTATAGGCCTCAAAACATCTGTTTTCTACCAGTAACCATATCCTCCAGGATACAGACATTGAATGCCTGATTATCAAAGTTATGAAAATTTAATTCATTATTTTTCAACAAGAACATATAAAATCACCCTTAAAAAAATATTCTATAATAAAGTCCACCCAAAATCTAATAAAAATGAAAAAAATAAAAACTTTTAATTCACGGCCAGGTTTTGTTAATGTACACTGCCATTTTGGATTTTGACACAAAGGATGAGCATAATTTTGAATGTTGCCATGAAGTCACATGACCTTAATACATGACCAATCCCCCCTTTAGTGTTATACTTAATGAGCTTCCCCCCCACAGCCTGTAAAATGACACGACACAGAATCTAGTTTCAGTAGTTGAACTAATGCCAACGGATAGCATACTGGTTAGAACTTACCTTTGATTATCTCGTCCTTCACTTTCTGAAGTTCTTTTTTCACTTCTTCAATGATTTCCTTCAGACACACAGATACATGCAATACAGTAAGTCATTTCATGACAAATCATAATTAAAATCAGTATTTCAGTACACACTCTATATCAGTGGTTCCCAACCTGGGGATCAGGACCCCCAATAATAGTTGCCAAAGCTGCACAAGATTTTAAGAAATGTGAGAAAACGTAACAAAAATATACACTATAGGACCATATCTCAGCATTTCGTCTGTAAAGAAAAGTAAATGGAATTGTTTGCTTAAATGTATGATTGTTAAATTATAAAAAATACACAATACAGACATAGAATTGCAGAAAACCCACCTCTGATGTAATATTTACAGAAAATCATCTGCTCATTCAGAAAATTCATCCAAACTGCTCGTTTTACTTAAACGTCCCGAAGTTATTGTGTGTTCACTATAAAATATGTCACTTTGTCAAATGTCGTCAGTCTACTCAATGCTAGAAAAGGGGTCCCTTAAGGAAAAGGCTGGGACACCATGTCCATGAGATAACTTGGCTCAATAGTGGCAACCTGGACAAAAAGTTTATTAGTTTTTATCTGCTGGTAGAGTCCGCCATGTTGAACCACCAGTAGTGCGAGCCCAGAATGGTCCAACCAAACACTGGCTGTAAATAGGACCTGTTGTGTTTTTTGCAGACACTGTAGTTTCTCCTAAACGCTTGGAAGGCTGAGCTGTATTCAAATGACTGCAATCTGAAACTTCCCTGCTAGATGCCTCTAAATCCTAAAATATACTGCTATGAAAAAGTCATAACACAGAGCTTTACCGTTATTAGTTGAGTTGCAGCCTATTGTTGTATGTTCAAATACAGAGGAACCAACCTGTTTAAATCGCTCCATATCAATTTCTCCTCCTGTAGCCTCGGAGTTCTTTTTCATCACCTTCATCCTAAGATAAAAAACATTCATGTTTACCCCTAGCCAAAACAGACTCCTTGAGACCACTAGAGAGCTGCCCACAAGAAGCAGCACATCTTCTGAAAACGCAAAGTTTCTTTGTCTTCGCTGAAAATCTGATTTTAAAACTGCAGTAGGTAATTTTTATGAAAATATCTTTTGTCATATTTGCTGACACTTTCACTATATTCTGACAGTAGTACATTAGACAGATAATCTGTGGAAAAATCTGGTTCTTCTGGCTCCTTCTAGTGCTCATAATGGTATTTGCAAAAATCTACTGTGCCTGAACAAAAGCAACCAATCAGAGGCAAGAAAGTTAATTGATAGTTGAGTCTCATTCCCAGGTGTCAAACACAGATGCTTTGGGACCCTGGGAAATGGCCTTAACTATCAACTATCTTCGAGTGTCCAACCCAAAGTGTCTTTATATCTTTCTCTGAATTTTTTAAATAATATAATAATTTAATAATCAGATTTTCTCACAGATTATCAATCTTGTGTACTATTGTCAGAACACAGTAAAATGTCAGCAAATATGACACAATGTTATTTTTTTATAAAATGTAGCCTACCTATTGCAGGTTTAAGGGGTAGGGCCTGCAAGCATGATTTGTAAAATCACAAATAGTCAAATACTGAGTATGCAACTTATACAAGTGTGATGTAGAACAAATGTAGAATACAAATGAAACAATGACTGAGGACTGATCCAAACACTATATGGACATATTACTCATATTCAGGCTTCATGAGCAAAACCTCACCCATGTTATGTTCATGCCGTCAAGAGAGAAATGTAATGAACGCAGCTGCAGGGCTCCATAATGGAAACATGTTGCATTGAAGCAGAAGACTGAGGTTCACCACAGCAGCTTAGAAACATTTTTCGGTCTCTTGCTATAATAACAGCGCCAGACTGAAACCACCAAATGTTGAGTGGTTTATTTGTTGTCCTGAGTCATTTACAAGCAGCACTCCACTGACGAAAGCAGCAGTAACACCGACGCAGAGCTTGTTTCACCGGCTCATAGCAACATACAAAGCAGAGAACACAGATAAGTAGCATCTCTGGACAGGAGAGAACTTTAGCAGCAGACAGGCACAAAAAGGGAACGATACCTGGAGGAGGGAGAATTGGATGAGCTGGGACTTGGACTGGAGTCCCTTTGATTGTTGGTTACTGATTTGATCCTGTTGCAAAAACAGATCCCTTAAGGCAGCTGATGACTGGGTTTTTGAATCTGTATGTATGGCTCAGGTTGTTATCTTGTAGCAGATATGTAGGTGTCTGTGAAATGTAATGTAATGTAATGTAATGATTAATCATGCGGATTGAGAAGGCTGGATGGATCAGGGTCTTACCTTGGCATGGTGGCAGATATTTCCTTGGACTTTCCATTGAGTTCTGCTGAAATATAATTAAATGTATTATTACAGGACACGCCTTAAGAAAAAACCCAACATTATTGTAGTTTCTCTCAGTTTTACTCTAAAATGTATTTCAAGTCTTCATACTATACTGTGTTGTGGTGTAAAAAATGATAATGATGAAGATATGTTAGTAAACTATATATAATATTTGTATATTAAGGGTATGTTATTCTAAAATTAAGCCAGTGTTTTGGTTGTTGACAAAGACAACAAAGACAACATTAACTAGAACAATATTTTTTGTTTATTTAAAAACTGAAAAAAATAATAAACAAACCATGTCCTATTTTGTTCTTACCACCATATGTCAGTGAATCAGGATCATTCTAATTGACAGGTACACACCCACTATTTTCAATTAGCATACTGCCACTCCCCCATATCTCTATAGAAGGAAATACATTGCCTCAAGGCGTATAACTTTATTTGTATAGCACCTTTGTGCACCCACCAAAAGTGTTTTACAAGCACCTGACAAGACACATTGTTAAATAAAAAGGATTTAGAGACTAATGCACACCAAAATTCAATTATGAAATTCTACACAAAATAAAATTATAGTAAAAATAAATATAGTAATAATAATAATAATAATAATATAGTACAAAAATTGAGTAAAATAAAAAGATAAATAAAATATAAACACCTATATAACACTACATAAAAGCCAGACTGAACAGATGGGTTTTAGTTTTGTATAAAATATCAATATTTTTCAGCTCCTGAAGCACAGAGGCACAGCCATGAAGCACAAATATTTGAAGAATGAAGAAACTAAAACAATGGTGCTCGAGGTGGAAGCAAGAATAGGCACACTCTACTGAAGTGTTTGCTCACAAGTGACAATGGTAAAACAGAAAAAGAGGCTTGGGCTGCAGTATCTTCCAGTAAGGCTATTTCTGACATCTTAATACCTGCTTGGAGGTGAATCAGAATCTTTTATATCCCCTGCATGCCTGGTAATAGGCTATGAATTAAAGCTGCTGTAGCTAACTTTTATACCTACATTTATAGGGTCCCAAAGCATCTGTATTTGACACCATGGGAGTGAGACTAAGCACTCAACTATCTTTCCTGGCTCTGATTGGTTCTTTTAATTCTGGACAGGTGTATGCAAATGCGGTTAAGAGTGCCTGAACAAGCCAGAGGAATATTATTTCTCATGTACTACTGTTAGGAAATAGTGAAAGTTAAAGCAGCAATTAAATAAAAGGAAAACATTTTTTTAATAAAAGTTACATTTACGGTGAAAGTGGCATTACTCACCTCCTGGTCCTGAGACTTTTGATACTGAGGAGTCGGAATCCTCCTGTAGTAATGTATAGACATTCCAAAGTTATCATCCACTCATATCTTAAATCTTACTGCTCATTTTACAAATATTACAGAATAATGAGAGGATGTCATGACATGACGGAGAGGAGACATTGCGAGGTTCTACCTTTTTTGCAGCAGGGCTATCAGCAGCTTTCCTCCTGTTAAAATAGTGTTATTATAGACGATATCAGATCATCACATACTGTCTTATATGTCTCTTCAGTGATACATTACCTCCTAGCAAGGATAGCACTCATTTCTCCCATTAGATTCCCTCCTCCACCTCCACCTCCACCTCCACCTCCACCAGATGAGGGTGCTGGTTTGGGGGCTTCTTCATCCTGTGGACACATAAACACCTCCAGTCACTTTGTTCAAATGAATTTGTTCAACAAACTTTCCATCATTTGTGCAAAGCTTCATCTTTACATCTGTTTCTGTGTTATACACTAGAGCAAACGTGCATCATGCTAATTACATATAGATATATATATATATATTGCACCTTACCTTGACTGTTTTACGCAGTTTGGCTCCAGCCAGAGCTGCCGCTAGATCATTCCCCCCTCCCCCTCCACCTCCACTCCCTCCAGCAGGGGGTGGGGGTGGTGCAGGTGGGACCAGGCCCCCAGTAGGAGGAGGTGGTGGAGGTGCAGGTGGGCATGGTCCTGAGGAAGGCGGCGGGCCTGGAGGTGGTGGGGGTGCTGGAGGGGCGCCTGGTGGGGCAGGAGGAGCTGGAGGAGCTGGAGGGGCAGGTGCAGCAGCAGAGGCCTGCCTCTCTCTCTCCATGCGTTCCCTCTCCTGCTGCTCTTGCTTCTGACGCTCTAGTCTGAACAGAGGAGTATGGATAATTCATGATAATTATTAAGTATTATATATATATATATATATATATATATATATGTGTGTGTGTGTGTGTGTGTGTGTGTGTGTGTGTGTGTGTGTGTGTGTGTGTGAACATTAGTTTGGAGCCATTTATCAAGAACAGTACCTTCTCTGGTTTTCCAGCTCCTGTGCAGAGGGTTCATTGTGAGCTGGACCTGAGAAAAAACATTGTTGATTGTTGGGTGTAATTGGCAAGTGTGCTCCACTGAATCCAGACTGCTTAAACTAAAGTAGATGCAAGCAGGGTTGTAGTCCAGAGAAAACCCGCCTAAATTAGCACACAGACAGTGTTTTAGGTGTTTCTATATGAACAAGTGCAAATCATTTTCTGAAAACAGATCTGATTGTAGTTTACAGTGATGGTTAAGGTGACCTGCATTTGTCAATGACTGCAGATAACAGTTGGTGCACTTATTGTGCACAATATTTGACGTATTGCTGGATTGGCTGTATTTTCAAATGATATGCAATATAGCTAACATAGCAGGACTATGTCAAAAAGATAAACAATTGTAAAATTGTCATTCCAATCAATAGTCAGACATAATCAAGCTTTGATTTGTTTATGGTACTGTCACTATATAAAGATCACAGCATGAGTAACAGAAACACTTCACAGTCTGACCTGGATCTAATGTGCCCTCCTGCATCGCAGTGTTTACCTGTGCCTGCCGGTGCGCTGAGAGCCTCCAATGCATGCGTCATGGAGCTGGCAAAGAGAGCAGCATCCTCTTTACTGCCAAAGTTCAGCCCCCACACCTGCTTGGGATCCCGCCACTGGTGGAAGTTTGGTGTGGCCTGATTGTACTTCATCCCTTTGATAATAGGACAGTTGATCACCACCTGGCACAAACACGAAGTATGCGATAGTCACTGTATTCAGGATTTGAGGCTTTGGTGGTCATATCTTTATTATCTGCAGAGGGAGTTTAGTCACGTGAACACCGTCTGTGTTTACATCCCTCTGACAGCGGACGCAGCCACTGCCTGTGAGAAGATCCACTCCGTCACAGCAAGGCTGCAGACACAGCACCCTGAGGCTGGTCCAAAAACAGCCTGTGACAACTCGCACCATCAGGAGGTGGTCCCCTGAGATGGAAAGTGCCCTGAGAGACTGTTACAACACCACAGTCTGGGATGTGCTGATCAACCCGCATGGTGTGGACATAGAGGGGATGACACACTGTCTGACAGACTACCTGAACTTCTGCGCAGACGTGGTCTCCCCTGTCAAGACTGTCCGCTGTTACCCTAATAACAAGCCATGGCTAACGCGGGAAGTCAAGGCTGTCCTCAACAAGAAGAAGGCTGCCTTCAGGAGCAAGGACAGGGAGGCCATGAAGGCAGCACAGTGAAACACTGTGTGAGGGAAGGACAGCTACAGGAGAAAGGTGGAGCAGAAGCTGAGGGAGAACAACATGAGGGAGGTCTGGGAAGGTCTGAGGACCATCACAGGTCACAACACAAAGACCAGAGCTACAGGGGGGACAATGGAGAGGACGAACGAGCTGAATGACTTCTTCAACAGGTTCAACCAGCCCTTGTCCCCCCCCACTCCCACCCTCACGGCAGCCGTCTCACCTTCTTCCCTCTACACACCTCCTCCCTGACACCACAACACCCCCCTCCTCCTCCCCCACCTCAACACAGACCAGGTCAGAGGACAGCTGAGGAAGCTGCCCGAGTTGCTCTGACGCGAGAACTTGACGTCATTGTCTGGCTTGTACCACTTCTAGCGTTCCAGTTGTCTTTGGGCATTACGAGTCGGAAAGAACATGGACGCCACCAGTGCAGCAGCTGTCTTATTATTGCTTGTGGCTCATCTAAACAAGCTCAATGTGAAATAATAATGTTTTTCTACAGAAACACTAACATTTCAAGTAATTCTGTTATTGCAAGTCTTACATTTATATAATATTTACATAATATTTTCCCATTTTCGCCTATTTCAATCTCAACAAGTGCTGTGGCGTTTGTCTTGAGCCACCAGGGGCCACCAGGGGCCTCCAGGGGCCACCAGGGGCAGTGGCAGGCTAGTGTTATTGTTAGCTACATTAGCCTATTTAGCAAACCAGCTCGAAAACAAAACTTTACATTGTATTGCACGCACAGCAACACCGTGCAATGCATAAATTGGTGACCGGACTAAAGCAGCAATGTAAAGTGTGTAAGAGCATTTAAGATCGACATTAAAACGACCAACGTAGTACAAATACAAAGAAAATACATCTCAATATGGGCGCCCTCGTTTAGCTCTGTGTATTCTAAGGAGCCCCGAGTGGGACGGCTGAAATTACGACCAAAAGGGGGTGTGTCTCGGTGAAATGTCGCTACCTCACTGACAGGCCACAGTACGTCAGGCTGAAGGACACCACGTCTGACACTGTGGTCAGCAGCACTGGAGCCCCCCAGGGCACAGTGCTGGCCCCTCTTCTCTTCACCCTGTACACCTCTGACTTTTGTTACAACTCGGAGCTGTGTCACATACAGATGACACAGCCATCGTTGGGTGTATCAGGGGTGACAGAGAGGAAGAGTATCGGAGTCTGGTGGGGGACTTTGCTCTCTGGTGTCACACTAACCACCTACAGCTCAACACCAAGACGAAGGAGCAGGTCATTGACTTTGGGAGGTCCAAACCTAGACCGCGACCAGTCCTGCTAGAGGGAGCTGAGGTGGAGGCTGTGCAATCATACAAATACCTCGGGCTGTGGCTGGATAATAAACTGGACTGGACAACACACACCAGCCACCTGTACAGGAAGACACAAAGCAGGTTGTACTTGTACCTTAGGAGATAGCGGTCTTTCAACATCTGCAGCAAACTGCTGTGGATGTTTTATCAGTCTGTGGTTCCCAGCGTCCTCTGTCCTCTCACTGTGGTGTGCTAGGGGGGGCAGCATATCCAAGAAGGACACCTCCAGACTGGATAAACTGATCAGGCGGGCTAGCTCTGTGGTCGGCATGAAGCTGGACTCACTGGTGACGGTGGCAGAGAGGAGGACACTGGACAAACTGCTGGACATTAGTGACAATGTCAGCCACCCCCTGCACACCGTCATCAGACACCAGAGGAGCCTGTTCAGTGAAAGGCTGCTCCTTCCCAAGTGTAGGACCAACAGACTCAGGAACTCCTTTGTCCCTCATGCCATCACACTCTACAACTCCTCACTTGGGGGGAGGAGGAAATAGGGTAAAGAGGACAGAAGGGAAGGAGTGGTAGCCACTCACTGTGCAATAATAATCTATTCATACACACCTGGACACTCTTCTTCTTTTTTTGTGCAATAACTTAATCCACCAAGTGCAGTAATTTAACTTAACTGCTAATTTCTGCTAATGTCATTTATCCACTGTATAATAACACAATGCCATATACAGTCCTAAATATTTATCTTTATTTATCTATATTTATCCTCTATACAGTTCTCTACATTTATTTTATTTGATTTTATTTTCAGTGAATTTTATTTTACTTTTTAGTCTTATCTCTACTTTCTATATTTAGCTAAGAGTTTATTGTTTACTGTTTATTGTTTACTTTCTATATTTAGCTAAGAGTTTATTGTCTTTCTTATACTGTATTTTTTTATACCTCTTTTATTTTCTATACAAGTGTTTTGTAAGCTGCTGGAAATCCAATTTCCTTGAGGGAGTCATCCTAAAGGGATCAATAAAGAGAAGTCTAAGTCTCTAAGTCTAAGTCTAAGTCTCTTATAAAGTGGTGAACACTAATGCAATTCAAAAGGCAGATAGGTCACATGTGAGTTGGTTCCAAGTTATGATCCTTTGTGAGTTTATATTTGCATTAGACTGTAAAAGTAATACATGTTGTGGAGGTTGTAATTTGAAGAGAATACAATGCAACTAAAATCCACTAGATGGTGATGATGCTGTATTGTTCAAAAGTAGCACAGAAAATGTAAAGTAAAGTCTAAAAGTACAGAGGGTTGGACCTGCTGGCACATTGTATTGCAAAGACCAGTAGTTCTTAACTTGGGACCTACTTTTTCCCATGGTCATTAAGTTACAACCCACTTTTATAGAATTCGAACCAAGCAAATGTATATTTTTCAAATGAGTTAGTAAACACATATACAATGTCACCATGACTTTTTAACATAATATATACACATATTTTCATCCCTGCATTTAAGGAGGAAAAATACAAAAATATACAAAATGGGCTGTTTTCACATTAACAAACATAAGTGTACGCTTTTTTTGGTCATAATTAAAGTCAGATACCAGATAGCTAGCATTTTTTTTTTTTTTTAGACCCACTCAGGTCTGTGACCCCTTTTGGGTTGTGATCTATGTGTGTACAACCACAACACATGAAGGTGAGTGTCTAGTACCTGCTGGTCGGCCTGCACTTTGCGGCCCACCACTCTGAAGGTGTTGGCCGGGGGGTTGTGATAGATCTGGACACGGCTTAAGGACGGCTGAGTGTCAGATCCTGCAGGCACCCATCGCTTGTTGGTGTTGTCATACAGCATGACTGTCGCCCTCACCTGGCAGATACTGGACTCACTGTTGGAGGGAGACATGATGAGATGGGTACGAGAAAAGACCATAGGGTGGAAGGAAATGCAGACCAATGAAATAAGTGTGTGAGATGAAGTAATATAATGTGGACAACTAGGTAACCCATGAATATTCATCCCACAGAGATTTGTGGTCACCTGTCTATGGTTTACCCTGTCCCTCACTTGTTATAGACTATGCATTAGCATGTTTAGATGGGTGGATGGACGGATATAACTTTATCACCAGCTAAATTTATTTTTAACGTCCAATTCCACCATTTTAAAAATATGGTCCAGGTATGATTATGGTTTGGCAACAAAAACAATTTATTAAGAATGTGGTCTGGACTGACAGATGACGAGCTTTTATATCTGTTCAGGCATGGTCGCTAAAACTGCTCATGCTAACCAGTTTTTACTTATAGGAAAGACCTACCCAACACCAGTATCAAACCTCAGTGCTCTTTTGGTGTAGAACACAATGATGTTGTCAAGTACCAAGAATGTCTAGTTCAATTAACAGTCTATTTTACTTTACAGTCTATTTACTTTTAGTTACTAATTAACTGTAGTTTATTTGGATAAAGCTCATATATGGCTGCTTATGACAATATTTAATATTTGAGATCTTTGACTTCTTTCAATGACTAATGACTACATTAGGTATGTTAAGGAAAAGCCTCACAGAATGTTTTCTGTTAGAGGTGGAAACAAACAAAATCCTTTTTGATTCTAAATATTTATCATGCCTTAATTGGTAGACACATTTTCTTAAAAACAAAAACACAAGCAATCACAAAAATCAGTTGAACATCCGTTTGACATGTTACATACAAACTGAAACCTCTGTGGCTGCAAATGAAGCAAACACTGAAGTAACAAAAACTGCAGTTCTTCTAACGGCCACTTGAGGCTGGCTCCAGCAGTGAGTCAATCTCAATAAGGCCCCATATTAAAATGTCCAACTTTACAGCAAAAATAAACTTGTTACAGCTTGGTATAAAACTTTTTTTTTGTCTGTATAGCTAATTTCTCTGTTCATGATACAACAACTCACCTGTTCAAATTATATTAAGGCTTATTGAGTTATGCATAATTAAAGGGATATCTGCTTTGACTGACAGGTGAATGTTGTCACAGTCAGCTCCACCAACGCTATTCCACCTATTTGCCCATTTTTGATTAGCCCGGAGTTGGCGGAGTCAGGACTGCCAAGATCGTGACGACCAGCACTGACCACACTGAGCTTCACAACGGCTCTTCAGAAACCCATGGGTGATTTCACGGAGACTACAGACATTTTTAATTATACTGTCTATGGTTAAATATAAAATTTACACTGGATTAAAGAACATATTATTGTAATTGCAGTTGAATCAATTTAAATCATGCCAATCATTTGATAGAACTCCTTGTAGTTTGAAGATACAGCCATTATCGTATCATATTATATTTACTCGTTAGTCAATAAGGGTTACTCATTTTATGTAATAGGAATATCAATGGCATAAAATGAGTAACCTGTAGTAGATTAGGGTAAGTCCTAGTGACTAATGAATACAAAACTTATGTATGAGAAACTTGTAAAAACACATTTACATTCCCCATAGCAAGGTACTGAAAAAGGTTTTGGTATGAGTACAGTTCCCTCATTGACAAAGGTCAACAGATACAGAGCCCTACTCAACACTGATCTTCCACAATTGGATATAGATTAACTATTGTGTTGTACTTGTCGTAGACCTGACCAGTAATGCAAGAAGTATTCAGATCCTTTATTTTAAAAGTAAAAGATGCAAATAAAAAAGATTTAAAAGTACCACAATGTAAGAATACTTTATTACAAGTAAAAGTCTTGTATCTTGAAGTATTATATGTAAAATGTAATTAAAGTAAAAGTACTTATTATGCAGCCGAGAGGCCTCTGTCAGAGATTCTAATATTGTAGCAACAAAATTTTAGCTTAATTTAAATTTATATACATTTGCTTACTTTCAGATAAATGTAGTGAAATTTGTTAAGGTAACTTGCATTAACAAGCAGCATTTCTCAAAAAAAGAATGTGTCAAACAGCTTCTCTTCCCCAAAAATGTAAGTGGTAGCCAATTAATTTTCTGTGGATCAACTCTAATTAATACTGCTGCTGCTTAAGCTGTTAACATTATAGCACAGTGACAGTTTCTCAATTTTGCGATGATATGAAGTCAACATAAAGAAAATGAGTATCATCAATACTTAAAACACTGCACAAATGTAACAACTGAGTTATTACTTCAACAGTTATTTTTGAGTTTAATTCATGGGATTGAGTGTTAAGGAAGATTAAGTTATGTTCATTTTTATTTGTTTTATGAAGATATGCTGTTAGGTGTTGCAATGCAGTACTGCAGATACTTATTTCTAAACTCTATGCGGCATTGTGACAGTGAGTTATTTTCAATTGACTTGTTGCAAAGTCTGTAGCCTGTGGGAAATCTTTACTTCCTGCCTTGTTCAGGTTTTCATGTGTTGACCACTTCCTGTGCTCTCAGAACAATGCTGCCTAATATGGACTACATTATTTCACCTGTGGGTGAGATATAGACTGCTAACTTCATAAAATCATTAGTTCTTAAAGTTGATTTAATAACATGCTCTGTCTACAGCAAATACTGATACTCCAGCTCTGATATTTTCATTTTACGCGTGAGCAGAACACCTGCTACAAGCACCATACCCTTGCACACAGCAGGAAATGTAGGCAGAACTGAAGAGCTAGTTAGAAGTCAAGCATAGAGTTGATATGAAGCAGTAGTGTTCTGCATTTTTTCAGTTATTCATGCACAGGACATTAAAATGTGGGAGAAAAAAGTTTTAGGTGCATTTGCATTATCGCTAGTATTACAAAATGACTTACCCCATTTTCCAGCTGCAGTCAGCCCCCAAAGTTTCACTTGCTTCTTAACAATCTGCCTCTTCTCATCAACTTGAATCGCCACTATATGTCGCAAGTATATTTGCTGTGTACTCAGTCAGACCAATTCTTGCCTGCACACCTCCACCACTCGCTCCCACGTCACTGACACAAGCCCCAGCACTTCTGCCTTCGTATTCTCATTTCCTAGACAGGTTTTTTTTCTCTCTTCCTGTTCTCTTCTCGTTCACATGCTCTTTTAAATTCTCATTTTCACACCTCCCCCTTCACCCTTGCTTCTGTCTCTATGTGGCATAGCTCTGATTTCTGTCTGATTTCTCCTTTCCTTCACACAGGTCTGTGTATCTGTGGAGGGGGGATAGTTTTCAGTTCAAGTGGTGCCTGGCTGTATGTCCGTGTGTGCTAGGGGGTGAAGGACAATACAGTTCATGACACCGGTCATGAGTCATCTTCACACAATTATTTAGACTACTTCAGATAAAGAGTTGGAGGTGTCAGCAGCAGGTGTTATACTTGTATTTCCTGGCTGGCAGAAAGCAGTTCTGTACCAGTTACTTTGTTAGTTGTATTATCCAACAGCAGTATTATACAGTCATATTTAACTCTGAACATGTTAAAATTGACTAAAAACTTGGAAACCGCATGTACTGTAGAAGTAGTTGTAACAGTAGCAGCAGCACTACGGTACAGTAGTAATAGAAGTAGTAAGTGTATTTTGCAGTATCTGGGTCAGGGGAGGGTAGCTGAAGCGTAATGGAAGCCACATCAAAATGTTCTGAGTCATCCCAAAAAAAGGGAACTGCCAAACTATTAAAATAGCTCACTCCCCACAATGGACAATTGATTGATGAATGTAGCAAATATATCCAGTCATCATGTTTTTTGTATTTTTAAAAGGGAAATCACAGGTGTGTTTGTGCTTATGCTAAAATACAGTGTTCAAGTTTAATGTGTTATCCCTCAGTCTTTCACAGCACTGTTAACTAGCACCTCACTTCCTCCTAGTGCTGCGGTAGCAATGAAAGGAGAACTGAAAACTTCATTATTTTTACTCAGAAAGGACTGAATAAATATTAGTTCAGAAGAACAAGGAACACATTTTGTCATCTTGATTGTTACACTGTTGTTGTTAGAATCGTGACAACAAGGCTATGTGGCATTTTATGGCAACACATTATATGAGCCGTCCTCTGGTCTACAGTCAAATATATCAGCAAAAAATACTTACTGAACTTGCATATACAAAAATACCTCTATGAACTGTCTGTTGTTGGCTATGTATTTGTACATGTTGTGTAATGTTTTTGTGTGTATGTATGTGTGTAAAACTGACTAGCTGTGTCCCTTTATAGCCCTCTCTAGTCATATCTAAGTGTCGTTCATTTCCTCTAACTCTCACGATCACTCAGCAGTTCCTCATTCTCCTAATGTCTCTATGCCAAGCTGAAAAAGTCTGCAGCACTATATAATAATACTAGATGTCAGCTAAATACATCATGCAATAATTTATTATTTTTATATTATAAAAGTGATATACAGTAGCAATACCAAGAAGAGGTTTTAGTTTTGGGGGAAGGAATACCTAGAAAGTTTCTCATTGTAGTTTCATTGGAAATCCATTAGTGCCAACTATAAAGCCACAGAGACACTGATAAAACAGATATTTGTAAAATAGTTGATTGTCTCATTCCCAAGGTGTCAAATATTGATGATGGGAATGAAACAATCAACTATCTTTCTTGGCTCTGATTGGTTGTTTCAAGGTTAAAGTCAAACAGATTCAGAGTGCTGCTATTGTTCACGATGTCTCACTGGAAATCCAAATTACACCAAATGGAACATAACCTATATAATTATTAACACCTGTGATTACCCTACTATTTCATGTCAAAATTCCTGCTGTGAAAAATGCCTATTAGTTTAGTAAAGATGGCAAGGAATTGCCCAGACATCATACACCCCAAGAGGGGTCATCCCTATGTTCCCCGGGTCCTATGTTCCCAGCTAAGGTTAGGGTTAGGGTTAGGGTTCCCATACAAAGCGGGGAACATAGAACCTGGGGAACATAGGACCTGGGGAACATAGGTACGCACCTCCCCAAGAAATGTTTTACTATTCAGCAAGCCATGAGGATTTTGATGGGGTATTCTATTCCTGCCACCACATGACAACTGTATAACCAGCAGAACATATTAAAACTGGTGCTGAAAGACAGAGAATCAAACTATACTGAATGCACAGAGATAAAATGTTATTGATCCTCCCATCTATCAAACTCTTGTTAAAACAGCAAAACAAGCGCACCTTCCAAAGTGTCACTGTATTGGAGTGGTGGAACTAGAATTACATGACATTCTAGTGCTGACCATATCTATTGGTTCATCATTTAAACTCCAGACATTTCATCATCTTATATAGTATCATGCAGCATCTCCTGCTTTGGAAACACGAGCCTTGTCCTGATGATGAAATCACACTATCAGGGGGATGAGTGTTCTGGAATCTGACTCCACTCCAGAGGGCCATTTTGAATGGGTCGTCTGTTGCTGGAACTGCTATTGTAAGACAGTGGGAGCCCTTTAGGAGCTTGTCACAGTGAACAAACTTCTGTGTATTAAACATAAGATAAAAAACAGTGTCTGAAATGGGCCAGTACTGGCACTACTGATTTTTGTCCAGGAGTATCCTTACTTCTAATTGAAGACTGCCACCTGGTGAGCATGGCCGGACCTACCATGGAGGTCACCTGATATTTTTTTCCAAGGGGTATACAATACAATGTGTGAAATAATTGTCTAAAAATGACTATTGATGAATGTCCCAAAACTAGAAAGTTTTGGACCTCAGTATTTCTAAAACCCTGTGTACAGCAATGTTGGTGATCCCCTCCTAAAAAACTACACAACTGCATCTCTGTATGTGTTAAAAGCTAGCTAAATTGTAGAAAATACCCCAAAGTTGGGACATATTATGTTGAGTGTGTGATGTTTCATAGATGTAGTGTTGGCCAGCTCATATAGGAACCCCCGCGCTGGTTATGTAGCTTGGTCAGAAAGGTGTGTGCTCCGATGAGACGGCAAAGTGAGGGATTAGCAGTTAATTAACGTCACGGCAAGTGGTCTGTGCGTGGATGAAAAGTGAGTATGTCCGGATATATTGTAGATGTACTGTGTTTACGTTGCTGCAGCCATAGATTATTTCTGTGGTTCTGATGTGTAGCTTCCACACTTGCCATGTGATCACTGTTTAAGCTAGTTGTAGCATTTAGCTCACCTGCCTCTGATTGAGTGTACGTCACGTCACGTGTTATGTTATTGTTATCGCTAGTGTAATGTTTACAGTGAGCGTTACATAAATGTTACCATGTGATGTTTATATGTGTGTTAATATGCTAGTCAGTCAGGTGAAGTGTGTTTCAGGACTGTTATAGTGGTAATTAGAGGCAAATGGAGATGTAGTAATTTCAGTACTCCTTTATTATGTTTATTAGAGATTAAGAGCTTTATTCTTTATTCATTTGTGTATTTGTTATTGTTCTTTTGATATAGAAAACCACATGACCTCATTGCCAGCAAAAGAGAGTATTAAACACCTGCACTATCCATCACCTGCCTCTTCATTTGGACCCTCTGAAAGTTAATTGGCCTTAAGTTGGTGTTCTGGCCGGCACCCCGGTGTGAACTCTGTGATAGCCCCTGAACTAACGCCAGATACAGTATACTCCCAGTGTCTTCACTACATAAATACTAAGAAAACAGCACTGAAAATGAACTTATAATAATTAGGGTTAGGGTTATGTTGATTTACGGTACTGGAACTTTTTTTTGGTTCAATTTAGGCACTCATAGAAACTACTGTAGGTGCTCCACAAAAACAAAAATGAGTCTTCCTTATTAAACAAAAGTTGAACTTAAACTGCCCAGTCTTCTTCCAGCCTATGGTATCAGGTTAAGTTATAATATGTCACATTGTTCCTGCAATTTGAAATACTGCCGTGTGATCGGTATTATCAATATGAATATCAATTTCATCTCTGAATGTTCAATAAAGAGGTAATTTTGTGAGATGTTTAGCCTAGTTTAGCACAATTACAGTGTATACAAATCTCTGTCACATTGTCTTCATGTCCAGTGAGTCCACATCTCCAGCAATATGAGATGAGTGAATCTGAAATGACTGGAAAAATATAGGCTACCACATGTGGATTACTTGCACCATCCTTTATTCAACCAAAGGATTGCTGAGTAAATATCACTCAAACTACCTAAAGGACTCACTGTTTATGGAATATAATCTGTAATTGGTAGTGAAACAGAGCATGCACTAGTCAAATCTTCCAGTACTTACCTCATGGTTAGGTATTCCAAAACCCCTTTCTTCCAGGCAGGATATCTGATGGTAGCTTACAGATGTGTTTAGAAAGACAGAAAGCATAGATGAGATAACAACACATGTGATCCACAACTAGTCAATCAAGTCTGGCTTCTTAATCAAGCTGCCTTCAATTAGATAACCCTAACCCAGATACTGGGAATACTGGCTCAGCTGTTTAAAATGAGGGGAGCTGAACTATGAGGGCATGGCTTCTACACACTGCAAAAAAATGAATTTCGAGACAGTAAAAAGCCTTGCTTCTGGGAAATTATAAATGGAAACTATTCTAAAAAGTCCCATCTGGTCAAGTATGTTTTGCATTCTTAAAAGTAATCTACTTTTAATAAAATCTATCTAACTTTGTCTTACTAAAATATCACAGCTAATATTGAGCTTGATTTAGGAAATAGAGCAGAGATTGGCTGGAGATTGATTGATTGAGAGACGCTGAGAGAAGCGGAGTTGGCACACGTGCTCGTGTTCTACGCCTGCTTCCACACAACAAGCCTGAGACACTTTTTCTTTTACTTTTTCTTTTATTAATAGTAGGGCTAGTATTATTAGAATTAGATTAGGGTTGGGAAGGAGGGGTTTAAGAGGCTCATGGCTAGAGGAAGCCAGCAAGGAATCAAGGGAGTGGTGTATGGAGTGTTTGCTGGCTTATCTGAGAAGGAAATCTTAGAGGGGCCCAGGTAACTGATGTGATCAGATTTAAGCGTAGGGATGGAGCTGGGGATCCGCCGGTCCTGTTGACGTGTAAAGATAGTGTACTGCTACAGAGAGTGTTTCTTGGGAGTATGGCGTATTATGTGAGAGAGTACATTAAACCACCGTTGCACTGCTATAACTGTCAGAAGTTTGGACATGTTGCTGGGGCTTGTCGGGGTAAAAGAAGGTGTGCAAAGTGCGGTGGAGATCATATAATACAAAGTTGCAAGGCAGAGGCTCCTAAGTGCCCTAACTGTGAGGGGGATCATGGGGCAGGGTTTCACGGGTGTGAGCGATTTGTTCAGGCTAAGCGGGTGCAGGATATGAGGGAGCTGAACAAGGTGTCGTATGCAGAGGCAGTTCAAAGAGTGGATAGAGAATGCGGAAATGGGAGATCTGGTACTAGAGCAGTGTCAGGATGCCAGTTCAATGCTCCAAACTTGCAGTCGGACCTACATTCTGATATGTTGAATCTTACAAAGGAGTCATTTCTGTCTTTTGTGTCTGATGTGTTGGTAGGAGCTAAGAAAGCAGCTAACCGATCAGATATTATTAGGTTAGTGGTGGGGGCAGCTGAAAGGTTCCTCGGTATAACACAGTTGCCAGAAGAGCTACATCAATACATGAAGGCGAGTCAACCTATGGATAGGTCACAGTTGGTGAGGGTTAGCAGTATGGAGGATGTTGGTGAAGTGGATGAGGTGGATCCTCATTAGCATCTTAATGTGGCATATTCTTCAATGGAACGCCCGGAGTCTAATAGGAAATGGTCAGGAGTTAAAAAGGTTTGTTGATGAATTTAAAGAAGCTCCAGAATTAATATGTATTCAAGAGACTTGGTTAAAACCTTCTCTAGATTTTGTAATCCCAGGGTATGAATGTTTGAGAGTAGATAGGTCTGATAGATCAGGTGGGGGTTGTGCAACTTTTGTTAAGATTGGGCTGCAGTATAGGAGAATTGATATTAATTCCAATCTTGAGTGTTTGGCTGTGGAGATTTGGAGCAGTCAAAATTCTATTACTGTGGTAAATTATTATAACCCTTGTCAACCTTTGGTATTGTCAGATTTTGATGAGATAATGGAGAAGGTAAGGTGTCCTGTTATATGGATTGGAGATTTTAATGCACATAATCCTTTATGGGGTAGTGATCATAGGGATAAAAATGGTGTTACTGTAGAAGAATTTATAGATAAATATGAGTTAGTAGTGTTAAATGATGGAAGGCCAACTAGGTATCATATTGTCAGAAATACCTGCAGTCATAGATTTGTCAATTGCTTCGTCAAACTTAACTAGAGTTGGTGAATGGGATGTTATAGACTCGTATATATAGTGATCATTATCCTATTTTATGCAGGTTTGGTAGGGATTTGAGGAGAGAAGTGGAAAAGAAAGCGCCTATATATAACTTTTCTCAGGCTAAATGGGATAGATTTCAGGAGAGGGTTCAGAGCTTAGTAGGAGAGATTGATAGTGAGAGTTCTGTAGATAATTGGAATGCATCCATTAGTTTCATGATACATGAGGCCGCTTGCAGTACCATTCCTCTGAAGCAGGAACCTAGGACTCGTATGCTGGTTCCTTGGTGGAATAAGGAATGTGATCAAGCTGTAAGGAGTAGGAATAGAGCATATAGAAGACTAAGAAAGTTTCCAATGTTGGTTAATGTAATGGAGTACAAGCGGCTAAGGGCAGTAGCAAGAAGAGTTATAAAGGATGCAAAGAGGAATAGTTGGAGGAAGTTTTTTGGCAGACATGTTTGTTGATAGTTTTCAAGCAGTACATAGATCAGAGAGAATGGGGGCTGAGAGGTGTAGGAAGAGAACTGAGCTGATGGCAGTTAATCAGTGGAAGTTGGAAAGGAGTTTAGAAAACTGTAATCCTATAAATCTGTTTTTTACTATAAAAGAGCTGAAGGATGCAATTATGTCTGGGGCAAATACTACCCCGGGAGAGATAGGTTGTCTTATGAGTTTTTTAAACATCTGGATGATATTGTACTTGATGAAATATTAGCTTTGTTTAATACGGTGTGGGCAGAGGGTTATTTGCCCAAGGAATGGAAACATGCAGTTGTGCTCCTATTTTGAAACCAGGCAAAAGTCCATCTGACCCTAGTTCATATCGCCCTATAGCGCTCACAGCAGTGCTTTGTAAAGTAATGGAGAAGATGGTAACCAACAGACTAGTGTGCTTCATAGAAACTAGAGGACTCTTTGTTGATGTCCAGAATGGCTTTAGGAAGGGAAGGTCGACAATGGAATCAGTGTTAGTTTTGGATCAGGATATCAAAAGGGCATTTAGCAATAAGGAAATAGTAGTGAGTGTATTCCTGGATATTGAGAAGGCATATGATTCTTTGTGGATGGAGGGATTAATGATTCAAATCTTTGACTTGGGAGTAAGGGGACGAATGTTTAATTGGATTAAGGATTTTTTAATGAAAAGAACAATACAAGTAATGGTTGGTAGTGTCTGTTCAAAGACTGTAGAAGTAGAGAACGGAACCCTGCAAGGAAGTGTTATCCGTCCAGTTTTATTTAATATAATGATTAATGATATCTTTGGCAAAATAGAAAGAGGATTTGGGTTGTCTCTATTTGCAGATGATGGGGCCATCTGGAAAAGAGGGCGTAATGTTGAGTTTGTTTTAAAACAGATTCAAAGAGTATTATTGTCTATAGAGGAATGGGGGAACACATGGGGCTTCACAATTTCTGCATCTAAGACTAAATATGTTGTATTTGGTTTTAAAAGAAAGTTACCTAATATAGGGCTGTATATGTATGGGTCTTTATTGGAGAAGGTAAAGGTTTTTAAATGTTTGGGTGTATGGTTTGAAGAGCGTATGACTTGGGCTGTGCATGTAGATAAAATTGTGCTGAAATGTGGAAAAGTTCTAAATGTTATGAGAAGTCTGGTTGGGTGTGAGTGGGGGGCTGAGAGGGAGACGATGTTGTTTTTCAGGCCTTGATCAGATCTGCTCTTGACTATGGGAGTTTTGTGTATGGATCTGCTTCTAAAACTGTTCTGGATAAGTTAGATGTGGTGCATGCAAGGGCGATGAGGCTTTGTTGTGGGGCCTTTAGAACTTCCCCAGTCCCTGCCCTGCTTGTTGAAATGGGAGAAATGCCCTTATGGTTAAGGCGCATTAAGTTAGGGTTACAGTACTGGGTAAAACTTAGGGGGTGTAGTCATACTTTTCCAGCAAGGTGTCTGTTACAAGAGATTGTAGGTAATAAATATAATACTTTTTTGTCACTGTAAACCAGTGGGCTAAGAAGCTGGGCTTGGAACGGGGAGGTAGAGCACACAAGATGGCTACCTATGCCCTATTGGGTGATGCCTGAATTGAATATTGAGCTTTCTTTTCTTCAGGAAAAAGATAAGAGGAAAGTGACTCCAAGAATAGTGGAACATCTTAATTCAATCAGTGAGAGTACTTTAATTGTTTTTACAGATGGATCTAGAGATCCTGTTAGTGGGAGAGCTGGTTTTGGGGTGTATGTGGAGCAGATTGGGTTGAAGATTGGTCGACGTATTTCTAATGGAAGCTCTGTTTTCACTACTGAGTTAATGGCAGTTCTATGGGCTTTATGGTGGATTGAGGAAGCCAGACCTAAAGAAGTCACTATCTGCTCTGATTCTGCAGCTGCACTGGAAACTTTAAGAGCAGGAAAAACTACAGCTCGTCCTGACATTATGAATGACATTTTGAATGTGGTTTTTAGAATGTGGTTTGCTTGCAGTGTTACTTTTTGCTGGGTTCCAGGGCACGCTGGGGTTAGGGGGAATGAGCATGTGGATTTTTTTTTTTTTTTTTTTTTTTTTTTTTTTTTTTCTTTTTTCCTTATTTTTTTTTCCTTTATTTTTTTTTTTTACTAATGTGGAATTGAGTCTATTAATGATATAAATGCATTACTAAGGCTGTCATTGCCAATAGACTCAATTGGCTTCTGTCAGTGTAAATAAACCAACTAATTGTTTTAATCACACTCTTGACCTTGTTTTATCATATGGCATTGATATTGAACATTTAATAGTCTTCCCACATAATCCTTTCCTATCTGACCATTATTTAATACAAAACTTTTGAATTCATACTATTAGATTATAAGCCATTAGGCAAAACTTCCTACAGCAGATGTCTATCTGACAGTGCTGTAGCTAAATTTAAGGAGGAGATCCTACTTTGTATCTAACGGTTCTCCAACTGTCCTCATCAGTCTGAAACCAGAACACAACTAATGTTGAGAATGACTAATTTTCACTCCTACCACCTAAAAAGAGGTTTAGAGAAAACTTGCAGGGTTGGAGCTCCAGAAGCCACATCCTCACTTCACCTCTGGTCCTACTTCCTGTTCACACCAGACCACATGGCTACCCAAAGCTCCAACACCATAATTAAGTTTAGTGATGACACAACTGATCACCAGCAATGATGAAACAGCCTACAGAGAGGATGTCAGTGCTCTGACATCTTAGCACCAAAACAACCTCTATTTTAAAGTTTGACAGCGGCAAGGAAAAACTTCCTTTTAAGAGGCAGAAACCTTGGACAGACCCCGGCTCTAGGTGGGTGGCCATCTGCCTCGACCAGTTGGGGTGAGAGAGACAGACAGAGAGAGAGAGAGAGAGATGCTGCTAAAGTGCAATATGATGGTTAAAAAAAGTACGACATGCTGGTGCCTCCAAAATGCAAGTGTTCCTCCGGCATTGCCAGAAGAAAACTAAAAGGAAAATGAAGACTGAGAGCAGAAGTAAGAGAAGTAATTCAGGTACATGGAGTCATTCACTGCAAATTAAATAACTGATACAGATACAACTACAGCTGGATTCCAGATCCATTCTAAAGGAGTTATGTCGCCCTCTGGTGTTTTTTTTTTTAATTCAAAGCCCAGTGAGGTGTAGTTGTCCATCGTGAATTCTGATGTAATATACTGTTTCACTGGTACTTTGTGTCAAACCTGACATCAGTTCCATTCAATAAAAATCAATCTACATTTATTGATTGTAATTATATGTGGTTGGCATGAAGGTTTGTTTACTACAAAAGTGTGTTTTGTGTATAATATCATACATTCCATCTTTATAGATTGCAGGAATATTCTTGCCCCATTGTGGTAATACAATATCAAAGGGTGGTCATCATAAAAAATGTATAGTTTCATATAGCTCCATATTTATGTAGACTATATATGGTATATATTGTTTCATTTGTATAATATGCTTCTGAGTAATGTATGTGGAATTTGGTTTTATCTGATATTTAACATGAGGTAATTTGAATTTTAATCAATTAATTCAATTAAATAATGTATAATTCAATCAACAATAATGCCTATTTTTATTAATTTTTTTTTATCTAAAAGAAAATAATAAATCTAGGCAACCAGCCGCTTTTGCCATTTCACCACACTCCAACCATTATAATTTTCAAATTAATTTTCAAATTTCTTATTGTTCAAATCAAATTGAATTTACCATTGTTGAGCAGGTAGAGAAAATCACAATTAAGAGAAACACAAATATAAATAAATTATTATTATTTGAACTCACAAAAATTGTTGAAACAGATTACATTGAAAAATGTGACACTAACTTAGTTTTGTAAGTTACAGAAATATTCCTATTAAGTACTTTTTACAATAAACAACATTATTACAGTACAAATAAAAATGCCATTCAGTTCAGTTTTATTTGTATAGCCCCAATTCATAACAAAAGTTATCTCCGGGCACTTTTCAAATAGAGCAGGTCTAGACCGAACTCCTTATAACATTATTTACAGAGACCCAACAGTACCACCATGAGCAAGCCCTTGGCGACAGCGGCAAGGAAAATCTTCCTTTATAAGAGGCAGAAACCTCAGACAGACCCGGCTCTAGGTGGGTGGTCATCTGCCTTGACGAGAGAGAGAGAGAGAGAGAGAGAGAGAGAGAGATACTTGAAAGAAAAAAAGAGGTGTTTTAACTTACACAGTTTAGTTTGTTGTACTTAAAACTTTTGATTGGACATTTTTTTAGTTAAATTAATTTATCTGGTTTTACAGTGTAAACACGTTGCCTGTGTATGTGACAAAAAACAACCTTTCACTCCTTAACATACACATACATAAGCAACCAACGCAGACAGTAACAGTGTGTCTTGCTGTATTTGGCGAAAATATGAGTACCTTCCAGTTCATCCATTTCATCATGGGAATCCATTTTCATAAAATGAGGCTTGATGTTAATACACTCAGTATGTTTTAGACGGGAAACAAAAGAAGAAAGGACTGGATCACTCTTAAAACTGCATTATAGCTGGTACGAAGCATCTTTTTACAAGCAAAGTGTTACAATTCTGTTGATTTACTCTCCTTGTCCTAATATTCAGTTTCAATAGCTAAAGAATCAATCAGCACACACAAGCACACACACAGACCTTTATCTGTCTAACTGAAAGAGGACAAGGGTGTGGCTGACCATAAGCGCATCAACAGTTAAACATGGAATCTTTTGTGATCATTTTCAGACTTTCATTTACCTCAAGCAGAGGAAAAAAGAAAAAAAACTGTCACCACTGTCAGGCTATTGTAAACGCCTCAGGAGAGCTCATTTGTAATTGTGCAAATACATTTTAATGAGCGTTTGCTAAGACTAACAGTGGTGACTGTCCATAAGAGTTCCTTTTTGGCTCCTCATTCGTCAGGAACCTCTCACCTGGGAAAATATGACGTTTAAGCTGTGTGTAATCATATTGAATCTATCTGTGTTCAGTGGTAAAACTCAAATCAGTCAAAGAGCTTGAAATTAGATAGGTGTCACTTGAAGAGCCAGTTTTTTGTCCAGGACAAAGTAAAGTGGAGCAACCTTTTTACCATTTCATTTCCATGCTGCAGCACACAGGCTGGTGCTTTGCATACAGTTAGAGCGCAGCTCCGGAAGGCAACAACCCACAGTACAGTCAACAGTCTCCTGCAGGCATTTTAGGAAACACTAACACTGCATATATAGCCAGATCATCACACAACAATAAGAGATTTATCATCAAACTGAGCAGCCAGCCTACTAGCCTACTGTTTTCAGATGTGACTACCAGTTTATATGTGTCCCTTCTATCTTTTAACCATCTTCAAAATGTGGTTGTCTATTCAACATAGAGAGCCTAGCACATAGCATATCTAAGAACAGTAAAGATAAGTTGACCAAGGTTCTGACAGAGACTTGCTCAACTGTAATTGAAGCACAAAAAGGGGCGGTACTGGTGTTATAATGACGTAATGACATTATGTATTGGCCTGTAACTTTTGAACCTTAAGTCTCAGAAAAAGTCTTTTTTTCTGTGGGTCCAGACAAATCTCTTCATATAAGCCACACCTATTTGCTTCTACATTGTTTTTTCTCCATTTTGAATTTTGTCCAAATCGGTTTTTTCACTACTCCTTCCTCCAGTCCTGTAAAAACCAATTCCAGTGAACTCCAAAGAGAAGTTCTTCAGTAAGCCTTGAGCAGGACTGGAGCACTGGTATTTAGTTTCTCTATTTAGTTTCTTTATTATTTACCAATCTGACTATTGCGGCAACACATTGTTTCTGCTGTTTCGACCACTGACAGAAAACTTGAAGAACTAAGCGTGTAGCTGTTTGATTTTAATGTGTATGAAAGAGTTTGGTATCTTTTCTTTACTTTATTCTTCATTGGGCCAGATTGTTGTTCATGAATTATTATTATGTTTAGCACTTTTGAGATGTAGGACCACATATGGCTAAATGTAGCAGGAGGGCAGGGTTGAGGTGAGTTTATACTGCTGTTCAGTTCTGACGTTCTTGGAGTGACCTCTATTGCTATTTGCATGATGGGGTTTAGTCTCGGCCTGCATTTGTATTTGCCATGCATAGTACAGTGAAATAAAGTGCACTCAGTTCATTTTCCTCTTAAGCAAACACTGACTGTGAAGACTATTATACAAGTTTACTTTCAAAATATGTTGCTCTTCATTTGCAGAATGACATTATTATTCTATAACATTACAATAACAAGTAAGAGATTTTATAGTTTTTAATCCACCCATCATCCATTTTGTATATCACCCTTTTCTGTTCATGTTCACACGGGCTGGTGCCTATCCCAGCATGCACCAGAAGAAACAGAACAGAATAAAAAGTGCCATCATATATGTGAAATTATGTAAACATGGGACAGCAAGTGCTTGACATCTTTTCTGAGTGTGTGAATGGCCTTTGTATGCATTTTTACAAGCTTTAATCCCACCAAACAATTGCAACAGAAAGAGGCCAAAAAAAGAGAAAGGGCTGATTTACCTAGCAGTTAAGGCTGTGGCTCCTCTGTGCTTGCTCCTGTTACTCAGACCGTGCCCTTTGTCTGGGGCCAGGGCTTGGTAGGGACAAAAATTTGCATGCCAAGGGCCACTTGAATGCGAAGCTCCCCGGATTCTCACTACCTGACATGCAAAACCAGTGGGGGACCAGTTAAAATGGTGCACACGCACAGTCAACACAGGTGTACTCCAGTCAAAACACTGAGCCTCCTACCCCTCCTTCTCTACAGCTCTTCACCACTCTTCCCAGAGAGTATTATGGAAATGAGCGCTGTGATTTTGCTGGGATACTGTGCATGCAGGTTGTCAAGGGAAGAAGGTTGGCTGTAAGGTGATGTCCAAGTTGATATAAGAACAGACCAAAAACTTAGTTGTGGAGGTTGAGAGGTGTGGCGTTTGAGTGCAAGGATCAGAGGTTGAGGGTCAGTTAAAAGGCTAAAGTACAAAAAAAATAGGAATAAAACAGAATTCACAGGATGCCGAGGTCTTTCCTTGTGAAAAAGAAACGTGGAGCATGTGGAGCATGGCAATGGAAAGAGCCAGAACAGCCTGAGTGGAATGAAGATGATACAGTCGGTAAGAATTTCAAGTATCGTAAATATATTCTCAGATGTCAAAAACATACAAGTTGGTTATCCCTGTTTTCATTCATATGCAGGCATTTATTTGACCTTGTTAATTTACTTATAATGGTAAACAGTTGTTTCCTTTTTATCACTTTTTAGAAAGTGAAAATGCTAAGGAGGAGCTATCCTGCAGTCCTGGCACCCAGCAGCCTGTCACTGTGCCTCAGCCAGCAGCCACCTTAGGATGTGGGACAGCAGCAGAAGTGAGGGTGCCAATACCTCTAGCAGGATCAGGAGGACCAAGGGCTGACACCAGGCCGGACTGGTCCACACTGATGCTCCGGGGCTCCTTTTACCATCCCAGTACACTGGCACTGGTCAGCAGAGCAAAGGTAAGAACAGACCTTTCTTCTATAACATGAGCAAGTAGCATCAGCAAGTGACAGCCTGGACATGAAACATGGACTGGCAATCCACGGTGGTAGCAACTTAGTATGTTAGACTGCACTATTTACACAGTATCAAACGTAGAGGAAAGACAATGATACAGATTTTATTTGTACGCCCTTGTAGAGAAATGCCAAAAGCCCAAAACAATGGGACAGAAATAAAATAATAATCACCAAAATTGTCTAAGTTAGTCTTTCTGCTGTCTTTCCAACAATCACCAATTCTGGTTTGTTTAAAATAAATCCTAATTCACAGTTAGATGCGAAAACATTGGTGAAAAGAGCAGCAATGGCCACAACGTAAGCTAATGTTAGTCCAGTGCTGTTTTTTTTGCTGTTTTCTGTTTTTTTGATTGTAAGTATCTGACAACATTATGGAATGGATCCCTACAGAGATAGGCCTTTTGTTTAGCCAGAAACAGCAGTAACTCACCACCACACTCCATAGACAAAAACCCTAATTTTACCTCGAGGATCATTGTAACATCGTAACTTCATTTAAAGTGGACAGAATAAAACTCACCAAAACCGTCTTTGTTAGTCTTTCCACTGTTCCAATAATTCACCGACATAGATGATAAAAACAGCAGTTTCAGTCCGGCTATGGACACAAACCACAGAGAGGCTGCGATAGAGAATAGTTGTTTGCTGCAATATTCATGTTTTAAATCTCCTATAACTTTTAAAGAAGTCCATCAAAATAGTCAGGTGAAGTCCAGTGACAGGCTGGGGGCTTGAGCCTTTTTACTGAGCTGTTCAGTGTCATCATGTTTATTAAGCAGGATTGTGAACTTATCTCTTCTTACCAGCCCAGACCCCGTAATTCTCCTGGCTCAGGCGACTTCGTGTGCTCTGTGTGCCACAAGATATTCCCTCTGCAGCGCATGCTGACTCGCCACCTGAAGTGCCACAGCCTGGTGAAGAGACATCCTTGTCGTTTCTGTGGTAAAGGATTCAATGATACCTTCGACCTCAAGAGGCATATGCGAACACACACAGGTCAGGAATGAACCATGCTCTCACACACACACAACTTACCTTAACATTATCCTAACCCTAACCCTTTATCGTGGCTTAGTCTGAAATGTGTCCCTGAAGGTAGCCTAACATCAGACCCAACACACACACACACACACACACACACACACACACATACACACAAACAAACACACAGTTTTGGAATGGGATTGGATTGATTAAAGACGGAAATAACACATTTTTGTGTAATTACAATTACAAAAAAAAAAACAATTCTGCAGAAGGGACACTTGTAGGTACCCATGCAACCCATTCAGATATCTTGAGGTCAGAGGTCAAGGGATCCCTTTGAAAATGGCAATGCCAGTTTTTCAATTACCAAAATATTGCATAACCATGGAGTGTTATTTAGCCCTCTTGCTGACATGCTAGCATGACATGATTGGTACCAATGGATGGATCATCTAGTTTCATGACTTACTGTAGCTTTATGACCAAGCTTGCTACAGCCTCTGAAAGACAAGGTGAGGGAAAGAGTAAAGCATAATGGGGGAACACTTGGGGTAGCCAATCAAATTTTCAGGGGGGCTAGTGGCCACCCCAGGTCCCCCTCTGGAATCGCCCCTGCTGAAAAATAACTATATATAAAATACTAGAGTGAAACTCTAGTATAGCACAAGTGTCTCTTTCTACCTAATGCAGTACTTAAATAAAGATACTAACATTTTCTAAAAAAGAACAAAGTGCAAAAGAGAAAGACTCAGAAATATATCTGCAGTCAGACTATAAAATAGTATGATATGATGTTACAGGTGTTTGAAATTAGTCACAATCGGGTCCTCAATCTTTTTTAGGTGTCTCTTTTTTGTCTCCAAGATTATATTTATTGACTGTTTGTGCTTAGGCTGCTGTCAAACGATTCTAACAGCGACAGTGTTGGTTGCAAGATTCGTCACAGAACTGCAAAGCCACTAATGCCAATCTGAATCCACACAAATACGCACAGCAAAAAATAACTCCATCTTTTGTCTCCCCCTGCTGCAGGTATCCGTCCCTACAAGTGTGAACTGTGTGAGAAAGCCTTCACACAGCGTTGCTCTCTGGAGTCCCACATGAGGAAGATTCACGGTGTCCACCAACAGTACGCCTACCGCCAGAGACGCTCCAAGATCTTTGTGTGTGAGGACTGTGGTTTCACCTCAAGCCGCCCTGATGAGTACTTCTTGCATGTGAGACAGTGCCACCCAGGCAGTCCCGCCCTCCGAAGGTACTACCGCCGGCAGGCCCACGAGAACAGCAGCTTTACATCGGCAGACCGTAAACTCAACCCCTATCTGCTGTACTCATCCCCTGCATACTACATGTAGAATTCATTCTAATCCTGAACTACATTATATTGTAGCTGTTCCATAAGCCATTCATTAATGAAAATATTTGATAGTTTTAATGAATTATTGAACTGTACAACACTTAAGCTATGTACTGTATGTACCCTTTGTGTTCATCATCATTTTTAATCAACATTTATGCTCCTTATACCCCTGTTTTAATGACTTTATCTTTTTTGTTCTTGCACTATGTTTACTGTCAATAAAAATGAAGGATAAAAAAAAAAATCTTAATGTTTTGATGTTTACATATAAATGCATTTTCGATCAAAATCAGAGCTAATTGTTTAGAAACCACCGACCAAAATCATTCACCGAAATCAATGACCAGGTTAGCACTATATTTCATATTTTATTAATAGTGCATGCAACTGTAAGTGGGTTAATTTTTTATTTATTAGTTTTCATTATAATTCATTCTTAAAGCACTTCCTAAATACATTTGTTTGAGTTACCTAAAATATTTTTGGGCACTCAACAAAACCAAAGTAGTGAATCAGACTGAAATCACATAATGACTGATCCTGAACCAGTCCATGAGCACCTCTGGGGTTGCTGTTTTCACCATTGCTGACATATTCTTATTCATCTTTCTGATAGTAGATAGAGTTTTATTGACAGTCTTACAATGAATAGAGCAAAAGGAGCTGATAAATTATGCAGCATAGTTCAAATGCAACCCATCAGTGCAATGCCTGCTTTTCCCAAACTGTCTAAATCTAAACCTGTGAGCCAGATTTACATAATTTTTTGGGACAATTCTTTTGGACCACATTAGGTTATGGTTGGGGCTGTAGAGGGAGGTGTGGCAGCATTGGCATGAGAGTCTCAGCAGAGAAAATAGTGAAGAGTGCACATTATAATTTGGGCCGTAGCTACCATTGAGGAAACTCAGGATTATTTCTGGGAATTAGTGGTTTATAAACAACCTGAGGAAGACATTCTTACATTTTATATTCTACATTTACACACAAATTGCACATTTTATGCCTGTATCTGGTACATTCACCACCATCAGATTATTATTTTTTTTGTTTGGGCCTTTTCACGCCTTTATTAGTCAGGGACAGCTGAAGATAGACAGGAAGGGGGGCAGAGAGAGAGGGGATGACAGGCAGCAAGGGGCCGCAGGACGGGTTCGAACCCGGGCTGCTGCAGCAACTCCGTATGGGTCGCCAGCTCTACCGACTGAGCTAACTGGGCGCCCCACCATCAGATTATTTTACGCCAAAACAAAATCTAAATAAAGAGATTTCATTTCTGTCCATGTGAATGATTCTCCAGGTAATGTGCGTAAGGCATAGTAGGGAGAAGAAATATAATAATTAATTGATATTAGAAATGTGGGGAAAGGAATTCACACATTTGTAGTTTGTTACTAGTCAGCTGGTTGCCACACAGCAGTGACTGAGGCAGATCATTGTGAAGCAAAACAGCTGATGTAAATCATTTTCAGTGTTCTGCCTGATTTAGCTTGACGCTTCATTCTTAAATGGCGGCTCAGAGGAAGAGCAGGTCGTCCTCTAAGGTTGTTGGTTCGATCCCCGGCTCCTGCCGCCACACGTCGAAGTATCCTTGAGCAAGATACTGAACCCCGAATGTATGAATGTGTATTTCTGTTTGATGGACTTTGCCATCGCTGTGTGAATGTGTGTGAAAGGGTGAATGTGGCACGTAGTGTAAAAGCGCTTTGAGTGGTCGGACTTGAGTGGACTAGCAAGTACAGGTCCATTAATCATTTAAATTAAGGAGAGACAGTACAGGTGAATAAGGTAAAAAAAATAAAGTTGCTAATAGATGTCCCCATGAAACTTCCCCAGTTGATTACTTACATTAAGTAAATTATTTTTAACATTACAAGTTTTATCAATGTTTGTTTATACATGACATAATACGCTAATGCTAACATTTGGTTAGTAAAGTGTAGTAAAAAAAAACCACCTAAATGTCTATTTTGGGCGATTTCTTTCCACTTGTCTAAAAGACAACATGTTATGGAAGCAAAAAAGCCCAAACTTTAAGTGCATGAAAAAACTATGCCTGTGCCTATAGTGTCTCACTGTTACACACTACACTAATGGCGTGTTCACACAGAAAGCATAGAACATTTTTTGCACAATGAAATTACATGTCAATGCAAAGAGATGAATAACAGAAATGGTACGCAAAATTGCGCCTTCTGCGTATTCGCAATTTGAAAATATTCAACTTTAAGCAAAAAATGTGTCAGGGCTTTTGCAGTGTTGTGTGAGTAGGAGCGGACAGACAGAGCAGCTTGACCCGGGGTCCCAGGGGCAGAGCTGGAGCTTCTCGAGGAATAAACAGCCAGAGTCGTTTATGGAGACGTTTACTGACAACAGGAGATATTATTTTAAAACCTTTGCATTAAAAAGTGTAATCATATTCACTCTCTCTTCTCAACCTGTCTGCTGTGAGCCACGGAGGTGACCCCCCACACTTGATCCCTCTGTGTGCACCCAAAGCTCTTTAATACTACCTCATATTTATACAGAGACCAGACAGAACTCAGTCACTTTGCTCAGAGGACAGTAAAAGAGGAAACTAGCCTACATGGTGAGTTTTTAAATACGTGTCTGTTACTTGATTCCAGCCATTGGTTTTACTTCACTATGAACAGTTAACATATCGTTGATCAATCTAAACTCCATTCAGAAAAAAAACCTTTTAAAAGTTGTTGTCTTGTCATCTTGCAGACTAACCTGACAAAGTAAAATTCAAATACTTTTTTCAAATCGGCATCATGATGTAGTTATTCCAGCAACCTTTCGATCCGATTATTGCAATTAAATCTGTGCTATCAGCAAAATCTGATTATTTTGAGCTCATATAGCCGTAGTAAGATAGATTAAAGAGTGACTACAAGCAAGTACAGCACACCTTTCACCCTGGAGTAGCCTGTGGTGGTGTGGCTTAAGTTAATATACAGATATCATGGTCATTATTAGTAACCTTTTGAATACTAATACTAACTACTTGATAATCAGGCACAGCAAAAACATGCCTATAGTATTGCAACACAAACCACCCCAAGGTGCAGATACACAAGAGAAATATTCCCTGGAACAACTATATGCACTTATATGGTCTAAGATACCAATTCAATTCAATTCAGTTTTATTTGTATAGTGCCAATTCATAACAGAAGTTATCTCAGAACACTTTTCAAATAGACCAGAAGATAGTGTGCGCATAGAGTGATCTTTGGGCCCCTCTGTGTCACTCAAACATCATCATCAGTCACACATTAGTGCAGCCTCTGACCTTAGTACATCTCTATTGTCATCTTTAGTCTGGTGAGCAAGCAAGGTAGGTCAGAAGATATCCTCATAATTTCTTCCTCATAGCTCTCAGAAGTCTGACCTGCCTTTCTCATCATTTTGAAAATCCCGTACAGTAATGGTACCCTCAGCATTTCTCATTAGTAGTGTTTTAGTCTTACTATTTCTTCATCTTGGGAAGTTTAGGAGGCTGGGGAGTGGAGCAGGGAGTGAGTGTACAGCAGGGGCTCAGTCCTTTGTCCTGTTATAGTGAGAGAAGTCAGCGTGTGCCGCCTTGAGGGGCATTTAAGAGATCTCAGTACAACAGTGTCTCTCCCAGGCTTGGAGCTCACCCCCTTTTGCACACACCAGCAGGTATGACTCACTCTTCACCTGTGGGAGGCGAACCTGGAGAACAACAAAACACAGCATGAAGTTATTTCTTTGGATTAGATTAAAACGCAATTAAACTATGTATCAAGTTGACTTTGGCCTTTAATTTCAGATGCTTTTTTGCAATGATAACTAAAATTAGAAATGTTAATTCTTGGATATTTTTTGCATTAACATGGTCAAATTAAAAGACAGTAATACTTACGTACAGTACAGTGTATCAGAATCTTTTAACTTAAATCAGGAGTTCAAGAAATCAATAGTTTCATCTGTTTTACTTGAATTAAAATCCCTTTTTTCTACACCTTCACTCTGATGCTTTCAATTGCTCTTCTTAAGTCTCACTTAAGAGCGAGCTAGGTAGTTAGCAAAACACTAGCTAACTGGCAAGTTCATCTACATCCATCATTAGTTAGCTAGCATTTTGCAAACATTAGCTAAATTAAAATGTGACTATACATATGTTGCCTTATCTAAGTACAGGAAACAAGAAAGTTTGTCTGTTGTTGCTCAACTGTTGTCGAGCACAGAGCAAAACAGGGTGGCACTTCAGCCAGATGGAGCTATGCTGAGAATTTCCTGATCATCAAACACCATGATAAAAAGAGTACATTAATGCACTCATCAGCCCAGTGAAAACATAGTGTGAACATTCCATTTATACAGGGCTTTAATATGTAAATGTTCCTTTCATTTTCAGAATGTAACCAGATACATTTACTGTACTGTACTTAAATACAATGCAGAGGTACTATTACTTCACTTGAGCATTTCTATTTTATTTTATTGTATTAACTTACAGGGACAAATATTGCACTTTTTAATTTATCACATTCATTTGACAGCTACGTACCAGATTTGCAGATTAAGATTTTACATACTAAACCAACCATTAACTTAAAATTTAAAAAAACTTAAAATATGATGTATTGTTATATCAAACTTCCCAACAGTAGTAAAATAGTCAAGATTAGCGCCACCTCAACCAGCTGCTCACACAGTGTCAATGTTAAAAGAGTCAAATAATATATAAGTAAATACTGACAGGAAGCATTGCATTGCATAATGAATAGTTTTACTTTTGGTATAGTTTGCTGATTAGACATCCACACTTATACTACAGTGGGGTTTTGAATACAGAGTTGTACTTTCTATGGAGTCTTTCTACATTGTGGTATTGCAACTATACACTTACATAAAAACTGCTACTTCTACGACCCTGATGATGAAATGATGTCCCACATACAACTATAAAACATACGAATGGTATAAAAATCTCAGTATAGCATTCAAAACTCTACATCAGTCTAACTGTAACTGTATTACTGTACCCTGTGGAACAGCAGCAGGTGGCGGTGGAGAGGAATCACCAGCGGGTAATGGCAGGCTGGGGGCACTCTCTCCCTCTGTAACACATGCAAGTCAAACAGCAGCTTAGTAGAAACAGAAATATAGGTTGGCCTGTTGAATAAGAGCTTGGTCAGCTGTACACTACACATTTCAAGTCACACAGAGAAAGTCTCTGTTTGCCTGTTAGCGAGACTGGTCTTAGTTACTCACGCAACAACTGCAAAGCTTCTGCAAATGAATTAGAGAACCAAACAGGTCACATGCTGTTTTAAAGGTGTTTTTGTTGTATGTGGATTAAAGATAGGCTTACATCCCCTGGTGCGTCCACACAGTGGGCAGGCAGAGCAAGAGATGCTGGGCAGATACTCAGCTCTGTGATTGGAGGAGAGAGAGGAACATCAGAGCTCATGGTGTGCGACGCGGGCTATCTGCAGGCATTCAGCCTTGGGGTGGCCAGCCAGATTTTTAATAACACAAAGAAACAGAACAGAACCAAAAACAGTACACATTTGCAGTGATGAAAGGGATGATGGTGTGAGTGTGAAAGGAGAGAGAGAAGAAGCAGTGACCTAGGTGAATTAAGCCATAGACTGTTTTATGAGGTACGTGTTTTTTGTCTGCATGCTTTTGCAACAACAGGAGTTGTGGTCATCATTCATAACACCTTTATCCATCAGCGCAGCAGCAGGAAGACCCTTGACGATGCCTCTTTTAAAAGCTCATGACACTGTATTGATTTATGGAAACGGGCATCCAAGTTCCTGCATACCAAGGCTATTCTTAGAGTGGGTATTTACCACCATGTTCTGACTGAGGCCTCCAATATAAGCAGATACTGCTGCCTGGGACTGTGCAGCACTGTGTTTATTCAGAGTGGCTCATATTGTCTGGAACTCATTCCACCTCACATTTATGTTGTTCTTAAGAGACTTAGGACTGTAAAGTAGTACTTGGTTTGTGTGGATGTCTGGCGGATTAGATAATGTTACTGGCATTCTGAAAAAAGGCCTAACCAACTGGGATAAATTTGAAACGAAAACAAAAGGCTCATCTCCGCCTTTAAAACCCATTCAGATCCCCCATCCATTCCAGTAGAAATAACTTTTCGAGGATGTATAGATCTGTGATTACTGTCATCTGACCCCATCCAGATCCACAAACTTATTTGATTTTTGGTTTAGTTTTCTGTACACCAACAAATTTGCATTGCTAACCAAGGCCACCTTTGTCAAGTCCTAGACCAGAACTAGTCGAGACTGAGTCAAGACCAAGTTCAAAAAGGTTCGAGTGCAAGTCAAGACCAAGTCCAAATAAGAAAGAAAGAGTCAAGACAGGGAAGGAAGAAGAAGAATACTTTTGCCATTGCCAATGAGTTATGTTTTGGCAGTCAGGAAAACAATTGCAAGTGACATTGATTGGCTGCCTTGTAACCATGGTTATCATGTAACCACTGTCAATGCTGTTGTAGATTAAAGCAGCAGTAAGTAACTTTTATAAAAAAAGATTTCTTGCCATATTCACAAAAACTAAGACAGATATTCTGTGAAAAAAACAAGTTCCTCTGGCTCCTCCTGGTGGTATTTACATGAATCCACCATCTTTATATCTTTCTCAGCTCTGATTGGTTGTTTTTCGTCAGGCCCCGTGGAGTCCCTGCAGCACTGGTTCCACATCATCTAAAGAGCCACACCCCTTTTTCCAGCAAGCATGGATGACTATGAGACAAATCTATTTTTGTTAATTGTTAAATTGTTAAAAGTAAACATGAGACTTTGTTTTACTTATATGTCAAAATATCATATGAAAGATTTATAGCTTTTTGGAATGGACTGGGTTATCGGAAAGGGAAATAGAGAAGTGAATAGTGAAATACTGTTCTGATTTTTTCTGATTGTTCTGATGCAGATGGTTTATAATATATCCTATTGATCATGTGCACAGAATATTTAACTTTAAACATACTGTTTGCTGGAGATAATTACATTTTTACATTTCAAAATTTGTTTAAAATAATACAAAATATGCAGTGTATTTTAAAGCATCACTTTATTTATATGAGTTAACCATTCATGAAAAATAAAGTCTTTTTTATGGAAAAAAAAGTCTCAAGACTATTTATTGCCTTTTTTATTATTAGGTGGTTTCTCATTCAGATTCTATATAACATAACATGTAATTAAGTAATTAAAGCTGCGGATGATAACTTAATGATAAAATTAGTCTCATTCCCAGGTCTTCAAATATTGACGATTTGGGCTGGTGGCTTGAAGATAGTTGATTATTGAGTCTCATTCCCTGGGTCCCAAAGCATCTGGAGTTGACCTTTGGGTGAGACTCAATAATCGATTATATTTCTTGGCTCTGGTTGTTTTCGTTAATTTTCGTTCTACTGTCAGTAGAACTTTTTTTTGGGGTGGTTACAACGGGCAAGCTGAGTCTGGCCATGCTGACAGGGTTCAGATTTAGGAATAACTCGAAAGATGCAGGTTCAAAATAAATCAGGAAATCAATATAGGACTGTATGCTGGTGAGCTCGGCAACTTTTTCAAGTCAAGCTATGTGAGGATATCAGGATTTATCACGATAATGGCAATTCACCATGATGAATATTGTGTTTAAATAAAGGGTTTTTTATTGCGGTACATGAAAACGTGTATCGTCCCATCCCTGTTTCTACAGTGTCATGGCATAAATGCATAGAAAATAAAGTGTAACAGAGAGGAACAGACGGCTAGGTGGATGATTATAATGATGAGGAAGATGATGGCCTGATGAGGAAGCAGGGGGGTTGATCCCTTGCCTGTCTCCTTGGGGGCTCTCCAGTCCTGCATCTCCCCCTTCAGTCGCTCCATTTCTTTCTCCAGCTCACAATATCTCCTCTCTGCTTCTTGTAACCGTCTGTTGAATAAAGGGGGCAAGTTTGTGTGTTTTCAAAGTTTCATCACATATTCTTCTTGTTTTATATCTGCAGCTGAGTTCAGTGAAACTGGGATGATGTAACTTTGCTGCAATGGATGCTTGTCTTTATTTGAAGGGTAAACTTCGACTCCCAAATATAATTCAGCTCTTGTACTTTTTCTAATTGTGTTTCAAACAGAAAGTGATTTCTCAGAAACACAGATCCAGTCATTGTGGTAAATGTCCCACTTGTGTTTTCTGTCTACTGCAGTGTATTATACTGCTGCCTCCACAACTTCTCACATCAGGGTTCATTTTAGGGTAACTTCAGTATTTTTCAACCTGCACCCTATTTTCCCATTTGTGTCTAAGTGATTAATGGGGATCATTTTTTTAACTGGTCAAGTATTAAGCCAGAGGGTGCAGCCAGTACCACTGATAGGCTCAGAATGTTATTCTGAGTGTCTGACAACATTATGGAAATGATCCCTACAGTGATAGACCTTCTGTTTAACCAGAAACAGCAGTCATATCACTGTGTTTCAGTGGCAAAAATTAACAATATGGATGTAATGATAAACTCAGCTCACAATTTAATACAACTCACAATACTGGGTTGCTGATATGATTTTCCCACAAATTCTTTAACAACATGAGATTAAAGACAAATTAAAAAAAGTGAAACTTATGTCTTTGCACGTTGATACAGTTACTGTAAGATGTTAACTGATACCTCTGCAAGTCCTCATCAAGTCCTGATATTTGGTCAGTGTCCTCCTCCTCCTCGGTGGTGTGGGTGGATGCAGTAGGTCTTTGCTCCAGAGTGAGTGGGAACTCTAGCAGTGGAGGCAGGTCGTCTGGTGGAGTGTCTGTGAGCTGCCACAGTTGGTTCTGAATTCAAAACAAGGGAAGATCAGGCCCAGCATAACAAAGAAAACACACTGAACAATATCTGTAAACATCACATGAATTACAAAGCTGTCTGTATAATGTACAAGGTAACTGATGCATCCTGACAAACAGACAAATGGACGTTCTGACATGTGGTCTGGTCTGGCTCACCAGTTTATCTGGTGTGTACAGGCTCTTGCAGTCCCTCAGCCTTGTGGGGTCAATCTGCATCATAATGTCTTGACTGCGGTCGATGGCACCCGTCTGACTATAAAAGAGAGACCAGTTAAACCATACCGAGGAAGACGCCAAACAGTTGGAGTCGTTTGATGCAGTAAAAACGTTAATCATGAATGAATTGAGGTTCACCTGGTAGCGGTGTAAGAGTATCCAACAAAAGCCAAGTGTATTCCTACTGGAGCTCTGTCCATTACATCAGACAATGTCTCCTGCAGGACACAACAGATACCAACAACCACTTGCTGGTGTTATTCCATTAGAAGTTGTGTACATTTAGCATGGATATGACCCTTTTACCCTTAGTATCAGTAATTAGAGTACAATGTGTCAATATAGCAAAAACTTGTTTTGTAAATAGTTCCAGTGCCTGAAATGGGCTAGTACTAACAGGTACTGAGCCCTTCTGATTTTTGTCAACAAGTACCCTTACTTCTTACTGTGTACAACTACCTCCTGGTGAGTCTAGGTACACACCCCTTAACACCCGCATAATGCTCAATTTTGTTCTCCCACCAGCATTCTGTGAAGACCCGCCCTACTAAGCTTGTGATTGGCAAGTGTTTGTTGGTTTAGTTAGTTAGGTTTAGACATGAGGAATGAGATGGAAAAAAAAATGTCAAGGTGAGAGCCAATCAGAAGGAGAGTAGGGGTGAAATATGGGTGGGGAAATGGTCGCCTAACCAGGTTCATGTGTAAGCAAGTAGTTAGTCTAACACTGAAAAAATTGCACTGTTAAAATGGATACAAAATAATTAAAACACCAAAGGAATTATGGTTAAAAGATATTTGGGGGCTTTTTATGAAGACACGCAGCAAAGGGCCACAGGTCAGAATCGAACCCAGGCCACTGTGGTGAGGACTATAGAAAAATTGTTTTCTAATAAATAAATAGCAATTTCTGATCAACCCGTAGGCTATTAATTGCAAACTTAAATTAGAGACTTCCGGCTAGTCTTGCCCACTTCCACTTTAAGCCCTGCCCATTTCAAGTACATCCTTTTGTTGATTGAATAGTAGTCTTATGACACCTGATGCTTGGAGATCTAAGTGCCTACCAATGGACTGGGCAGCGGTAAGAACAGCCACTAAAAAACCTTCAAGGCACTGGTAGACTGGTTGGGGCAACTGTCTCCCCGGTACTCGCTCCCATATTCGAAAAATGCAGCAAAAGTGCCCTCCAAGGTGCTCTTCCAATGGACAAGATGTGATAAAGTGCCCTCCAGGGTGCCCTTCCAGTTGAGAAAACATGATGACGTGCCCTAGTCTACAAAACTTGGCACACCACAAATGCATCATGACTTGCTTGCTGGAAACCGAAAAAAATTACCTGAAACAATGCTCTCCATAGTGAAACATACTGGAGATATAGTGAATCCCTTTATAACATGGAGAGAGCTTTTTAAAACATTGAAAATGGATGTCCCGAGCAATGTTTTATGGCACAACAGTATTTACAAGCAGGTCTTCTGCATGTCAGGTTCTTTTTAACCCTATAATTTTCCACCCCGTTTTAGCAACGAAAGCTGGGAGAAAGTGCTCAGTCTCTATTGAGCAAAGCATTTAGCGACTGGTTTGTGAGTCTAGTTGAACAGATACAGATAGTGGTGTACTCGTTCATCCCTAATTGATTTTAACTTAAAGACAAAACAAGTGCTTAAAATACATAACATAATTGTGTACAATTATGGATTTTTTTTAAAGACACAACCTACGTTCCAGCATACCATTTCACTGAGACAGTCGTCCAGAATGTCAAAGTTGGAGGTGTCAGTTGGATCAGATACTTCAGGCAGGAAGGGGGCAGGGAGTTTATGTAGGGAACCCCAGTCTAGTCCACAGAAGAACAGATTGTTCCTGAAGTCACTGGAGCCTTTCTTTCCCAGACGGACTTCCCTCTCACAGATGAGCCCAGTGATGAAGGAACGAGCCTTGTCTGAAATCTCAGGGCCAGAAGAGGGGAACTCAAAATACTCCTGGGGATAAAAAAAAACCTAAATGTTGGGTGTTTACTTCTGATACCACTAGTAGTATTACTGCTGCTAGTTGTATCACCTTATGTGTTCATACTGCTAAAACCACCACCACCCAAACATAAAAGTGGGATGGTTAGTGACAATTGTGTATCTGATGTTATATTTTAGCCTAAAACGTGTTATATTTTTCTCCAGCCATCATTTTTTTTTTTTTTTTTTTTTCCCTTTTTATAAAAGGGGGGGGGGGAAAAATTTTTTTGGGGTTTTGGGGGGGGGGGGGGGGGGGGGTTAAAAGAAGAAAGAAGGAAGTTGGGAAAAAGATTTCCTTCACCTTAATAAAGGTGCTGTAGAAGTTGTATATTTGATTTGCCAGTGTCCTTAAGTACTGAAATTCAGATTTTCAGTTCTTTACAAATTGTGGGTTTACCTGAAAGTGGATAATCTTGGCATAGGTTTCAGAGATGGACTCTGCGTAAAAAGGTGTGGTCCCAAGCAGCATCTCATAAGCACAGATACCCAGAGCCCACCAGTCACATTCAGGACCATAACCTCCACCTCCCTCCACTGCCCTTAAAATCTCTGGAGACAAATAGTCAGGGGTCCCAACTGCTAGAGACGAGTGAACCTGCAATGACATAAAAAATCAATGAAATTAAAAAATCTTATCTATGGCTACGTTCACACTACTAGCCTTAGTGCTCAATTTATGATTTATTGCACAGATCAGATGTTTTTTTTGTTTAGCTGTTCAGATTGTTTTTGACTGTGAACCATATCAGATTCAGTGTGAACAGTCCCGAAGGGACCTGCATGACGTAAAAGTCACACAAACTATTGAATTGAATTGAACTGAAATGTCTTTAATGTCCCCAAGGGGCAATTTGGTTCACAACAGGTAGCCAACACATACACATTCACACAAAAACACATAAAAACATGAAATGATGAATAAATAAAAGCATAAATACACATATATATTAATATATATATAATATATATATAAAAATAAATAAAAAGTGAAAAAATTTACTGTGACATGGACAAGGATGGAAGATGACCTATAGTTTATTGAGAAACCCAACAGCTGATTGTACAAATGATCTCAGGTATCTGTTAGACCTGGCACGTTTTTGGGAGGTATACCTCCTTCCTGATGGTCGGAGGCAAAGCTCAGAGTGTAGTGGGTGAGTGATGTTAGCCAAAATGTGGCTCTGGCCTCATACACATACCCAATGTTGTTGAGGTAGTGCCAATTATTTTCTGACATATGAGTTCGATATGTGGGCTACAGATAGATTCCCTTATTATGATAGTTTTACACCAGCGTGAGTTGACCTACAGACACACGCCCCCTCCTTGTGTTTTGCCAGTCAGTTGGGTGTCTCTGTCTAACCGAATAGGCTGACCACAACCATCGATTTCAAGATCCTGGCCCAAGTCATGTTCTTTTAACCAAATCTCAGTCAAAGCTATGACACAGGCATTCTTATACTCCGGTATACATTTAACGTTTGCCTGCAGTTCGTCCACTTTGTTCCTTAACGATTGTACTTTTCCAAGGATGACAGAGGGAAGTGGCAGGTGGCGCAATCCAGCTCTGCGTAGCCTCTATCGCGCTCCTCCTTTCCAGCCACGCTTTCTCACCCGACCCGCTTCTGTCGACCGCAGTCCGACGACAGGCCCACGCCATCTTCCTCATGCTCCGCTGCTTCGGCCACTAATCCTCACCCCCAGCGTTGTTTGTTGAACGAGGCAAGCAGACCCGCACCTGCGAATCTCTGGTGGAATTTCATCGCGTAGGGTCCACGGGGCTGAACTGCATTGGATGAGGAAGTCCCGACTGTACTGCAGTCTGTGAGACGAGTTGGTTTGACGATGGTTCACAACAGTCCCAAGAGTAAGCATACTCATAAGCACCGTGTTGAACAGATCCATGTTAATTCCAAAATATTGGGCTACTCTTACATCTTACATTCCCGCAGCTAGTTCAAACATGACAGACAAGATACGAAGAACACATTTAGACAAATACGCACACACTCGGCTCCTGCTGTATGTCGCCGCAGCAAGGCAGCGCCAAAGACACAGGGCTTGTGTATGATATGACTATGGTCATATTCCAAAAAATCTGACCTATACCACATATGAAAGTGGCCCAAATTGAAATGAAAAGATCAGATTCAATGTGGTTTGTGTTATACACTGTTAGAAAAAACTGATTTAAGTCACACATGAGCAAAAACAATCTAATTTGGGCCATTTTTGCCTGCAGGGTTAACGTAAATGAAAAATGATTGATTAGTTGGATGTTTGGCAGGTTTTTCCCCCTCAAAGAGTAAGTGCTAAATCTCACCATCCCATCCTCTAGGAGCCTCAGACAGGAACCAAAGTCCCCTAGTCGGATGTGTCCATCAGCTGTCAGCAGGATGTTGTCAGGTTTGATGTCTCTGTATAAGAATCAGAGCAGAGGAGGCCAGATTTCATTAATCAAAAACAAAATGTCATAGGTTGTTAGGAGTATTTTTATCCATGTCATGTTACAGTCCCAGGACACAGTGCATGAATGTTTTGTGAGCTATGTTAATCTTTAATACTAAGAAGTATTTGAACCAATGCAACCAAAGCAATGTTCATACTTTAGTTCTCTTTCTCAAAATAGTAATTAAACTGTACATGGCTGCACTCTCTGAATCTAAGAGGTAAAACAACACAAGCACCATCTTTTAAAGAGAAGAGTCTACCTGTGTACGTAGCCCAATCTGTGCACACAATCAATGGCCATGACCATCTCTGCCAGGTAGAACTGAGCCATGTCCTCAGGGATCCGGTCTCCAAACTTACTGAGCAGAGTCAGCAGGTCCCCCCCTACATAGTAATCCATCACCAGGTACTGAGGGAGAAGGGGGTGGATGATCATCATCATCATCATCAGTCATTTTTATTAGTATAGTTGTTGTTGTTGTTGTGCACCTTTGTTGAGGCAGACGGCCACCCACTTAGAGCCGGGGTCTGACCAAAATTTCTACCTCTTATAAAGACTTTTTTCCTTCCCGCCTTTGCCTTGTGTAACTTTTGTTATGAATTGGCGCTATACAAATAAAATTGAATTGAATTGAATTTAATTGAATGAGTGAGGAAAATAGCAGTGGGATTTAAGTTAAATGCAGCACATGCTATAGACCAGTGTTTCCCAAACTTTTTTTCTGGGGACCCACTTTTTAAAAATGACAAATCATGGCAACCCGATTCACAGTAAGAAGAGTAAATTTGTGCAAAAATAAACGTTCCTGACCATTTTTACTGCTATTTCTGCATCTAATCATTATTAATTTAAAAAAACCTTGTAAACTGATATAAAACTACATTTGCTGAAAATATTTAAGACATTAGGAAGTTTTGTTGGTACCTGATCCATATACAAAAGCAGATCATCAGCGTATAAAGAAATGTTATATAAAGCAGCATTTTGAAAGATGTGCGTTTGATAAATCACAACTTCATCATCAGTAAAACAATAGACATTTTAAATACTTTATCAATGAGAAAAAAAGGCATTTAGGTTAACAGGTTCTAATTTTTTTTCCCTCACTAAAACAAACAGAATGTGCACTTGAGACATATGTGCAATTAGGCAAAGTTAAGGCTCTTGTTTTTTACCTCATCAGTAAAACGATGTATACATTTTAAACTTTTATAAAAGTATTTAAGATGTGTTTTTAGCAGGAGGAAGATATTCTTCAACCTACATGGGGGTCGCAAGCCAGAGGGAATGAATGCTAAGGACTAGCAGAATACATTTTTGAAAAACGTTTGTCAGAACTAATTTGCTGTGTTCATACGTACAAGATAGTTGTCATCCTGAAAGGCATAGTGCAACTCTGTGATCCAGCGTCTGTCACCCCTCAGCAGAACCTCCCTCTCCTCCTGGTAACATGCTGTCTATATACAAACACACAAACACACAGGCAGATGCAGGTAAATGCGAGCTACAAACAACAAAGTTAACTGAAGCTTGAATCAAAGAGCATGTGCCTCAATTTGGCTTTTTCTCCCTTTTATCTTCCAGCAACTGTCCATATTCTTTGTCAGTAGACTTGTGTTTGTGTGTGTACCTCTCCTCGCCTTAGCATGTCCCACTTATTCATTATCTTCAGAGCGTACACTTGTTGGGTGCTTCGTATCCTTGCCACGGCAACCTGCAACAGTGATGAAACAGAATAACCAAATAACCACATCAAGCATGCATGCACAAAATGGCTGCATGCAATAGTATAGACATATGATCCAAAACTCAATAACAGTCACTGAGTCATCTACAGCTGTTTGATAGAGTGAGGTGTTGCTGTTTATACAATCATATAAAGAGTACTGTATATACAAAAATCGAAAGATAAATAATTACATTACAATGTGTATATGTTCCACATTCTAAAGTGAGCCCTTGCTCATAACTAAGCAAGACCTCAAAGTTAACCTGTGATCATTGAAATTATAATGATAATTTGTAAAAGATTTCACTCAAGTTGGATATAGGTTGAATAGTTCAAAGCCTTGTGACTTTGGCCCATTCTAAGAAAAGCATATTAGTTCAGAAGAGGACCTTACATTTTACAATGTGGAATCATTTAGTAAGGGAGAATGAGTTTTCTTGTGGTACTATAAGGTTATAAGGAGTTCGGTCTAGACCTGCTCTATTTGAAAAGTGTCCTGAGATAACTTCTGTTATGAATTGGCGCTCTACAAATAAAATTGAATTGAATTGAATTGAATTGAACTACCACCTTATAAGGCCCACACTGAGTAAAGCATATTTAGATCATAATTCATGTATAACAACTTCCCTACTTACTATCAATAAGCAGAAATTAGGATTACTAGCCTAGTAGTTGTAAAACATGGTCATGCAGTGTAAGTAATTAACACGTTTTATAATGTCTAATAAAGAGCCAATATGCTTCTAATATGCATGCTAATAAGCAACCAGTTAGTGGTGAATATGTGTTCCTTAAAGCTGCAGTAGGTAATATAAAATAACTTTTTTCCCATATTTGCTGAAACCTTCACTATATCACGATATTCTGTGACTTGTTCTAGTTCTCCAAATGGTATTTGCAAGAATCTGCAAGGCCTGGACTAAAACAACCAAGCTGAGAAAGATACTAGACACTTTTGGTTGGAGGCTTGAAGATAGTCGATTGTTCAGCCTTATTCCTAGGATCCCAAAAAATCTGTATTTGACACCCTGGGAATGAGACTCAACAATCAACTCTCTTTCTTCTAAGATTAACTGCCTCATGTACTACCATCATGATATAGTGAAAGTTTCAGCAGATATGACAAAAAATTGTTGCAGCTTTAATACAAAGTGTTACCAAAACTTAGTGGAACCTTTAAAAGGTAGGGTTTATTGCAGGGTTGCATTCAATTGTACAGGCGCACCTAATAAACTTGCACTTGAGTGTAGAGGAAGAGAAGTAAAGAAAGAAAACAGGAGTCATAAACCTAAATCACATTTGCAACTGTATCCAGAAAAGCTTGAATATAAAACTCTTTACAAAATGAGCTTAATTAATGATCATTTAAGATATTAATAAGCCACATCTAAATAGATGGATACCACAAGCACCCAAAACAACAGAAAAGAGCATTTTCTGTTGATGTTACAATTGATGGTCAGGATGATTGAGAAGAAAAGATGTTCAAATATGCAGTGCCAATGCAGTGTAAAAAAAACAACTAAATAAATAATTCAAACTCTTCTGGAAACAATTCTAATAAATACTACGTCAGAACCTGCTGGTTAATAATACTGCTCACCTCACTGAATGTGCCTCGGCCAATCACCTTCAGGATGTGAAAGTCTTCTCTTTTGATGCGAGTCCTCTTCACCTGCCTCACCAAGGGATCAGCTGTGATTGGAGGAGAGGAGAGAGAGAATATATGTGTTCCATAATGTAGCCTTAGATTAGAGCAGAAGGGGAATGGAGGTTTGCTGGTATCAGTGAGAGATATTATGCAGTGATGTTGTATTGATTTTAAGGCAGAAGGACAAATGTATTCCCCAAACCACTACTGACCTCTTCAAGTGGAAATTACCACTAAATCTGAGTACTGAGTTCCCCTTTTTGAAATGTCCACTGGGTAATTTTAAAGGACCAGTCTGTAGGATTTAGTGGCATCGAGCAGTGTAGTTGCAGATTACAACCCCCTCACCTCATCCTCCCCTTCCAAGCTTAAGGACAAACTACAATGGCCACAAAAACCATGAAAGGGCCTATCTAGATCCAGTGTTTAGTTTCTCCTTTCTGGGCTACTCAAGAAATATAGCGGCTGCCAGAAGAGGTTCTTCTCCCTCTGTAGATAACGGCTCATTGTAAAGTAACAAAAACGCTTACTCTACTATACTCTGATTTTAATCTAAGTCTAAATAATAAAATAACATTTGCTAATGGACATGACCATTTATATAATGACGCTGATTAAGTGTTTTCAAGCTGGATAAGGTGATGAGGTCAGGTGTGCACGGATCTGTGTGAATGATTTGATCTTCTGGATGTCCTAAACTGTGAAATGCTTTGCTGCTTTCTTTTTGAGATGTGGTCATTTCACTTTGGCTCTTTAATTACAGCAGCCTGCTAACAACTGTGTACATGCATACAGGCAGCTGCTCTGTGTCCTTCCAGTTGAACAGAAGATTATATTTGCCATAAAGGGAGTTCCTCTTCGACTGCATCGGAGTCGCTCTGTACAGCTAAAAATAGTAGCTATCATTTATGAATCAAGGCAGGTTTTCCAGTCCTTTATTTTTATTTTTCATTCCCCACCTCCTCACACACTGAGAGGAATGCAAGTGAAGCAGAGGCATAGTCTTAACTGTTTTTAGATGAGGAGTAAGAGCAGCGTCAGACACACACACACACACACACACACACACACACACACACACACACACACACTACTGTCGCCTCGGAGCTAAAGGAATCCTGAAGCAACAGGGCGGTCCTGTGAAAAGGACCCTTTGTCCACTGTGAACATGTACAGTGTCAGTAGACTGGGCCAGCCATGTGACTTGTGCTGCATCATAGTCTTTTACATAGAAACAGACAGATGAATAGACAGCATTTATTCTGATGTCACACAAAACTGAACTACACTTACAGAACATGACTGTATAAATCATTTAGTCTCATGATGGCAGGATGAAATAATAACTCCAGTGCGCTTCTATTCAGGTTCATAGAAGAATCTCCAAGTCTTAACACAGGGGAGAATAAAGCAGATCAGTCCTTAAAGGTCATAAAAATCAATATAACCTCTCAGATACTTGTAGCATGTTGCTCTGAGAAATCCGTAAAATCATCCCCAAATATATTCATCACAAATGAATATAGAATCTGATATGAAGTGTATTATGTATATCCAATTATTCTGATTCTAATTCAAACCTTAGGAATGTAAAGACATATCGCAAGGCAGTTAAATCATGATATAAATATGTGAAGATTCAGATTGATAAGGTGGAAAATAAATCACAATACTCTTTAAACAGCAGAGTGTGCTCTTCTACTCTCTACTTTTGGCTTGTTTGACGAACTACGTCACCCGCGTCAGTAGCTGTATCAAGGCGCAAAAACAGGGCGGTGGTAAGTGATTGAGGATGTACCTTACTGTTTGGAATTAGAGTCAGAAAGTGCAAAAGGTAAGAAAATAACTGTCAAAAAAATGGCATAAGATTCATTTTTACAAAGAAAAATAAATATAAATTGTGATATGTTTATACCCTACCTCAGAAATAAATATGGATTTATAAATCAATATTTAAAATATAAGAGAAAATATATATTTTGTGAATTTTTAAAATCTTCTTCAGTCTTAATTTTAATTTTTGTTCCAAAAATTTAAAGGAAAATCACATCATAGATATGATATGAAATGATTATGATGATTCAGTATTACTAATTGTATCAAATCTTGAGTAGGCTACAGCCATCAAATGTCCTTTCCCTAGCCACATGGTCAAGGTCTACTTGAGGCATCTGGAAACATTCAGCCAGATGGGTTTTGTAATCCCTCCAGTGTATCCTGGGTTCGAGGATCTCTAGAGCTGAGATATTGCTATCCCACATTAGACTCTTCCTAAGTCCTGCCTCTATTTGCTCTGTTCTCCAATAACAGTTGAGCAGGCCTTAGTCAGAACTTAGGTATACTTTCTTCTTTACTGTACTTTGAGGATAGCTAGGCTAATCTTCACTTCTTCCCCAGAGTTCTTGTGCTTTCTCGTCTCGCAGGTTCTCATGGATACTTTGCTAGTATCACTGATATTAGTGTTATTATTGCTACGGTTACTGTTGTTGCTGTTGTCACTGCTCGTTGTCCTCCATCATTGCTGTTGTCGCCGTCGTCGTCTTCTTCACGTTCATCATCATCAGTCACTACTGTTAGTGTAGTTGTTGCTACTGTTGTTGCTGTGCACCTGTCTGTCTGTTTGTCTGTCTCTCTCTCTCTCTCTCTCTCTCTCTCTCTCTCACCCCAACTGGTCGAGGCAGACGACCACCCACCGAAGCCGAAGGATCTATCCTAGGTTTCTCCCTCTTAAAAGGCAGTTTTTCCTTGCCCCCGTCGCCAAGTGCTTGATCATGGTGGTACTGTTGTAAGGCTGAGCGATTTTATCGATCCTGCGATATATATCGATAATTTGTTTCCCCAGAAAGTATAGATTTTTCAGCCGTGAGTATCGATACAATAAGTCCCATTCAAATCCCCTGTGTTCCGCCTGGCACTCTGCTCTCTGCCCATTTCCCCCATTCGCTTTGCAGGAAGAGCGATTAGGTCAGCCAGCCACTAGTGTCGCTGTAGAGCATTTCTAGCAAGTTACCCGTCTAGATACTCCCTTTACACCAGAGATACTCATTGCGTGGCTCGCGAGCCACATGCGGCTCGTCAAGCTTTAATTGGTGGCTCGCATGGTAGCTTATAACAATATGGTAACACAGCCAATACATTTTTTCAAATGCGCTACATAAATATACAGTGAACACTGCACTGCATTACACTTCTCCTTTCACCTTCATTAATGGTGTTTCCTAAAGGGGGCACTGTGAAACCTGGCAATGCAGCCTGCTTATGGCATTGTTTACATTTGACTGCAGTGCACGCTGGCAGCCAGGTTACGTCAGCTCCGCTAGTCAGCGTGAGATGCAGGCACAAAATGGATCGATTTCTAATAAAAAAAGGGGCAAAAACCAGCACAAAAACCAGACGGACAGACACACAACGTTGTAACGAATAGTGAGGAAGCTATACATATTGGATATATGGGTATACATATGTGTATGGGTGTGTGGGCCTGTGTAAATGTTTATATTTGTGTATGTGTGTGTGCGTGTAGTTCTCTGTGTGTGTGTGTGTGTGTGTGTGTGTGTGATGCCCATGGTTACTATATTACTATGGTACTCTAACTAATCATATTTTCTTCTCTTCACTAAACTACTTAAACATTTTATGTAAGTTGCCAAGCTATGGGATCACAGATAGGAGTTAGCATCAGGCCACCAGAAGGTGTGGGGAAGTAACTTAAGTTACTGGTTTATTTGAACATACTTCCTTAAGAAGGCTCGCGCCACATTCACTTCAAATTGGCTAGAGTAGTTTTGTTTTCATTTGTTACTATGGGGACTGGGCTGACCTTGATAACGGTTGTGGGGCGGACTGGGGTAGAGGGGAGGGGAGGGAAAGGAAGGCCATTCACTCAAATCCTACACATTGACAGCTGCACTGCTACAGATACTGTACTGATCACAAATTCCTGATGTATGATAGTTTAAACAATGACAGCAGAGGGATGAAGGGTCTCACATTTTCCAGCTGGAATGTACGCAGAGTAAACAACCCAGTCAAGAGAGGTAAAGTTCTGACCCACCTCAAGTCACTGACCTCAGACATTATGTTCTTACAGGAAACTCACTTGAAGAGTGGCTCGCATGGCAGGTTCAAAGCAAATTGGATAGGGGAAGTTTACCACTCAAACTTTTCATCCAAAGCAAGAGGTGTGGCCATTCTACTGAGAAAAGGTGTGCCCTTTTTACAGAAAAAAACAATCACTGACAAAGAGGGCCGCTACATTATCGTAATTGGTGAAATCCTCAACATTTCCCTCACTCTAGTAAATATATATGCTCCCAACATAGATAACCCCATATTCCTTCAGAAGGTTTTTTCCCTGATACCAGACATCTCACAAACACACTTGATAATAGGGGGCGACTTTAATACTGTCCTTGACACATATCTTGATTGATCCTCCACGAAGAGACTCCCAAGAAATGCCTCTAGTGAATTTTTAAATACGTTCATTAATAACACGAATGTACTGGATATATGGAGAGTGATGAACCCTTCAGGTAGGGACTATTCATTTTTTCACCTGTACACAACTCCTACAGTAGGATAGACTACTTCCTGGTGGACGCCAGACTCATACCGTCCACATTGAATGCTAAATATCACAGCATTGTGATTTCAGATCACAGCCCACTCACCTTTTCGTTGTATTTAGATCATGTAGATAAGCCGCACGCCTCTTGGAAACTGAATTCGCACTTACTCACTGAAAATAAATTTTGTGAATACTTAAAAGACCAGATTTCCTTATACTTTGAAATAAATGACAACCCTGATACCTTTCCCTCCATCCTCTGGGAAGCATTCAAAGCTTACATAAGAGGCTGTATCATCTCGTTTGAAGCTTCTAGGCGAAAAGAAAATAAGACCAAATTAAAAGAATTAGAAGATCAAATTAAATTACCTGACATAGAAAATGCACACTGCCCCTCTATTATATTGCACAGGAAAATAGCAACCCTTAAGTATGAATATAACAAAATTATCTCTGCGAAACTAAGTAAAGCAGTCCTCTATATGAGGCAAAAATATTTTGAATTTGGTGACAAACCACACAAACTATTAGCTAGACAACTCAGAAAAATGGAAAGTGACAGAACGATACACAAGATAAAAGCTCACAATAATACAATACTTACAAAGCCTAAAGATATCAATGACAGGTTTCTTGAATTTTATACTGATTTGTATACCTCAAAGACCACTTCAGACTCTGTAACTATTAATGCATTTTTAGACAAATGTGAGCTTTCCAGACTGAGCGAGGAAGATTGTGATTCTTTGAATTCTGACCTCACAATTTCAGAGGTTCGGAGCGCCATTGCCTCCCTAAAGAGTAATAAGACACCCGGCCCTGATGGGTTTCAGTGAAAACCTATCCCCTTACCTGTTAAAATTATATGAACATGCCCAGATACAGGGTAATTTACCTCCCACCTTAACTGAGGCTGTGATCACATTAATTCACAAAAAGGGGAAGGACTCACAAGAAGTAGGCGCTTATTGTCCTATCTCCCTCCTTAATGTCGATGGGAAATTATTTGCCAAGATACTGGCCAACAGGCTGAATCCTCTATTGGGAAAGTTAGTTCATATGGACCAGACAGGTTTCATGCCAAATAGGAGTGCTACTTTCAATCTTTGACGTCTTTTCAATATTATGTATACAAAGATAGGTCCAAGAAAACATTTGACCAGATTGAGTGGTGTTACTTATTTGAAGTTCTTAATAGGTTCAATTTCGGAAATAAGTTCCTGTCACTAATTAAACTGATTTACAAGAATCCCACAGCTCAAATCCTAACAAACCCAACAATACCCTCCCTGTGTAGCTTACATAGAGGGACAAGGCAGGGGTGTCCACTATCCCCTTTAAATTTTGCGCTGGCTATCGAGCCTCTAGCCCAATGTATCAGAATAGAACCCCAGATTTATGGATACTCCGCCAAAGACACAAATAATAAGATATTATATGCAGATCCTTTTATATATAACGCAGCCTCAAATTGCTATCCAAAATCTTCTGGACAAAATCAACCTGTTCTGGGACCTTTTCGGGTTATCGGATCAATTGGACTAAAAGCGTTTTAATGCCGGTCCATATGAGTAACTTACCACACCTAGATCATTTTCCATTTAAAGTTTCTTCAGAGAAATTTACTTATTTGGGGATAGAAGTGACAAAGCAGTACTCATCTCTATTCCAGACAAACTTCCCCCCTCTAATAGAGCGATTACAGACCAGAATATTATTCTGGGACATGCTCCCAATTTCTTTAATTGGGAGAATTAATGCTATAAAGATGATTTTCCTCCCGCAATTGTTATATCTATTTCAAAATATCCAACTTTTTCTAAAAAAATCATTTTTTAAACACCTAGATTCTTTAATAGTTCCTTTTCTGTGGGGACACAAGGTTCACAGAATAGCAAAAAACATCTCTGTAGGCCAAAGCCAGAGGGGGGATTAGCACTCCCAAATGTTTTGCTATATTACTGGGCCTCAGTGATTAAGATGTTTACCTATTGGTTTGACACGTCAATACCAATGTCTGATGGCTAATGCTGGAGCGGGAAGACTGCCACCCGTACTCTGTGGCCACGGTCCTACTAGCTCCGGCTGCGGTTAATAAGTCCCTGTATAATAATAATCCCATCATACATAGCATGATCCGTACCTGGAAACAAATCAAGACCACCTTTAATCTTCAACCAATCTCTCTTCTATTACCCATTGCTAGAAACCCCACATTTGCCCCCTCCAGTCTGGATGGAGCCTTTCCTACATGGAATGAGAGGGCTGTCCATTGTATTGGTGATTTATATGTGGGAGGCGTCTTTGCTTAATTCACACAACTACAGAGGAAGTATGAGCTGGGGAATAATAACTTCTTTCGTTACCTACAAGTTAGGGACTACATTCGGAAATACTTAAGAGATTTTGTGACTGAATCACAATCTAAAATAGATGACTGTCTGAAACTGTCTCCTAACGAAAGTAAATTGATATCCCACATCTATAATAATCTTTTATTAATAAGCTCCCCCTCGACGGAAAATTATAAACGTAAGTGGGAAGAGGAACTTGGTGAATCCATTCCAGGTGATTTATGGAAAGAGAGTCTTGAAAATATACATAATTGTTCAGATAACGCAAGACACTGTCTTGTCCAATTTAAAATTATACATAGGCTTCAATACTCAAAGAAAAAACTAAATAACATATACCCAGAGGTGTCACCTATGTGTGATAAGTGCCACTCCTCCGTAGCAACACTTCTCCATAGTTTTGCTCTACGCCCAAGGGTCCAATTGTTCTGGATCGATATATGTAACATTATGTCTGAGGTCATAAATACTTCAATCAAACCTGAGCCTCTGTTCATCATTCTTGGAATATCGGAGACCTTCAGGAAACTGAGTGTGGCACAGCAGCGTTTTCTCTCTTACTGTTTCATAATAGCAAAGATATTAATCCTCATTTTATGGAAGAGCACAACTGTACCTACCTCTAAGATATGGTTAGAGGATTTAACTAACACACTTCATTTGGAAAGGATAAGGTACACGCTGAAAGACAGGCTCAAACTGTTCAATAAAACGTGAAAACCCCTCATATCATACCTCAAAACTACAAATTCAGTACAGCAGTCTGCATCCTAGCACACAATATATGACAATTGTAATGGTTTTAGAGTGACGGGCTCTGCGAGGGAGGGTGGATGGGGTGGAGATACATGGGGAGGGGTTAGTCGGGCGGATGGGGGGTTGGGATAGTGTGGGGGATCGTGGTCAGCCTGGTGGTGTTCTTGCCATCGTTTTTGTCTTGTTGTTACTTGTCTTGTTTTGCTTTGCCTTGTTTAGCCTTTAGTTTATTACATTTTTTGAATTAGTTATAAACAAGATTCTCAGAATGTGCAAGTGAAATGTATGTTAAATTGTATGCTTTAATAAAAAAACGTTTGAGAAAAAAAAAATTAGAAGAAAATTAAAATTTGGGAAACACTGATATAGAGTATGGAGTAAAGTATAGAGAGCCCATGTTAGTGTGGATGGATGGCAAACAAAAACAGCACTTTCACCCAGGAGACTGCTGTTTAAGTCTTGTGTCACACCAAAAGTTGACTTTACTCTGGCGTGAAAACGGGCTGAAGGATCTGCTGGTTTCTCTCATTTATATTAATGTAAACTAAGTATATCTAAAAGGTTTTTACCACTGGTTGGACAAATCTAGTAATATGAAGACATCACCTTGGCTTCTGGGAAATTGTGCGCTGCAATAGATTCATCAGTGGCATGGTTCTGGGGATGGCAGTGTCTGTTAGACCATTACTTTGGTCAAGATTGAAATAGCTCAACAACTATTGGATAGATTGTCATGAAATTTAGTTCCGACATTCATCTTCCCCTCAGGATGAATTGCAATCACTTAAGTGATGTCTTGTGAACTTTTCATGGCCATGATCGCATCAACATTTTTTTCCATCAGCCTTGGCTGCGCCTGTGGGTCAGTTTTTACGCTGCTGCATAAGCAACTATTTATTGTTGTTGTTTCTGTGTTAAAGGGAGGAGAAGTAAGAAGACATATAACTTTAAAGCATTATTTCCCTTGCCTGTGATGCTTCTATCATCCTTGCCAGCTGTGTCGAGCAGATTCAGTCTGAGGCTCAGGCCTCAAGCCCAGCTAAAGCCAGAAATCTGCTTCATCACGACCAACTCTGACACTTGAGCCCCTTTCCCGGACACATGGTGTGGTTAAATTTGGAATGTCCCACTCACTGGGGACACATGATAGCCCCCCCAAATCCCCACCCCGCGCGTACTGGACAATACTATAGTTACAGTCACAGTCACATGCATAGATAGATTTCATCAGTAATAGAGTGAGAATGGATGGAGTGAATATTGAGGGGTGACGTCAGGCTATAGGCCGCATTTATGAGCCATTCAGCGTGTTTATGTGTGTAATGATGTGTGTAATCGTCTATAATTTATAAAAATGTCAGAAAGACACCATCTAAGATAATGACCACTAAATCTAAGTAGTGAATGTGTACCTTGTGTCTGCCATTGACTCATGGTGGTCTTAGTGACATGACACCAGTGGAAAAGTCACTGAGAGGTTCACAAGGGATGGTAGAAAATTAGCGAGCGTTCAGAGAGTGTTGCCTTTCATGACCTTGGAGCGGGCTAAGCATTCATACACATGTATTCTGAGTCATAACGCAGAGGTTACTGGGGGAGGTCTGTGTGGTCGCACAGCTCAGCTCTGAATTTCTCTTCACATCCTGTACCCAAAACTGTGAGGCTAATTCAAGAGGTCTTGACACTGTAATCCCTGGAAAATAATTGCCTGTTGGTCAGTCTTCAAATGGAATTCAATTCAATTTTCAACTCAAGAATGAACTCCTTATAACATTTACAGAGACCCAACAGTACCACCATGAGCAAACACTTGGCGACGGGGGCAAGCAAAAACTGCCTGTTAAGAGGCAGAAACCTAGGACAGACCCTTCGGCTCTAGGTGGGTGGCATCCAGTGTGGGTTTGGATGAAAACTGATTGATTGATTGATTGATTTTGTCCAGATGAGTACCCTTACTTCTTATTTAGTACCACCACCTCTGGTGTACCCACCACTGAGGTCACCAAGGTATGGACCTATTTTCTCCTAGGGGTAGACAATAGAAGTCTTTGCCTAAATTGCCCAAAAATAACTATGTTGATGCTTTGATGCCCCAAACCCCCACTAGCAAGTTCACTTTTTGTACCTTGGTATTTCTAAAACCCTGCATATAGCAATGTTAGTGAGGTACTCCTAAATGCCTGCCTGAAAAACTAAAACTTTTAAGTTAGGACTAAAATTACTTATATTTTAGTCTAACTGCTTTCCCTAAGGTTTCAAAGTTAAATTACTAATAATTATAGATGTTAGTGGTGTTCCAATACCATTTTATCTATTCAATACAGACCAGAATTTTGCGTTTGACTTTGTTGCTACACGTTAGTTCGTTAGATCAAAACTTTGCTATCTTGAGGAAAAATAAGCGAATGGGACAGTGCTGAGAAAGTAAACTGTTAGTCGCTGCACTTTTCCTTTGTCAGAAAATCAAGCAGGCCCCATTATGAGTAACATAGTTAGAGTGGGCGAACGGAACTGACTCTGACCAGGACTACATACGATGGGTTCAGGTGGGGAAGAGAGGGGAGCCAGTTTGTTGAGAGTTGATTTGTAGGTAACAATATAGATCATCCATTGTGTTAACAAGTCTGTGAGAATTTGTTTTTGTGTAGTTGGAAGTGATTTATTCCATGTTTTGAACAATGACATTTGAGAGATGATTATACTATGTTAAAATAAATGAACTAAATGTTCAGTCTCCGTGCTGGTTGTTCCGACACATTCAGAATCATTACTGCTTTTACCATCATCATTTAACATAATCATATAAAAAAGAACATTCGACAACCAGACGACTATTGTCTTTAATTACCAACTACAAGTCTAGAAAATATTTAGTTGGGGACAGCCCTAGAAAATTCTAAACTAACATGTTGAATTGTCTGACCAACACTCTAAAGACCCAATGATATTTTGGAGAAAATAAATCTTCATTTGAGAACCTGGAATGTAAAATTGTGGAACAGTAGCTTTCTGTTGATTGTTTACTGGTCTCACTGTTTGTTTCACATATAAATCAATCTGATAATGTAGCAGTATAGAAACCAAAAACAAATGCACTGTTTATATCTCAGTGAGAACTGCATATCCATTCGGGGAGCACATACTATGACACACTATGCTCTGATGCCCACTCTACATTCTGTAAAATCCCATGGAGACTTGTTGCTTGGACTATTTCAGCAAGAACTGGAAAAACAGAAAGATCTTAGTTGAGGATATTCTAAATAATGTAAGTGCACCAGCAGGGTGGCTGGTGATGGATAGATTATGTTTCAACTGGAAAGATTCCGAATGAGCATATGTGCCCTCTCAATTAGCTTCTGTGCAGCTCATTTGTAATTGACCCTGATGGCATGATGGTGTGTGCAGATTTACTAAGGAAATCAATAAACTATGATATCATAAAAGTGCTTTTAATTTGTAGTTTTTCTAGTCATTTAGGAAAACACTTTGGTCACTTTGGGGTCAGAACCACAGACACAATTTCCTGTAATCACTTTTAAAGTTCAGTATTATTAAAAATTATATTTTCCAATTTGATGTGATTAATTTATCATCCCAAACTTCAATCAATAGTCCCAACTTCATTATTAAGTAACAGTGTGAACTTCATTCTTAACGCAAATGTTTATGTACAGTATGAATGTGTTTGACAACTTATTCATTTATTAATTTAAGTAGAAATGTCATCAAGTACTACAAGTGCCCTGGCAATCAGAAAACCTAAAGCACCATTTGACCACATAGGCAACACACTGCCTACAGTTTGGGTAAGAATAATTACAGTAACAGTAAACAGACACAATATTTAATCGTGACAATGGTTTAAACAAATCTTGGCTGTGTTTGGAAAACTGCAGTCTGTTTCAGTTGAAAAGGCTGAAGTCACTATTGACATATTATTGGATGGGTTATGATTTTAAGCAGTAATATTAAGTAACTTGAGGTTGTATTTACAGTGATTGTAGAGAAGTGGCTTGTCCCTCTGATCAATCTAAGAACCCTTCTGCTTGACCCAAAAAAAAATCTGGGAGAAAAATCTCCCCAAACAACATATGTTTACGTTCAGGTGACAAAGTTCTCTTGCGGGTTGTACCAATAACTTGTCCGCCGAGACAAAGGAGGAAGTAGTGTGACATTGCTATTAAGCTGTAAAGTCCACAGAGGGAGGTTAGGGTTGCTGGATGGATCAACAAAACATCAGACTGTAACACAGGAGAGTTTGTTTTGTGTTTCCTACCAACAGGCAAACATCAGTTTCTTTTAACCATGACCATGATGATTCTCAAATCTTAACTGTCATCTCTCCCAACCTGTTTTCTGCTCAAACCTAACTAAATCTAAACCATAGCTGTGTCCGATCAGAAACCAGTTTTACTTTTCTAACAACAATTTATAAAAGTTTTAGAAGTCACAGACAAATGATGTTGTCCTGCCAATAGGGGCGCCAAACCCAAAAAACAGACACAACTTCCTGCCTTGGTACTGACATTGGCATTGGCTGTAAATTGTGAGCTGCAGAGTCATACATTATGAATGTAATTCATAGGATAGCAGGTTGTTAAAATCCACAGCCTGTAGAACTTCACCTGACTGTGCTATGTGGTTTTATTACACAGAAACATCTGGGAAGTCGTCATTGCAAACTGTTTGGAAAATGGCAGGCATTTTCAAAAAACACTCGGCAGGTGATTGATCAATCTGTCTATCAGAGCAAAAACATCTTTTCAATGGAGGAAAGCATTCAGTGTCGTTCTTTGCTTTTCTTTCAATGAAGAAATACTCTCCAGTTCTGATAGAACTGATGCTAGTAACAGACGCTAACCTTTATGGGAGCCACCATTGTTGTAAACAGCTTCTAGCTGTGTCACACCTAGCACCCAACCCCCATAGCTACCAGTACTATCTCGTAGGATGCATGCAGGATGATGTTTTAGGAATACCAAGGTCCAAAAATGTAACCAAAACCTGTACACAGTACAGTACTGGCCCATTTCAGACAATGAATGGCTGTGGTCGCTTGGTCAATGTGTGATGAGTGGTTGCCAAGGAACATTTATTGTTGATAGCAGGAAGAGTAATTTAGGTCAGCATGTTAATATTTAAAGGAAATGATATGGGTGTAGTTGTCAGGAATTCCCCAGTGGCGTTGCGTGTCAGTCAAGCAGAAGTAGAAGAACTTGGTACATAAAAGAAAACACACACACACACACACACACACACACACACACGCACACCCACCCACACACACACACACACACACACACACACACACACACACACACACACACACACACCCGCACGCACGCACGCACGCACACACACACACACACACACACACACACACACACACACACACACACACACACACACACACACACACACGCCTAGAAAGAGAAAAACACTCACCCCATTGCAGGAAACCAGAGACATACTTCTCCCTTGCAAAGGGAGAAGAGTAGAACTCCTGGTAGACGCCCACCAGTAGATCCAACAGGGTCTGGAGCCCAACAGGTCCAATGGTTGGGGGGCCCTCGGCCAGGTCAGGTGCACCAAGGCCAGGGCCCGTCGACATGACAGCCGGTATCTGAGGGGTCCCTTTGGTTTAGAGTTGCAGTGAAACCCTGGTGTCCATGGTGGATTTAGAATGGAAATGTTCCTCTACCTCTGGGTTTACAGTGGCTCTGGTTGGTGTATTGACAATTACATTTACAGTAACAACTCACCCTCACTATCTTTTTCGGACTGTAACTTCCCCCCCCCTGCCCCCCCAGCCAAAACACACAACACACACACACACACACACACACACACACACACACACACACACACAGGCTCTCTGGATGTCTTTCTGGATAACCCCACCCCCTGCCCCTTCTGACCGGCTTTTTCTTCCTACCTACTCTTTATCACAGTACAGGAGTGTACAGGAGTTTTTCTATGCAAACATCCTCTTTTAACATTTAATGCTCCCTCCTCTTCGCTGCTTCTAGTTGATTGTCACTTACGTCCTGCTTGTCATTGTGTGTCAGTCCCCTTCTCTCTCTCTGTCTGTCTCTCTCCTTATTCTTCTCTCCCCACGGGTGTGCAGCATCTGTCAAGCCTGCAATTTCTCCAGCCCTGACTCCAGACCTTTTTTGGTGTTTGAGTCTCCCTCTCCCTCTCTCCCCACTCCCTCTATTCAAAGTAATCCAAACTTACTGCTACAACAGTGAAACAGAAAAGCATGTACATGCTCTGAAATAATTCCTATTTTTCATCGGTCACCATTCTTTGTTATTACCTGTCCTTGTTTGCTTTTCTTCACTTTTTCTTCCCCCTTTAACAGAGCGAACAGGAACCACTGACCTGAATCAGCGTTAGCTGTTGCTGTTACATGCAGTCATGTTTTGAATAGTGCAAATCTCTTATTTTGTCAACCGTCCAAGAATCTTTTTTACTATCCCCACTGTCTAACTCTTCTCTCCCCTCTGTCACCCTTCTCAGTCCTCCTCCTGTCACGTTTCTCCCTCACTCACTCTTTGTCCAGGATGCAGCAGAGTTTGTTTCCCCTCACCCAAGCTCACCCATTTTGAAAGTCCTTCACTCTCCGTCTGTTTATCCGTTTATTATGTCTGTCCCTCTTTCCTCCTCTCCTGCAGTGTCTGTAGCTCTCTGTACTTCTTTTCACTCTCTCCTCTTTCTCCTCCCCAACTTTTCTGTTTTGGCGTTTCAAGCGAACTGCCTTCTTCCTCTTTTATCTTTATAAATACACCACAGCTGCCACACACTGCAGTCTTCAACTTTTAATCTCTCCATTTTTATAGTAGTTTACAATGCATTTTCTACATCAAACTAATGCTCCGTGCTTCCACATGAGAGTGATTATTTTATTTCAGAATAGGCCATAGTGTGGAAATTAAGCATACAGTATGTTTTGTGTTACTAATCACATGATGAGAGAGATAAAGTTATCTGTTGTGAAAAAAGTAAGCAACTGAAAAGTAAAAATTAGACTAATTACATAAGTTATTTATTTACACAACTTAAAATAATTGTGGTTTTCATACTAATGCTATTATGCTCTTATAAGTTATATACACACATCAGGCATAACATTATGACCACTGATAGTCACAGTACAGACGACAGCACTACAACAAAGGTGATAGCACCTCCCGCTGGTCAGACTATATAAAATGACTCCTGTGGCTGCAGCAACAACAGCGGAACACCCCATGTGGGCTATAATTAGACAGACTGATTAATTTAAGTCAGTATAGGTATATAAAAATAACTTTAATTTTGACTGCATTACCAGTTAGCGGTGGAGTGTTTGCACATGCACCACACACTAAACTAAGCTCTGATCCCCAAATAATGCAGAAAATCATGTTTTTAGACTTGACTAGAAACCCACAATCCTCTTTGATTCCCTATTAGGTAGCCTTATCTGGGAGTTTCATAATCTACCATGGAATCAGCAACTCTGTTCAATGATAAGTTATTTGGGGGAAAGCCTCTGGCATTAATCACCATGTAAAATAATCTCCAAGATGTGATGATGAATGTGTGCGCATGGGACAGCTCTCCTGCGAATGTGTGTGTGCGAGGCCCCGTGTTTCTGTACACTCACATGTTACATTCAGACTTTGTCTGTAATTGAAGGTGACACTAAGCCTGTCAGTTTGGAAAGCAGGTTTGCACGTCAGTCCGAGTGTGCTGTGTTGTGTGCGTCACTAAACAGTAAACTGTGGGAAAACCGGTGGGGGGCTAAACCTGTGGCTGGGAGGAAGAAGGAAAGGAAAGGAAACTGACTGACAGCACAACGTGGTTGACTTTTGAAGAGGAATAGTACGGCTCAGAACCATTTTTGTAAAAGAAGACATCCGGAATACCTTCTTGCTTTAGGTCCTTTAAGGCCCACTAAAGATGAGCTGTATTCCTGCCTCACACAGGTAAGCCACTTGATTAAATACTAAATCACTAGAGAAGAAGAGAGATCAATTTTACACAATAGTCAAATCTCCATAGCTGTGATAAATCCAGTGTATCATATTGTCGGAGTGCGATGGTAAAGATTATCAGATAATTTTTTCAAGGGGTTTCTGATACCTGAAACTAAATTTATCCAAATTCTGATACACACCAACATCCTGGGATCATGTCAATCAGTGCCCCAGTTTCAACAGCTCCCTATACAGTAGGTGCAATTAGTATAGTAATAGAATAGTGGTGTTAAAGCACCAATTGACTCCTATTAAGTCTACATAAATAAAAAAAAAAAAACAATTGGTGATTAAAGACTGTCCAACATAAACACTGGCAACTCCTTATAGATGTAAATAAAATGTCTGGTCTGGCCAGGTCTGGTTTTTCACCTTACAGGTAGAACCGGACAAAAGTGTATGATAATTATTATCCTATCTCAGGCCTATGCTTTCTTTTCCACCTACTCTCATCCTCACCCCATCCTCGGAGTTGAGGAGTCGGTAGTTTAAGCCTGTTATGTCATTAAGTGCTTACCTGCAGATTACCTCCGTCCTCCCTTCTTCCTCATCCCTACACTTGCTGTCAACACTTCCCACTGTTTTTGCATTGGAACATGTCTCAGTGAAACATATGGCAACACAGTCTCCCATCCAGCAGTACCTGTGGAGCTGAGAGTTGAAAATCCCTGAAATTAACCTGTTTATCATGGGTCGCATCAGACTTTCACATTTGTACATCTGTATGTGGGCGTTTACACAAAAATCGATGCAGTGTTTGAGAATCCATACAATACCACAAAACAAAACCGTGATACTCAAGTGTGTCAGTATTTTCTTACACCTCAAGTAGAAACATGGCGATTCAACAGCATACATACATACATCAACAGAAAGCGACCTGCAGCATCTGTAGATAAAAACAGCTCATCATTCAGGTAATTATACACTAATGAATATTATAGTCCATTTCTGACAATAGATCCTTCTAAATGTTACACACTGGACCTTTAACATAATACAAGTATTACATTTTTTAAATATTAAAGTTATCATCAATATGGTCCCCACAGTTCCATTTGATCAAACTCTGCCCCAGTGACTTCAATACTAATCACTGTTGAGTCAGTGTGCAGGGTTTAGTGAAGACACCTTTGTGGACATTCTCCAAGACAAAAGTGAAATCTGCTATGAATGAAATGTTTGGACCACATTTGTTCAATATTGTTTAGCTTTCATTGATTATACATTCTTAATTTAGGATAAATAATCGGTATTTGAGTTCCTTCGATTGAACACGTGTTTATATCATACTGTACTTTGAACAGTCAGGATTTATATGAAGTGTTTTGTCCTGTAAACTTGGTAACACTTATAAACTACCTGTAGTCTGACTTTCCATTAAGTATTTACTGTTTTAACAACTAGTTGAGATTCCTTAACCACTGCGGTTTAAGTTTGGTTAGGTTACGGCACAAAAGAACATCTTGGTTAGGGTATGTTCATGAATTGTCACATATTCTATAGAAAATCTCCTATAATTTAATATAGAACATTTACAGACAAATGTTGCAAGTGTTACCCAAAGCTTTTTTTACATTTAAGTGTCACAAAGACAACCTTTATAAGGAGTTCAGTCTAGACCTGCTCTATTTGAAAAGTGTCCTGAGATAACTTTTGTTATGAATTGGCGCTATATAAATAAATTGAATTGAATTGAATTAAACCCTTACACGTAGCCTGAGCAGTATTGTTCAACTCAGCTTGGTTCCAGTGTGACCTGTATTTTGTGGTTATTGTGAAATGGTTTCTTGTTTCTAGTTGTAGTTTATATTGTAAAGATCAGCAGATACAGTTCTTTTGTATCTTCCCTTCAATTCAGTGTAGACTAAGGTAAAGAAGGAAAATCTTTGGATTCTGTAATGCTGAAATTGAATGAGCCAATATTGTTGAGCCTGGATAATATACACTCTACTGACAAAATATACCCAGATTGACCCAAAATGTGTTTTGTGTGTGTTTTTGCAGTATGAGCACCATTCTCAGTCAAGTGGAATCTCAGTTGGAGGAGAGTCCAGTTCAGAGGAGAGGGAGCAAAGCCTACCAGGTACAGCTGACATCTTTAGCTCACTCTTGTGCAGTGACCTGCTTACATTGCCCTGGTTAAATAGGATCACCTGTCTTCACATGTAGGTGATTTGTTTGTTTGAAAGCTAAGTAGGTAAATTTATAGGAAATAATTGTTTGTCATATTTGCTGAAACTTTCACTATATCTTGACAGTAGTACGTGAGACAGATAAACTGTGAAAAATCCCCGTTGCTCTAAGGGCCGATATAGAAAATCATTCCTCACCACTGCAATAAGACTTTCTAATAATAACTGACTCTTAATCAGCTGCTACAACATTATAATTTCCCTTCGGGGATAAATAAAGTATTTCTATCTATCTATCTATCTATCTATCTATCTATCTATCTATCTATCTATCTATCTATCTATCTATCTATCTATCTATCTAAAACAACCAATCAGAGCTAAGAAAGATATAAAGATGCTTGATGGGACGAGAACTTGATTTTTTCAGATTCTCGTGTACTACAGGATATAGTGAAAGTTTTAGGTTATATTTATGGATTATTTCTCTGACATTTATAAGGTTTATTTGGATGTGAAGTGATTCTATATGACAGCATGGCCTCAAATATGAATATGGGTTTTTTCCTAACCTCAAGTTTGTATTGTTTTTTCCCGCCAACTTTAGACTAGACATAACTTCAAGATCCCCTCCACATGTATAATGCCCTTTCTACAAATAGTCTACTTGGAGCAATCTTTTTTTTTTTTTTTCTGCAGGAAAAAGTATAATTTCCACATTAAAATCCTTAAAAAGTCCTACTCCTTCTACCTCATTAAAAATTCAAGAATCTAGGACTATACAAATGTTCATTTCTGAAGTTTTCCTGCTGGACACAAGATGTCTCCTACTTTACTGTAAAGTCCATTCTCAGTGGATGTGCAATGGTGGCTTCAAGTTTCTTTTTTAAATAAGACCTAAATAATTAAGCCTACTTTTGAAGACAAATGTAAAGCTTTATAAATCTCCTCCCTGGTCCAGATCTTCCCTGAAGCTAACGTGAATGAAGAGTCAGACTCAAGTTCCTATCCTGAAGACTTCCTATACAGGAGGGAGCGCCTCCCCTCTATCGTTGTGGAGCCGACGGAGCACAGCGAGCCGGAGAGCGGGGAGCTGCGTTGGCCTCCTCGATGCTTAATGAGCAACAGTGTGGAGGAGGAAGAGGAGGACAGCAGTGCTGATCACACAGAGGGCTCTATGGATGGAGAGCAGCTGGAGGACGTGGGGATAGAAGAAGGGTAAGGCCCAGGGTGTCATAAACTCTCCCTGCACACTCCAACCACAGTATGTCAGGGGTGAGAGACAGCATTTTGAGTCATATTGAGAATTACTGATTGATGCTGACTATATGATATTTTGTGTCACTGTGACAGAAAATCTAGATACATTTCATCCAGTGTTACAGACACTATTATCATTTTATCTGTCTTTTTACTATCGGTGCAATAAAAACTGGCCCTTTAGACAGTAGCACATGTGACTATGCGGTTCCTCTGGCTCATTTTAGCATGCTGGTTGCTTTCATTCAGGCCCAGTGGATTTTTACAAATGCCATCAGCAACACTAGGGAGAGCCAGAGGAACCTGATTTTTCACAAACTATCTGTCTCATGTACTACTGCCAGGATATAGTGAAAGTGTCAGCAAATATGACAAAAAAAAAAATTTAATAAACAATTACCTACTGCAGCTTTAAAAAAACGTTACAAGTGAGAAGTGTATGCAGACTTTTTACATTCTAACCTAATAACCTCACCATGTCTTTCCATTTTGCAGCCCAGTTGCCAGAAAGTGTTCTATTGGACCGTCTCAGAGTCAACTGTCCCTGTCACGGCTGACCCCACCTGCCTCCCCTACCCCCCCTGAGGCTGTCCCACCCTGCCAAAGGAGCTGAAGCACAGCTGAAGTTCACCTGAACTGTGTGCAACCTCTATTAAAGTGTAACCTCTGCATGTCTGACTAACCCATTAAAAGAGAAACTCCCTTTGGGTAGGTTAAGATGCGTGTTACTATACATGTAAAATCTTTGGACAAAATAAGGTCCATTTCAAATACTAATCTGATTTCAGCACTGCCATTTTTGATTGAAACCTCTAATTTAAAATAATCTGTTGTTAACTGCTGCACTTTGCTGCTAGTGTATCGACAGTATACTGAAGCAACAACCACCAGGGCTCTGATCTGATCAGGTCTGAGGCAAGACATAGGCAATGCAGTAACATAATCGTGATTCATATTTGATCATCACTGCGTAGTTTAACAGTTTGATATGAGTTTGGTGCATTGCGCTCAATGGACTCAATGAGAATGACCTGTCAATCAAGTGTATGAAGGTGTAAAATCCTTTTTGATGGAATTTAGACCACGTTGGGACACTACAGCTCTAAATCTAAACCCTAATCCTTGAAAAGATTTACTGCAACAGTTATAATGAGCTTATCCATGGATATACGTGTGTAGACCTATCAAAACATTCAAATTCATTCAGGAAAGTTACATTATTGACAGATGCAATATTGATCGCTTGTGTAACACACTATATAACAATTACAGGGATTAGATTCCATTCTTTCCTGAAATGCTGCTGAATATATCAACAATGCTTGGTGTGCTGCTTTTACCTCCAGATAGGAGAAAACATCTTCATACATTCTGAGTATCCACAAATATTACAAAACATTTTAGAAATTTAAATGCACCCATTATATATGCGTCATGTACTATGCTTGCTTTGTTGACTGATAATGGTGAGGATCCTGAATATGATGAATTATTAAATAGTACATGCTGCTACAGAGTTGAATCCAGACGTTGCTACTGATATGAGAAACCACTGTAGAACTTTTGTATTGTGTTTCTGTGTAATTATAACTGTGGTGATAGCTATATACTATGCACCTTTTATGTACTGCCAGGTCAGACCGGATGAGTATTTTACCACAATAAAGTTATATTTCCACATGGTTCTCATGCAAAAGTTCATTATATGAATGTCTGCCCCAAGAAGTGCAGAAAGGGTATTGACTGTTCGGACTACATAGAGGTCTACCATGACCTGGAAAAGGGGGCCTTCATAGAGCTGCACAATATGGTAAAAACTTAATTTTACAATTTGCATATTTCACTCGGCCATATTGTGATTTCAATACTACTGCATTAAATTGTGCAGCCCTAGTCCTGCAGCAGTGACATCAAACCAAAGTAAAACCTGCGCGCACACAAAAATGAAAGCAGCAGTTTGTTTGTTTGTTGTGCCTAGCTGTACTGTCCTGTCTTGCTAGCAGTCAGGCAGCGGATATAGAGGGGTGGCATGAAGGCAGTAGCCACCCCATTTTGGCGTCAGATATAAATGGTAAATGGACCTGTACCTGTATAGTGCCTTTCTAGTCTTCTGCCCACTCAAAGCGCTTTTACACTACGTGCCACATTCACCCTTTCGCACACATTCACACAGTGATGGCAAAGCCCATCAAACAGAAACTAATGCATTCATACACGTTCACACACCGATGCACAGCATCGGGAGCAATTCAGGGTTCAGTGTTTTGCTCAAGGATACTTCGACATGTGGCACCAGGAGCTGGGAACCAACAACCTTTCCGATTAGGGGACAACCCGCTCTGCCTCTGTGCCACAGCCGCCCCACACCTGAAAATAGGAGTCATTGTGTTTTTGTTACCTTAGAATGAGATGCTTTATCTATAGACAGAGGGAAGATGCTTAACTTGAACTACATGCAGATGATACTGCGTAATATAATGAAAATAACTAGCCAACAGCAATAAAATAGCATCACTAATGAACAGCAGTGAAATAGAAATCCAGCGTACATGGATCTCTCAAGCTCAAACAGCATACTGAGTCTTTGCAGCTACATTACATAAGCTACATTAGCAAGGCAGATTTATAATTTTAAGAACCTAGATGACTCTTTGACCTGGTCATTGTAAAACCATACACAACCTGTTGAAGAAGCTATTATATGCATATCACCCTTTAACCCTGTTTCTTACTACACTTTATGTCCAAGTAAACAGCGGGATGTTGAGACTTCACTGAGCAGCCAAGGACATGATAAGACCCATTGTCACACCACACTATTTGTTTGTTTCCCTTGAATTCAGGGATGTGTAACTGTGTTAGAGTGACGCTCCAACAGGGATAAAACGATACTGCCTCTTCAAATCTTCTCTCTTTCAAGCGTCCATATACGAGAGTGCATGAGGGGTGCATTGAAGAAACTTTACAGAAAGGCAAGATCATACTTTGGCCTTAGCTTTATGTAGTGAAAAATGCTGGCTGATTCTCTGCCAGTGGCTACATAGCTGTGCAAGCCTCAAAAGTATAAGAATTGAACCATATTATGACACATAACTATAAGTAATACAGTGGACTACAAGCGAACAATTAGCAAACTTGCACTACAACCATGAAAAAATATACTCTTTCAGTCATTTGCGCTAGACACTCTCAGACCAGATGACAGATGTAAGAATGAAGAGGTAACATCTGTGATGTCCACAGCTTTGGCAAAGAAAGTAAATCTAGGTTTAGATCTTAGCGCCCCAAAGTCCATTTGAAGTGAGGCAGAGTTCTGGTAGGGAGAGACATAGCAGGGGACAACTGACAATAAGTCACTCACAGCTACAGTTTTGCCTAATGCCTAAAATTCAGTATTGGGCGAGTAAGCATGTCAGCGCACCATTCTGATGCACAGAATTTATTATCCGGGACATAGTTGAATGTGAGAACCTGTGTCTTTTTCACATTCAATTTATAGCCTGATAATAAACCAAAGTCCTCAAGTGTTGACATGAGTGCTGGAAGAGACTCAGTGGGTTGCGTCAGATATACCAATACGTCATCCGCGAATAATGCTATTTTTTGTTCATCCCCCTCTATGTCTACACCTTTAATATCTTCGTTTTGTTTTATCCATTGGCTCAGAGGTTCCAAATAGATAGCAAAGAGGAGAGGGCTAATTGAGCAGCCTTGACGACATCCACGTTCTAGTATAAAGGAGTTTGAGAGATTTCCATTGACCTTGATCCTAGCTGTGGGTTTATTATAGAGAGATTGAATAGTTTTAACAAAAGTTTCATGGAAACCAAATCGCTCCAGCATCATATACAGGAAATCCCACCTGACAGAGTCAAATGCCTTTTCTGCATCCAGTCCCACTATTATTGCTTCTAATCTTTTTTTGATTATGTTTTGCATTACATGTAATGTGTGCCGAATATTGTCCTGTGTCTGTCTTTGTTTTATAAATCCAGTCTGGTCCTGGTGAATTATATCTGGCAGAATTGTTTCTAAACATCTGGCTAGGATGGCAGTGAATAGTCTGTAGTCTTGGTTAAGAACACTCACTGGTCTATAATTAGAGCATTCCAATTTGTCCTTTGCTTCTTTTGGAATAACTGAAATGAAGGCTTCCTTCCAGGAGTTCGGTATTTCTCCCTTTTTCAGTACCCAGTTAAATGCATCTTTCAGCAGGGGGATCAATGGTTCCTGAAGCACTTTGTAAAACTCAGATGTATATCCATCCGTGCCTGGAGCCTTGTTTGTCTTCAGCTTTGAAATTGCTAAGTTGACTTCTTCAGTTGAGATTTCCTTGGTCAGAGCTGAGTTCTGGTCCTAAGTTACTCTTGGCAAATTTAAAGAATCTAATAATAAGAGTATTTGATCCTTATTATTTATGTCTGGTTGAGAATAAAGATTTTTGTCAATACAATTATGTATCTCTTCTGTCTTATATTTTGTCGAATTAGTAAATGGATCCCTGATTTTGTAAATATAAATTGCCATTTGCTTTTTTAACCTATAGGCCAGCAGCTTTGTAGACTTACTTCCTGTTTCTTAATACCTCTGTTTCAAGTACATCATCTTTTTTTTTAATCTCCTGTGCTAGGATGTCATTTATTTCTGTTTTAACCCTTTTGATTTCTTGGTTTATTTTCTCATCCACTTTATTTTTGTGTTGTTTTTCTAGTTCCTTAAGATCTGATTCTAGTTTATTGAGTTTTTCCTGTTTTTGCCTTTTTAAATATGCTGATTTAGCAATTAGTTTCCCTCTAATAACAGCTTTACCCGCATCCCACAGCACAGATGGAGACACCTCAACATTATCATTCTCCCTTACATACGTCTGAATTTCCTTAACCAATTCCTTCATTTGTCCTTTTAGAACATTTATGTTCAGCCTCCACAGGGTTGCTTTTGTTTCTCTTGACATAGCTAAAGTCAAGTGTCGTGTAACAAAATGATCTTCAGGACATAAGACAAACAACTTCTCTCAGTTAAGAATTTTATTTAGAATTGTATAATTAAAGGG